>NC_141405.1:18569825-19169825 GCF_034619465.1 Leptosomus discolor | reverse complement strand
CAGATGGGGTGAGAGAGGCAGGGAAGGATTGAAGGGGAGGCCAGACCAGGTCAGTTCTCCACCCCCACCATAGGTCTTCACCTGTCATAGCCTAAACATCCTTGACATTGCTCTAAATATTGCTGTCCCCGTTGCTGACCTGAAGCAGCAAAAGCTTACAGACAACCTGGGATCAGCAGGACCTGTGTGCATATGACATCTGTACACTGCCTTCCCATGCAGCCCCACAGACAGGTGTCCTTCTGCCCGCCTCCACCAGTGCTTCGGGGTGTCAGCAGTGCCGTGGTGCTCCTGCCACAGCAGCTCTGTGCTGCTCATGCCAGTTTCCTGTAAAAAGTTGCTCTGATTACAGAAGGAATTTCCCTGGTGAATCCTGCACAGCTGCAGGATCTCACCATGTGAAGAAAAACAACACCTGCTTTATTTGAGGAAAATCTGGGAGGTTACCCTGGTTTTGGCCTGACTCTAGTAGTCATCTTGCACCCTTAAACAGATTGAATCTGTGTCTAATTAATCTAATTAATCATACGCTACCACACCATGGTAACACAATACTACTGTTCTTCAGAATAATATTGTTTAAAAATATAGAGAACTGCAACTTCACTGTAACTCATGGTTGTTGTTCCTCAGACAGTGCTCCTAAGAGAGAGAGGGAATCTCTGGAGCTGAAAGCCGTTTTCTCAGCATGCTCTGAACAAAAATAATTAATGTGACATTTCATCTGATCTCCACTGAAAGAGAAGTCTTTAGACAGGAAACAGGGCTGAGATCAAAATTAGTGTTACAGGAACAGCTTTCAGATCTGGCTTGCTCTTTTCTGGGGTGATATATTTAACTCCTTCAACTGAAGAAACTGCCTTCCTACTGATGGAGCTGAAGACTAGCAGAGAGAGAAAATGAGCCAACACCGAAGAATTAAAAAAATTATAAATTTATATATTTTATTTATTTATAAATAAATTTCTCAGCTTGAGAATAAAATGTGAAGCTGTCAAGGAAGACAACATCATAAATAAAGGAAAAAGCTTACAACAGAGGAGAAAAATGGTGTCCTACATTGTAATGATCAGTCATTCAGCTCTAGCCCTTGGAGATATTCTGATAAGGCAACCAAGGCAGTTACACATTACATTACAGAGAGGGACAATTGCCACTCCCCGCAGAGCAGCATGAGACATCTTAGGTGTACAGGTTCTATCTGAGGCCAAGCTGTAACCTTATTTGTTAAAATAAAAGTAAGTATTTTTAAGGAATATTAGCTGCACTGCATTTCAAGCCAGAAGAAGCTGGAGGACATCTGCCCTTCAAGCTGCATGCCACCTGAACAAAAAGTCAACGACAAACCATGATCTGAAAACATCTGCTACGTGCCCTGCCTGGCAGGCAGAACCACTCGTGAGAATCGTCTGTTGTAACCAAACCAAACAGCCCTGATGATGCTAATGCTGCATTGCTCCACAGGGTACAGGTGCGCACCCTGGGCAGGCTGCTGGGAGGGGCTGGGAGCTGCACTGTTAAAATAAGCCATGCAAGAACCCACAAGGCCTTCATCACATACAGCAAGACAAAGGTTATTAGCATCATTGTTCTTTTCAAAAAAAGATTTGATTCTCCCATAGGTGGTGTGTGCCAGAGAGCATGAAGGTACACGGCGGTTAAAGCATGAATCCTCTGAGATGAGAAAAAACAGCAAAGACTGCATGAGGCTCCAACTTGGTGGTGAGGAGGAAACATCCCATCCCAGTACAGGGAGGAAAAAACCTGAGCCCAGCAATCCAAATCAACCTCCCTCCCGCGGGGAGAGGAAAAAGGGCTTTCAAGCTCTCTTCCCTCTAATGACAGGCAAACATTGGATCCTCTAGCACTGAAAGCAAAAGCAAATTCAGTACCACAGAAATTAATGTTGAGATTTGTTCGCTCCAGGGACTGACACTAGGTCTGGAAACAGACTGGAGTTCCTGAGCTGCTCTTCACCAGCTGCCAGGGCACATACCCTGACCTCAGCAGTGGCATCTGAGCTCAGGAGCCGTCCTGTGCCTAGAAGGCAGCAGGAGAAGAAAGGGAGGAGGGGGCTCAGCCGTGCGACTTTAACAGCACTGTTTAAATCAGGGACACACACAGAGCACTGATCAGTGCTAACAGAGGGACTGAGGCGCATCTCTGATCCTAGTGTCACAAAAGAGCTATTTCCAGAGATCCACATCTTGTCTAGCCAAAAGCCACTCCATTCAGCACAGCCAGCTTCGTTCCCTGTGTTACAGAAATCACTGTCTGTCAGTTCTAAGTGCAGGGCCCAAGAACTGCTGCTTTGCACGAGACCCAGTGCATGGCACTCGGCTGGCCCCCCTACTCAGCCCTGCTCCTCAGCACCAGCACCTCCCCCCGTCCTGCTGAAACACTGAAAGACACAAGAACAAGCCTATTCACAGTCAGCTCAGGGGAAGGGATAAGGCCCATTGGCTGCAGAGACTCTCAGCCTAATGCAAAGCCCACTGAAGTCAACTGAGAGAACAACAGTGAGGCACAAGAGCCCTTCCCAAGAACGGCTCTGCACAATTGAGGCTGTGGCAGCAGCTGGCTGCTGCCTGGGCCAGCCTGGCTCTTCATGCAACCCATCTGCAGGCAAACCAGCAGCCTGCTGGTCCGAGAGTGCCAAGATGTGGACAGCTTCCTGTGTGACATCCATGCAAATGATGTAACAAGGTGATATATGTATCTGAAATGATCTGTGCTTGGTTGCAAACCAGCAGCCTCTCAGCTCAGAAGACATGGCTGGAGCAGCTCTTGGCCTAGAGAAGGGAGCCTAGGGAGCACTGTGCCATTGGGTCACGGTCACGAGGGAGGTGGCAGTCCCTGTACTCCCCAGATCAGACTGCAGTGGTCCTCTCTTGGACACACTGAAGGAGCAGTGCATGGGTGCAAGCCTATGAGGCTATGATATAAAGAACTTGCTGGGCATCACTGGTGGAGCTCTGTGATCATATTCTGCAACCTACTGAAGCAGAAAACACAGCCAGAGTTGTATTCAATGTCTGTGATTCAGTGAGGACAGCAGCCCTCAGCTTCTTTCCCTTTCATGTGCTACTTGGGGCTGATGGTCTTTATCTGTGGGTTCCCTGTCCATGGGGCTCCAATGAGGCCAGAAGACCTCCTGTCCTGCTGCAGCAGAGAGTCCCACCTCTGAGATGTGGCAGGTCCCACCTCAAAACTGACAGGATGCCAGAGTAGGTGTTCATTAATCAGAGATATGCTTGAAGATGCCCTGTTCTATCCTGCCTCCTACAGTGACGAGGCAGGCAGCACCCTGCTTGGCACACACTGGGCAGCACAGAGCACAGCAATTACAAGATGCAGGGAACAGTGATTTGTACCAGCTCCCCTCTCCATCACCTCCAGCACAGCCAGCAAGGTGCACATCAGAAGAATTTGCCATGGCCCTGTCCCTGAGCCCACAGTCATGTCTCTGGCCAGCACTGAGAGAAAGCTTTGTCTCTCACCAAAGATCCATATTCATACTCGGTAAATCGTGCTGCCCAAGAGCAGAGGAAGGAGCAGGAGTGAAGGAAGTTAGCAAACCCTGGGGCAACGCAGCTGAGATAGGAGCTGGGCACAGGGGCTCACTGACTCAGTTCCATTTCAAAATTATTTTCCAACGGATAATTTAAACATGATTTCTTTTTGGAAATACCTGAAGTCCTATTATTCATCCCACAACAGACCAAGGTTCAATTCCAGTCTTCATCTGGTGCCAGTTATCACTGTGATAATCAGCAGTTCATAGCGCAATGAGACAAGTCATAGGCTCTCCTCTAAATCCTGCTATTGAGAGTGATTACTTGGCCTTGGATAATGAATTAGTCCCATTATACAGCAGCTGGCACAGGAGAAGCAAATCTGCTGCTCAGGCAGCTCATTACTTGGGCAGGGCTGGAACTGCTCAGCCATGTGCTGCACACACAGCCCTCAGCAGGATTCTTAAACTGAATTCTTCAGACAGTACACACATTTCTCCAGGACTGCAAAATACACTACATTCATCAATCCAGTTTCTGGCTATTCCTTTCTGAGTTAAGCATTTGCCCACTCCTTGGAAATACAATTCCTCTTCTGTGCAATTTCTTCATGGCACTTTGCCATATCAGTATCAAATCCAAACTGTGTCAATTCTTCATTCTCTGCCACCCCTTGCAAACTCTGTCACTCCAAATCTCCATTTTTCTCCTCCAAACTCCTCCATACTAATTATTCCTTCTCCCCCATTACCAAAAATTTGGCAGCTCTTGCTGCTGCCTCTTCTATGACCAAACTTCACTTCTGCAGCAACTGAAACTGCTCTTGTCATGCATCAGCTTGTCATTTTAGTTCTAGCTTTGTGGTTTTGTGGCACATGGCTCAAGGAGGAGCACGTGGGCGCACAGCAACTGGAGGGTTTTGTTTTGGAAACACGAATAAAGTGCTAAATAAGTGAATTAGAAAGGATCAGAAAGACAAAGCAGATCCAGCCAGCCAATTTAAAAGAACATTCTGAAAGTGCTTATAGCTTATCAGAGGAAAAAAAAGCAGAATGGCAGAATACACTCCCTAGCAATGTTACAGCCATGATGGCATAAGCGCGTGTGTTAGGGACTCCTGGCAGTGCTGGCATCTTCTGTTAGACCAGCTATCACAAGCATGCTTGTGAAAACATAAGACTCCTTTCTGTGAAGACTTTCAGAAGAAAAGAAGCAGTCAAGGAATGAGAAAACTACTGTGCAAAGTAAAAAACTGATAAGCCAGAGAGCAAGGAGCAGAAAAAAGTCCTCCTCAAGTCAAAAGTCAACCACGAAGGCCTGATGATACCACTCACTCTGCAAGCAATTCAAGAAAAGGAGAGTGAGAAATGCGTTGTAAACATGTGCAAGTTATACATAATTTTTTATGTGAGGCAAAAGTCTGAAGAGCTTCAGTAAGTCTTCGATGAACAGGTAACATCACAGCAAAAAAAATCACACTAGTGATAAATGCAAAATATTACACATGGAGGTAATAATTGGAATCCTACAGGAATTTTTCGTGTCCCAAACAATGTCCACCAGCTCATAGATCCTTGCTTCTTCCCTCTGTCTTCCACAAAAGCTGGTCCTTTGGCAGCCCAGGGAGCAATCAGGAGAGGGAAGATGCTTCATTTTAATCCCGTCCATGCTCCCCATCCAACTGCTGTATTTTTCCTCAACAATCTCAGGGCTGATTGACCATGTCTCTGACTGAACAGGTGTCAGACAGCTAACAGAGGCGACGAGCAACACTGAAATGCCAGAAAGCACACTGCAGGTTCAGTAAGAGATCAGATTTAACTCTGAGCTAACAGATCTGCCTCAGAAAGCGAAGGAAGATTTTACAGGGGTTTCAAGTAAAAGACAGGGGTAAATATGGGAAGATAAAATAAGCGGCTTGGGACTTTTAATTATGTTGAGATGTGCCTCTGCTCCCTCCTCACTCTCATGCTGGTCTCGCTTTTACCCATTCCTGGACTCACTGAGTGTGAGAGGGCATTTCAAAAACTAAGATTCAGTGCAAATGGGACAACCGGACAATTACAGGCTGCGTATCCAGCCCAGAGCGAGCTCCTGCTTCCTTACTACGTAACATGTTAAAGCCTTGCGGTGTTGCCCCTGCCCTGGCAGCTCCACCAGCAATGCTGTCCAGCTCTGGACCTGGTGCAAGCAGCATTGCATCTGGGCTGGGCAGACCCTCTGCAGCTTTGCCATCCACTGTGTTACCTCCTTGCCTTGGGGCACTCTGTAGGACAGCCACGGAAAACTCATATGCCTTCCTTACAGACTTGGCCCGATCCATCCCATGGCACAAACATCCCAGGTCTTCACGAGACTTTTTATTTTTAATCACCTTTTACTGAGCTTTTCATCCTCCATGGAAAACCAACTGAGAGGGCAGAAGAGAGAGGCACAGGACGGATCAATAGGGGCACAAAATGATAGCAGGCGAAACAGTTAATGTTGAAATTGTTTTGTTCCTAGCATACACCCTGGAGACTGCAGTAGCGGAGGTGCGGAGGGCTATCACAAGTTGCCACAGAGCTGGGAAAGCGCTGGGAGATCTGTGCAGTAAACAAACTTGGTGCTCAGACCAACACTGGAAGACCACGGTGCTTTTTCTGCCAGCATCACAGTGGGAATTATCTGTGGCTCAAGAACAGTCTGCACAGAATACTTTTACTAACAATGAATGTAGGAAGAAATGCCAGATGGATCTCAAACAATGTCAAAGAAAGATTTTCGACCTTTGGATCTTCACCCGTCAGTGAAGATCAGCGACCAAAGTCACCTGTCAGTCAGCCTAAATTCACTCCAAAGTGGCCCATACCAACAACTGACTACTGAGGGGACTGTTCACAAATGCTGAAAAAGGTTCATGTTAAAAGACGCTGGCCTGTTTCACTGCTAGATGTATTCTTCTACAAAATGCAAAGTGGCTGCTCCTGAGTAACCCACGGCATCGCTTCTGGAATTTGCCAGCAAAAAAGCAAACCACAAATGTACTAGGCTAATACAAAAGCTATTTTGATGGCATAATGTGGAAAACTGGATTACTAGCACAAGCAAAAAACTTTCTCTGCTATTACATACAGCTGTAAAAGGAGTGCTTCCCAGGACAGTCACCACAGCACATACAGGGAAAGTACCACAGCAGGCAGGGTATTACCAGCAAGTCTGCAGCCCATGGAGCATAGCCTGCTCTCCCCCTCAATCAGAACAAGTGCACTTTTGCTGGTATGGCAGGTATGCAAGGACTCTGGCTGGCCCAGCCCTCTCCCATGCCTAACCCCCATGCTGTGTAGGCTCAGCCTGTCTGCCTGCACTGCACATACAGTGCAAATCTGTAGAGCTGCTAGCCCAGGTTTCCTGCCACATACCAACCCTTTACACGAAGTCCTCTTGACAAGTAATGTTTTACATAGTGGCGTGACATAAAAAATTCCAACTACACTAAAGCATACTTATGTTTTTCAAGACAAAAACTTGCTGAAGCACCCTGTTCTTGAAAAATAGCAGCTAAACAAACTGTTGGCCTTGGTTTTACGCTGTTCTGCACTCTTAAGTGGATCATACCAGTAAAGGTGAGTGTGACATGTGATTAAATACGGCCAACAAAACTTTAAACTGACGTCAACTCATGACAGCATGCAAAGCACAGAGTTAGGACCTTCAAGTCCATTATGCTTCTTTCAGATTTCCCCAAGTCCTCCTTCCCTGCCTGTAAATGCGGAGCTGTGCACAGTTACTGGAAATGTGCAGAGCAGGGAGCAGGCACCGCAACGCGGCCTGAGCTTTTCAGAGGCTTCCAGCAAATCTGCCATGTGTGCATGTAAGCAAGGCACATCCCATTAGTGCTGGATTCTGAAAAAGCTGCGCAGAACAAGTGGTCCCTGGAAGTGTCAGAAATCAAAGACAGAAATATCAGAGCCTTATGTCAAAATTCCGAGACACAAGTCAGCAGCGCTGCCTGCCTGCCACACTCAGCAGGCTGGCTCCCTGTGCTGTGCCAATGGTGCGAACAGGATGAACACATGCAACATGAGAAATACCACTCCTGCTGCTCTGAGTTACAGCGTGGCCACAGCGAAAACAACTGCAACAGTCCCACATAGTTCCAAAGACAGATACTATCTGCAATGCTGCAGCACCACATACTTGTTCCTATTATTGTGGGACTTCTCCAAAATACAAGAATGTCCTATCTTTTGGATTGCATTTGGTGTCAATAGTGATATAATGAAAATCAGTCCTGAGTACATGCTCAGATATTTAAGATTCTGGTAACACAGAACCAGGGTGCATTAGTGATAATAATGTGCTCCATGGGGCATGGAATATAAGAATCATGAAGAATAAAATCAAGGTTTAATCTGGTTGGTTAAATGACCGCTTAATTCTACCTGGTCATTTATTATCACACAGGTAAAAGCTAATTAAGTGGAGAAAACTAAACCCCACTAAATCTGCGAGAATCTTCTGATCTTTGTTTCAGAGCTAAATTTTCCATTTTGGACATCAAAATAAAGCCGTTTTTTAGAAAATACTGAGTATCTGGCATCTTCTTATTATTCTACTGTGTCTTTTTAAACTACATTCAGTATAAAGCACCATGTAATACATTCAGCACATGTTCTTTGCAGCACAACATTCAAGACATCAAAGGTGCATTTTGCACCCGAGTTGGAAAGTGAGTTACGAGTACCCCAAGCCTACCACTGCAGAAATCATCACATGTTTGTCTACAGGACATGTGCCCCATTGAGAGCACAGAACAAAAGGGGAATTAGGGAACTAGGCAATCGTTAAATGAGTCTTTAAATGATCCACGTCTTTCATCTTTGCTGTATATCCACCCTTAACGGGCAGGTGCATGGCAACCCATTTAATCTTGAACATCTACAAGGCAGACATCTGCAGCGTGACCGGTTTTAGACTCTCTTTGTAATCCATGAGCAGAAAGAGGTCCTTTCAGATTAAGCCTCGCATGACATTTTTTCACCTAAGGATAGCTAAGGATAAAACAAAGCATATTTTAAAATTCTATCCTGTGTACTTTCTGCAAGGCCACCAATGTGATTGTTCTTCTGCAACATCCCAACTTGTGAAGAAGACAGAAGAGCTCGCAAAAAATATCACACCCATCAGTAAGACCCTTCCTTTCCCAAATTCTGGGTATTTATTGTACTATCCAGTTTTTACGTTCTATCTACAACTTCAACAGTCCAAGCCAATTACGACCAGATGCAGAATAGATGGCACGCTTATGACTGTGAACTGCTGTATCACATCTCCTTCACATTCTCACGGGGCTTTAAAATCCCTCAGAAACCTTGACTGAAAAGTGATCATCTGGCAGAAAAACATAATTTCCTCCCCCTTTCAATATGAGAAAATAGATTATTTCATTTTGTTCACATTTTCCAGAAATGTCAATGGTCAGAGGACTGGAAGTCCCAAGTCCGAAAAGACACTATTACAGAAAGTCACAGATATAAAAAATGACACTGTGAAACTAAAACACAAAGCAATACCACATGAGTCTCATTGTTACTCCTGTCTCACAAATGCCCCACTTTGGACAAAGGTTTGCTGTTGAATCACGCAAAGCAGAATCAGCCTCAGCAGCTGTAAGCACTGAATTTTGAAAACTCTGCCCTTCCCCCTGAGACAACACCCACAGCAGCCTCCATCTACAGCCTTGTAACTCTCCCCCTTTGCCTTCCTTGGTCATCCCCAGAGGGAGTCATCCCTGCACCAAAAGAATCAAAATCATCCTTCTGCGCCTGGAGGAGATGCCGTCCCCAGTTCAGCTGCAGCTGTGGCTCCTCCCCAGTACAATCTCCCAGCGGCAGCAGAACAGCCAAAATGCTCAAGGTGGTCCCACAGGCACCCCTGGGCAGGGCTGGCAGGAGCTCGGAGTACCAGTTCCAGCCTGGCAGTTGCTCAGCCAAGTAGCTTGACTGCTAAGCTTGTAGCATCAGAAGCTGAACACCACACAGGTTTCCTGAGCACAACACTGTGCTCACTCCCTAGCTGCTTAAAATCCACAGAAGGGTTCAGCATCCACAGCCTTATCACACTGCATTAAAGACCAGATTCCTCTCCCATCACACAAGACTACATACTGGAGCATTACTTGTTCCACCAAGTATCCTTAGGGAAAAGCAGCGGTAGCAGGCACATTTGTACCCAAGATCGTCACCCATCCCCTCCGTCCTTGTTGCTCTCCAGGACTTTTTAAGCTGAACTGCTTTTTGAGTGGGGAGATGGAGGAACAAGAGAGCGTGAGATAACAAACTCCAAGGATGTAGAAGAACCTGCTCAACAAAGCGAAGCCCCCCTTGCTGCATGCAGGAGGTACCGACGCCACACACAAAGAGCCCAGGCCTCAGGTACTCACAGCCAGCCAGGTACTTTCCACACACAACCTAATTTTTTGTATGGTCATCAGGAAAAGCTCTGTTGCAATAGGTACCAACATCTCCTCTCTTCCAAGTGTATCGTACACATTATATAGCTGCCATGACAGCAGAGCAGCTCCAGCGGCTGCTTGTGCCAGCCCTCACTGTGGCAGCACACAGCACAGCCGTCATGCTGTAGCGCTGGCTACAGTAATGCTCCTTTCTAGGACTGGCTGGATATTTTCTGAAAAAAACGTTTTGTGCTTTTTCTTGGTCAAAACACGCTTCATCACTAACGCGAAGGAAGAAATACAAGCCATATTTTTTTTCTCTCTAAAAATAGGGGTTTCATCACAATACTGTTTCACATAAACGTTCGGAAATTGAATTTTGCGTGAAATGGAATCCTCCTTGCTCATCATCATCTGCTGACAGGTTCTGGTTTCTCCTTAAGCACACTGTCTCCTTGGATCATATCAGCTTATGACAATATACAGTTTGGCACAGAAATCCTCTACATGTTCTCTGTTATTACAAAATAAATTGAGGCATTATCATTTCTATAAATTCCTTTCATCTTTTTTCTCTGTGACTACCTGGGCACACAGAATGAAGCAGTTTGTGCCATGCCATGCCAGGCCATGCGTCCTGCAGCTGAATGTGCCGCGACCTCCAGGCTCAACTGTTCGCACATTTCCATGTCCATGTGGCAGATGTCGCAGGTTGGGTTAGGTAAGGTGAGTTACTCGCCCCCAAATATTATACAGCAGTGGAATACATATATATTATAACACTGTCCGACGCCTGCACGTGCACCATGCAGCAGCGAGAAGCGGCTGATTTTTTTCCTTCCAAAGTGCCTCACGGTTCCAGTAAATCAAGCTGTGAAAGTGCAAACAAGATCAGTGGCAGCTCTCAGTCCTACTCAGTCCAGCTCGCTCAGTCAGATTCCAGAGCCACCTCCATCCGTGCTGGAAGCACACAGTGTGCTTCATACAGAGACTTACATCTGTGGGATGACTGAAGCTATAAAAAGTGCTGACAATTTTCAGCAAATTTGCATATGTTGCTGCTGCTGCTTATATAAGTGATTTCTAGCTAACCACAAATACAAAAACCAATTCTCAAAATAGATTTTAAAAACAAACCACTTGCAAATGTGACTGAATGACACATCTCCCCACCCCTCTGAAAATCACTTCTCTAGAAAAGGCAGATGCAACAGCCAGTGTTTCCCCAGAGGGTCCTGTGCAAAGCACCTCCTGGAGTACATACCCCAGAGGCCTAACGCCACCTCACCCTCTTGACATCTATGTTGGCATTCACCAATAAAGGTTGTGACAAACTGGGACACACCTGAGACCTCCTAGCTTGCTCTCAGGTCTGAAGCTGTATAGATCCTTCCACACACACCATCATCCCAAGCATCTCTGATGCAGGTGGGGTCAGGAGGCAGCCAGCCTCTGGGTAGGAAACATTTTGCTGCCCTCAGCTGTTAAGAAATCCCTCACTGTACCACCCACCACATTCCATTTGCCCTGTACCAGTGTCCACCATGGCAGCGCTGGGTTGGAGGACTGCTCAACACCTGTGTCTGCGCAGATTCCTCTTTGCTCCAGGCTGGAAAGGGCAATTGCTTAACCTGGGACTGCAACAGTCTGCTACAGAGGGTCCCTGCATGGCTCTGCTCAAATGGTCAACAGGTCAGGTGAAAATACAAAAGAACATACAAGGGAGGAAATAGTCAGAAGACGCAGCTGCTAGTCCCTGACTTTCAGGTCTTGCAGCTGACATAACTGTAAATCACCAAAGGAGAGGAGAAGGTTGACGCTGCTGGTGTAACTGCTCAATAGGATATGGATCACAAGCAACATCCCTCCTTTCCTAAGCCCTTGAGTTTGCAGAAGGGTGTTGTTGCTTGCTGACAGACCAGGCTCAGTCAAAGCAAAGCTGTATGAATTTGGCAGCACTCTTTTGGATTCCTCTGGTGTCAACAGATTCTCATATTCAGGAAATATTGGTCAGGGGCTGCTTCTCCATTAACCCACTATCTCCAAGAGCACAACAGTATAAGAAACAGTACTTGGCTTCCCAGCACAAGGAAGGACATACTGGAGAGAGTCCGGAAATGGGCCACAATGATGATTAAGGGATTGGAGCATCTGTCATATAAGGAAAGGCTGAAAGAACTGGGACTGTTTATATCAAGACAAGAAGGCTCGAGAGGCATGTTATCAATGTGTATAAAAACCTATGGTGGGACAGCAAAAAAAGCAGACACGGACTGTTCTCAGCAATATCCAGTGAAAGGATGAGATTCAACGGGCACAAATTAAAACACAGGAAATCCCTTTTAAACCTTACAGAAAACTGTGAGGGTGGTCAAACACTGGAACAGATTGCTCAGAAAGGTTGCGGAGTCTCCATCCTTGCACATATTCAAAACTCAAAACCTGACCAGACATGGCCAGGGAAGTTGGACCAGCTGATCTCCAGAGGTCCCTTCCAACTCAGCAATACTGTGAACAAGACAACAGCAACCTTCCTGACTGCTGCCAACCAGCCTGGCCTCAAGGAATCCATCTGGAACCCTCCCTTGATCACTTTTCTCTCTACTTTTGATAGTCTTTTGGTTTATGTTATCCCTTTTGCTCTATGACAAGTGTATCCTCTCCAGAGCTCTCAGAGACATTTTGTTTCTGGCTTATCCCTACCACATACTCCTCCAGTCCTCCTCCAGCTCGCATTGTTTCCATCAGTGCCATAAGCAGGAATCTCCAGGCATCATTGTTTTCTTCTAACCCATCACTGTGAGCTTACAGCAACTAGAGCAGGAACGCAAGGACGCGCAACAACTTTACCTCTTTACCACCCTGTGTCTCTCTTGCCCCACATTTACTACAGTTTTGGTCCTTTCCTTGATCTTCTGTGATGAACAAATTGAAAACACCTTTTTGCTAGCAAAAGAACTTGGTAGGTAAAGGCAGCAATCCCTCAGGAATGCCCATCTCTAGCACTGGAGTTCGTTTCCCACAAGCCACCTTCATGGTTTTCTCAGAGCTGTCCAACTCCGCATCTGCCATTAAAACCCCTTCTGGTTAACCACCAGCCATGGATACCTATTTTTCTTTGCAAGAGCCAAGAGCTACCACTCACTGTAAGCACACACAAGGAGGAAGAGCCTGCCCTGTCCTCAGCTCCCGGATAAGCCAGCTAGAGCCATGTGACAGCATGCAGATGATCGGCGCTGGCAGCTCCACAGCCTGGCTGACTCTGAAGAGACGCAGGTGCTGTTGGTGTAGCACAGTTCCTCCCAAGTCAGAGATAGCATCAGGAGCAGTCGTTTCCCCTCTTTCACCCAGCAGGAACCAGCATGCTGCAGACCGGCTGCTAAACTAACTGCTTGAGGGTGGAAAAGACTCCCCTCTCAGCTGCTGTCCTTCATACCTTTCTCGCTTCCCTCTTTCAGCTCAGGACCAAAACTCAGTGTAGACTTTAGAGCAGTGCTGTCAGAGAAGATTTCAGTGTTGGTAAACGTGAAGTCATACGAATAAGAAAATCCAGCCTGCCTGCCTATACACAGTGGCAGGCTTAAAGTTACAAAGGCCTCAGAAGAAGGCCACCTCCTCTTGGTAGCACCCAGCCAACTGACAGACTTTGCTGTGAGGAGAAAGGGGGTGTGCCGTGAAGAGCAAACCCTGCCAGCCCTGGCACACCTTGGATAATACGGTGATCCATGTTCATTCCCTGCTGTGGCAGAAAATGCAGAGAGCTGTCCTTCAGTGGAGCACAGGTGGCTGCTGGATTGAACTGGGCATAGGGAGGTGAGGGCAGGACAGAGGGCGGCAATAACATCTTCCTCTTTCAACAACAGCGTGTGGTTAAGTTCAGCTCAGAACATAACGCTGAACCTTACCGAAAGCTGCAGGGACACCCAAAGCTAACGTAAGTGCTGGCTGGTACGGAAAGGAGAATGGTGTTCATGGCCCCATCTGCCTATGTATTGCCATCACCTCCTGACACCAGCCCCAGTCTCAATGTGGCTGGACAGGGACTTGGATATGAGAACACAGAAGGAGAGTACTTCTATCGTGGTGTCTTTCAGTTACATCAGGTTCCTGAGCAAGCCAGTAGCATACCTGCATGCAAGGGAAAGGCTACCTGCACAGAGCCATGAGAGGCACACCTAGATCTTTCTTTTTCTCACACATCTACTCTACTGTTGCGTGTGCCAAGTACCTGTGGTCCCATAAATTTGGTGAATTTGGTTAATTAGCTCTCATTTGACATATTTATTAACTCCAGCTCATAGTCCTTATGTCGTTCTGGAGAAAAAGAAAACATGCCAGAGTGAACACCACTTGCCATCTTTCTTACTTTCTTCCTGAAGGTTTGCGCAAGAGAAAGGAGGCTGGGCTGTGCGGACAATTGGTCTGCAGCAAAGTTTTCAGTGGTACATGAGCCAAGGGTCAGAAGGGCACATCTGGGAGGCTGCAGGCACTGATCTGAGCACAGTGGAACTTCCTCACACTTAAGTAGGAAAACAGGAGTTTCCAAGAGGGAGATGATAGGAAAGCGAAGTTTTTGTGTACACAGAAGTGATTTCCCACTGTCTTTGCTGAGCAGAGTTTGTCTCATCTAATTATAGATTTTGCCTCAAACAATTCCTAAATTCCTGGTTAGATGTATAAATCTTTAGCAATTCATGAAACCACAAATATTCACATATCTCAGTAAATGATCTTGTAGGTGGCAAAGCTGACAAACTGACAAGAAGGACTCCCACATTCTTAAACTAACAAAAAAATCCCAAGTGCTTCAATGGGACAGAAAAGCCCCATGCCTCACTCTTGTAGCACTGAGTGGGGAAATTTTCCTTCTACCTTCCTGTTTTTCCAGGTAAGAATGAGAAACAGAAACTGAATGGAAACTTCACAGATTTTTTAACTCATTTGGACTAGAGAAACCAAAAGGCAATGCCAGATCTAGAGGCAAAATGTCTTTTTGCGGAGAACCTTTTGCTCACAGGACATTGCTCTGTGTGCATCTGGTGGGCCCAGTTCTGCTCAGGGCTGTGCTTCCTGACACTCTGGATTCCCCAGTATGTGCATGGAAAACCTGGGGTGGGTAGTGCCTGCCTTGCACATAAGCAAAGCAAGCTGGCTGATCCCTTAGAAACCTGGAGGACAAACAGAGGCTGACCCAAGAAACGATGTACTGCCAAGCACTTCAGTCCAGTCACCGCAGGGACACTGCTTCAGGAGACCATTTCCATACCCACATCCTAGGTTAAGTTCCAAATGACAACAGGGCATGGTCAGCGAGGGAAGGACTGATGGGCTCACGGCAGGTTCTTGCTTCGGCGCATGAGATGTTTCAGATCTCACTTTCAGAAATGCGGAGATTGTGAAAGCACCCTTCATGGACATGCATTTTACACTCGCATTGTGTCGTGTTTGCATAGGAGAGAAAGTAATAAACAAGTTCAGGCACAAGCAGTCCTGAGGTAGGAATACAACTGTTGCTCTAGCTGTCAGGGCCCTGCAAACAAGGGCTAACAGAGCTTCTCAGCATCCTGATGGAAAGTCCATCACCTGTGACTCTGGGCAACTGACTCTAACGCTGCTGGGGCTCTCTGGGGCAATGCCACACACACGGCATCAAGGCATCTCCAGCCAGATGGGGAACTGTTGCAACGGAAGGGATGTATCCGGATTTAGCTCCTCCACAACATAAAGCCAAGAGATGTTCAGTGAAAGGAAACGAGAGGGAGAGGGCCTTGCCCAGCACCTGGCCCACACGCCTGGCTGACAGGATCTGTGTCACCTCAGCCGCTGGCTCCTGCCGCTGCTCAGCCATTGCGGAAACACCAGTGTCCAGCGCAGCCCCCCGAGCACGGCCGCTTCACGGCTACGACTGTGGGTACCGAAGGCTGCGGCTGCCGGGCGGGGCCGGGCGGGCCGCTCCTGCCCCAGCGCCCCACGCTCTCACCGGTACCCGGCGCCCTCCAGCCCCGGGGGGGCCGCCCTGTCCCGGGCATAGGGCGCAGCGATGCCGAGGGCGGCCACCGAGAAAAACGCCGCTGCGCAGCCCTGCGTTCACCCCCAGCACCGTGGGCACCCCGTCCCCAGCAGAGCTGCCGGCCGGCGGGGCAGCCCGGCCCGGCCCGGCCCGGCCGCCGAGCGGCTCCCCCCGCCCCTCCCCGCGCTGCTCCCGGCCCCGCTCCTACCTCCAGCAGCTGCACGTAGCTGGCCGGGAACCAGCCGCGCAGCCCGTCCTCCTTCTGCCCTTCCCACCAGCCGCCGTCCGGCACCTGCAGCACCGTGATCAGCTCCCCCGCGGCGAAGCGGAGCCCCTGCCGGTGCCGCTCCCCGGAGAAGGGGTACAGAGTCTGGCAGCGAGAGCCCGACATCCTGCCGGGCGCGGCGGCCCCGCTCCGCCCGCAGCCGCCCGGGCCTCGACCGCCGCTTCGCGCCCGCCCGGGGCGCCGCTGCCCGCCCCGCGGCGCGCAGGGCTGCGGGCGGACCCGCGCTGGCCACGCCCCTCGCCCGCCCCGCCCCGCCCCGCTCCGGGGAGGAGGCGGGAGGCAGCGGCAGCGGGAGCTGGAGCAGGGGCAGGGGCAGGGGCAGGGGCAGGGGCAGGGGCAGGGGCAGGGGCAGGGGCAGGGGCAGGGGCAGGAGAAGCCCCGGCGCCGAGCGCCCACGGGCACCGCCGGCTCGGGGCGGGGGCGGGGGGGCGGGGCCGCCCGAGCGCAGCCCGTCCGCGCGTGTGACACCCGTGTCGGCGGGACAGAGCGAGAGAGAGACGGAGGGGGGGGGGAGAAGGGGAGCGTGTGTGGGACGGAGACACGCGTGTGTGCTGGGGGGGGACGACACCGTGTGTGTGAGTGCACGGGAACTGCCGTGTTTTTCGGTGTGTGTGTGTGTGACACACACTGTGTGTGACACCTGTGTGCTCCACACCCCTCTGTATGTGAGAGACAGACAGACACTGCGTCTGGGGGACAGACACTGTGTGATGCCATGTGTGCCTGTGTGTGTGTGGTTGTGAGAGGCATCCATGTGCATGACAGTCACCGTGTCTGTAACACCAAGACACGTGTGTGTCTATGAAAGGCACCATGTGTGACACTGTGTCTGAAGTGTGAGACATGGCGTCTATGTGTGCAACACGTGTGTGTCTTTGAGAGATGGTGTGTGAGACACCGTGTGTGTCTGTAACCCTGTATGTGTGACCCTGTGCCTCTGAGACACTGTATGTGCCTTTGGAGACACCCATGTCTGTGTGACAGTGTGAGATATCTCTACATCTGTGTGTATTTGTGACATACACCCAAGTGCATGACATTGATTTTGCCTGAAAGATGTCATGTGACACACCCAAACATGTATGAAACATCCAAGTATGTGCGACAACCCCAAGCACGTGTATCTCTGCAACACTCCACTGAGTTTATAGTTTGCTCCACGTGTGCGTGTATGACTGCAGCACGTGTGTGAATTGCATGTGTGAGACACCTCTGTCAATGTGACACCCTGGTCTGAGTGACACATGTGTCTATGTGCGAGATGCATCATGTAAGAGTGTGACACCCTCATCTGTGTGATATTCATGCATATGTGTGTGTAAGACACCACCGTGTGTGTATTTTGTTTATGAATACTTGCTCTGCGTGCACAACCTGCTCTGGGTGTGCATGCCTGACTCACTCTGCAGCACATGTGACTCCTCTGTGCATGCGTGTGTGTGTATAAGACACATTTGTCTCTGTGCACACAGGTGTGTATGAATGTGTGTGTCTCTGTCTAGATATGCACACCTGACTCACTGCTCGTATGTAATATATCCCTGCCTGTATGTGTGTGAGCACCGGTGTGGATGGGTGTGTATGAAGCCCAGGCACACACGTCCGTGCGACTCGCTGCAGAGCAGGCTGCCTGACCCACTGTGCGTGGGCGGGAGGACGTGCACGTGTGAAGACTCACCCACATAGCGCTTGAGATCTCCACGCGTGCATCGGTGCACCTGAAAGGCAGGGCACGCATACCCGAGCGACTGCGCTACGTCCTGTGTGGTGTTCATGGGATACGTATGTGTGTGTCTGTGTATGAGACTCTCCCACAACTGTGTGTGAGAAACTCCATCTCGTATGAAACTCAACCTGATACGAAGGTGCTTGCTTGTGCAGGAGACACCCATGTGCATGTGAGAGACTCGCCTGAGTGTAACCAGCCAGGACGCACGTGAGCACACATCCAGATGCTGAGCTATGTGAGGCACACCAACGTGTTTGTACGTATGGCTCCCCCTGAATGGGTGAGGCTCGCTCCTACAGGAGACTGACCTGTATGTGTGCTTATGGGACAACCGTGTAAGATGCGGCTGCATGTGTGTGACTGCGTGTTTGTGTGTAAGCTGGCTGGGTATGTGCCTGTGTACACCTGTGCACGAACGACTCACTCCAGGGCACCTGCAAGAATCAGTGATGGGTGTGACTCGCTGCACCACAGGTGTGTATGAGTGTCTCATCCATGTTCACCCAAACTGCTGCGCTGCGATCTGCACGTGTGGTACCCATCAGTCGTACATGAGGAGAGGGAGAGGCTCACTTCTGCGAGTGCAAGGTTCATGCCAGCATACCTGTGGAAGGGATGAGGCCAAAGGAGCTGGATCTGCCTGACAAGTGCCCCACAGCCATGTCCAAGCCTGCCACCCCGCATCCTTGTGTCGTCAGTCATTGGAGGGGAAAGGAGGGCACAGACCTGCTGCTCTGTTCAGACATCAGTGAGATGAGTGAGTCCATCTCCCCACTGACTGACTGATGAGAGCCAGACATGCCCAGCAGACATGTCCACGTCTCCTCTGATATTCACTCTGTTGATGGCCTCCCAGGCGTTTGAGACCCTTAGGTGTGTGCAAGTGTGTGAGCACTGATCTCAGTGTGCAGGTGTTTGAGAACCCTGTTGGTCCACAGGAAAGGCTTGCTGTAGTACAGGGGTGCGTGACTGGCTCCAGAACACACACACATATGTGTAAGACTGCACTCGTGTACACATCACTAGTTTCAATAGGTGTGTGACACAGCCCACTGTGAATGTGGCAAAACCTCACAACGTGTGCAACTTGCAGAACTTGAGATGTCTGGTTTGACTCAGCCCACTGTGTGTATGTCTCCACAGCAGTAGGCGTACACCGCATTTCTCTGTGGTTTGGTGAGATCCTCCACTCAGGGAGGTTTGAGACATAGTGTGCACCTATATAAGCCACAGCGTATTCATGCATGCTACTCTGGAGAGCATGAGATCTGTGACTGTGTGTGTGTGATTCCCCCTGTGTGCATTACAAATCTCCATATTCCAGTTATTAACTCCACTGGACTTACGAATATGGTTATGTGCACAAGTCAGTTCTGTGTCCCATTCTGCTATATGGGAGTACCTGCTTGGATTCCGCACCCTTGGGCATACGGGTGTTCATGTGGCTGCAATCTGTGTGTGATGCTCCTCGCCGGTTTGTAACTCCCTTGACTTACGTGTGCACATGATCTACTGCAGCATGTGCAAGTCAGGTGTTCCACCTGTCTGCGGCCCTCTGTGCGTATGCACAGCCACACGCTTGTGCAACTCATTTCAGGGGGCAGATGCTGGTGTGGGTCCTTGCACTTCAAGGCACAGTCATCAACTTCTGTTCCAGTAGGAAGCATGCAGGTGTTTCTGTGAGTCACTCCAAGTTTTGCACAATTTTAGGTGTTTTGCTGAAAGCTCAGGCCTTCTCACAGACTCCATCTGACCACTAACCTCTATAGGGCCTTTCCCATTTCTAAGGTTCAGATTTCTTTCTTGTCCATCTTTTTTTCATAGAAGAAGAGCCTCCCATTTCTCCTTTTGATTTGTTCTTGCTTTGCAATTGGTAGCGAGGACCAAGTTTAGAACAACTACCAGCTTTTGTGCCTGTAATGTACTATATGTGTCTCCTGGTCTGGGGCTGCACAGGCTTTTTATTTATGTGACACTTTGTGAGAGTATTTTTGTATCTTTTTTCCTGGAGTTTTACAAATTTGCAAAACCTTTTTCTTTAAAGTAAGTAATCAGGTAGCCTGACTGTAGCCGTTCTCCTGAACATTGCGTGAATTTCAATGCGTCTGTCCTTCATGCAGATGGGCTAAGCAGCAATCTCAGCTGAGCTCTTCAGGGTTTTTTCTTAGGATTCTTTCAACAACTTTCAGACTGTTTTCCACAGTTCTATTTTTGATTCTCTGAATTTGTGGTAAATCGCTTAAAATCATCCCCTTTTTATAAGCATTTAAGCTGATAACTATTGAACTACGATCCATTATGTGTTGTTATCACACCAGCTGTGCCTTGCTTGGCAAAAAGCAACAGACCTGATATCATGGCACACATCCATGCACATCTATCAGCAGTATTCTCTAACAATGCCATTTATAGATGGCAAGAACTGAAATCAAACAAAAAAGCCCTCATTTTTCTTCAGCATATACAAACCCAGCTTTGCCTATGTTGGAACACAGATCCAAATAGTTTAGTATCATGTACAACAACGAATTTCAGTCTAAATTTTACTTCTCTTATGCTTAACATTGCTGGAATATGTCAATATTTTTATCTGATTTATTCTCTGTTTTTTTTTTCCTCTACTATTCTTATACTTCCAACTTGTTCTGCTTTCTCTTTATCTTCCTTTCTGATATTTTCACAGGCTTTTGTCCTTCTTTGTGCGAACTTTCTCGATGAGAAAGCCTCTAGCAGGGTTTTAGTCCTAAGGTTGTCCACTTCTTGAAGCAATTGCAAACTTCAGCTTTTCAGCAGGCAAGCCCAAATGTAAACACTAATTTCATTCTTATTTTGCACTTTCTTTCTAAACCTGTTACTACAACTTCACTTTGGCTTGTGTAGGAACGTCCAGTATGTAAACAGAAGGGCTCCATTCGTGTCAGAGGATCCCTTTAACTCACTGGAGGTACATATCCCTTGAACGGATCCCATAAGTAATCCTCATTTCATTGTGCAGATAATGACATGGTTAGTTTCTCTTGAGTTATGTCTGGTCTTTCTCCTCAACTTGCAAAATGGCTTTGGTTCTTGCAGAGAACAGCTTTTACTAAAGGCTTAGACCTATGTTTGCTTCTGCATCCTGTATTGCCTTTATTGTGAAGGATGTTAAGGGGTGACATCATTATTGTCCATGAGGAAAATGATTTCTGAGCATAGAAAGCTTTTTTATCTAGCATAAGATACCAGCACCAGAGTCACGAGATGGAACATATAGAAGCCATCTGAGAAACATGCAGATTGCAACTCCAAGGGTACCAGGCATTGGAATGAATTGGCCAGCTTTCAGTCTCAGACTTTTTTTCTATCATCTGTTCCAGCTCAGCTAAAGCATCTTGGCTGGATGCAGGTGTTCTCTGGCCAGTACTCAGCAGGCCTGACTAAATGACCAAAACAATCCCTCTGGCTGTAAGATCTCTCCGAATTTATTTCCTGAGCCATCACAACTGTCATACTCAATCACCCGTTCTAGGAGGGTATTCCACTTAGCAATGAGAAACCAATTCTAAAATTAGTGTCATATGACCACATTGTGTGTTAGGGTGAGATGAATCTAACCTTGAAAGGACCTTTTTCTCCCTGTCTGCTACCAAAGAGTCTAGGGTGAAGACCTCAGTCTTAGACATCTAATTTTTTAACAAACCTTAGTGTCACTGAAATGCTATCTGTGAATGAGATAACACTGCAGAGAGCCTCAGTTATGGTTATCCAGTCGGAATTTATTCCATAATTTTACAGATTGTACCTGGAGCTTAAAATGACACCACTAAAACAAGCCCTATACAGATGGGCAGATTCCCTGAGGAGGGACCTAAGAATATCTTGGGAGTAACAGAAGAAAGTTCACATCTGACAGCTGTAGAAGTAGCATGGTCAGTGTTTTGTTTAAAGCAACATCTGACAATCTGTCTAGCTCATGGAAAAGAGCTAAATTACTTCTGCTGTCTTCACTGAAAAGATCCTGCAGAGCTCAAAATGAGAAAGGGTTGGCATAGGCGAATGGGAGAGTTTTTCAGTCACGATGGACTGGAGATTTACATGAATAATTGTTTGGCCATACCTGTTCGCAAGACACAGAAACACCAGGAGATCTGAGGCCAAGAACCACATGTAGCACTGGATCCTCAGGTGACCCTTGAAGTCTAAATGACTAGCAGAAATTAGTTCTGTTGTTGGAGAGGAAATGTTCTGAGCCTGTACACAAAAGATACTTCCAGTTGTTAAAAAGCTATAGCTCTTGATGGAAGAGACCATTCTCAATGCTGTGAACAGCCAAGACATAAGAACAGATAGAGGAGCTCAAAACAAAGTTTCATCTAGTTTACAGTCTTCTTTCTGACAGCAGCTCAAAGAGAGTGCATAGGGTGGAGTGAAAGAGCCAGACAACACGTAGCAGTGCTTCCCCTTGAATACTCTCCCATAGTCCACCAAACTGCAGTTGAGTGTTTTCCTAAGCCAGATATCCTTGAGTATCACACTTGGAAATTTAGGTATCCAGGACCTCAAATGTTCCAAGAAGAGGACTCAGACTTATGAGTCATGTTCATATGACCAAGTGTCTGATTCAAACACAATTTAAAAAATGCACTCACTGGTACAGAATGGCTTTACCTTTGATTTCTGCCTTCAGCAGCGTTTCCTGTAGCTCTGCTGACTTTGGTACTCCCCTTGTACATGGTCAATTCTGAAAATAAGATCAGATGTGCAGTGCCCTGCTTGGCTGTGGCCGTTGTAAAACTTAGGGACATTCCAGGGCAGGTTTAGTCAACTTTGTTGTAACAGTGCCTAGAGTTGTACCTACTATTTTAGAGTCAGACATAAACAAACCTAGTCTCTGTCTATAAGTGGCTAGTGATATTACCTGAAGAAACAGCTTGTGGTGATTCACCTGAGACTAAATTGGATTTGCCTGCCAGGATAATTCACCTGGAGAGCTGACTGCTTCCATTCACCTTCTTTCTTGGAAGCAGGCTGAGAAAAACAAACTGTTCCGATAACATCAGCCTACTTGAGTCAACGTATTTCCTATTGAGAGGCAGGGCAGGTCCCACCCTGCTACATGACAGGCATGTATTTGGTCATATAAATATGACTCATAACTCTGACTCTTTGCCTTAGAGTTAGGTGTCAACAGCAGCCAGTTGTCACAAACCCCTTGTTTGAAATGGTGTTGCCATGCCTTCTCTCCAGCAGTTCAATGTTCATGCCTCTCTTCCTGGGACTCTGGAAAGCCTGAGTCACAACAATGTACTCCAATCAACTGGCTACAGAATTTCAGGAGAGAGCTTCCCTTGGTGCAGCTCGCTGCTGCTCCTCTTGGTGCAAACTAAACATGCAGGCATATCCAGGGCATTTCAGGGCGGTCAGGATGCTCACAAAGAAAAGGACAGGCCTGACTCTAGACCACCTCAATGATTCCTAAGCATTTATATTCATTAGAGCAGATACTTGTGGCAGATACAAGTAGCCTTGTCCATTCTTCTTCCAGCTCTATAAACACTAGGTCACACAGTTTTATTTACTGAATGTTTAACTATTTCGTGCTAATTGGAAAAGCCATTGAAAGGAAGAAAAGCATTATCTATAAATCATAGTTTCAGTACCAGCAACAAGCAAGCTGTGGCCATTTGGATCTCAACTTCTAAGTGTCATTAAAACAACACAAGACAAATAGTTCTGGATCAGACCACAGGTCTGTCTGGTTTATTACCATGTTTTCAGCAATATTTAACAGCAGAAGTCTAGGGAAAAGGACAGGTGCAGAGAGATATTTCTGCAGAACATCCTTTTGATTTCCAGCGAATAATAGCTCTGGTCTTCCCTAGTTGGAGGTGGTATCTCATATTTAATAGCTCTTTTCCATTATTTAGGGCAGTTATTTTTTGAGCACTTGTAAACTTTTGGCATCTATAAAATTCTGTAGCAAGGGTTTCCAGTGCAGGCGCTGTATTATGGAACGTGTCCCTTGCCTTTTTCGTCTGAGGCAGTGCTGGCCCGCAATCACAGGCACAATCCGCCGACAGTGACCTTTATACTGTTATAGTTGCACTGATGTCCAAACCTGAACCATTGAACTGAAAATTACCTGCATGTGGAGACGTGGGCGTGAACCTACATGAATCATATACTTTAAGGGTCTTAAGGGACTTCTCCAACATCACACAAAGAGGCACTGGAAAAGCAGGAAAACATCCCAAGAGGACTCTGATGAAAGCAGCTAAACCTTCCTTCAAACCTCCTTCTCTCTGGCTTAGTATCAGTCTTAGTGATGTGATCTGGACTTGCCAGATCATCTACAACAGCTTGCTGGGTCCTAGAGCATCTGATCTTTTCTTTTGATCCCACAGAGAACTCGGCTTCCGGCCAGCTAAGAAGAGCAATCCAGCAAGGCAGTCCTCCACCCAAACTCCATCTGGGCGTGCTAGTTTGGACATCGATATTGCACTGACACTAAGCTTCCCTCTTCAGCATGAATTGTTCATTATTTGAATTCCATCAGGGATTTCTTATGTCATGAAAGAGCAGAGATTCTGCCTGAACACACTGACCAGGACTGACTGCTTTCTGTGGATAAAGTTGTTGATCTGTGTATATGTGTGTGCCTGTATCTGCAGGGCATAGATGCCTCAGTGTTTTCCTCTCAATGGTGTCTCTGTTCTGCAACCATCTGTGTATAAAGCTGCTATTCTCTTGCGAACAATGACTCATACAGGAAAGTCTCTAAGTATTAGGCAAGAACTGTGTCATCCTGAGTAGTATTGAAGATGAGGATTTAATCCCATAAACTCTTAGAAACTCAGCATTAGTTTTCCCTTGACAGTTTTAAGCTTTAAAATCTGCTGTTGCTGACACACATTTACCAACAACAGGTTGGCAATAAACTGTCTCTGCAAATGGACACTGCAAGTCCACCACTTGCTTCTGACAAAGACCCAGCACAGAGCTGCTCACTGTGGCCAATCTCTTCCTCACGCTGCTCACTGTGGCCAATCTCTTCCTCACTCCATTTTCCAATAAGGATCCACCTAATGACTCTTCCACCTCCCACATTCTTCTCAGCCCCCCAACATTACTCTCTCTAGCCCTTTCCTTCATATTTCCAGGCTACTCTGCATCTCTGCCAACTGCAGTGGGTGAGCAGGAAAAAGTAGGGCCGCTGTTCCCAGCGCCCTGCAAGATACACCCGGACCTGGAGCTACCAAAAGATTGCAGTTTGCTGTAGGGACTATCCGAGGCAGTGATCCATATTGGTATCAAAAAATCACGATGATCTTCACTTCATGTATCCAGCAAAGTTTGGGTACTTAGGAAATCGCTGAAAGAAAGGAAATATCCAGAAGATTTTAACAGAAAGTCTCCTATGGCCAGAGTGAGTGCAGAAAAAAGTTTCTGAAAATAAGGTGAGCTTCTCTGCCTAGTGGGGAAGGTTCTGCTTTGTGGCACCTTGTCCAACACTATGGAAAGAAAAGGTTACAGGGTTCTCATGTTCTCCACTGCCCCAGGGAGGTAACAGTCTTAAGATGATCACGAAAGTTTAAAACAAATTGTGACATATCCTAGTAGTAATCCAGATATGTAGACCATACCCAGAAAACATGCACCCAATAAATACAATTTTTCAATGGGATTAGAATTTTAATTAGAAATTTTATTCTCGGATTTAAAAATTTCTGTAGGCTGTGAGGTGATAAGCAAGGATCAGAGGTGCTAATACATGAAAGGAAACACTCCTATGAGTGAAGCTGGGTGGATGGAGTTGGACAGAATGTTAAAATCAACAGATAAAATCAGAATCACAGAATCACAGAGCATTTGGGGTTGGAAGCGAACGCTGGAGGTGATTTGGTCCAAACCCTCTGCACAAGCAGGGCCATCTAGAGCAGGTTGCCCAGGACCACGTCCAGACAGCTTTCAAGTATCTCCAAAGACAGAGATTACAAATCTATGCTGTAAAAGTACTGTGGGGAAAAGAGATTGGCACTTTATCCCTGGAATCATCACTTTCAGCATTCATGGGCTGAAGGAGGTGATTTGATGGCTCACTTGGAAGGTGCCTGAGACAGAGGCCTCATTCCCATGCCATCCTTTCTCAACCACCACCCTTCCTGCTAGCTGCATGGTCCTGACCTCCCTGTGGCAGGTACCAATTCTGTGTGCCTCAGCCTCTTCAGCGAATTGATTAGTCTTCAAAAAGCAGAATGCAACTTTCTTCCTGCTGGATTAGCAAGTTCAACTGAATGAGCGAAAAATGTAGACTGGAAGGCATATCAGAGGTTTCTAGTCCAATCTCCTACTCAAAGCAGGGCTAACTGCAAAACTAGATGAAGTTTCTCAGGGCCTTGTCCACATGTATCCTGGAAATCCCCAAGAACAGAGATTCCACAACCCACCCAGCCAGCCTGTCCCAGGGTTGCAGCATTCTCATGGCAAAGAATTTGTTCCTTTTGTTGAAAAAGAATTTCCCTGGTTTGCAACATGAGATCATTGCCTCTTGCCCTTTCACTGTGCGCTTGCAGGAAAAGCTTGGATGCATCTTAATTTGCAACCTCCTTTTCAGCAGTGTTAGTCTGCTAGCCTTCTCTTCTCCAGGCCAAACAAACCTAATTCCCTTTGCATATCCTCATATGGCAGGTGCTCCAGCTGACTGATACTAGGGGCTTTTATTGAATCCTCTGCAGTACGTCAACATCTCCCAAACCTTCAGCGAGTTTGCTTACCACACCAAGTTGTGTGGTGAGGTTGACATGCTGGAGGATAGGGATGCCATCCAGCGGGACTTTGACAGGCTGGAGAGGTGGGCCCGTGCAAACCTCATGAAGTTCAACAAGGCCAAATGCAAGGTCCTGCACCTGGGTTGAGGCAATCCCAAGCACAGATACAGGCTGGGCAATGAGTGGGTTGAGAGCAGCCCTGGGGAGAAGGACTTTGGGGTGCTGGTGGATGAAAAGCTGGACATGAGCTGACAATGTGCACTCGCAGCCCAGAAGGCCAACTGTATCCTGGTCTGCATCAAAAGAAGCGTGGCCAGAAGGTGGAGGGAGGTGATTCTCTGCCTCTACTCTGCTCTTGTAAGACCCCACCCAGAATACTGTGTCCAGCTCCGGGGCCTTAGCACAAGAAAGACATGGACCTGCTCAAATGGGTCCAGAGGAGGCCACGAAGATGATCATGGGGCTGGAGCACCTCCCTTGTGAGGACAGGCTGAGAGAGTTGGGGTTGTTCAGCCTGGAGAAGAGAAGGCTCCAGGGAGACCTTATAGCAGCCTTCCAGTACTTGAAGGGAGCCTACAGGAAAGGTGGAGAGGGACTTTTTACCAGGGAGTCTGGTGATAGGAAGAAGGGTAATGTTTACAAACTGAAAGAGAGGCGATTTAGATTAGATATTAGGAAGAAGTTCTTCACTATGAGGGTGGTGAGATACAGCAACAGGTTGCCCAGAGCAGCTGTGGCTGCCCCCTCCCTGGCAGTGTTCAAGACCAGGCTGGATGGGGCTTGAAGCAACCTGGTCTGGTGGAAGGTGTCCCTGCCCATGGCAGGGGGGTTGGACTAGATGATCTTCAAGCTCCCTTCCAACCCAAACCATTCTGTGATTCTGTGATATAATGGGGTGGGGTGGGGTGTGCAAATCCCAAAACTGAACACAGTGTTGCAGATGGAGCTTCACCAGCGCCAAGCAGAGGGGAATAACCACATCCCTTCACCTGCTGGCTACTTATTGGCTACTTACTAATGCAATGCCATGACCAGCTAGCGTTACTGCTGCAGGGGAGCCCTGCTGACACAGGTCCAACTTGTTTTCCACCAGAATCCCAAGGCCTTTGCTGCAGGGCTGCACCCCAGCAGTCAATCCCCTGTCTGCACTGATGCATGAAGCTGTTTTGTCCCAGCTTGAAAATATAAAGAGGGTTTATTATTTCATACAATTAGAAGAAGTGTATGAGGTGACTTAGATCAAAGTTATCACACGATTAGAAAGGATCAAACCTTGAGTCCTCTTGTGCTCCCTGATTACTAATACAAGTAAGGAGCGATGGTGACACACAGGAGTCCAGTTTCATACCTAAGAACTCTCAGTTTTCTGCAAAAAGTTTTTAGAGCTGC
Organism: Leptosomus discolor; assembly: GCF_034619465.1. Classification (NCBI taxonomy): domain Eukaryota; kingdom Metazoa; phylum Chordata; class Aves; order Leptosomiformes; family Leptosomidae; genus Leptosomus; species Leptosomus discolor. Next base: position 19,141,713 of record NC_141405.1, on the reverse strand, counting down.
ACAAGGTCTGGTGTTGGTCACAGACATAAGCAAAGGGGCTGTAACTCTCAGCACAATTTACCCTTTTCCTAGCAAAAGGCCCTGCAGGACTGAAAGAGAATCTTGTAGGCCACTGGAATGAAACCTACTTCCATCAGTTCCCCAGGACCTCAAAGGAGGAGCCGGCACCATGCCTAGAAGGGATGAGCTTTGTGTGTGCAAGGCATGTTTTTAAATCAGCATTTTAATCCTCCTGACTTCACAGACAGGCAAACTAGTAAGTTATTCTAGCGTTATCCTTGGTATACATTGAGATATGCCACAGTTCCAGCTTTCTTAATACACGTATTTGTTACTGTTCTGAAACAAAGATCTATCTTTTTTATTTCCTAAGCATATATATCTCATGCTACCCCTGGTTCAACTAAATGAAAAATAGTACATTTCTTGTCCTGAAATAAATAAATAAACTTTATATTGAAAATCTAGCAGTTATCCTATTCTAACTTCCTCCCAGCTTTCTGGCTTTTTTTTTTTTTTTTTTTTTGGGGGGGGGGGGGGGGGGGAGCGGGGTTGTCCTCTCAGTCCCTCTCCTATTTTCCAGAAACTGTCTGTTTCTCTTGAAAATGCTAATACGCACCTGCATATCTTATAAATTTAGTGGCAAGAACTAAGCAGAGAGATAAAGAGATACAAAAGTCTCTGAGCTGGGAATAGTCTAGAGCTGCCTGCTGGAACAACTTGGCATAGACCTGTGTTCAAATTCTTGCCAGTCTCTGGGGGCTCAATGCCTCTCTCCTGTCTTCTCAGTCTCTCTCTGTGTGCAGACACTTAGTTGAACAGTGAGCAATTTTTGAGGAGCTGATGACATGGATGTTTGCTGTCATTTTCACATTTGTAGCTAAGTCACACACATGGCCTGGTTTTTGTATTTTTTTTTTCATCCGCCTAAGAGCAACTCAAGCCTTTGGCCTGAACATTGTTCAAACCATCAGCTTGGACAGTGCACCCTGGCCCCACACAGAGCTGACAAGTAGCATGGATTTGGACAGCCTTTAACCTTCACCCTGTTTCTTCTGCCTCTCTCCCAGAGCTGTCTTGGGTGAGCAAGTTGACATGTTCTGTGGTCACAAAAGGAAGCCAGTGATACTAATGTATGGCCTAGACACCTAACAGGCTGCTTTACTGAAATACTCCTGCGGAGAGACAGGTGATCACACGAAATGATCCTTCGTACTGCTGGCCAGCATGCCAAGAAAAAGCCGCTGCTGGATCATGGGTAATGCACATGCATCTGACCATTCCATTATCTCTCTTTTTCTCGTATACTGGGACAACCAAAGGACTCAGAGGGCTCTATAGATGTCATGACAATGACAAAGCACATCTAGAAGCTTCTGGGAGTGCAAAGAAATTTTCAGACAAAGGCTTTTCTTTCAGCTTTATAAGTATGTTTGCAGCCATCATCATATTAAAGAAAAAACAGCCTTAAAAGCCACTTCTGCAGAACAAAACTCCCATGCAGGAGCTGTTTCTCATTCTTTCCATTTTTCTTCCTTTATGAAGAGTAATACTCTCAATAAGAGTATTGAGAACAGGTTTGTATTTAACAAAAGGATAAACCCTGCTAATCTACTGGTTTGTCTGCTACCATTGTGCTTATCCCAGCACTGTTTGTTGGCTGAGGCAGCCGTGGTCCTAATGCGCACAGCTGTGCAATGAAAACCGTATCATGTCATGTGAGAGTGTGGGAAGTTTGGACATGATGACAGTTCAAGTCACAGACTGCTATGTTTGTGACTGGGCTGCCCATCTCTGACAACAGAAAATACCCTGCTGAAGGACATGCAAGCTAGAACCAATGATGGCAGGTAGCCATGGAGCAGGGGAAAGAAACAAGATGATTTTTGGCAGCTTGACAGGCAGTGATGGCACATAAACATCCGATGGGACATTAGCAGATAAAACATCAGAGAGCTATGACTGGCACAAAGGACCCTGAACGCAAACAGTCAGGAGGCACATGGGTTACAGCCAGCAGTGATGACGGTATAAAACACAGGAGAAGGATGACAGAAACCCAAACAGAACACAACATAGGAGAACAATTGATGCAGATGAATACACAAGAGGAGAAAGGAATGACATGGAAGCAAGGATCATGGAGGGATGCGAACAGCAGGCCACAGAGTACTGAACATAAATGGCAGGAGGCAGGGTGACCAGGGCAGGAGCCTTGACAGGGTGACCAGCTGATGCGTGGTGATGACACATGTCTGAAGAGCAAAATGAGACTGAGGAAAACAGCTATAGGTACTGGCTGTCACTTGGACACAACCACCGGGGTGAACACGAGCTCCCGGCAAAACGTGGCTCCTACAGACAGCCAACATCCAGACATTGTGAAATGAAAAATCTGAGACTCTTAATGTGCTCCAGAATATTTTTGCTTTTCAGAAACGGCCCCTTTTTTCACTTAGACAATGACGAGCAGCTCACCAGGCCCGTGCTGGCCAAGGCGGCCTGAACACCTCCTCCCTTCGCATACGACGACCGGCTCCCCGGGGAGGGCTCCCGGAACACAGGGACTCGGGAGCGGCACTAGGAGGCAAGAGCCCAGACCCTGCGTCTCAGACGGGAGAAGCCTGGAGCTGCAGAGAGAGCGCCAGGGCAGGGCCTCCCCGGCGGGACCCCGGGACACGCGGAGGGCTCGTCCCCGGCCCCGCTCCCGGCGCCGCTCCACGAGGAGCCCGCTGGTGCGGGCCGGCCGGCCCCGAACACCGAGGCCCTGGGCCGGCTCCGGCGCTTCGGGCCGGCCCCCACCCGTCCCGGGCCCCGCAGCGCGCAAAGCCGGGCCTCGCCCGCCGAGTCCCCGCCGCCGTGCGGCAGCGCCCCCTGCCGCCGCGCCCGCGCGCGAGCACGTATCCCGCGCCATGGCGGCGGCCCGGCCCCGAGCGCGGCCTGCGGGGGGGCCCCGCGGGGCGAATCATCCCGGGGCGGGCGAGGGGCTCCGAGCGGCGACGGACGGGCAGGGGCCCGGCGATCCTGCGCGGCGCTTAGCAGAGTCACCTCCTCCCCACGTGGAGCAGATCTGGCCCCCGCCCACACACCCACGGTATGGCGCAGATCCCCCCCCTCCCCGCACGGAGCAGATCATCCCCCCACACCACACCCCCCGCCCCCCGACTGCACGGAGCGGATCTACCCCTCCGCCCCCACCCCCTGGATGGAGCAGCTCCAGACACCCACAGCGCTGCGTGGAGCAGCCCCGCCCTCCCCGCCGCCCCGCATGGAGCGGTTCACTCCTGTTCCCTCACAGCACCGCCCGCAGCACACACCGCACCCCCAGTGCGCGGTGCAGATCCCCGCCCTTTCCCCACGCACAGGCGCTGGCTGGAGGAGACGCTCCCGTCCCCACGGAGTTATGCCGCGGGCTGCAGCTGCAGAAGAACGGAGCAGTTCACGTCACAGGTATTGTTACAGTCTATGGAGAGATCTTTCATGTACTTTTCCTTCTAAACTGTGGCTTCTCTGAAGCATGAAAGTTGAAACCCTGGAGAGCAACTGAAGAGTGTGTTCCCATTGCCCTGGGAACCCTTTTCGCTGCATAGGGCATTACCTGAACTTTGGGAACCGCTGCTGTACCTGCTGCCTCTGATCATGAACGCTCCCTGTCAATCTCATAATGAATTGATAGTCCTTATGGTCACTAGAGCATCACCCAGGGTTATTTTTATTTCTCACGGATTCTACTTAGGGTTGCCTAAATATGACTAGGTCAAAGATCAGTCACATGCACACCTAGTTGCTTGAAGCAAGTGACGAGTATCTCTGTCGGATGCATAGAAGTCTATATTGTAAGGGAGCCTGCCGCAGCTCTGGTCAGGGATCTCATTCCTCTGATTTCTAAATATAAGAAAGGAAGATAATGTAGAGGTTATTGGAGCAATTGAATGATTTGTGGGGTTGCTTCAGGTCTCTGGCTATTGCAAATGTTCTGCCATATTACTAGCAAAGAACCAGTATCTCCCAATTCTGCTGAAAGACCTGGATTCTTAGAGTTGATCGTATCTGATCTGTCTCTTGGGAGGCACCAAAAGGACTTTCAAAACCCACTGGTTTTGGATAAGTCCCAATTTCTGGCCTTCCTTTATGAGGGCATTCCAGTGCAAGAGTGGCAGGAATACAACTGTGGCTGGCAGGTGTTTGAGCAGAGATCTGTGTGGCACTTGCTGCGTAGGAACGGTCCTCTGCAGGTTTCCAACTCACCTGTCCTCCAATATCACGACTTTTGGCTCGTAACTTGTTAACCTGACATTCAGCAATATCAGCTCGTTCTTCAGCCTCTTCCAGCTCGTGTTGGGTCTTGCGGCATCGTGAGAGGTTAGTGTTTGCCTGTTCTTCCTGGAAGTTGTGCAGTGCCGTCAGTGACATGAACACAAACTAATGTTGCCCTATTACCATTAACCGAACACCCTGTGGCTGCGCCACAGTAACATCACCTACTAATCAGGCTCATGATTACATCCCCGCATTGCCAGCACTCCCTGCACTTCTATCCAGAAATGTCAACAACATGACCACTCAGCTGGGGATGGAACAATTAGTCCTGCTCAGTTCCAGCTGGAAAAACTGGCTAGCGTGGCTCCAATAGGGCAACAACTCCAGGATAATCACATCTGTGCCTGCTCTGTTGTGAGCCATAAGCCTTTACAAGACAAGGAATATTCAAAGGCAGTAGCCATAGCTGCCCTATCAAACTGAGTATTCAATTATTTTAATGAACTTGGGAGCCCAGACCTTTTGGAAATCTCCACCCAGGGCCCACAAAGATTTAAAAAGAGTCCTGCACTCACAGCTTCCTCGGCCTGTTTCTTGTATGCTTTCACTTTTAACTGCAGCTTGTCCACCAGGTCCTGGAGCCGGAGAATATTTTTCTTGTCCTCTTCAGACTGTGTAGGAAGTGGAAATCAAGTCAGCCTCAGAAGATGGATCAGTGATGCACGTAAGAGGGCAGAAGATTTGAAATACCTGGTAAGTGAGCTCCTTCAGCCTTCGTTCATACTTGCGAGCACCTTTCAGTGACTCTATTCCTCGTTTCTGCTCGGCATCAAGCTCGTTTTCTAACTCATTAATCTGAAACACAGTATCATGGTGAAGACAGCAAGCTGCCAAGAACGGCTGCTGATCCTGCTGTAGGATCCTGGGAACCAGGGTTCTGTGGACTGACTGCAGAGAAAGTGGCAGTGCAGGGCAGCTTCCTGCAGCTGCTTCTTGGGGCTAGGCTAGCTAAAAACTGGTCACCATGCTATGTTAGTAGTGACGTAGTGTGTGGATCCATAGTTATTTATAGGAGGAACTTAGCTGTGCATACCTGGGGCATTTATAATCAAAATTAGGCTTAAGTCTGTGAGAGAAGAGGAAACTGAAACAGGGAGGGGAAAGTTTTGTCAATATTCATCAGGTAAATGGGGAAAATCTGTTTCATTTGTAATCTTCAAGTCTAGCCCACCCTCCTGATTACAACCTCCCACAGCTCCATGCCTCTTCTGCAGTATATATAAGTCAAACCTGGACAACAGTGCTTTTGTTTCAGTGGGGGTATTTCCTTTCAAAACCAAGAGCCCCTGATCCCCAGTCAGTTGTGTTGTATTTTGGAACAGAAAGAGTTGAAGAGCTCAATAAGTGGGTCAGGCAAGTGGTCCATCTAGTCCAATGCTCTGCCTCTGGGAGTGGCAGCAGCATATACTATTTAGGGACAGAGTGGAAACCTGGCCACTGTCTACTCCCCTCACATTGTCCAGCTTCCACAGTCATTCGATTAGACCTGTAAAGTAGCATATCTACCTGTTCCCTTAAGTACGTCTACAAACCTGCTGATTTCTAATCCCTTTTTGAACCTTCTACCAGCTGCCTCTATAGCCTCCCATGGCAGCGGGTTCCAGAATTTCACTGACCACTCTGTGAAGTACTTCCTTTTGTTTCTTTTAAACTGATCTCCAGGTGAAGATGTCCTCATATTGTGCATTTTGATGAACAACCATTCAGAATACATCTTGGTCACTGCTGTCATAATTCTGTTAACTCTGATCGCATCCCCCTCAGCCATCTCCTCTCCAAACTGAAGGGTCCTAGCCTTGTTTGTCTCTCCTCCTCATAAGGCTCCAGCCACTCAGCTGGCATTCCCTGGGTGCTTCTCTACCTGCCAGGTCCTTCTTGAGTTGCAGAGACCAGAACTGCATGTGGTACATTTAATATAGTAGCAAGTGATGCTCTCTGTCTTGTTCTCAGTGCCTTTCCTAATGAAGCCCAAATTTTTTTCTCTTTTGTGTTTTTGCTTCTACTGCACATTGAACTAACAGTTTCTGAGGCCTGTCATGGATGAGACTGAGATCTCCTGGCTGAGCTGTAATTGCCAGTTCCAAGTTCATCCCCAAGTAAGTATGTTTTAAATTATTTTTCCTTCGATAAGTTACCATATATGTCTACCCTGCTGTTCATCTGCCACCATTTCTGCCCACTTAGTTTTTATGAGGTCATTCTCAAGTTCCTCACCCACAGTGCAATGTTTGTCTACTCAGTATGACTCTCATCAAACCTGCTGGAGATACCTAGAGTTGTCCCCGTTGTTACCTTCCCAAGAGGTTCCAGCAACCAAGGGACCACTCAGGAAGGTGACTTAGCCTACCCTAGTCTTCACCATACCCTCGCCTCTAGTTTCTGGAGTTGCTTCTTTCCACCCTTCAGTGCCAGCTGCTCAGCTTCATCCAGGCGGAGCTGCAGGTCTTTCACCGTCTGTTCCAGATTCCTCTTCATCCTCTCCAGGTGGGCGCTGGTGTCCTGCTCCTTCTTCAGCTCTTCTGCCATCATGGCCGCCTGGTTGTAATGCACAGTTGTGTTAAGAATATGCCTCCCTGTCCCTGGCAGTTCTGTGCTCTCCCCGGGAGCAATGCCCAGCTTCAGGTTGCTGTATGGCTCTCCACATTCTCAGTCAGTGCCAATGGCTGTGCTAAGGGTCTGTCATAGAAAAAGGATCACTGTTTCTCACTATTTGTATTTCTGAAACTGCTCTGCCTGGGAGAACAGGCAGGGTTGGTGACAAGAAAAAAATAATTAAGGCATGCAAATGACTCAGTACCAAAGTTTCATTTTTTAACAGTCAGTGGAAATGAAGGGCATCTTGAAGTATCACCAGCTAGCACTCTGCATCTCTGGGCTGCCAAATGATTTTGAATATCTGGCCTAAGACTCCTAAGCAGTTTTTGCCAATGAAATGACCCTGAGTATCTCGAGCTACAATTGAAAGTTTGTGCCTGCTGAGCTCTTCAGAACCTGGGATGGATAGCTGTCATCAATGTGACAGAGCAGAGAGGGTACAGGGGAACCTGCAGCACTGCCACTGGTGGGCAACCAGAACTAGACACAGCACTTCAGGCCCAGGTGCACCATGACTTGATGCAATCGTGTAACTGTTTTCTGTTTAATTTTCTTGTACCTTTCCTAGATAGTCCTAAGATTTGTTTCTTCTGATGCTGTGGAACTGTAGTCCTGTTGAAATGACACATTTCTATTCTCTCTTTTCATTTCTTACATGTCTAGGATTCGTATAGAAGCATGCATGATTTTAGTCTTAATTTCTGCTTCTCTGTGCTGTGTCTAAACAGGACTTGGTTCAGACAACGCTTTTCCTATTACAATTTTTCCACCATCTGTTCTATCCTGTCTATTACATTTATCCTGGAAGCAAAAGTGAATGTAGGTATGGGAAGGGGGAGACAGGATGCCTCTTCAATAGCAGAATATGAGCAGAGGACCTAGACTGAAGGGCTCTTCCATGGCAAGCAGTAGGGCAGAGGCTGTGTGAGGCCCATATGGGAGGGATTGGGATATTTTCTGTTCCTGTGTTGAAGAACTGGTTCTCTTCCATCTGACTGATGCCTTTCTGAAGTGTAAAAGTGACTGCAGTAGTATCAGATGGAAGGGAGGCAAGCAAGAGGACTCACGTCTGTGATCGCTTTCTTTGCTTTCTCCTCTGCATTTCTGGCTTCCTGAATGCTGTCTTCAACTTCATTCTGTAAATGAGTAATTTCCACTTCCAGTCTCTTCTTGGTGTTGAGGAGGCTTGTGTTCTGTTGGGACAGACCGAAGACAGGTCATTCCCACCCCATTTCATGCCACTCCCACATGCCTGTTGTAAAGGAGATACCAAATACCTGTGAGTGAAGAAGCTGCACTCTCTCACTGGCATCCATAAGCTCCTGCTCAGAAACTTTCCGGGCTCGCTCTGTCTGCTCCATAGCAGCTCGCATCTCCTCCATTTCTGTTGTCACCAGATTGTTCCTACGCTCTACCATAGCAAGCTGCTCCTTCAGGTCATCATTCTCCCTCAAAGCATCATCCAAATGGAGCTGGGAATCCTTTGGAAGTGAAAGCACAGTGAGACTCAGGGGCAAGCGGAGTGAGTGGCAAAGACCTGTAGGACAGTAGCGCTTGTGGTCCCTACCTTGAGTTGCCCTTGCACAGTTTTGAGGTGCTTCTGTGTCTCTGCTACCTGACAGTTGGCATGGCTCAGCTGTATTTCCATATCATTCAGATCTCCCTCCATCTTCTTTTTCAGCCTCAAAGCATCATTTCTGCTTCTGATCTCAGCATCCAGCGTGGTCTGCATAGACTCTAATACCCTCTGGTGATTCCTCTTCAGCTGTTGAATTTCCTCATCTTTCTCTGCACTCCTTCTGTCAACATCTGACTTCACCTGGTTCAGCTCCAGCTGAACACGTAAGATTTTTCCCTCTTCATGTTCTAAAGAGCCCTAGCAGGGTTGAAATAATATAATTTGTCTCTGTAGTGTCCATTACTTGGAAATGTCCATGCAGAATTTTGACACTTTGCAGCCAGTAATGCAGATATATTTGCCTTACTGTGGACCTTTAGAAAAGGCCTAGCACTGAAAATGCTGACTGTTGTTTCCATACATAAAAGTCATTATACCTCAGCTGGGTATTAATCAGTAATTTAGGAATAAATCTCCTTAGGAAAATGCCTCCAGTACCACAAGGTCTGGTCACTGAGGGCTATGTTGACATTGCAGAGATAACAGCACGTGAAAACATAAAACAGGACAGCCAAGCCCCGTGCTCAGAAGCAGCTTGCCTTCTCTTGCATCTACATGCTGAATACTGCTTAGGGGCTCTGCACTTAGTCCTACCCCAGTAACTTTGGGGGCATTCCCCTTCCATACAGCCTTTTCCCTCTGATACTCATACTATCTGCTTCAGATGCCTGGGAGTTAAAGGTTGTAATGAACCCTGAGGCTGGGTCTTTACAACCAATGGACAAAGATAAGCACATGCAGAGAATGAAACAGTTGATGTAGCCTTGGCATCCCTTTTAAGAACAGACCCTCCAGACATGCCCATTTCTCCTTTTTGATTCTACAGTGAGGCTATGGCCACTTAACTCTTGCTCCTACTGCCTGCCCATCTAGTGAGGTTTAAAGATTAGAGATGTGTCAGTTGTTTTTTACTTCTTTTTCTACCCAAGGGGAGTTATAGAGAAAATAAGGTGAGGCTCTTCTTGGTGGTGGACAGCAAAAAGACAAAAGGCAACAGTTAAAAGTTGATACAAGGGCAATTCTGACTGCATATAAGGGTAAAAATATTTTCACATGAGAATGATGCCGCACTGGGAAAGGTTGTCCAGCAATACATGGAATCTCCATGCTTGGAAATTATAAAGACCAATTAGATAAGGCTTTGACCAGCCTAATGTAACTCTGAAGTTAGCCCTGCTTTGAGCAGGAGGTTGAACTAAAGACCTCCAGAGGTCCTTTCCAACCTAAGTTAATTCTGTGTCTCTGTGATTATGCTATGCCCTAGGTATACCATGGGCAGCTCCGTGAAATGCTCTTAAAAGACATTTTGTGGAGACTCAGATGTGGTCATACAGAAGTAATAAAAGCTTTTCTAAGAGACAGTCAGGCCAGATAGGGAACAAAAGGCAGAACCCAGACAAGAGGGAACTGAAGGAGCTTCAATCTGTCATGGATTAGGAAAAAAGATAGATTTAAAGTTATGAAGAGCTGAGGGATAGCCGAAGACAGTAAGGAAGACTGTGAAATCATGGAATTTTGGGCCTGGTATGCAGCCTGTGTCAGCAAAGCGTGTCAATGTAACAGTGGCACTCCCAAGATTCAGCTGATCCCCAGCAACCACTCCATATCCTGTGAACTAAGTCCTCATTGAATGTCTTACTGCCTCCCATTCATTGAAAGTGGAGGAACTGAAGAAATATGATCTTAATTCTCTTCAACATTCAAGTTTCTTTGAACAGGAGGTGACATGAAGAATTTAAGTATGGATTAGACCTGCTCTGAAAACATCCTTGATTAATTTGACTAGAAAACAAAAATTGGCAGAGCTTTGAAATACAAATGACCTTTCTTCAGCCTTTCACAGGAGCAATTTCAAACAGGTATTGCAGAATGAACTCAATTTTGGTCTGGGACTGAGTTTTTTTTGTGCATGATAGCACAGCAAGGAATGCTGTGTTGGTATGGGAGAGAAGCAGTCCCTATGCTAGTTGGTCTGCTTGTGCTTTCATACTGCACCTTTGTGACAGTATCAGGATAAACAGGAATATATAATCTCCAAATTTTCTCCATTCACATTCTCTCTAAAAACAAGCTCTCTTACTGAGGACACTTGCCTCTGCTTCTTCTAATGCTGCTTGAAGGTCACACTTTTCTTGCTCAATTTGCTTCTTTGCTTTCTCCAGTCCATGATTAGCTTTTCCAGATTCAGCAATCTGTTCAGCCAAATCAGAAATTTCCTCTGCAACACAGAAAACACACACTCAACTAATCTTAGATAAAGTTGTCAATGGCTCCTGCAGTTGCTGTTTGGCAATGGGAGTGACAGAAGAGATAATAATGTAATGTGATGCAGCAATGAGGAGAAATAATAGGTCTTGTCTCATGTTCAATCGTTATTTCTGATTACCTGCTATTTCCAGTTAAGTGTGCAATTTGGAAATGAGAGGGACCGACTGGAGTGAGCTCAGAGAATAATGTGGACTTCCTCTGGATAGTGAAATTACGTCTCCAGAGACAGTCCTATTTGTTCTCTTTATCCTCAGATACACTGCAGGGATCATTCAGCTCACAAAAAGGAACTGAGTTGCATTTCCTTTATACAGTTGGTTTGCTTATTAAATGCCAATCCATTGTGCGACAGCTGCATGGTCCTCCAATAATCAGGTGACAGACAACAGCCCTCCAGATTTTTCCTAATGGCAGTGACTGAAGTAATCTGAAAAAAGATGAGTATCTGTTTTCGTCATTACTTCTGTTCATTCAGTTAATTTGGTCCCTATCCATGAATGGGATTATGATGGTGTAATGGAGGGGGAATATCATGAAGAAACAGGATGCTGGAATGAGCTGTAGGCGTGTGCAGGTGACTTTGTGATGGGCTGAACAGGAAAGAAAGGTGCGTAATGTGAGCTTTGTGGGAAAATCATAAAGAACAAACCCTGCAAAGAGGCAGAGTTTCTGATACCCCAGAAACATGGAAGCATCTTAGGACTCATGGTGGATCTCAGCTGAAAGAAATCTGAACTTACGCTGGAGGTTCTTGTTCTCCCGTCTGATAGTTTCAGCCTGGTCAAGCATTTCTTCATAGGCATTCTTCATCCGGAAGATCTCAGTGCTAAGAGAGCGAGACTCCTTCTGGGCAGCTTCCAGCTCCGCCTGACTCTCCTGGTACTTCTGCTTCCATTCAGCCAGGACCTGGAGTGACAGGAGCACAAGAATGACCCATTCTGCAACACTACTGTCTCTGCATGTTTATAGCACAAGAACCCAAGAGGCATGGCCTGTCTTACAATCTTTAGCTTTGGATTATTCTCTGCTTGTGACAATTCACTGTGACATATAATCTGGCTGTTTTGGTGGACACTACTTAAATTACCCTCTTCGACCAGCGCTAGTGCATACCCCAAACTCTCAGGCAGGAGTTTGGTTTGACACCATCCTGGGCAAAATGTGGTTAGTCTGAATAAGGCTGTGTGAGCCTTTTTATTATTGCAGGAGCTAGTGATGTTGCACTCTGCCCTCCAAGAAAGATCATGTTCTACTGATTGTCTCTGGATTTTGATACCACAGCCCTGCAGGGCATCTTTTTTAGCATTTTCATCTAATTCAATCACACAAGGCTGGGCCAAGGCACAGGGCTGTGCAACTTGGTCAAACAGTGTTTATTCTTTTAAATGTTGTTAAAGTCAGTGAAGGCTGGAACTGTAAAGGAGTCTGAGGCTCTGCCTAACCTTAATACAAGGCTGGCAGACTAGCACCAGGTGAAAGTCAGGGCTTGTTAACTTGCATGTGAATACTTGCTCAGTCTTCTTGATCAAAGGCTAGATAGGTATCCTCCCAATCTCCCTTGCAAAGACTTCATGCTTTTTAAAACTATCAGAAAGTTACTTTATTGTTTACTGTGGTCATCTGGGGTGACTCACACTGTGGCATTGTCATTACTATATGTCCTGTTATGTGCTCCTTACCGTAGCTTTGCTTTGGATAAAATGTAATTTATCTTACTGTGAGTGTAGAGCTGTGATAATTTCAGAATTTGGCCTGGCCTATCAAATGTCTAACGATGTTCAGATCTGGCAGGCTCTTTGAATGAACCTTGTCAAAATTCTTCTGCTTTTTATCAAATGCTGCACAGGCTGCGTTCGACCTCTCCATGTCAATCATGAGGTCATCCACTTCCCCCTGCAGCCTCTGCTTTGTCTTCTCCAGTGAAGAACACTTTGAGTTGACAGCCTCAATCTGCTCCTCTGACTCCTGCAGGCGCTGAGCAAGCTTCTTTCTGCAGGATGAGACATTCAGCACTGAGAGAAGGAAAATTCTGACATTCTTAGAAAACGGGAAGGAAGGGAGTTTGGCATGGAAGAGATGAGCAGAGAGAGCAATGTAGAAAGCTGTGATGGTGTGAAGAGAGAGCATCGATAGGAGCCTGGAATGACACAGCACACTGTAGTGGTGCATAGGCTGCAAGAATACTTACCCAAGGTATGGACTATACCAATATGGAGAGGAACCAGAAACACACTTTCAATATTGGCAGTATAAAGAATGTGATTTTGTATACTACTATGATTAACACCATAGTTAATGCACTGGAATTCTCCTTTCTGTAGACACTCCCAAGCCTTCTCCTTTAAACCTCTACTCGCTCCCCTTTTCACTCCTAACACATTACAAAGCACAATGCTCTGCATATTTCCATTACAAGCATATTCTGGTTTCCTCCAGTTCCTTCTCACATTTATACTTAAATATCCTTCTGCTTGCTCCAGACCATCCCTCCACTTACTTGGCCTCCTCCAGCTCCTCCGTGCGCTGAATAGCGTCCGTCTCATATTTGGTTCTCCACTGGGCCACTTTGCTGTTGGCCTTGGACAGGGCACGCTGCAGCTCCCCCTTGGCTTCCTGCTCCTCCTCGTATTGCTCCCGGAGCAAGTCACAGTCGTGGCGAGCAGACTGCAAGGCGTGGGCCAGGGCGTTCTTGGCCTGGGTCGTTAAAATTATACAAAGTGTCAAAACATTAACAATTTGTGACTGGATTTTTTTACTGTATTTTGATAAAAACTCCACATCTCACTGTCCATGTGCCACAGTTGGAGCAAAGTGAGTAACACTAGGGACTCTGTCTTTCAGACTTGGTGTTATTAAACAAGATCAGGCGCTTGTCCATCTTGTCTAGGATACTGCCTCTCAAACACAACTGCACCAAGTGCTTCAGGCAAAGACACAAGAAATCCAGCAACAGACAAGGTGGGAATTAACTCTCAAGAAGTTTCCACATAAGCTTTTCAGGTAGAGCTTGGTATTTATCTGAAGGTGGAAGAAACTTTAAACTGTTTTGTCATATCTAACCCTGAGTATGCCTGCACTCCTGCTCTCTCTCCTTTTTTTTGGCTGCTGTTGTTTTCATTGCCTCAGGGATTTCCTGTAGCAGTGAGATGTGCACACAAAGCTATTTTCGTTCACTTCTCTCATGTTTTTGAACTTCAGAGAAGGACTTAAACTGTCTTCCTTATTTAATTTCTAACGTCTCTTCTTTGTGTTACACTCCAAGGCAAAGTTCAAAAGATTCACTGTTCTGATGTCTCCCACCTTTCTCCAAGGATAAATCTCATTTATTGTTTTAGCTCACTGATTTATTTTATGATTTGTTGGTCCAAATTAAAATAAGTCACCTTATGTTCTTCCTCTAGTTGCCTCTTCAGCTCTTCAGTCTGCTGAGTGAAAGCATGTTTACCTCGAGTCAACTGAGAAATCAAGGACTCCTTCTCCTCCAGTTGCCGAGCAAGTTCACCTAACAAGAAAGCATTTATTTTTTTTAGATAGAGATGCAAGACATAAAACATACGAATGAGAAGAGCTAGCTATATGAAAAGTGATTACAAGATATAATGTGGTAAAATGGAGAGTAGCGATTTCATTCCCACCAGTAGGAGAAAGCTATCAAAAAGAACTGTTGTGCTGGCATCAAAGGAAAGGGGATGATCTGACCACACACATTCATTTTGATTGACAGTGCTTATTTTGGTTTGGTTTTATGTTTCCTTGGGTGGATTTTCTATGGCTGCCACCAGGAGGAAATTCTACAGTCTGAGTTTTGTTCGGATCACCCAGTGATGAATATATTACAAAATAAACAGGCATTCAGACAGCATAGTTAAGTACTTGGCACAGGACTATTACATTTCATCTAGGGACACACCATTCTCAGTCTGGAGACGTGTTTTCTGCGTGTTCAGATCGTTAATTAGCCGCATATGTTCATCATCTTTGGTTCTAACTTCACTGAACTGGTCTTCGAGAGCTCGGCACATCTTTTCCAGATTGCTCTGTTAAGAGATAGAAATCACATCCTTCAGCTCATCTAATTTTTCAGAAGAACAATGGTAGTGATGAGAAACATTTCTTCCTGTGCAGCAACCTTGGCTTTGGAGACGGACTCCATGTTACTGGCCAAGTCATCAATCTCCATCTTCAGCTCGCTCTTCTCCTTCTCCAGCTTCTGCTTCACGCGTTGCAGGTTGTCGATCTGCTCCCCCAGCTCCGCTGTGCTGTCCGCATGCTTCTTCCGCAGGGCGGCAGCCGTGGCTTCATGCTGCAGCGTGGCCTCTTCGAGGTCACGGCGCATCTTCTGAAATTCCGCCTCGCGCTTCTTGTTCATATCAATCTGAGCTGCGGTAGCTCCTCCTGCTTCTTCCAGGCGCTCGCTGATCTCCTCTAGCTCCCTCGAGAGGTCAGCTCGCTGCTTTTCAGTCTTCGCACGGATTGCGCGTTCAGCCTCAATTTCTTCCTCCAATTCCTCTGTTCGAGCCTGTGAAAGTGAATTGGTTAAATGAGGACTTCTGAATAGACAGATTTGAAATTATCATTAAGAAATAAAAAGTGAACATTCACATCCATTTGCGTAGAGAGTGAAGCACCACTAGAAGTTTCACTTCTTGTGCAATTTCACTTCAGTTATGTCCTAGGACGAGCAATATTCAGTTTTGAAACAACAGTGAATGTAAAATCTGATATTTCATTTTATGTTATAGCTCAGAATGGATTTAATGTGTTGTGAAATATCTAGCATTGCACTTTTCTAAGAAATAGGGGATGTGTCACTGGAAAATGTAAAGGGATGTGAGTTTCTTAGAAATTTCCCAAAGGTCGGTCCAAAGCAAAGCATGTCCTCCATCAGCAAACGACATGGGACGAACCTTGAGATGACCAACAATGGGATAGCAGCACTGAAGAGAACTGTCTTCCTGGCTCTGCGTTTAGAAGGTAATCTCTGTCCTGATCATGACAGATTATGTCATATTCTATTGTTTTCTTAGAAAAGTAATTCTCAGTGGCTTCACTACTGTTATAACTCAGATTCTGATCCATTTTCAAAGCCTGCCACAAGCTTCACTTAAGAAATTTCTTACATAGTTATATATGATTAGAAGTCAGAGTTTCTGTGAAAGTGCCCTGAGATAGGAACAGCCCACAGAGTCCCTGTTAACTGTTTTATTCATGTGTAGGAAAATATTTTTGTAGAACAGTCTAAGAATAAATATCAATTAATTCTAAGGAACATGTGCTAGGCTACTGAAAATATCAATAACTCTTAGACTTTACCTGAAGTTCCTTAATTTTCTTTTGCAGCTGAGAACTTTGAGCCTGCTCATCTTCAATTTTACTTTGCAACTGGCTAATTTCAAAATCCTTTCTGTTAAAGAACAAGAATTCAATATGGTTAAGATACAATTTGAATTTTAGAATTCAGAGCATAAAAAGTCATTGCAATACTTTTTTAGCCTGTCATCCATCTGTTGCTTATCGTTTTCCAGATCCATGATGGAATCCTGAGACATTTTCAGATCTCCGTCCAGTTTTCTCTTTGCTCTTTCAAGGTCCATTCGGAGTTTCTTCTCTTGTTCCAGAGATCCTTCAAGCTAAAACACATCAAACATACTTTGAAAGACATAAATTATACTTTGAAAGTAACTACTCTTGATTTAAAAATCTAACTAGAATTGGAAGTTGATGAATAGAGAAAACAATCAGATCCTGTATACATTTCTCAGCTCCTACTGTGCTACCCTTTCACTGCAAGATCAGAGCTGCCATTATGATTTGGTTTCAGATATTAAGCTGTCCACAGCTTGGCTGTGCACAGTTGAAATGCAAGTATTTGAAAAATACAGAAATGAAAATTTTCCAGTGTCTGCAGTTCCTAGCATAGAGACTGCTAAATATTGGCAAACTCCCAGTGTTCATAACTTCCTGCAGTATATCCACACTGCACAGTAAGAGACCACAAATAACTCTGCAGTAAACTTCAAACAGCCACAGACACACTGCTCCAGCTAATTGATTAAAATGGGGCACGAAATTCTACAATGCTGAAATAGCCAGTGATGAACATAGGTTAGATAGACAGGGAAGGATGAAAGATGTACTGTGTTGCACAATACCCTGTCAACTGGCAATGATTTGTTTGCTGAAATTATTGGAGCTGGCTTGGCTGCTTTAGGTGTTCCTTATACTCCCAACTACAGATTTCTAGTCTCTTCTAATCTGCCAGAGCATCAAAGCACAACCCAAAACCTTTTTCTTACATCATCCACTTGCTGCTCCAGTTTGGTCTTGGTTTTGGTGAGTGTGCTAACTTTGTCTTCCTCAACTTGCAAGTCATCCAGTGTCTGCTGGTGGGCTTCCTGGAGAGCTTTTTTCTCCTTAGTAAGTTTAGCAATATTTTCATCCAGAGCTGCCATCTCTTCAGTAAGATTCTTAACCTGTTAGACAGCCAGCATCCATACTGTGAGGGGATGCCTTGAGAAATGACAGACTGAGAACACAGTGAGTGCACCCTTGCAAAATCTTGCATGGATGTAGTAAAAATGCTCTCCACAGAAAGTCTGTATTGGTCATGATAAGGGTAATAACTGTCATGCCTGCCAGTCACACCTCTCTGGTCCTGCAATAGTAGGAATTCTTGCTTTAGTTGTTTTTGACTACCAGCCCTATCATGCTGAATTCTATAGTGGAACTCATGCTAGATCTTCACTAGCCTCTGCAGTCTTTTCCTACTGGGATTTACAAAAGGCGTCTGAGTTGCTCTTGATCAGAAAATGTATTTGCTGTATGTGATATATTTGCTAGGCAAACAGCTGTAAATTCTCAGTGAGATTCTCTAAAAAAAATATTATCAAGTGCCAAGCATAACCAAAGTTATGTTAAGTTGTCCATAAAAGTGAAAGGAACACGATAACATGACAAAGAACCTTATGCCCTTGGAACAGGTGATCATGAATATAAGGCAGGAACTTCTGATGGGGCTGCTGGACATACCAGCTCTGTTAGCTTTACATTGGAAACTTATTCCTTGTACTTCAATGGAGCATTGTACACCAGCAACCTTATCTCAAACACATCAGGTGCTGTGCATTAGCCTGCCTGACCCTTGCTTCCCATTTGTCTGATTTGGATGGGAAAGCCTGACAATAGAGATAAGGAAATTCCACTCTGCTAAGTGCTATGTGGCCCTGATATCTGATAAGACTCTCCCCCATCTGTCCTAATACTCAGGACCAGCTAGATTTCTTCTAAGCATTAGTATAGAAATGTCCAACATATCTTGTAATGTAATTGCAAATTTATGATTCAGTATTGTTCTCAGTGATGGCAGTGAAGGGAACCTCAAGGCTGTCAAAAAAATGAGTTAATGACCACCTAATGCAGACCCTCCTTGCTACACTGACAGTCTGAACCTAAGATGTCAGGAAGAACTCTCATTGTATCGTCAAGTCAATAGAAGGAAAGGATGTCCATCCTAGCGGAGACCTAGGCTTCTTAAATATAAAAGAATTATAAGAAAATATTTGACATCTGCAAAATCAGTTTTTCTTCAATACATGTGAGAAAGAACCAGCATAGCTGTTCTGTGCTGAGCTCCTCACAAGCATGCTAGTCCTCCATTATCCACAGGACACACAGGTATACTGGTTCCTTATGATTGCAAATAGCCAAATATGGAAATTCTCTATCAAGCACCATAACAACCTCTTAACTCTTTTTGAACTGTCGGAGAAAATATATTTTTCCTAAGAGGAAGTTATAATTAAAAAAACCTCATTTCTGTCACAGGTGATTAAGTGGCAATACATCTCTCCTATGCCTTAGGCACTTATCACTGCCATTCAGAGCCCTTAGGAATGACTGCAACTTTCCACAAAACTGAAAACTGTCTGGGGAAGAATAATCCCCTGATTCCTCTGTCACCTTGTTCTCTGTTGCATGCTTCTCCTTTTCCACTTTGGCCAGAGTCAGTTCAAGATCATCAATATCTTTCTTCAGCTCAGAGCACTCATCTTCAAGTTTTCTTTTCTTTGCTGTCAGTTCAGCATTTGTCTCCTCTTCATCCTCCATTCTTTCAGTTAGTTCTTTAATTTTAGCTTCCAGCTGGATTTTACTTTTGATGAGTCCTTCACATCTCTCTTCAGCATCAGCTAGATTTTCACTCTCCTGTCAGAACATATTAAAGGCCCATTATGTTTATCATAAAAATGACAAAAGGCAACGTATGTTGTTCAAGCGCCATCTCCAGGAAATTATTTGCACAAGTCAGAGCAATGATCCTATGTAAATCACAGTGATGCACACAATTTGATCATGAGGAAATTGTCCTGCTCAGTCACAGCTAGGAAGGTGGACCATAATCCCATGGTAGAGACACTTCCTTTCGGCTGGTCAGGTGTTTTGACTACAATACCGTGCAATAGGCTCACAGGGTCCAGTCTTAACAATGAACCCGCAAGGAATCAGTGAGATAAATAGGTGGGCAGCAAACTGGATTTCACGGAAGCATGATCCTAGATGATTTGTAAAGCAAATAGCATTTCAAAGTCATTTTTCACAGTGTTGGATATATTAGATGATTCTGTCTTTAATAACCTCCTCCAATTCTAATGACAGAGGTCAGACTGTCTCTCCACAAACTTCTTCTCCCACTTTATTTACATGAGGCTAACCTTACTCCCATCATTCTCTAACTCCTCTCTCAGCCAAGACACGGTCAAGCTCAACCTAAATTGTAGCCTGCAACTTTTACTATCACTAACATTTTGAGATGCATGATTATCAGATAAAATTTTGTCTAAATTAACACTACTGTGATGTATTCTAGGCAGAATACCAGAAAAGGTATCTGTTGCCTCTGAGAAGAGTTATGGCTGAAAGCCATCACTGCAGTAACAAAATATGATATGTTTAGTTGTCTCTCAGATTCTGACTGAAACCCATAGTGTACTGAAAATCATGGCTAGGGAATGTGCATCTTCTGAGGACAAACTTGGAGAAGATGGTGCTTGAGGAATCTTTCAAGCAGGGTTGATAGAAATTCCCTCAGGAAAATGGGGCTTAGGGAAAAGACAGGAAGGACTCTTCCAGTACTGAAACAATGTGAAACTGGGAGTTGAGAAAGAATCAGACAATACACTTGAGGGCAATGATCATATCTTATGAGTTCTTTTATGTTCTAAAATGTGAAATCTGAGTGCTTTGAAAGGCATCTTAACCTGGAAGTTAGTTAACCTAGTTAAACCTGAGCTTCTTGGGAGTTTTTGGCTTACCATCCATGAAGGGGTTAAAGTGAAGCCTCAAATGCTTGTAAACTAGGTGGGTTCTGGAGAACAGAGCATTAAGCACCAAGAAGGGTACAAAGAAACTCAGAAAACTGGGTGAGGTTAAGTTGAAGTTCTGAAGAAGGATTCAGGTAATGAATCTGATCTTCAGCATGCACAGTTACATCCTCAGTGCTTGAAACAATACAGGACTATTGTTGAAACCCAACTGGTTTGAAAGCACATGGAAACAAGTGACTGGTCCACTTGCACCAGACTGCCCTTGGCCATGTAATATCTTATTACATTTTAAAAAACCTGGCAGTACTCCTGTCTTTGCAATTTCAGTCTCTGCTGAGCAGTATTCCAGAGAAAAGCATGAGTCTTTGTTCCACAGTTTCAGTTCTCTCTCTGACAGAAAAGCACCCCTGCCCTGGCTCCATATTATGATGGTCAGCCGATGTGGAAAAGGCCTATATTTCCTCCAGAATCAGATACCATTGCTAGGAGCACATTATATGTACTGTGGAACATCCGCTTCTTCCACTGGTAATCGCTTAATAGTGGAGTGGGTTTGCATGGGAGCCCTGTCAGAATTTCCTGTATTCCTACTGCTGGTAATGTTTTATATGTTTGTACTCACTTTGATTAGATATAAGTGACAAGACTAGATACAAAGCATTGGAGAATCTGGCCCTGTTACATGTCTGTTTATGAAGGACAATGGAAAAGAGAAGGGGAAGAGCAGCAGAATAATAGGAAGTGAGGTGAATCTGAAAATGGAGGTTACTCACAGATTGAACCTGAAGCTGCAGGTCATTTTTCTCTTGCAACAGAGTCACCATTTTCTCCTCCAACTCCTTCCTCTTTGACTCAGACTTTGCAAGCTCTTCCTTGGTTTTCTCAAACTCCTCCTTCATGTTGGCCATCTCCTTCTCAGATTCTGCACTCTTCAGCAAGGGCTTCATCTTGAAGTACAGCTTCATCCAGGGCCAGTGCTTGACATTCATGAATGCTCTAACATTGTATTGAATAATATAAATGGATTCTCTGGAAACACGTGAAAACAGAGTTTATGAGGCTGGTGAGACTAGGGCTAGAAATAGACTCTGATTATTGGTCATTAGCGTTTTCCTCAACAACCTTTTGCATGGGACTTTTTTCCTCACCTCCCTTGCTGTTACTAAAGAGTCATTTCTAGGCCCTTGATTGCAGAATGGCTGGTCAGTAGCATGAACAATAACTATGTGTGGATATAAGAGGAAGAAATACTGCAAACCAGACAAACTTCTTTGGCATGTTGCCTGGGAATCAGACTTTCCTCAGTCTCAAAGAAGTGCAACTGCTCAGGTGAATACCAGAGTGGAAGCTGTCATCCTTGAAGTACTGCTGCTGAGACTACAAATCTGGGAGTTACTGTCAATTATGGAAACAGCAACTTGATGCTTCTTGGGTCACTCAAAATAGCAAATATCATATTAGAAATTATTAAGACAGAAACTGAAAGCAAAAATGAAATCTTTTTATGGTGCTGAATGCAAAAGGGTGTTGTTGATGCCCATAGTTCAAGGAGAGACTAGACAATTCCTTGCAGAGAAATCCATGAAGAGTTACTGAATTCTTAGAAACTATCTCTGGCTCAGGAAGCCCCTGAGCTAAATACATACTTAGGAGTAATACAAATGAAAGCAGCTGGTTGGCAGAGCATCCTATACATTTATGCAATCCTTGCTCCCCCTAAAGCTTTCACTTGTCAACAACATTTGAGAAAGTTTTCTTGGCTCACCCAGTGCTGCCACTCCTACACTCTAAATTTTGCATGATTCATCCCATCTCGAAGGGAGAGACCTGAAATAGGAAGGGGATCTGGGATGACTGAAAGTACGGAGTACCTTCTCTGTACAAGTTAGAATTGTTTTATCTTAGATGATGGAGCCATGAAAGAAAACTAAAGAGAAGGGGAGCAGAAAGTGATTATATGCCATTCCTTACAAAACCAATGTGATCCAATGAAATTATAAGACAATATATTCAAAACAGACAAACCTTAGCACTTGTTCAGTTAGCTATCTCTGTCACAGGGTTCTTTAAAGGTTGAAAATGGTAAGTGCATTCCTGGAGAAAAGGTTCACTGTTAAATACTAAATATCATGGTCCAGCTGCATGGTCCAATTGCTAAATAGCCATTGCCAGAATTTGGGAAGCTGTAACAAGGAAACACTTAGTTTGTGCTTGCTGTTTCTCTAGTCTTTCTAAGGGTCTTTCCTGAGAGAATTTTTTGCCTGAGACAGTATACAGCATTGCTGGACTTTTCATCTGACACAGTATGATTGTTAGTATTATATTACCTTCTTTCGTTCATCTTTTTAAATTCAGTTCTCATGAGGTACCCTCTGCACATAGCTTGTGTATGAGTGATGAGGCTCACAAGCTTCTCATCTCTCATCTCTTCTAGGAGTCCCAGGAGACCTGCCTTGAAGAACACCTGGAACGTAAAAGATGGTCAAATAGTTTGAGGCTTAGGCAGATACACAACCATTGGCAGCTGATACAGGGTAGTACAAGGCAGTTTTGGAAAAATGCCTGTGGAGTAAAGGTTTAACAGCTAGAGAAATTTTGTGTCAGTATTCATATCCTCAGTGTTCCTGTGATTCATGACAAGTCACTCTATGCATGATCTAATCACATTATTGCAGTGTTACTTGATGCCTACTCCAGTGTAGATTGTGGAAGATCTAGCTCATCACTAGTTATTAAAACAAAGAGTTAACTTTCAACTTAGTACTATATCCTACTCAGTCTCTTCACTGTACTCTACCCTTCTGTGTGAGGCTCAAGATTTGCTCTGTAAACTGACTTAGAGATGGCTTGAGAAGCATATATGACGATGTCTGTTCAGTAGTGTAGGAGATTGGGGTTTTGTGCAGAGATAGTACTGCCTTGATTGTGCTGATCAGAGAATCAGTGTCCCACCTAATGCTGCTTTGGATATGCAAGATAGACTTGTATGTGTGCCTAAATCCCGTGAAAAGTCTGACTGTCCAAACTTGTCTCAGCCTGTCTAACATGCACTGATATAAATGAGTTTGACTGGCAGCAGAAAGGGGCGGCACTAGTTCTAGTTGCAGCCACGCTGGGTCATTCTGGTAATGTGGTGTTCCCATGGCTGATAGTGCTACCCCTCACGCATACCACCAGAGCCAGACAAGTTTTCTGTACTCCTTGCTAGTGGTGTACTTAGATTCTAATCATCGTGAAGGCTAATTTCATATATTCAAGAAATACTTTCAACAAACAAAATTTTCTTCCATTGATTATACCCACTCTTCCACAAGGGCTTTACCTTGGTGTGGCCAAATCTGTATTGGTTGTGGTCAACATCAATGGAGGAAAGAAGCTTTTCCGAAGCCTTTTTGCTGTCAATGAACTGGCCTTCTGGAATGGCCGAGGCATTAAGAATCTTGTACCTGTGGAACGACAGGTTGCAAGGACTGATTGCAAACAGGGTGAGGAAAACAGGGTCCATTGTATATCATAAAATATATGGAAGCTGAGCTAACTGAAAGCGGCTGAATATGCCATTGGAAATCTAGACAGTCTTGGCTGAACAGAACGTGATGACAAGGGGACATATCTACTCTTCAGAGGAATCTGTTGGCTGTGTAACAACAAAAAATTAATGTGCATACTTAAGAGTGTCTGCAGGTCCAGGAATCAGGAAGAACATAGTGAGAACATGCCAACCTCTTCTCATCTTTTTTCACTGATGAGAGGAACACTACTCAAATTAAAGTTGAGGATAAATTAAAACTACTAAGAAAAATCATCTGTATTCCAGAGGGAATACAGATCTTGCACAACTCACAGTCTCTGCAAGTTGTACCACTGAATCCTTGAGTTTGGACTAAAAATGCCATGGTATTATTCTGTAAATGCTAACAGCAGTCTTAGCATTTTGCAAGGTAACGTAATGATTAAGGTAATCCTGTGTCATGGACAGGACCACCTAATCCTTCTAAAGGGGTTTCTTCACATGTGTCAATGAGGATGTGTGACTGTACACTGGAGCACTTCTTATTCTCAAGTCTACCTTGAAAAAGAACATGTAAAATCGAGACAGTGATAATGGTGCAATGAATTTATTCTCTATTTCAGGCTTCCATTGTAGTTCCTCCTGAAATTCAGCACATTTCCTTTGAATTACAAAGCACTTTGTGGTTCTGGACCATGGCCATTATGGATAGTTTCCTTCACCTGGCATATCAAATTATGATTTGATTGAGACCAGCTGATGCCTTACTGATCATCAGGTTGCATGGCATTTTCAGAGAGGTCTTGGGTTCTTTTCACACAGTTCAGCATGGAAGATGCTGCTGTTACATCTAATTATAACAGCAGCCAGTTCTGATTCAGCACTTTATAGCAACTGAGCTCACATGAACCAGTTTAGTTGTTTCCATTTTAAAGATGAGAAAAACAAGGCAGAGGATGCAGGCCAGTGACGGAGCACCGGCAAAGCCTTGGATTTTTGAATTCTTAGCCAGTGCACTGTAAGGAGGCTGTGCTGATGTGTATTGGTTTTGTATCTATACTCTGGGAGACTTACAAAGAACAGCCTATAATGCCATTAAACTACAAGAATTTTGCATCTCTGAATCATTGAGCGTTGACTACAGTTTAGAAATGACACTCGTTCTGCTGAATCAAGAAATCCCTGGTCTGATCAAAAAGGGAAAGACTGGAGTGACCCAAGACAGTATTAATGACTTGGTGTCCTCAAATGCCACTACTCTAGTCTGATTCAGAGGGTGTGTCTCCATGATGTCACCAGACTTGGCACCTGAGCTGTGATTTTACTGAGGCCTTGTCTTAAGAGACAGTAATAACTGAAGACCTACCGTTGCTTAAAGTCCGCATAAAGGATTCTGCTTGGAAACCCCTTCCTGCAAATTCGGATGCCTTCTAGAACCCCATTGCACCTCAGCTGATGCATCACCAAGTAATGGTCCATTTCACCTAAAACAAAATACATCCATCATGACTCTTATTTTCTGCCAAAGAATCTCCACATATATTAGCATTCCAGAATGACCTCTCTTTTTTGATAAAATTCAACCAGCTCTTGATAAAAGATGCCTTCAATCCATACAGGTTGCAGGGAGCTGCTTCAGTGAGATCAGTTTTACTAAGAATGCTAGGGCTGGCAGTGCTTGTGAATTGCCAATGGCCAAAAGGCATAAGGCCACGTTACTTTAAAATGGCAGGAAAGTGCTTGAGGAGACCATCTGAAAAACATTCTACAGCATCAGCATCCTCACTGGATGTAGGTAGAGGTGGCACAATGTCAAGTGTAGTACCATCTTGACAATCAGCTCTTCACATTATGTAAGATTTTACCTTGGATATGCTGTGCAAGTATTGACTATACTCAAACTTGATTAGATTTGCTAGCTAGATAGATTCCAACACAGGAGTGGATAAGCAGGTTGCTTAAAGCTCTCAGTCTGCCTGCAGAGGACAGTTGATTAAAACTGGAAGAATTGTCTTTCTCCTCCTAAAATGTCTATTGGATATAATAATCAACTGTATTTCTAAATCTTATTCCCAAGTATTACAAACAAAGTACAACTGGCAGAATAAAACCCTCCTGGAATCACTTTGTCATGCAGAAATTTCCATCAGCTGCTAGAGATATTAATTAGTACTGAATGGTCCATACCCTTAACTTTACCTTTTCAGTGTAATCAGTAAAGGTGTACCCAAACAAATTGTTAGAAAAGTCAAGCACAAACAGCCTAAAACCAGCTAAAAATCAGATGTGCAGTTTCTCTTCCTTCATGTCACCATCCTTAATGTCACTCACACAGTACTACTTTTCTTTTTCTTAAAAGGCAAAAGTCAAGATTTCCTCTGAGTCAGCTCTGTCAAAACAACCAACTGCACATTAAAATGACAGCCATGTCTGGCAAAGTCATTCATTCAAATATGCTTTTCTATTTTAGTAGGTTTCCTTATTTCCCCCCTTGCACCCTCCCGACTGTCAGGACCCCAGTGGGATACCTCTTTCTTCACTTTAGGATATGAAGTGTGGACATCTCCATTTGGCTTTCATTTATAGTCAGTGGAGTGAAACATTTTCTTCTAGGATGTGATTCATCTTATCCTAAGATAGTTGCATAAAAGGGCCCAGATGAGTCATACCTTAAAATGCCAGCTTCTCTCCACTGAATATAAAAGGAGTTTAGATGGAGAGCTGAAATGTGAATGTCATATGTATGTGTGTTGCTTAAATCCTGCTTGTGGTCTTCAGGGTTACACAGAGAGACATAAACAAGAAGGGTAAGAATCATTCTGAAATTGGTCTTTTGTTTCCTGAGCAGATTAAACAGATGCTAAGCTCCTGTTTCCTGCTACTCCTGCTGGATCCACTACATTCTACCAGTATCTACCTTATCATTCTACCAGTATCAGACCTCATAATGATTAGACTCCTAAAACCCACACAGGCAAGTCTCTCCCCAAGTACTTTAATGGCCACATGAAAATACTCCCAAACTTAACTGTTCTTGGAGACTGTACTATTTGTGAGAGTTTAATATTTAATTAAATGAAGGCAAAAAAGTAACTTTATATCAAAATGCTTTCCAATGCTAGCAGCACCCAGCAGCTTGTACATGGAATTCTACAAATGGTATATGATTTCTTTGGTAGTCCTCCGCTCACTGAATCAAATCCTAACACTGAATATTTAGAAATTGGTAAGTTTTCTTGGGCTGAACCCAACAGTTCTGAATGACACAGTGGTCCTTAAAACTAGGCATTTTTAGGGATTTGCTAATGCTGTTACCCACAGCAGACAATTTCATCAGCTGTAATCAATCCCAGCTTTATCATCTTTGGCTCTGTACACACATTAAGCCAAGATGGGTAAGTGTTGTGGGCCGTGTAATGCTCAAAATTTTACAGTCACAGTAAACAGTGCAAGAAGGTTTACTTGGGCACTGTCCTGCAGGCCAAACCCCACAGAAACTTCACAGGCAAAGGGAGCTGTTCTGAAAGAAGTTGGTGTGGAAGCTAAGCAGGCCAGTTCTCACCAGTCCCCTGTCTTCAGAGTATAATAATGGACATACCTGGTGTCTTGGTCTCATTAGGAATCAGACAACGCACAAAGTGAGGATGGGTACTTCTCAGGTTAGTCATCAACTTATTTAGATTTTCCTGTGGTAGAACAAAATTTGGGTTTGAGCTTTGAGCTGCAAAGCTTTAACATTCTTATTCAAATATCAAGGAGTTATAGAATAACAGAGTGGTTTGGATTAGAAGGAGCCTTTGAAGATTGAGTCCAAAACCTCTGCCATAGGCAGGGACACCTTTCACTAGATCAGATTGCTCTGAGCCCTGTCCAACCTGACTTTGAACACTTCCAATGATGGGGCATCCACCACTTCTCTGGACAACTTATTCCAGTTGTCACCCTCGTCATAAAAAGATTTCTTCCTTATGTCCAATCTAAACCTAAACTCTTTTAGTTTAAAACCATTGCCTGTTGCCCTGTCACTACAGGCCCTAGTAAGTCTTTCTCTGTCTTTCTGATAAGCCCCCTTTCTATATTGAAAGTCTGCAATATAGAGCCTTCTTTTCCCCAGGCTGAACAACCCCAACTCTCTCAGCCTTTCTTCATAGGAGAGGTGTTCCAGCCCTCAGGTCGTTTTTGTGGAAGCATGACTTATTTAAAAGGAAATTCACATACCCTGAACACAGCAGACACGGTCTGGAAAGAGCCCCCTTTCTTCTTAGCACCTTTCTTGCCACCACCACTGTCACCTTGGAAGAAGTAGATGGGAGGTGAATGGTTAGAGTAAGCAGTATATTTTGTAGGCCTCACCTTCTTTCTTTGGACATGGGCCAATAAAATAACTTTTAATTTTAAATACTGACCCACTGTTGCATGAGAGTTTTAGTGAGTTGCTGTTAGCTGGTTGTTGATCGCTATATGGTGTATTTGGTCTCAGATGCATGATTTAGATTGCATCATAATGTATATGGCTTTGGTGGTATGGAACACTATGGCCTGATGTACGTTTCATAACAGTGCACTCTGTGCTACTAGTCACATTGCTTTTACTTGTAGACATAACCCCATTTTTAACTTTTTTTTTTTTTCATTAAGTGAAAGGCCACAAGAATGTGGCTCAGCAGTGCACATCCATTTATCAGTGCAGTGAAGTCTTCAGAAAAATCACAGAATCACAGAATGGTAGAGGTTGGAAGGGACCTCTGGAGATCTAGTCCAACCCCCCTGCTAAAGCAGGTTCACCTACAGCAGATCACACAGGAACGCATCCAGGTGGGTTTTGAATATCTCCAGAGAAGGAGACTCCACAACCTCCCTGGCCAGCCTGTTCCACTGCTCTGCCACCCTTAATGAAAAGAAGTTTTTCCTCATGTTGCAGCAGAACTCCCTGTGCTCCAGTTTGTGCCTGTTGCCCCTTGTCCTGTCACTGGGCACCACTGAAAAGAGCTGGGCCCCATCCTCTTGACACCCATCCTTTAGATATTTATAAGTGTTGATAAGGTCCCCTCTCAGTCTTCTCTTCTCCAGGCTAAAGAGCTCCAGGTCTCTCAGCCTTTCATCGTAAGGGAGATGCTCCAGTCCCCTCATCATCTTAGTAGCCCCCTGCTGGACTCTCTCCAGTAGTTCCCTGTCCCTCTTGAACGGGGGGGCCCAGAACTGGACACACTGTGGCCTCACCAGGGCAGAGTAGAGGGGGAGGAGAACCTCCCTCGACCTTCTGGCCACACTCTTCTTAATGCACCTCAGGATACCATTGGCTTTCTTGGCCACAAGGGCACACTGCTGGCTCATGGTCAACTCGTTGTCTACCACAACTCCCAGGTCCTTCTCCACAGAGCTGCTCTTCAGCAGGTCGACCCCCAGCCTGTACTGATGCATGGGGTTGTTCTGCCGCAGGTGCAGGACCCTACGCTTGCCCTTGTTGAACCTCATTATGTTCCTCTTCGCCAGCTCTCCAGCCTGTCCAGGTCTTGATGAATGGCAGCACAGCCTGCTGGGGTGTCAGCCACTCCTCCCAGTTTAGTATCATCAGCAAACTCACTGAGGGTGCACTCTGTCCCTTCATCCAGGTCATTGATGAATATGTTGAACAAGACTGGACCCAGTACTGACCCCTGGGGAACACCGCTAGTCACAGGCCTCCAGCTGGACTCAGCACCACTGATCGCAACTCTCTGAGCTCTGTCCTTCACCGAGTTGCTCCTACCCAATGTTCTGAGTTATGGCAGCCCCAAGGCATGAAGCAAATTATAGTCTCAGGAATACAAGTCCAGGCAGCTCAGTGCCTTTTCATATTTGTTGCACTGTTGAAGCCAATTAAATCGAGACTTACATGGAGTCTTTGTGCTCTGAACTTCACACCTGTTCCAAAATTTTATCCCCACAACCTTTTACTTCTTGCTTCCTTGTATTGATGACACCTGCAAGGACCACAGCTGACTCATCCCCAGTATTTCCTAGGAGCTTCCTCAGACACATTGTTATGTTAGCCAAACTGAACTGCAGGAAAATCCCCATCCATTACTCTCTTGAGCCTCAAATCTTGCTGCCCATGTGCCTGATGGCTGAGTTGACTACCCATAGACTTTTAATTTGTATACTGCCTCTTCTTTTTGCCCAGCATCCGGGCTTCCAGAATATTGTTTTTTTTTTTTTTTATAGAAATCTGTGTGGCCATTTTTGATAAGGCAGACCTATTGACTATCCAATTTGATGGTCTTCAGCTCTTTAGCCACAAAAAAGGACAAGAGGTTGGACTGCTCTTGGACACCCTTAGATGACTTCTGAGTTATATTATTTGTCTCTCTCATTTTCTCTTGCAACACCAGGACTACTCAGCTGGATATGAAATAGTTCCACGGTTTCTTAGTTCTTCCAGTTCACCTCAAGAAAAAAACCTCTGTCCCCAAAGACTATAAAGTGCTTGCACTTTGCATGTATGTTTGGCACCTTGTCACGGTCCATATCCCTGATGACAAGGTTGAGACAATGCTGTTTTCGGACTGACTCTTACACACCTGTCTAGAGGATGAGTAAGCATGCATATGATTCACAAACAGTAAGTCAGGAAACATACACCTGCTGTCACTTTGTTTTGAACTTGCTGAATTTTACTACTTTGCACCACATGAATGTGGTGTTTTCAGCAGTTCTGCATCTTAGTATCTTAGTTTTGGCATATCTAGGTGCACACAAGAACAAGGTCACATTAGGAGATGATAGAGAGTCTAGAGTATACTCCAGAGAGAGGAAGCAGAAGTAGATTTTAGTTGATTCTTGCCTTATCTATCATCACTGAAAAAGCACTTACTTGTTTCTGCACCAGCGTAGTTAGAGAAAAGGAAAGACAGCAGCTTCAGGGATGATTTTTGGTACAGCCCCACAACAGTTTCATTTAAGGGATCCTTGTTCTTATCAAGCCAGCCAGAGATGTTGTAGTCCACCGTGCCAGCATAGTGCATCAGTGAAAAGTGGGCCTCAGCCTTGCCTTTGACAGGCTTGGGCTTCTGGAAGTTGTTGGACTTGCCCAGGTGCTGGTCATAGAGCTTGTTCTTGAAAGAGGTGTCAGTTGCCTTGGGGAACATGCACTCCTCTTCCAGGATGGAGAAGATCCCCATGGGCTGGGAGAAATATGAATATATGAAGAAAGTAAGTGGTAGGGAGAGGAAAAGTAATTAAAATGTCACCTTGCATATGATTTGTGGCTTGTTGCAGTGACTGTAATTTGTACTGCATAAGTTCTTAATACATCAGTAGTTACTACAATAGTCACGCAAACTGTAATTAGTCTGTTGCTCAAGTTACTATTCATAGACATGGCAACTTGACAATACTGTTTACATGCATCTTTGAAAGGATGTATGTATTCTAATCAATTGTTTTAATCATCTTTACCCTTCATCATTAGGGAATAGGTTTCAGCATGCTGTTTGCAGGACTGATGCTGTTGTGTATGTTACAAGCAATGAGGTTGCAATTGTCAATGTGAACTTAATTTGATGACTCCTCAGGAATGCGCATAGATAACTAATATCTAACAGCTCCTGGTCTGTCTCCAGTGAATGTGCGTGACGGATTCGATTTTCCTCACCTTATATGGAGCATAAATGGCAATAATCTGGCAATTTAGAATACCCATAGACTTTTCATTTGTCTCAGAATTGTATTTACATTGGAAGTGTTTCAATACAGAGATGTAGGTACATTCTCAGCAACATCAGAGCTTTCATCTGAGCTGCATTAGGTATCTTCTGATTGTGCAGATAAGCACATGTCCTCTGATTTTGCTGGAAACACTGATGTGGTCTGCACTTCATTGGCCTAGAGAGAATTCTAGTAGTCCCTTCTTTGTATGAATGTTTGTTTGTTTGTTTGTTTTAAAAGATGCCATTAGATGCTTACATCTGATTTCAGCTCGATAGCTGCTCGAGCTAGAATCAAGGATCCTCCAGAGCAACAGCAACCACAGGAGGTGGATGCTGGACAGGAATGCCATGTTTTGAATGAAGATTTTGCCCTCTTGGTGTGGCTGCTGTGTGAGAGCTCTGGGGTTAGCATTCATCTTGCCTGACTGTAGGTGTCTATAAAACAGAATCTAGATCTGTGTTAGCTGTCCAGATTGCTTTTCTATAATGGAAGCATTAAAAAGACATTTTACAGAATCACTGGCAGAACACACTTTACAAGGAGATGATTTGCATCCTAGAAGTGTCTACTTCTTTCCTGTTATTACAAAAGAGACTATAGTGTTAGATCAGCATGGGTGTTCCTCTGGCTCTTAATACTCTGTATTGCATAGATATGGGACACAAAATGTGTGGTCCCTGAACTGTAAATGTGGATTTTGGGTGTTAAATATAGCAATAGGCAACAGGCACTAACTGTGGATGGTAGCGCTGCCTATAGATGCTGCTATGTGGTGGTATGTGTGGGAGATTGGCACGAAATGTGAGGCTTATCTGTGCAAAGGCATAACCTATGTGTATGAATATTAAGCAGTGAACATGCATGTGGGATGGCTGAATCAGTCCCTGGGCATGAATGATAGGGCTGGGAGCAGACACTTGTACGCTGTTGAGAAGGAAAGTGTTTGGGTATGTGATACTGGATTTGCACATGATGTGTAAGTAAGTGCTGTGCACAACCACTGGACACTGGCTTGTAATGTAGCGGTGAGGGGTTAATTCCCATTAAGATCCCCAGTGCAGCAGCAGTGGGCAGCGACAGAGGGGCCAGAAAGTGTTGCGCTGTTAGAACCAAGAACTTAATTCTATCCATTACAGCAAGGAGTAAGACTTGAGGTTCACCTTACTATTAAAGGCAGTCTTGTTAAAGGCACCAAATGAACATCATGTACCCCCTCTCCATTCCACCCCAGCCATGTTGTTCAGGAAATCATTATTTGTGCAGAGGGCAGCCTGTCATTCAAAAGCTTTGGTTTTATAAACTGCCTCTTCTTATGTGAGAAGGTCATTCAACAGTAATGTGTCAATTTATTAAGAATGACTGGACTAAAATAAATGACCATGAAAGAAATGTGCTCTCCTAAAATGAAAACGTTTCCTCTACCTTCTCAATGAGCTCTATGCAGGCAGCCAGGTCCATCCCAAAGTCAATGAACTCCCATTCAATTCCTTCCTTCTTGTACTCCTCCTGCTCCAGCACGAACATGTGGTGGTTGAAGAACTGTTGCAGTTTCTCATTGGTGAAGTTGATGCACAGCTGCTCCAGGCTGTTGAACTGCAAATTCAAAATATAAAAAAATGACAGTTAGTTTGGAAAAGTCATCAGTGGGCAAGCATACGTACTGTAACTCACGTCAAAAATTTCAAAGCCAGCAATGTCCAGGACACCAATGAAATGCTGTCTGGGCTGCTTTGTATCCAGCTGTTGGTTGATTCGAATAACCATCCATAGGAACATCTTCTCATAAACTGATTTAGCCAATGCACCCACTGAATTGTATACCTGTAAGAAACACAGCCACAGCAGTAATGAAAGTTGTGTTAGCTTTAAAGTTGAAAGAACTGCGTGGATAACATGAAAAGCTGATCTGCTGTCTAGGTACCTGTTGGACATTTTGTCCCTTAGTTACATATTCATTCCCGACTTTCACCCTGGGATAGCATAAAGCCTTGAGCAAATCAGCAGAGTTCAGACCCATCAGGTAGCCAGCTTTGTCAGCCACTAGGATCAGAGATAGCAAATGAGTTCAGAAGAGACAAAGAAATGTGTCCTGGTCCACGGGGGAGTTTCTGTTAGAAGGAGCCTATTTTTGGTGCATTTTTCAAATGCACCTGTTGTCAAAGGAAGCTCTTTTCCAGTCCCATGGAGAATATTTTCCCCCCAACACAGGCAGCGTCTCAGCTGCAGCACACTTCTGTTCCACACCTGGAGGGCTGCAGCAATGCCCTGTCTCTGTGTCCTTCTGTTTCCTTGTGCAGCATAAATTAAATCATTGACTTTGTGGAACTTGCAACAAACTTAAAAGATTTAGTTTCTGGAAGTGAAAATAATTCTCAGTGTTGGGACTTTATGGGACGGGGTTGCTAGCTTGTCTCCTGGTGCAGTTCAGAAGCAGACTGCACTCAAGGGTACCTTCTGTGCTGTCCGGCTCTGCCTGCTCCTCCCGCTGCTTCTGCTTGAACTTCATGTTCCCGTAATGCATGACGGCCCCCGTCAGCTTGTACATCCCCACCTTCTCGTCGGGGCTGAAGCCGAGGATGTCTACAGCACTCTGCAGAGGCGACAGGCGGGTTGGGAAAGGCCGGAGAAGCATGAGGGCTGACGTACAGGTCCCGTTAGCAGGCACGTGTGCCGCGGTGGGAAGGTGGGCTTTCTGCCCGCCTCCCCGCCCACCCCCAGCATGTGCGGCACCGCCCGGCCCTGCAGCCGCTGCGGGGTGGCAGAGCCTGGTGCTTGGCAGTGGAGCTCAGCGCTTGGCAGCAGAGCTCAGCACTTGGTGGTAGAGCCCGGTGCAGCCCGAACCCCGGCGGCAGCCAGACTGCGAGGCTGCCCTGCCACCCTCCGCTGCACTCACATCTGTCGCCAGCAGCTCCTCACTGTCGTCAATACTGGCAACGGTGACTTCTCCTTGGCTTACGTAGGGGAAGTCGTAGGGGTTGGTGGAGATCAGGAGGAGATCTGCAGGTAGAGAGGGCACCTTTGGTGGCACCGGGTCACAGTGGAAAGAGAAGGTGCTCGCTGAGCCAAGCCCAGCACCGCTGGCACCCACCAATGAGCTCTGGCTTCTTGTTGGACATTATCTGGTAAAAAATATGATAGCTCCTTTCACTGGCCAGCTGGAAAGTCACTCTGGATTTCTCCAGAAGATCTAACGGAAAGAGATCTAACGTTAGTGTCCTGGTAAACTGGAGATCATAAATGCACAAATTTCACGTACACTGACTTGCTCCAACTCACAGGTTTCGATATCCGCGGAGGCCAGCTTGCCAGTTGGTCCAAAGTGAATCCGGATGAATTTTCCCTATCAAGCAGTACAGATCAAGCCATTGGTTATAATGATCAGTGAATAAGACATGTATTAGATGTCTGCATTCCAACAAATCTGAAATGAACTCACGAAGCGTGATGAGTTGTCGTTCCTAACAGTTTTGGCATTGCCAAAGGCCTCCAGCAGTGGGTTGGCCTGGATGATCTGATCCTCCAGGGTTCCCTAGTTACAGTAAAAAAAGCTTCTTATCAAACTTCACTGCTGGTTAATAACAAATATTGCAAAGGAGATATTACAAACAGATCATTTTACACTTCATATGTGATTTTAACCTAAAATTTAAGCAGAGTTTTTAAGCACTCAGCAGCCATCACTCATGAGTATTGCCATTGGTTTCAAAGAGAAGGGTGCTGAAAAAGAGATCTGTATTTTGTTTCCTTCTTGTACCTACTATCATATATTTGGTATCATATACAGATTCACTACACTGGAGTTTGAAATTTGTATGAGAGAGCTGCTTCCACATTCCCATTCATGAAGGCCATGACAGCTAAAGAAAATGTGAAAACTCTGGGATTTTTTCTGGAGGTTACTCAAGCCCAGGACGCACAGAGACAGGTGCAGCCTTTAGTAGGAAGCACCTAGCAAGGGAGAATGTAAGGTTTTGCAATTGTATTCAAACAACCAGCAGCCTTTCAGAATGCAGAAATACATCTCCAGACGTGCTTCGAAAAGAAGAGTGGGACATGGACAAAGCCTGAGACTCAAATGCCAAACTTGTAAAAGCAGAGAACAGAAACTCTGAGTTTTTTGCTGCATGACTGCAGAAGGAATGATCAACATGTAAAATTTCGATATTGTATCACTGTTGTTAATGGCAAAAATATGGGAGGAAAGAAGCTTCTGTGGTGTTACGTCTCTCGTATTCTGCGCAATACGCTCCAGGAAGCAGAGTCACTGTGTGCTTTTATGGAATGATAGAGCAAAGCTTTTCTCAAGGCTTCCAGCAAAGTCGTGATTGATCCCTGTGTAGTCGGGGCATGAAAGTTTTGCCAGGGATAGTTTTCAAGAGATGGAAAACAAAGAATGAGAAACAAAAAACACACGTTTTTATCCAGATGAAAGGTGAGCAGCCCAGCTCAAGTTGCTGCATCTTTGTAAGTGCTGTTCAGTGCAGCCTTTAACATCATGCAGTGGAGAGGATGTGCCATTCCCAACGCTGTCTGCAGATGGCACAAGGGGTTTACATTAGTCCACCATGAAGATGGATCCTATAAAATTAAGGCAACACAGTACCATATGAAGCTCTTTATATATTTTTTTTTTTTAAATAAAAAATCCCAGATCTCTAGAGTAATGCCCTCTCAAATGTATCTTTCAGCTTTCTAAATCAACTTCCTCATTTAAAAGAAGAGAAGTGTGTGTCAGTGCAGCTGAATACACCAACATCAAACCTCTTTTTAGTGCACAGCTGCGACCACGGAACTCACAAGAGAGCATCGTGCATAGAGGACAGCATGGAAGAAGACATGGCAATTCTGGAGTCCTGTCTACAGGCTGGGTGACAAAGTGCTGGAGGCTGAGACAGTATTCTGGGGAAATGCTCTTACATGCTTCCCTTATGCATACACTTTCCTGGCTTCTGGTTTCAGCCTGCGTCTGAGGTAGGAGGCTGGGCTAGACAGAACTATAACCTGACTGTTTTATTTAATGTTCTTATGAAGAGGCACATACTACTGTTACAGAGACTATGAATACAAACAAACAAAAAGTATTCTTTGAATAAACTCAGAAGAGGGCAGAACAGGTTGCTGCCATCTGAGACCCAGGTGATTTTCCTTATATCAAACATGGTCAGTAAATCTCTCAGCTGTCTCAAGTTTTTCCGAGATGAGTACTGGCATAATGAGCAGCTGGTGAAAGCTGAGCCCAGGAGATTCTGAAATGGTGCTGATGGAAAGAGTGCTTGTGATGAACTTTCCTCAGCCATAACAATCCATCAATCACAGACACCTGGCTCTGAGTGCGAAAAGAATATTCAGCCTTGGAATCTCCTTAGGTTAGGCATGCTGTGCCCTTGGGTACTCAAATAACATGCTGACACATGTCACCGGCTTTGCTGCACATACCATCTCACAGACTATGGTGACACACGCTTGTGCCACAAGGATGTTTGTTGCTTGCTCTATGCTAGAGAATGAAGCTCGTGCCTTACAAATGCACCGGTGGGCTCAGATTGCAGCAGCTGGGTTGCTCAGCAGAAAGGGGCTTCAAGGTATGTGCTTTCTTCCCTGGAAGGATCCTTTCTGAGGTTACTTTCTAACTCTCAGGCAGGTGGTCCCAGCTGTCCCAAATCTGTCCCTTTTCTTATGCTGCCCCTCAGGGCTGTTACATTGACCACAGGCAAGAGAACAAGCTGGTAGAAACTACTGCCTAATGCAGCTAAATGACTCTTAATTTCAGCACAACCACTCTGGAGTCCAGAGTTTCTGCACTTCCCTTGTCAACAGGAATGAACCAAGGAACAGGAATGGCACAGTCCTGTGCAGTGGGAACAGACTGCTCTCTTTACACTTGCAGCCACTCAGGTGCTGTGGATGTGGCTGATCTCATAGGATGCTAATGAGTAGGTACGTAGCCAGACAGTCAGCACAGCTGTCTTACATTATAATCGTCTCCCTGGTGAAGACTTCCCCTGTGTAAATGGCAACTGGAGAGAAGCTTGAGGCTTGGGACTATCCTACATTAAGAAAATGTTTCTTTAAGTAGAATTCCAGGAGTGTTTGGAGGGATGGAGGCCAGGTAGCAGGGGTAAATGAGACTAGGGGTGCTCAGACTGTGCATCCTGTCTCCTCAATTGCGTTACGCTTTCTGCCTTTTGGTAGTCCTGTAACCCCAAAATATGCATTGATTCTTTCTGCTCTGCCCACACTGTCTTGGGCAAACACTAGAAGGGGGAGCCAATGACATACCTGCATTTTACCAGGCTGTTGGTCTTTCTTCTTCTCACCAGTAACTGCAATTGTTGCAAAGTACTGGATGACACGCTTTGTGTTCACAGTCTTCCCTGCACCAGATTCTCCACTGTTGAAATGAAAATATTGTTACAGGAAACAGGAAACATTTTAATGTCTCTGTCAGCTTTGTCACACATACCAACATATACTCACGTGATAAGGATTGACTGATTGTTACGATCTGAAAATGAAGTCGGAGAAAGAGCTGTTCAAATGAGATGTGGAGGCCTTCTGTTCCTCAAACATAACTAAATTACTTCAAGGGAAAGAACTGTATCTCAACTGTATTTATCACTTTATAACCAGATGTGGTAAATTCTGTATTAGTCTGTGTGTGGATTTTTTTTTCTGTGCACAGAGGGATGGAGCAGCCCAAAATCTAGCTCCAAGCAGTGGTTCCTTATAAGGCTTCCTACTTAATATTTGTTTTCTTTTATGTATGGACCTTGGCTTAAATATTCTTTAATTGGAATCAGATTTTCTGCTGAGTTCCTTCTTTATTGTTTCTTTAAATTCCTTACTAGTAGAGTGGGCACAAAGCCATATAGGTAGCTACTGCCTTTATCTGACAGAACAGAGGTCACTAATATGCCACAGGCAATCTAATCTTGAGTTGTGCCAGAGGACTATGGGAGCTGTTGCCATCAGGCACTGAGTAGAACAGCACCTAGGATGTCTGAACTGTCAAGTGTTCCTTGACCAAGCAGCCAGTCCTGGATATATCAGGGTTTCCCATTCTTGCCAAATGACTCACCAGTCAGCATGAACTGATAGGCGTTGTCAGAGATGGAGAAGATGTGTGGAGGGGCCTCCTGGCGCTTCTTGCCTCGGTAGCCAGCCACCACCTCTGGGTTGTACACCGGCAGCCACTTGTAAGGGTTGACAGTGACGCAGAATAGACCCGAGTAGGTCTGCAGGGAAGGGAGACAGCACGTTGGCTTCCGCTCAGCCTGGCAGAGCAGTTCCTGCTAGCTGCCCAAAGGAAGGCTGCTGCTGGTACTTACGTAGATCATCCAGGCTGCGTAACGCTCTTTGAGGTTGTACAGCACAGCGGGTTCATGGAGGTGGGTCATCATGGCCATGTCTTCAATTTTATCAAATTTGGGAGGGTTCATGGGAAAGACTTCATCATCCTTTACGGTCACAGTCTGACAAAACCGGAAGGGAACAACAGGAGAAGGAATGTAAGCCAGGGAACTGCCTGAACTGATTGATCACGTGTGAGTAACAGTTGGTATCACTTACTGTATCATCATATGTTTTAACAGTGACTTTGCCACCTTCTCTACTCTGTATGGTACCTTTCACATACATTTGCTTTTCATCCACTACAAAACAGGCTGCCTTAGCATCAAATGGGCGATTCTGGGCTTCAATTCTCTCCTTCTCGGGCTTCCGTAAATAGGGAGCAGCTTCTCCAAAGATTGCCATCTCTGCATCTGAACTCATGGCTGGAGTTGCTCTGGAGGAATTCAGAAAACTTTTAGAGACCCTGCATTTGTAATTTATATTTATCCAGAAAGTGGTCATACTCAATGACTAAAAGGAAGAAGAGGACTAATCGACTTCAGGCACTTAACTTCTGCCTCAATTTTAAGTATCCACTGAAGAAGTCCTAATAAAGTTCCTTTTGTTGACAGAGGTGTACTGTCCTTGAGGACATCCCCCTTAAATTGGGTGCCTGTGTACCCAAGTGAGGGCAGAGAGAATATCAAGGTAGAAGTCTTCAAAAGCCTTTCCTGCTGTATCTTCACCTGCTATTCACACAGAAGCACAGCCACATACTTCTCAAAGCCACATACATATTAGCTGCTTAGATGTATTGTTTCATTAGACATCTAGAAATTTAGACACAAGTCAGATCCGTAAGTTAAGCAGATTGGCCGTCACACATAATTTGCAAGTGGAGGTATTCCTTGCACCCTTCTGCTTTTTCTGTTTTAATATCATGCAGGGAAAGTTCAACTATTTTCTGTCTGTACCAAGCACTGGAACAAATTGTGAGGGTCAATCATCACCTATCTAAAGCTAAACCTGTTTACTGTATGAACCAAATATAAAACATCGTTTCACATCTGTGGCAAGATTAGCTAATAAAAGAATATAATGTATATAGAAGGTAATAATTAATAGCATAACGTTATCTAGGTAAATCAGTACTTGGTATAATATTTCAAAGAATTTACATTACAAAGTACCTTTTAGCTTTAGCATATTATATAGCGTAATATTCGTTATGCATCATTAAAAGACAATTAGTGTGTACCAGTATGTACCAGATATTTGGTTAGGGATTTGTCTAGTAGGAGTATTTCAGAAAACAGCTTTATGCTGGTTTACTTTACGTTTCTAGCAATATCTAGTAAAAATTCTTCAACACAAATAGATGCTATTGGTTGCTACAGTCAGAAGCACTGGTGTGGATAATTCAAGAGCATCTGGAAATAACACGGGCAGAAATAACATAGGCAGGAACTAGCATAAACAGAATGTTCTTCCCCAGGCAAGCTAATATACAGGCTAGCGAAAAAAAAAAAATAAAATTCTTAACTCCTGCTACTCCCTGGGCTGTCTGATGCACTGTGGTACTAAAAAAGATAGAGGGACAGGACTGAACAACTCAGATGTCTCCTTCCAAGGCATCACACTGAAATAATCAACATGAAGTGGTTTTATGTGCAAGAAAATGGTGAAAGGAGTCTGAAGGCATTTGTAATGCAACTTTTGGACACATTGCTCTCCCAGCAAAACCTATCTTGCAGGACTTTGGGGGACTGCCTTTCTCAAGAGCCTTTAATACCCAGGAATTTCAAAGCACAGAATCCAGAACCTTTAACTTTGAAAGCACATAGGTACATAGAGCCCAGCATTTTTGCCTATATGATCCTGCCTCTGAGTGGCTCAAGGGAAGCAACATGAAAGAAAGAGGGAAATTATTTCACAGTGTCCATGGAAAGGTTAAGCAGAGCATTAGAAAATGCCAACAGGTTATTGGAAAATTTCTTGAGATGCATGGTCTGTTAAACTACTGAATGTCTTTGATAGGAAACAGTGTAAAATGCAGATCTTTATGCATTCATGAACAGAGAAGGTGGCATTCTCTGGGGGAATAATCTGTACTTCCACCCCTTTCAACTCCAATTTCAGTGGACATTTTTTGGTATTAGGGTGGAAGGCACATGTGTGCAGCAATACTTCTGTTGCTCTGGTGAACTCTCCCAGTCACTCAGTCACTAACCTTCCCCAAACCTAGAATTGAATGGCATATATTAAGTTCTCTGTGAAGGTGACTCTTTGTACATAAACAGATCTGTCTATCAGATGGGAGACAA
Organism: Leptosomus discolor; assembly: GCF_034619465.1. NCBI lineage: Eukaryota > Metazoa > Chordata > Aves > Leptosomiformes > Leptosomidae > Leptosomus > Leptosomus discolor. Next base: position 19,100,676 of record NC_141405.1, on the reverse strand, counting down.
GCTCATCCTGAACTTTGTTCTGGTTTCAGGACCTGTGTGATAAGGTAAAGTCAGCGTATAATGTTCTAGACCTCACCCCAAAGGAAATGGGGCAGGATAAGCTTAAGGCAGGATAAGCTTAGACCCTTCTTGAGTTGTACTTTGAGCCTCCTCTCTGAACACAACCTCAGTTTCAGGCTTCTGGCAGTTATGCAGATGGCAGAGGGTGAATTTTAATCATCTATAAATCCCAGAATCCCAGGTCACACCACAAAAAGACATTAGTGTCTCTGTCTCCCATGTCCTCTTGGCTAAGCTTGAGTATCTGTCACTTTACTTCCCTGCTAAATGGATTATTTCCTACCAAGAACTGTGAATATGCTCATATTGATTACAATGGCAGATATAATTTTCAGTGAGCCTGGTTCTACAACACCATCTTTTGCCGCCTGCCCTTTCCATTTTCTGGAAGACGTTCACTCGTTGCTCAGGATCAATTAGCAAAACTACATGTTAATTGTTAAACCCTTACCTTCAGAGAGCCCAGGAGGAAATCTGCTTTCAGTATCTGTGTAGTTAAAAAAGGGACAAAGAGAGTTAAATCAAAAACTGTTCATTGTCTTAAGCATATGCTCTATCAAACATTTATACACCTCGTGTAGTCTCTCCCAATAGCTGAACTGTACACAGAGCCTTATGACTCTTGAGCTAGGGCCAAATCCCACAGAAAATCTTGTGATCCTCCCTACATTACTATGATCTGCTGAAAACAAATCTAATGTCTATAGGAAAAGATCAGCTACATTACATATAATTTCCCAATCAATTTCAACTGTCTTCAGAGTTAGTTTTCCTGTGCCTTTCATAGGACTTGGAGGTAGCAAACTTTGCAGCAGGCCCCCTCCAAGGAATGGCATGGCATGGCTCTTCTGCTTCTGCTTGTGCCACCATACTGGAGTGTTTTGGGTTGTATAACCTTGACATTGCATGCAAAGCATGACCTGGAACATTAGAAGTGGGGAATGAGAAGAAAATGCCCCTACATTGTCCACCTCTTTGCAGAGCTGTGGAGATGCCATGGTCAGAGTATGAAGCAAGCAGATGGGACTTACCGTGAGATGCTGAGGTAACAAAGCATAAGGTTGCCTTCAGCTGTGGCTCTTTATATGTAACATCCTGCCCACGCAGCATTCAAGTGCTCTATTTTTGGTCAATAATAATTTACTCTTTAGTTGTAAACGTGTTGAAGCTCTGATCTCTTTGCTAATTACTCAGAGGCAGGATTGATTTAAGGTTGTATGGAGTCAGCTGCACTGACCTGTTCTTTTCACATTGCCCTGTGCCAGGATGGAGGATGGAGGAACCCAAAGACAGCTCTGATAGTGCCAAATAAGGCAACACTTAGTTCCTGACTTCAAGCACTTGCTTTAACCAACAAGATGTTTTTTTTCTAATTGTGTCTAATTATTTCTTATGATTTTAACAGATCCCATCTTATCCTGTCTGTCTCTCTACACATGCTGATAGAGAAGGAGGAAGACTTAGTGAGGCAGAATTTTTCTCTCATTAAATTACTTCATACCGCTGTATGGGGTGCTGGCAAGCCTGAAAGTAGCCTCAAGCTTGGGACAGAATAAGACAATTGGCAGCTTATTTACCGCAAGATAGACTTGCAGTCCTGGCCTGTAGGTTTGCAATACCTGAGGCCTGCAGGCATACTCAAGGTCTCAGCCTGCAGGAAGAAGCCTGGCTTCTGTGCCACTCCATTATCCTGCAGAGGATGTCACGGAGCAGGCTGAACATTGAACCAGAGTAACTTTGATTTGTGCCTTAAGGGTATATGGAAGCATGGTGTCTGCTCCTTTAAGAGTATCTGGTTAAGGACCTTTTTGACACCACAAGGGACAGTAAGATAGGGAGGAAGCCATAAACAAGAACATAGTGGGACACAAACCTGACTGACAAATGGTAAGGGAGGAGGTGATGGGAACCCAACCTGGTTAATCACACTACTTGATGAAGGATGTGAGAGTGTGAAAATGTTTATTCCGGCAAGGTTACCATATCAGAGACCTTGTCAGCTGGGAAACTAAGGTGAAAATGGAAACAAGAAACAATATATACAGAGACACAGACCTGACAAAACAAACTTGGAGACAATGAGAAGAAACAAACCTTGTCAGTGGCACAAGTTGATGTGTTATCAAGAAACTACAGGTGCCACTTGCAGGAAGATCAACCTGGACTTCATGACTGACAACATTGTGAACCAGGGGAGATCCCAGACCAGGTTGAGGTGGATGCAGGAAATGACAGAGCTTTACAAACCCATGAGGCGATGTGCAGGGGAAGTGGGAGCAGGGAGGAACAAAGAGAGTAGTAAACAGAAAAAGGTATAAAAGGGGCCAGTCGCATGTAAAATGGGGCCAGCCGATGTGCTTCTCTGGCTGAGCCCTGCACCTGATCACCACAGTCTGTCCTGTCATCTTACATCTTCTTATTACATCTTTTCTCCACTGTCTCTTTGGTAACCTCACTCTCTATCCCATCTATGTGTGTGCATACATGGACTAAGAACCAGCTACTGGTGAGACCTCTATGTGTGAGTAAAACTTGGTGCCAGCTACTGGAGCCAGGCTCTTTAGTTTCCAGCCATTTGGGTGGGAATGGTGTGTGTTCCTAAAACCACCTACTGGGGGACACCGGGGTGAGTGAGGTGAGGGCTCAGTGCCTGCGACCAGAGTAGGACCAGAATTAACAGACTGTGTGCCTGGTGCTGTCTGCTGGGGGGAGCTGAGCATCTGTGTCTTCCCCAGTCCTGGAGTGCTTGTGCATTCACCAACAAACTTTACGCTGGACCAGCCGGTCAGTAGTGGGCCCTTGGGTCCAGGCTGGGGTATCAGGTGGGGGTAGGGTCCGTGCTGGTATGCCCAGGGACACTTGTGAATGTGGGGTGCCCGTGGGATGAGTGTGTGAGTGCTGCATGTTTGTGAGCACCAAGCTGGACCTGCTGGCAAATAGGTAACTGTGCGGTGGGTCAGAGGGCTGGGGTGCTGAGAGGACAGAGGGGCTGTGCTGAACTCAAGGGAGCTGCAAATGAGTGTGTGCTTGTGAACCTGATGAGTGCGTGTGTGTGCCTGCACTAGTGATCTCCTGACTGTGCCAGTCCCAGAGGAGGAGGAGGAGATGTGTCTGTCTGCACTTGTGTGATGTGGGTCCTGTTGATGTCACCCTGCGTGGGTGCTCTTGATGACAGCACCTCAGCTGTGGCAGTCTCTGTGACCACCTGTGTCAGTATCCCCCCTGTATGTCTCTCTGTGTGTCTCTGGGACACATGCTCAGCATTGCTACTGGTTGAACTCACAAACAGGAAAGAAGCAGCTGTGTCCCTCAGCCTGGGCAGACCCCGTGTCCCTGTGGCCAGCCAGGATTACTGGGCTGAAGGACGTGGCCATGTGTTCTAACATCATTTAGCATGCTCCATCACAGAGGTGCAATAGTTTTGGGAGGAGGTGTAGGAGACTTAAGTTTTTCACAAGTGTTTTCTGGAGCTCTGCTAGATACCAGCTCTCTGTGTTAGGAGTGTGTAGGTGGAGACCTCATTCACAAAAAAGCTGTAGTTGGACATGAACTGAGGATGTGCTGCCTGCCAAGTTGTGAGTGTAGAGGAGGAAATTCCACTGTCAGGAATGGAGGAATGTCTCAAAATAAGCACTACATGCCCCTCAGAGGTGGCTGTCCACAACTGACACGTCACTGCTGGAGGAACTTCCCACTTCACCACTCAGGTACCACCAGTGGGAGCTCACTATCATTCTTCCGCTGCATCCTTGACCTCTTGAACCACTATAACCATTTTTGACTGCAGCACACATTGTTGGACAAGTGTTATCACCACTGCCATCTCCCTCAGTGAGGGTTTTATGTGTTGTCTTTGAGGTTTTTCGTTCATATAATGAATAAAAGCCCTTTTTCATCTTTTGCACAGGCTACCTAGACATACCATGTCTTCCAAAGCCAGTCCACCTTTGAACTCCCTGTTTGATGGCAGCCATTGGTAAACCATGTGGTAAACAAGTGATTACCAGTGTGATGACAGCACAGCCAACTCATACTTGAGAGAAATGGTGACACTGGCAGCATACTATGAGCCGAGCCTGTTAGAGGTGAGGAGATATTACATGGCAGTACCTGGTCATAAATGTAACACTGATTTGTTTGAGGAAGCTGTGCATGGATAGAACATTATGTGGTGTTCTCCACTCCTCTTTTCATCCTCTCTAGTCATGGATGTACACTTCTCCAAACATGTTGGGATTTTGCTACACATAACTATCTCCAGCCTCATTCCTAGTTCACATCCCTCTCCATGTTCACCTGCATTCCTTCCATGCTCCCTAGCCCAAGTCTGTCCCTAACTGTCCCTAGGTCCTCAACCTATCTGTAACCCAAACTATCCAGGTCTATGTGCTACCACTGATGTTCTTCAGGTTCTTAGTGCTGGGCACTAAGTAGTTTCCAGTCTACAGTCCCTACTTAATCTAGCCTGTTTATTGCCCTAGATTAGCCTAGGAATCCATCATAAAGTTTGCTTGCTTTTTGTCTCCTATTCTCTCCACTTAAACTATCAATACCCAAGTCTGGCTGTGCTTGCCATTTCTGCAACAACCTGAAAACTCTCTCCAGATCTCTTGCGGGAGGAGCTCATTGGCCTCATCTTTGACCTGGCAGGACTAGCAATGGTGGTAGCTACTGGGTATTAGTTATGAAGGTGGTGGTGAGTAGAAGTAACAGTGTCTTCTAAGTGTTGATTTCTAAGTGGCGTTTTATGTTGGGCGCATAAATGCTGACATATAGGAATGAAGATCAACATTTTCTAAGAGCTTTGACAGGGGCATGGGATGTAGTTGAGAGTAATTGCTGTCAAACACAGGGCTGTCTAAAATGGTGGCTATTTTTTGTCACATAAATTGTATACAATATTTCTGTGAGTCTCAGTATATGAGCTATTAATCAGAGAAAGCACAAAATTGCCTTACACACAGAAGTAGGTGGGACTGAAAACTAAATTCAGCTACTTTCTTTCTCCCAGCTTCCTCTCCTTCAGTGAGAGACCTACATATAATTCCTTCCTCAGCCATGGGCCACTTCAACCCGTAAAATTTTAGACAAAAACGTAAGAACAGCCGTATTTTGTCCCTCAAACCCATTGTTCTGTCCCCACCTATGGCCAGGACAGATGTACAGGAAAGAATATAAGAACAGGGTACACATTTAGTGCTGCTTACCCAAAGTGCTCTCCCAGCCTGCAAAAGCTATTGGTTCAAGGAATCCCTGATCCTGATGTTATGCTTTTAGATTAAATAGTTCTTAATGGATTTTTCTGTGAAATTTTTCAGTCATTTTTGTACTCCGCTAAACATTTAGCATTTACAACTTCCTGTGTTTTTTAATTAATTGCATGTATGAAGAGCAACCACCTTTATTTGTTCTGAGCCATCCATTTGAAAAATTAATTGATGTCATCTACAGTGAAACATTATTTCCTATCTACTGTCTTTTTCCAGTGTGCTTTAATACTCCATAATAATTCCTAATTCAAAAGTGATCACGTTGCTTTGTTCACTGTTGTTGTCCTTCTCTAAGCCTTTCCCAGTTCTTTCATCTCATTTTGGGGTACGTGTAGCTAGCACTGCATGCAGTATTCAAGCTGTGAGTACATCACATGTTTATACACAGAGGCCTTTGAATAAGGTTTAGTGTATAGAGCTAAACAGATGGATTTCCCCACTCTAGTCATCCCTACTTTCCTGCCCGTGTCCCAAGCACTCCTGTAGACATTCTTTTTCTTTTTTCTCTTGGAGAGTAGAACTTCAGAAGGAATGTTGAGAATGTTCATCCATTCTCACATTGGTCTATGCACATGCTGTGAGCTTGCTGAGAGCTGTATATCTTCATGAATGAGAGCATGGGATCTGAATTCCTCAAGCAACAGTAAGAGTTGTTTTCAGGTGTCTCACAGCTTAGGCAAATGCTCTTACCATAAGGTTATTTTGACGTGGTGAAGTAGATTTGTCATCGTTACCTCATCTTTTCTTTATTTTTAAGGCAGAAGAAACATTTGTCTGAAAATAATTTAAACTTTAGAGGCCATGAAATCTTATCCCCTCTTTGTAGAATTGATCCACGTCCCTACCCAGAAACAGATGGATTTTCAGATGCATCACTTCATGTTGGCTCAATCTGGGGAATGTCCTTGGTGCATTTACACAGTTCTCATTGGCTGTTTGTTTTGGATTATGTTCATGATGCCTGCTATTTACATACCCTGTATAGGAAGTAAAGCATCTAAATGGACTCCTTCAGGTCTGGCATTGCAACATGCAGTGTTGAGACATGTCCTATTTAGGCCTTTTCTCTTACTTCTTGAGTCTTTTTTAGTATGTTTTTCAATGCTTTTATTACAATGTTTGGGGATTTTTGGTGTGGGTTTTGGTTTTGGGTTTTTTTTTTTAGTCAGAGTTGTTACCAGTCTGTCACAGCCTGGCCTGAAGTGTGAGCACAGACACTGTATGAGATGACAATGAAAACTACTCAGATCTGGAGGAAATATTGTTACTGTATTTTCCTTTGACCAGTTGCTGTATATCAGACATTCAGTTAGCTGTGCTTATTGCAGCACCGAACTTGCATGCACTCCTTAGATTTTAGCAGCCTCAAGACCTGGTTTTGGTACCCTCGCCATCTGTATTACAGGCTGCATTCTTCATTATTTGCTATATGCACTTGTATTTGCATTTTAATTATGTGAATCTTTAGCTTAACCACAGGGATAATGGAACTATGATTACTCTTTTTCAGAGACTATCTTGTCTTTTATATCTGACTCATCTAATTCCTTTGTAATAAAATTATTTTGCATTTTTTCCTGGGTCATTTTTTATTTAAAACAGTATATGGTGAAGAAACAATCCTTTCCAAAGTCACACCGTTCCACTGGTGACCCTACCCATACAGAATCATTTTAACACCTGACAATTAAGTAGTTTTTAATCTGTATAGGCTGTACTGCTCTGATTTTATGGTGCTCTAACTTACCAAAACACATACAAATGAAACCCAGTAACAGATCTATGTGTATTATTGATTTTAAAAAGTATATAAAGTTATAAATATCAACATCATTTAAGTTATCTTAAAAAGACAGTATGAATTATTGTATTTAGTTTGGCATATCAATAATTCCAGTGTTTTCCTCAAATCAGTATCAATATGATTAGTCTATTATTTACAACATGTTATAACTGTTACAAACATTTATAATATTTCTAGAATTTTAAATTACTACCTGCCTCTGGGGGTTCCCCAATATTTCAAGAATCAGTATTAATGATGTTTTTGAAATATAGTGCCTGCTTGCCAGATTGTCAGAACAAGATATTTCAGAAGAGATGTGCAAAAGGAAGTGACTGGTATGGAATAACCTCCACCTGAGGAATGACTAAGTAGACTTTGATTCTCTGGCTTGAAAAAGATTCAGTGAAGAAAGTAATATATCTGTATTATCTGAAAAATCCTGAGTGTCATAGATGTATGCAATGTCTCTTTTATGTAACAACTATGCAAAAGCAAATGAAAATAGCGGGATGAAACAGATGAAAGGAGATGTACTTCATTGCCAAAAGGCATAATGGATGGCACTTATACAGGGCATCTGACTGCAAGGAACAATGAGAATGACTACCCCAAAGGAGGACCTCTAGAATGAAGGAGAAGCAATAACGATAATCTTCCAGTGTGGCTGGGAATCACAAGCTGTTAGGGGAGGACCTGGGCTCATCAGAAACAAGGGACTGCAGGTGGTGCAGATGCCGAGTTTCAGGAATACTAGCAAACCATCTTCAGACTGTGCATATCTCCCCCAGCCAAAAGGAACTACCTGATGATAGTCCAAGATTTGTGTTTGCTGCCAGCAGATACAAAGAACGTTTAACCAGAACCTCTCTTTCATTTTGGCAAAAAATCATTCTCTTTTCTTCACAGATAATGATGTCTGACACTGCCTCCCTCAGGAAACCCCAAATATCTGTAAAGAAGCCCTATACCTCTGCACACCATTTGTTATGCCTTGGGAATACTGAAAATAAAACATCACTGCTTCCACCAAATGAGAATGGTGGAGACAGGTCCATACCATCTTCAGGGAACATTGTATCTTCTCTATCTTTGTCTCAGGTACAGTCTTCTCTGAAAACCTGCATGAGGAGCTGCGGAGATGGGAGTTTGGAGAATCCACAAAAGACTCAATATGAGTTATATCAGGAAACTCATTTTATTGTGCAGATGCACTTTCTTATATAGCATAATTTTCCAAAGTCATCATGACTTGCAGTTTTTCATAAACTCCAATTGTGCTACACATACATCAGTCATCTGCTTCTACCTATCACTTTACTATTAATACTAATGCGTTCCGCCTCATACGGATGTTAGCTTCTAATTCTTCTATTCTGACCCTCAAGGCCGAAGCGTCCTTGAGGCCTACTATATTAGTTTAGACAAACTGTTCAACAGAGTTTTCCCTGTGCAGGCCCTCTAGCATTCCATGCCTGTTTTCAGCGAGCTACGCTCCCACAAGGAGCAGGGAAAAGAGAAGAGTCCTTCAAGGAGAGAGAGAAGAAGCAAGAGTGCAGAGGCATTTGTCCAAAATGGCTACAAGAGGGTAAGTTGCACAAGAGGCATCGGAGGCTGAAGAGTAGCACTGCAATGTTGAGTGACAGAATAGCATGGGGTGTACGCTCTGTAATGGCACTAGAAAATGGCTGGCAGCCCCATTGTTCTCTTGACTCTTCTTGTGAGGGACTGTGTGATGGGACTGATTTGCAGAGCATGAGAAGGGTTTCCCAGCATTTCTCACTATCTCTTGTGACCCAAGGTTAGAGTTGTTCAGGTCCTGCAGGAACCCTAATCTGGTGATGCTGAGATGACATGGGAAGGGAATGTATATTATGAGGGTACCCACCTTACACAGGGTATTAGGAAGCAATAAAAAAATTCAGGAGCAGTCTGAGGAGGAACATTATCTTCTAGATAAGACAGACAGATCCACAATTACTGCTTCTTTTTGTTTTCCAGAGCATTATAGTTGTCCTTTAAGAGGGCTCACAAATTGCTGGATATATGTGAACATCAGTGTTACTTCCAAAAGAGAGTGTCCCCTGTTGATAACGATCCCATAGGCCTGCTTTTCTGTGACTATGGGGCCATTACATTGGACGAACAAGAGTGTACAAGGACGAGGAAAGGTTGCATGTGTGTCCTTGAGCATGCTGACTTTTCATGGCATCCCAGTAAGACATGGAGGAACTAAATGGCTCAGTGGTCTTGATGTCTACCTTGCTTCGCATTGTATGAGTGACGGAATAATGTCTCCTTTGGGCAACTGAAATTTATAAAAGACTTTGCTTTTGGCCAAGTAAAAGTTTCCACTTCTGTTTAGATAAACTGAACTTTCAAAGTTTATTTAAGTTGAAAAAACAATCAACCAAACGAGTTGCATGTGAAGACTCATGTACCAGGCAGATTTTTTGAAAGTACATTTAAAGTTAATTCAGGTAAACATACCAGGTAAGTTCTAGAAGCACTGTATGTATCTATGTAGATACAGCTATGATATTGATTGATAAGTCTATTGTCTATCTTGACTAATGTGTTGTTGTTCATACTACTTATTTTCACATGATATATGCAGATGTGAATTTATCAAATGTATAAGTACGGCTGGAGTCTTTTACAGCAATTTATCTGTCAAGAAAAGTGCCATGCATTTATTGTGTCAGTTTTTAAACATGTGTTATACCAGCTGATTCATCTGTATGATTTCTGTAAAGTCTGCTATTCATGGAATTCTGTAAATTCAATGTTTACATAGGTTGATTGATCAAGGCATCATCATGCAAAAAACATCTTCATGAGTTCTCATAATTCTGGCTTTGACAAAATATATAAAATGTAAATGTAAGCCTATATTGGTAGCTGAAAGGTTAGATACCATGCAAAGCACAACCTGCAAAATTTGTGCGTTTGGTTATCGTACAAATTCTTTGCTCTGTGTGGGTAAAAGAGTGTTTTCTTTGTTCCCGTGCTCCGGGCAAGGCTCCTCATTTCTTTGCATTTAGTGCAGGATGCAACACCACACCTGTTCATAGCATTAAGTAGCTTTGAACCTATTACAGTTACCCAGTGTCTTTTCCACTGCATGCTCATGAAGAGATAATTTTTTGAGTACATGTGGCCAGTGAAGTAAGCCTGCGTATACTAGGTCCCCAAACCACTGACTGATAAGTTGCTATATCTGCAACTGTCTGATGCTGTTGGTCTGAACTAGTGTAGCTATTCTCACATTTCATACCCAACCCGCTTTTCCTAGGCCTTTAAGCAGATACATATTTATTCCTCGTACCATCCACCTTCCAGACTTCTTATCACTTCATCTTCACAGGCTATTGTGTGCTATTATTGCAGTACACCAGGAAGACTGAAAGAGGAAGAGAAACAACTGACTTCTTGTCCCCCATTAATTTAATCAGCTTCAGAAAATATATTTTTTTGTGACTTATCCTTCATGTAGGATTCTTCCATTACATCTTCAGTAATGCAAAGTTGTCTGGCCTTTAAGATTATTAATCTGCACTAGGAATTCTCTAAGGTTGGACTGTATCCTTAACTGTTCATGCATGTCTCTGAAAGCCACAAAGATACTCTATCATATACATTATTAGTCTTCCTTATGGGGTAAAGCCTCTTCCCTGTGCTTTAAATGACATGTTTGCAAAGTTATGTGGGACTCGTTCTGGAGAGAAGGAGGAAAAGAAACACCATCCTCAAGATACAGAACCGTGACATCAAAGAATCATAGAATGGTTTGGGTTGGAAGGGACCTCAAAGATCATCTAGTTCCAATCCCCCTGCCACGGCAGGGACACCTCCCACTAGACCACGTTACTCAAGGCTCCATCCAACCTGGTCTTGAACGCTGCCAGGGATGGAGCATCAACAACTTCCTGAGGCAACCTGTTCCAGTGTCTCACCCCCCTCAGGGGGAAGACCTTCTTCCTTGTATCTAGTCTAAACCTGCCCTCTCCCAGCTTCCAACCATTACGCCTCATCCTATCACTGCAGGCCCTGGGAAAAAGTCCCACCCCAGCCTTCTTGTAGGCCCCCTTCAGGTACTGGAAGGCCGCCATAAGGTCTCCCCAGAGCCTTCTCCTCTGCAGGCTGAACAAGCCCAACTCTCTCAGCCTGTCCTCGCAGGAAAGGTGTTCCAACCCTCTGACCATCTTGGTAGCCCTCCTCTGGACTCATTCGACAGCTCCATGTCTTTCTCTTGTCAGGGCTCCAGAGCTGGATGCAGTATTCCAGGTGGGTTCTCATGAGGGCTGAGTAGAGGGGCAAAATCACCTCCCTCGACGTGCTGGCCACACTGCTTTTGATGCAGCCCAGGATACAGCTGGCTTTTTTGGGCTGCGAGCGCACACTGTTGGCTCATGTTCATCCTATCACCCACCAGCATGCCCAAGTCCTTCTCCCCAGGGCTACTCTCAACCCACTCATTGCCCAGCCTGTATCTGTGCTTGGAGTTGTCTCAACCCAGGTGCAGGACCTTGCACTTGGCCTTGTTGAACTTCATGAGGTTTGCACGGGCCCACCTCTCCAGCCTGTCAAGGTCCCTCTGGATGGCCTCCCTTCCCTCCAGTGTGTCGACCTCGGCACACAACTTGGTGTCATTGGCCAACTTACTGAGAGTGCACTCAGTGCCACTTTCCATGTCGCCGACAAAGATGTTAAACAGCACCAGTCCCAGTACCGGCACCAGTACCGAACCCAATACTGGGATCTTAACATGACTCACTGCAATTTAATGCCATGGTAACCACACAGTTTCAGTTGGTAATGTCCTGTTTATTGAAAGATTTTGACATACAATCTCCTATTCCATTGGTGAAAGAGTGAGAATTCCTCCATAGATCTTCTCAGATTAGACAGAATGTTCTTTAGGCTCAAATAATCAATGTTGGCAGAATAAATGCACATTCATGGAAATACGGATCTTCAATTATGTTTTTGAACTCAGCAAGGGTTCCTACATTTAATAGAAACATATGTATTGAGCTTTGAAAATATGTGATAAAAGATCGTCTTTTCAGCCTTAAATGACACTCTTTTCTAATGAAAGTTGAAAGATAATTTATGTAAAGGGAAAAGAAAGTTAAAAAACTTGTCAAAAGTTTATGATATTGCATGCTGATTTTCCAAATCACCGAACATGAGTTTGACACTGCACCAAGGCCAAATAGAATTAATGATAATCTTTGAGGGATTCCTTTCTAAAAATATAGTTGCAAGCTTTTTTTCCACAGCTGTCAACTACTCTCAGTCTAGAGGAGCTTCTGTTATAATACTGGAATATGGGCATTGAAGATCTTTCAGCTAACTACTGTACACTGCAAAATAGTCAATGACATATATTGTGTGTTTTGGGGGAAAGGTGATCTCTATCCTAAATTTATGGTTCTATATTTTTTCCCAGCATAAAGCAGTGATATGATCTTATCTTCAGGTTGTTTCCGCAGTTATAAGGTTGGCAGCAATCCACATTCTGTGCAAGCTGCTGACAAGAACTATTTAATACCCTGTGGACTCTGGGGCTATTTCACCTTAAATGACAGGTCTTCTGTGTTCTTCTGCCCTTCTTGAGGCAACCAAACTACAAGGCAATTCATTAACAGGCCATCATTTGTACCTTGGCATTGTGAAGGCCACAAACCACTTTTTTTCCCAGGCAATTCTGGCAGCAAAACCAGAAGTAGAGGCAGGAGCAATTAAAATAATACAGATTGTTTGCTCCCACTTAGAGCTGGTCTCACACCTGTACTGTGTGACACTACAAGAGCAGATTGTATTGCTTATATTATCTAGTAGCAGCAGAGAAAAAAACCTGGTGTTGGGAAAAAAACGGCTTGACTTCCATGCCAGAATTGTTCAGGTAATAAAATGAAATGATGATGATTGTACATTCTGCCTGTTGCCAGATAATAAACTGAATGGTAACAAGTGGCCAAGACCAGATGGGATTTACACAAGACTTCCAAAATGCACTGGGGGTTAACAGCTGAACTATTGGCTGGGGTGTGTGAGTTCTTGCCAAAACTGTCTTGCTTTTGGAGGTCTGAAAGTCGTCTAGTAGAATGCTAATTTTTAAAAAGTGTTTCAGGGAACTATGGCCCAGTAAACCTGGTGCCTGTACTGAGAAAACAGTAGAAGCTAATAATGAGCAGAATTTAAGGACACACTGGTAAATATAACATACTGAGGAAAACAGCATTTGTAAAAGTAAGTCATATTTCACAAACCTAGTGGAGAATCAAAAATAGGTGGATGGGTGGGATAACCAGCTGGTATTGCCTTAATGAATATCTAAAAGCCATGTGAGAAGTTATATCACATTTCTTAAAGAAGCTAAGTGTGTGTCTGTGTTGTTATATAAGATAGTTCTGAGAAGTGATCCTGGACAAGGACAGGCTGATAATCATTGCTGCAGACATGTGAGTGTCCCTGGGGATGGTCTCTGAGTGTCCAAAGTAGCTTGATCTGAAGCAAATCCCGGAGCAGCCTGGAGGAAAGCTTACTCCAGCAGCTCTATTTGTCTTGCGTTAGAGCCCAGCGCAGCCCTCCGGTACTGCCTCAACACACTCCTCATGTAACCTCGCACCGCTCATAAGTAGCGTCCCATATACCTTGCTGTCCTTTGCTGTAGAGCTTGCTAGTAGCTTATGAAACAGCTGTCATTATTTTAAGTCATTGATGCACCGAGTTGATTACCAGGGTGTCAGAAGAATCTTGCCTAGTGCTAAGGACTCTACTGCTTTTTGTAAAATATCTTCTACATCTGGGACGTCAATACTGTGCTTTGCTCGAGCTGTTTCCTACCCAAAGTAGGCAGTAAAGACAGAGCGGAGAAGTGACCTTCTGACACAGTCAAGATTGCTTCTCTCTATTGCATTCCTGTTGCCCATACCAGTCTCATCTTTCTCCTGTGGTCTTGACAGCAGGCAGCTATAGAGCTGCACAGGTCACTGGGCTGATCCCAGGGCTCTGCTCTTCTGGTGGCCACTCTGCACTACCTGGCCAGTCATCCAGGCCAAAGCTGCTTTCCAAGGCATCTTTGTGGATTCAAGCTGAATCCAGCTCCCTCAAGCACTGCTCACTGTGAAAGTATCTCTCCTTGCTATGAAAATATCTGGGAGGACAGATATAGGAAACAGTAGCATTTTTGAAATGTGCTATAATTCTCTAATTTTTAAAACAGACAAACAAAATTGTGTATTGTCCTTTTCTTCCATTTTTAACAGGAAAGACCCTGCACCAACTCTTATTAGCTCCCTTCCACTTCTTCCCAGCTGAAGCCATTTGAAGGAACTCCTTGATGCCCTTGGGACAGCAATTCAGCAAGCCCAGGACTTTAGAGGAAAACATAACATGCTGGATCCGATAGCCTGAGAGCTGCAAGACTACCACAGCTCCATGCCCTCAGCTCCAACCAGTACCAGGGCTGCAGATGTGTTTCCAGCAGGCACACGCACCCAGAATACAGGCATACACCCTGCAGGGGAATCGCACAGCTGCTGGAAAGGAGTTTAATAGTAAGACAGGAAAGACTGTAATGATCAGGCACAGGGCATGGACACACAAGCGTACTGACCAGCCACTATTTGCACACCATTGTCCCTTTTTATCTCCTTACCCCTCTATTTTCCTATATTTGTTCCTGCCCAGATCACCTGATCCCCTCCTCTTCCACACCTTTGATTCCTCCGATCACTAGCCCTGTGTGATCCCGACAATGTGCCCCACACCCCCTGGCAGCAGTCTTCCTCGGTTCGAAAGGAGAGTGGCTCCCTGTGGCTCATGATGGTGGGTTTCACACCTGGATCCTGGGGCTTGTGCTGCATCAGGACAGCCCTGAGAGGGGCCTGGCAAAGGTGCCTGATCCTCAGGGGTCCCCACTGCACCCTGGGCTTGGAGGAGGAGTGCCTTTGATGGGCTGATGGCTCCTGTGATGGGCCTGGGAGTAGCTGAGCAGGGTGTTATTTGGGCTCCCCCTCCTGCCATTGTGTCTCTGTGCTGCTTTGTGGGTGTGCAGACAAGTTTTTATCACATAACCTAACACAGGCCACTCAGATGTTGCCTGCATGCTAGCTGGGCTTCCTCTGTGAGTCTGTGTTTCCATAGGAACAATGTGGCGTCTGCAACAGGAGGTAGAAGAGAGACCTTAAGAGGCACACGCAGCTCTTCCAATGATGTTTTGGGGTTCATTCCTGTTACCGCCCTGCTCCAAGAAGTTGCTAGGGTCAGCTGTTCCAGGGGTGGGATCAGCTCCTCAGTCAAGCCCAGTCTCTGCAGCGTGTCATACCAGTGGGGAAGACCCTGGCTACAGCCTTATGTCTGAAGAGGTTCAGTAGAAGTCAGCCAGGCAGAGACGATGTCATGGCTGAACCACACTGAAGTCTTATTTTCTTCTTTCTGTAAAAGCATCCATAGGATTGAGCCTTTTCCACTTAATGCTTTTGCTTTCCTTCAGACTTAGCTGACATATGGTGGTTGTGAGTGAATGGTTTTGGCTATTTAATGTTTGTTGTTGGAAATGTTTGCCCAGACCAGAGATGTTTTTCCTTATTGCTGTTCTGTTTTAAGACTTAGTTGCAGCAAGGCACTGCTTTGTAATGGGCATAGTATGGCATTGCAATAGTCTCTTCAGGCGATATCGGACAGCATCCCGCTATCAGACTAGAAGGCAGAAACCAGGCTGACAGGAGCATAAAGACTTGGTAGCACTGCTCTGTGGACACAGAGTGTGAGCAGGCATGGAAAAAAGGTTGAGGGCAGGGCTGGTAACACACAGGCATGGTGTGATCACATGGATTTGCGGCAGACAGGGATGGGGTAAATCACAGATGCAGTTGGAGGGGAAGCAGAAAGAGTCAAACTTGATGTTTTTACTGGTGTTAGTGTAATGTCTGAGGCCTCATCAGCATGTTGTTGTGCCATTTGTGAGTGTTGTGATGCCAGATAGGCTAGGTGACAGCTTTCACGTTTTTTTCTGGTGCCAGTGATGTCACTTGAATGGCCCAATACTGTACAGAACCTCAAGAGACCAGATCTGTTGCAACCATTTTGGCTGGCACAGCTCCCCAATGTCTTTGCACAGTGTCTGCAAGGTGTGTCAGGCTAACAAAGAGAGAGAGAAGCGATTGCCCAGCCTCTTCAGGGTCTGATTGCTCACAGTCAGCCTGTTAGACACAGCTGAAGTAGACGTATGATCTGCAGTGCTCCACAGTCAGAGGAGGCTTGCACACATGTATCTTATAACCTTGGAAAGCCTGTGAAGAATTTAGCATTTCCATCTTCAGACTTGGTTTGAATAATACTCATTAATCAGAAAAACAAAGGGGAAAATTTACTGAAGAGCTCTCTGTCACTGAAAGCTGTCTTTTGGATGTCTTAAATTAAGAATCAGACCTGTGGAAAACAACTAAAGGTTATATAACCTAATACATAATCAGAAATGACTGTGGTAGACTGAACACCAGTCATAATTCTGTCTTTTCCTAACCACTCCATGGTTAGGAAGCTTAATAACTTTATTTTTTTTTAAGAGGAAACGGGACAGTTGTGAATGACTGGCAAACCATTCAGAATGGTGACCAGTTCTGAGACCTGCAATATTTAGCCTAAGCTGTGTTCACTGAGAAGTACAATGGCTGCAAGACTGATCTGAGACAGTGGTGTCTCAATGCCAAATGGCAGATACATTGTGGGCTATATCACTCCTCTCAGAAACAGGCAAATGAAGAAACTACAAACAGAACTCTACTGTGAGGAAAGCGACTTCATAGTGCTGTTTATCATAGCCTTCTGCTCTGGTCCTCTCCAAAGCACAGCAGATATAGCGCCACAGCCTCATTGTCCATTTAACATTGGGATATGAAAGGAAGAAGATGATATGAGACCTAAGAAGATGGGAGAGATGAGGAAGAAAGTTTTCGGGTATGGCCCAACTCAAAATGAAGGTAATAGGCACTTGGGAACCCTGACAAGTCACCAGGTTCATCATACCAGTCAAAAAAGGAGTTGGACAGGCCCATATAACACTAGTGAATTAGACCACTTTAACAGTGGCTGAAACACTTTGAAAATACCTGAAGCAAGATTGAATGACTATCAATAAATAAGGAAAATGAGAATTCAGGATAATGATTAAAACACAACAGTGAACTTCTCATTATTTCCATGGGAAAATCTCTTCAATTTTTATTTTTATCTAGGCGTTAATTATCTAGAGATTGATGAAGGACTAAGCAGCGATTACAAAACCAAAGTGATAGAATTCCACATTTTGTGCAATTCTCTTTCACTTTGCACCACTGGAGGCATTTACTCTTCACTTTCTGCCTTCTTGCCAAATTCACGGCTCTTCACTCGGAGCTTGTTGATCTGCGACTCTGCAATGTCAGCCCGCTCCTCGGCTTCCTCCAGCTCGTGCTGGATCTTGCGGAACTTGGAGAGGTTGACATTGGACAGCTCCTCCTGGAGATAGGAAGAGAGATAAAATAGGTTATAAAATGTTTTATAATGTTCCTACCGTAACATTGCACTGGACACACTGCAGTATTTTGCCTTTACATAATAATAAAAACCCCAAGACTGTGAGTTAGTATGTAATTCTCTCTAATACTTCTAGCAGGAATCCAAAGAAATAGCTTAAATGCTAAATGTTCAGATGGTTAATAAGTTATACCAGGAATCCCTCTCTGGATATGAAGTGCTAATTCAATTTGGATTTTTTCAATAATTATGTATAGTTACAGTTATTTCTATTAAATAATTTTCCATTTATTTACTACTATAAAATGATGTATTACAATTTTTGAAGGTAATTTTATTTTTATGCTAGGCAGAAATATGTAATAAAGAAAGTGAAAGGAAGCAGAACCCTACTCCCACAAAGTTGACCTAAGCCTTCGCTGCTCTTCCCAGTGATGCAATAACGCTCACAGAAAATCTATTCTACACCCCTCTAGACCCTTGACGTGTTCAGCCAGAACAACTGTTCAGCTGTTCATTCCTAAGTGCACAGTGAGAAAAAGACAAAAAAAAATATGTGTTGAACAGAGCTACGCAGGGGAAAACACCAACAGAGAATTCCTCCTCTACCAGGATGGAGACTGACTCTGCACACAGCAATACTTACAGCCTCCTCAGCTTGTCTCTTGTAGGATTTCACTTTCATTTGCAGCTTGTCCACTAGATCTTGGAGCCTGAGAACATTCTTCCGGTCTTCCTCAGACTAAAGAGAAGCATAAGAAAGAGAAGCACCTCTTTGACTCTCCTTTTTAAATGCCCTCTACATAAACCAGTAACGTTTCTTACAGACCATTGCAAGAAGGTGTGTCAGCCCAAGGAGGCCTCCTGCCTTACCTGGTAGGTCAGCTCCTTCACCTTCCTCTCGTACTTGCGCACACCCTTCACGGCTTCAGCGCTGCGCTTCTGCTCAGCATCAACCTCCCCTTCCAGCTCCCGCACCTGCAGCGAGAAGCCCATCTTTGCAGCTTCCCTGGTGTCTCTCCAAGGGACGTGCTCACTCGTGCAAAAATACCAGCCCTACGCACTCTGGCCTCCAGCTTCTGGATTTGCTTCTTGCCTCCCTTCAGCGCCAACTGCTCAGCCTCATCCAGACGAAGCTGCAGGTCCTTCACCGTCTGGTCCAGGTTCTTCTTCATCCTCTCCAGGTGGGCGCTGGTGTCCTGCTCCTTCTTCAGCTCTTCTGCCATCATGGCTGCCTGAAAAGCAAAGGGTCAAAGCCATTTTGGGGCTGGGGATATTTTGAGGAGAATACATCCACCATCAGCAGTGAGAGGAGCCCCCAACTCACATCTGTGATGGCCTTCTTGGCCTTCTCTTCAGCATTGCGGGCTTCCTGGATCGTATCCTCCATTTCACTTTGAATCTGGGCAATGTCTGTTTCCAGCTTCTTCTTGGTGTTGATCAGGCTGGTGTTCTGTTGAAAAGCATCAGAGGGTTTTTTTTTGTTAGCTCACAATTTCAAATCAAGAACATTATGGGATTTTGAATCTTTTCAGACATAATTATGTGAAAAATCAATACCATTTGTTTTCTCTTCAGCAACTAATTTTAAATTTGAAGAGAGTACTTTGAAATAGAATTTATGCCACATCTCATCCACCAAGGCTGGCACAGGAAAATAATAAAAATAGAGTGAAGGAAATCAGTGAAGTGCCTTCTCTTCAACATAATTAAGGAAGAGTAATCCACTCTCATCAATTAAAAAGGGAAAAATTTGTAATGTAGATAGGATGGATACCTTCTAGAACCTTTTCAGCATTTGAAACCAGACACTTTCCATAGATTTCAGCACTTGACTGCTGGCTGAACTGCTATGACATGTTGCTCATGTGAAAGTCTGCTTGACATAGGCTTCATCAGATCCAGGACTTCATCCCCACTTTCTTGCTAGACTGGACAAGCACATATTTGAAAGAATATGAGGATTCCCTAGTGCTACATTTCAACTGAGCAAGGAATAAATGTTGCTCTAGTCTCAGAGTTTCAGTCAGTAAGTGGGCAGACCACATGGCATGTGTGACTAAAAAAATCTGGTCCCTGTGACTAATTGTCTTTCCTCTGGAGATTATGTTAGGATGCAAAGAAGGTAGAAGCATGGGTTTCATCAAATGCAATCTGGGAACATATCCAGTGTACAGACTTTTCCAGCAAATATCTCTTTTATTATCATGATGATTACTTCAGAAAAGATAATTCTCATCTTTGATGTTAAGCCTCCAAAGATGACTGGAATAAAGCATACAAGTTTTCTCATGCTTACCAAGAGTGCCATTTATCACCAAGTGGCCTCACCTGGGTATGGAGGAGCTGCACACGCTCACTTGCATCCATCAGTTCCTGCTCAGCCACCTTTCTACACCTCTCTGTTTGTTCTAGTGCTGCCCGTAGCTCCTCAATTTCAGCCTGCAGCAGGTTTGCTCTGCGCTCCACCATGGCCAGCTGCTCCTTCAGGTCTTCCTGTGTCCTGAGAGCATCATCCAAGTGTATCTGGGTATCCTGAAGTGCCATTGAAAAAAATTATAAGCAGATTCAAAGCTGTTTGGAACCAAAAATATCAGCGAAGACATTTCGCTGTAGGCAACTGTGTTCAACAGACCTTGAGCACTCCCTGTGTGTTTTTCAGATTCTTTTGTGCCTCTGCAGCCTGGCGGTTGGCATGGCTCAGCTGGATCTCTATTTCATTCAGGTCTCCCTCCATCTTCTTCTTCAGTCGCAGGGCTTCATTCCTGCTCCTGATCTCAGCGTCCAGGGTGCTCTGCATGGACTCCACGACTCGGAGGTGGTTTCTCTTCATCTGGTCGATCTCCTCATCTTTCTCTGCTATCTTCCTATCAATCTCAGACTTCACTTGGTTGAGCTCAAGCTGGAGGCGCAGGATCTTCCCCTCCTCGTGTTCAAGGGAGGCCTGGACAAGAATAAATTAGAATACTTTTTATGTGACAAATGCTGAACCTGAAGTTCTGAGTAAAAAGGAGTGCCATGTTTAGATAATATCTCTAAACTTTTATAAAACAGTCTTTTCCTCTTGTATCTGGGAATGACTTCACAGTTCTTACAAGGAGATAGATATCCAAGACGTATAAGAGAGCAATAAATAATGCTGTGTACCTCAGCTTCCTCCAGAGCAGCCAGGATTTCAGATTTCTCCTGCTCAATCTGCTTCTTGGCTTTCTCCAGCTCATGAATCGCCTTTCCTCCCTCTGCAATCTGCTCTGTGAGGTCGGAAATCTCCTCTGGGGGAACACAGACCAATGGCATGGTCAGGCACAGAGCAGAATGGGAAGGGCCATGTCACACCCAGGTGACGGGCATCTTTGCCGACCCGCAGGCCCAGACCCATGTGCAGCAGTGGGTAGTGGTGGATAGTGAGAAAGCCCAGCCAGGAGCCGAGGGCCAGGGACTTACGCTGCAAGTTCTTGTTCTCACGCTTCAGCGTTTCCAGGTGGTCCAAGGACTCCTCATAGGCATTCTTCATCTTAAACAGCTCCGTGCTGAGAGAGCGAGACTCCTTCTGGGAGGCTTCCAGCTCGGCCTGCGTTTCCTCATACTTCTGCTTCCATTCTGCCAGGATCTGAAGAGAAACAGGACCTCAGTATGGACGTGGCAATCAGGAGGGCATGCTCTGCCCAGGAGCCCCAAGGCTGGAGCCCAGAAGACCTTGTCAAAGTTCTTCTGCTTCTTATCCAGAGCTGCACAGGCGGCGTTTGATCGCTCCACATCAATCATCAGGTCCTCCACTTCGTTCTGCAGCCTCTGCTTTGTCTTTTCCAGGGAGGCACATTTGGCATTCACAGCTTCAACGTGTTCCTCTGCATCCTGCAAGCGCTGTGCCAGCTTCTTCCTGGGAGGGGGTAAACACAGGTCCAGGTGAGGAAGCAAATGGGAGCATATGCTGTGCAGCCAGTATCTTTTTTATAAGAGCACACTCAGCCACTTGGTAGGGTGTGATCTCCATTTACACAGAGGCGTGTAACCCAGCCAGCCACTGTATTGCTATGTCTGAATCCTGGGCTACAGCAATTCACTCTCTACTATTCACACTAGCATCTCTCTGCTCGTTTGTGTCTGAAGAGCTTTGCTGCTTCTGATTTTCTCCAATGCATCCCTGCTCTCATTTATGTTTTCTTTCTTCCTGGTACCCCACCCCAAAGTAGAAAATTGGCATCTTTCTGACAGTATCACCATGGTCTACTCAAATTTCCATCCTTAGTCTCTGCCAGCCTTCCCCACCTTCCCCACTTACTTGGCCTCCTCCAGCTCCTCCGTGCGCTGAATAGCGTCCGTCTCATATTTGGTTCTCCACTGGGCCACTTCGCTGTTGGCCTTGGACAGGGCACGCTGCAGCTCCCCCTTGGCTTCCTGCTCCTCCTCGTATTGCTCCCGGAGCAAGTCACAGTCGTGGCGAGCAGACTGCAAGGCGTGGGCCAGGGCGTTCTTGGCCTGTGGGGAAAATAAATATGATTTGATTGACAATGAAAGGAAATACCCTGTGAAATTTCCCATGTTGATGGAGACTGGATGGTTCTATTGTGAGAATGATGGTAAGCTACTGAATGAGAAAGGAAGATCTGGGAATCTTGAAAAGGATGAATGGATAAACTGCAGGGAAGGGGGAGCAAAGCTAATATAGGCAGACTTGCACTGAATTACCTAAGTTTTTTTTCTCCCTCTCAGCTTGTTTATCCTGTAATTTCATATGTATCTGAAAGTCCTTCTAGACCGGAGCAATCCAATGGATAAGACAGAATTTGGAAAACCTTCTCACCTTTATCTCTTCCTCTAGGTGCCTCTTGAGTTCCTCAATCTGTTGGGTGAATGCCTGCTTGCCTCTTGACAGCTGAGAAATCAGAGCATCTTTCTCCTCCACCTGGCGTGAATATTCACCTGGGAGAGTTCAGATGAGTAAAATAGCCCTTTAATGACTTATTTTAAAGTGTCAACCTTGGTAATTAAAAGCACATAAAAATATTTCGAGTTAAACAAAATTTTATTTCTTTAATGTAATCCTTATCACTGATACATAGCCATACTTCTGAGTATGCCAAAATATTTGTCTTAGAGGCAAGAAATGAGATACATCATGCCCCCTTGTCCAACATCTGACTATTTGTACTGTATGTTTGCACTGAGTCCAGTGGTCACTTCAAGCCTCAAGCTTACAGAATGAGTACTATGTGGTGTGCATGCTCATGTATATCTCTGTCCGCTCCCGAATGTCTCCTGGGAAGCAGGAGGGTGAAGGGTAGGTTATGAAATAGATGAATTCTTCTTTGAAACTCCAGTCATAGACTCATAGAGCAGTCCAGGTTGGAAGGGACCTTGAAAGGTCATCCAGTCCAACCTTTCATGGGAAAGGTATCCTACATGAGCTTATTTATCACCCTAACCAGCCATGTCTTGAAAACCTCCAGTGACGGGGACTCTACCACAGCCCTGGGGAGGTTGTTCCAGTGACTGGTTGTTTCAGTCCCTTAAACATTTTATTGTCCTGCTCCAGGATGTCTGTATCTCTCTGGTACTAGGTGGCCTAGCACTGGACACAGCACTCCAGGTGTGTCCTCACCTGTGCTGGGTATGGGGAAGGAACACCCTCTGTTAACCTGCTGGCAATACTTCTCCTAATGCAACTGAGGATTTTGTTGGCTGTCTTTGTCACAAGAGCATATTTCTGGCTGATGTTCAACATGGTTTCCACCAAGACCTGCGAGTCTTTTTGACCCTTTATTTTAAAGCCCCAGGTCATATACACTGTTCTCTTAAAAACCACAAATGTCTTACCGGATTCTGTTTGTAGCCGAGCTCTCTGAGCACTAATGTCATTAATTGTGCGCTGTTGTTCCTCCTCCTTTGTCTTGATCTCACTGAGTTGATCTTCTAGGGAGCGACACATCTTCTCCAGATTTGCCTATTTGCATGAAGATCAGAATGAAAGATGACTGGTGGTTCAACACATAATTACTGAGAATCTGAAGTCTTATGAAGTGCAAAAAACCAAGCCAATGATTTAGAAGTAAAGTAAAAATGCATCAGTTAATTGATATATCTTTCTATGAAATTCGCATCCCTAACTCCAGCATATGTATAATTTATTAATGTACACTCCATTTTTTCAGTAGATAAAAAGGATGATGGGACACTGTAAAATGAGGAATTATTTTAAATTCTGTTTGGCTCTTAGTGGTTGCCATTGAAATGTTTAAGGGAGGAAAAGAAAAATAGAAATAAAAAGAAAATGGTAGTGTAGGAGTAATTTCTATTTTAGAAGAAGCTTAAAAAATGGATATAGGCAGTGTCTTTCATTTTACTATCATAACCTGCTGAAGCAAGCAATGAGACCCTATAGTTCCTTAAATTAGGTGCTTCAGATGAAGCTCTCACCCAAAGGATACAATATATTATTAAACTAATACTGAAACAGATATACTCAAATTTAAGTTGTAAAGGGCAACTATTAATTTTAAAGTATGAGTAACTTAAATTCCTGTATTAAAATATGAATACTTTTATGTTTGAATTACTACTAAGAAATAGTTCAGTACCTTGGCTTTGGAGACAGAGTCCATGTTACTGGCCAAGTCGTCAATCTCCATCTTCAGCTCGCTCTTCTCCTTCTCCAGCTTCTGCTTCACGCGTTGCAGGTTGTCGATCTGCTCCCCCAGCTCCGCTGTGCTGTCCGCATGCTTCTTCCGCAGGGCGGCAGCCGTGGCTTCGTGCTGCAGCGTGGCCTCTTCGAGGTCACGGCGCATCTTCTGAAATTCCGCCTCGCGCTTCTTGTTCATCTCAATCTGAGCTGCAGTAGCTCCTCCTGCTTCTTCCAGGCGCTCGCTGATCTCCTCTAGCTCCCTCGAGAGATCAGCCCGATGCTTCTCGGCTTTTGCCCGAGAGGTTCGCTCTGCCTCAATTTCCTCCTCCAGTTCCTCAATACGAGCCTGGGGAACATTAGGGACCCTTCACAGCCATGTCCTCCTCCTACCTGACCTGAGTCTGGGTGGGAGAGGGGAAGGAACAGAGACTTGCCTGCAGCTCCTTGATCTTCTTCTGTAATTGCATGCCCAGGGCTTGCTCATCCTCGATTTTGCTCTGGATCTGGCTGATTTCAAAGTCTTTCCTTTGGGCAAAGCAAAGCATGTCAGAGCTCAAAGGAAAAAGACAAGTGCACCAGCCCAGCACTCAGGTGCCCTGCAGCCACTCTTACTTCTTCAGTTTCTCATCCAGCTGCTGCTTATCATTCTCCAAATCCATTATGCTGTCGTGGGCCAGCTTCAGGTCTCCTTCCAGTTTCCTCTTAGCTCTCTCAAGGTCCATGCGCAGTTTCTTCTCCTGCTCCAGGGACCCTTCCAGCTGAAACAAACAAGACCATCAGTGCTCGGCCAGCCCGGTTTAACTCCATACCTGTCCTGTCCTTGCTGTCTGCCTGTCTGCTTACGTCGTCCACTTGCTGCTCCAGCTTGGTCTTAGCTTTGGTCAGCGTATTGACTTTGTCCTCTTCTGCCTGCAGGTCATCCAGTGTCTGCTGGTGGGCCTCTTGGAGGGCTTTCTTCTCTTTTGTCAGCTTGGTGATGGTCTCGTCCAGGGCTGCCATCTCCTCTGTGAGGTTTTTCACCTTTGAGCAGAAGGGAGCAAGTGTAAAT
The DNA here is from genome assembly GCF_034619465.1 of Leptosomus discolor. Classification (NCBI taxonomy): domain Eukaryota; kingdom Metazoa; phylum Chordata; class Aves; order Leptosomiformes; family Leptosomidae; genus Leptosomus; species Leptosomus discolor. The sequence goes on along the minus strand of NC_141405.1, from coordinate 19,075,363 downwards.
AAAGGAAGTAGATATGGAAGTCCTGTAACATCACAGGGCTCATTTTCTGGAGTTTAAGTGACAAGTTCTGCCTTATACCTTGTTTTCAGTGGCATGTTTTTCCTTTTCAACCTTGGCCAGTGTCAGCTCGAGATCGTCAATATCTTTCTTCAGCTCTGAACATTCATCCTCCAGTTTCCTCTTCTTGGCTGTCAGCTCAGCATTCATCTCTTCTTCATCTTCTGCTCGCTCTGTCAGCTCCTTAATTTTGGCTTCCAGCTGGATTTTGGTTTTGATGAGCTGGTCACATCTTTCCTCAGCATCAGCCAAACCATCAGCTTCCTACACATGTTTCATTTAAATAAAATAGCTTTCAAATAAGTTTTTTTCTTACTGGCTTTTCAAACAAGGAATTATTATTTTTAAAACAGCTTTAGTGTTCTTTGTCATTAAAACTAATTATTATAAGAGTAGTTATTTGTTTTGCACTGCCTCCAGCCCATAAAAGAATGGAATATATTCATAGAATCATAGAATCATAGAATGGTTTGGGTTGGAAGGGAGCTTGAAGATCATCTAGTGGCAGATCATCTAGATCCATGGGCAGGATCACCTTCCACTAGACCAGGTTGCTCAAAGCCCCATCCAACCTGCTCTTGAACACTTCCAGGGAGGGGGCATTCACAGCTTTGAGCAACCTGTGCCAGTCTCTCACTACCCTTGTAGTGAAGAACTTCTTCCAAATATCTAATCTAAATCTCCCCTCTTTCAGTTTGCAACCATTACCCTTGTCCTGTTACTACACGCCCTGATAAGAGTCCCTCCCCACCTTTCCTGTAGCCCCCTTTAAGTACTGGAAGGCTGCTATAAGGTGTCCCTGGAGCCTTCTCTTCTCCAGGCTGAACAACCACAACTCTCTCAGCCTGTCCTTGTAGGGGAGGTGCTCCAGTCTAGAGTCTGAGCTTTTTTTTTTTTTTAAACTCTTTAACTGTTCATGCAACTTGACATTAATGTGAAGATAGAGCCTGAAATTAGATATGGCAGTATGTCACTTACATCTTTTAATCATTTTACTTACTTTGCAGTTGACTGGACTGGAAAGGGTCATAGAGTTCTACTGAAGACAGCCATGTAGGTAATTTTTTTAGCATACAGTTTTTAAAATCTGAATGCTAAGAACACCAGCACTCAGCTGAGAAAATCTTATTACAACACTCCTAAAAAGATTTACTGAATAGGAAATTAATTTTTAGTTTTGGCAAAATTTTACGTTAAGATCACTGTTTCAAAGGGGGTAGTTGAATCAGGCATGTTTCTAGCCCTTGCGGTCAAGAGCCATTTGGAAGGGAGACTGGTGTTTACCAGGGCAGTATCAATTACTTGAATTTACATCCATTGTAAGATACAAATTACTAAGAAGCAATCTTTATTTTTTGCATACCACTTATTCATTTCCTCTTTGTTCTAGTGAAGAGCAATGGTATCAACCAGGCAGAAGACTTTTTATAACTCTGCAAGATAGCTAGGTTGGGTTTTGTTTCATGCAGATTTAGATATCTGCCATGATATCAAGATGCAGTCCATTCAACAAAAAAAATATACATTTTTGGACAAATTGTATCATACTCTAAAAGGATGAGCTTCTCGTTGCTGAAGATGGAGAGAATCTGAGGTTACTAGCTCAGGTGTAGACTGTAGACCTCAAAATGTGGGCAGATGAATTCTAATCCTTGCTGGGAAAGAGAGGTTTAAGGTGCTTATTGTTGCTCCCCTTTTATTTCCATGGAAAAAGGGGAGGACTCCACTTTCATCACTGTTTTTCCTGAGGAAACAAGGACCATAAATGCTAGGGAAATCCCTGACACTGTCAGCCCCTCCTACTCCACCTCAATCCACTTGTGAGTCTCTGCATAAAAGTTGTTAATAGGACCTCCAGACTGCCTTCACTGATCAGATGATAACATGTCAAAATTCTATAGTATATGAAGTTTTATAAAGACATGATTGCTGCTCTAAGTTGCCATGTGTGATTTAAAGTGTCATACAGTAAACAGCAGTATTTACTAACTGGAAATTGACTACTTCTCTCTTGATTTAAAAGTGTAAGGAAACAGCTGCAATAATTCATTGCAATTTTACTAATATTTGTAGATTCCAGCTTAGCTTTTCTGTGTGGTTTTCCTTCCTATTTTATAAAACATGTATATTTTAAAATTAAATAGTATTTTGAGACATTTGGGATCATTTTACACAGGACATTACAAACCAAAACCATTAGCAATACTCACAGCCTGCACTTGGAGCTGCAGGTCATTTTTCTCCTGCAGCAAAGAAACCATTTTCTCCTCCAGCTCCTTCCTCTTTGCCTCAGACTTTGCAAGCTCTTCCTTGGTTTTCTCAAATTCTTCCTTCATGTTGGCCATCTCCTTCTCAGATTCTGCACTCTTCAGCAAGGGCTTGATCTTGAAGAACAGCTTCATCCAGGGCCAGTGCTTCACGTTCATGAATGCACGAATATTGTACTGGATGCAGAAGATGGACTCCCTGAAAGGTAACAAAAAATATATTATGTTACATATTTTAAAATTTATGGTACGTATTTAATTACATATAATGATATGTATAACCTGAAGTTCTACATGTAATACTTTATAGTTATAGTTCTATCCGTGTGTATATAAAATATTTATTATATATTATTACTTATATATTTATTAATAATATTCATTATATATTTTTATACATATTAAAAATATGTGTCTCTGAAAAAGACTCCCTAGTGTGATGTAGATTGTCAACCTGTATGGACAGTTTTGAGGTCCAGGTGTTTGGCTCACTTTCATGGCCAAAGAAAACAAACACCTCCAGAAGTCGACTTGGTCCCTTTCATGAAAGTTATCCAAGGCTAGAGGATACTTCTCTTGTGCTAGGAGTGTTTTTGTCACCTTTGATTATAATGGTGACCTAAAATAATTAGCTTAGGCTAGATACCTCGTTTCTGGACATACATATAATGTAGCCACTTACTGAGTTTAGCAAAAATTATTGCAAATGGTGATACAGAAGTTAAAAACTATATTTTTTTTCCTAAATCAGGATTTTATACCTCTTCATCTACTGCAAGGGTATACTCCCAAATACAACCATATTGGTAAACTGAATCAATGAGAAGTAAATGACATTTGGTGAGAAGCAGATAATTTTCAGTTTTGTTCATGTTGCTGGTATCCGCTGAGGGTTGGCCCAGCAGGCCAAATAAGTGTCTACCTCCTCTCCATCATTTTCTTGAACTCCACTCTCATCAGGTAACCCCTACACATGGCCTGTGTGCGGGTGATGAGCTGCGCCAGCTTCTCATCCCTCATCTCCTCCAGCAGTCCCAGCAGCCCAGCTTTGAAGAACACCTTGAGAAAGGGAATGTTGCCGCACATCACTGTCAGGTAGAGCAAAGCAGAGACATGCAGTGAGTGAGTCAAGGAGGGCTTGTACCTTGGTGTGACCAAATTTGTACTGGGTGTGGTCCACATCGATTGACCCGAGAAGCTTCTCAGAAGCCTTCTTGCTATCAATGAACTGTCCCTCTGGGATGGCACTGGCATTAAGCACCTTGTATCTGTGGGAGGAAGTAGAATATGAAGAAGGTAAGATTCCTTAAAGCTCAGTCAAACCAAGTAATCCTACTTTGCTACCCAGAAGTTAATGTAGTCTAAGCTAGTCAACTTCATTTCTGGATCGTTAATTAAAAAATGCTTTTTCCCATACCGGAATAGGAATCAGGACAGGAATAAATAATTGCCCTTTGAAAATGCCTGTTCTTCTAGTTAGCTGTAAAAGAAACTGGATGACTAACTTGGACAAATGGCTTTTGTATGCCTAAAGGTTGGTACAATGAACCCCTCCCATAACTTTCACAGTAGTTAAAACAATTAGGAAATGCAAATTATTCAGCATTTGTGGATATGGCGGACGGTGGATGACATGGAATCTGACCTCTGTTTGAAGTCTGCATAGAGTATTCTGCTGGGGAATCCTTTCCTGCAAATTCTGATCCCTTCCAGCACACCATTACACCGCAGCTGATGCAGCACCAGCTCATGTTCCATGGCACCTAATAATTGACGTAATGAATTGGTGCTTCATTGTAATACACAGAGAAGAACAGATTTTTCACAGTTTGAACTTTAACAACTTACCAGGTGTTTTTGTTTCATTAGGAATAAGGCATCGCACAAAATGGGGATGTGTGCTTCGCAGATTGCTCATCAGCTTGTTTAAATTTTCCTTGAGACCAAGAGTAAAGACTTTGCTTTAAAAATGTCACTTACACAATCTCAATATTAGATGGAGTAAGAACACTGCAATAAAACCATGATCAGTGATGTTTTTTTACAGAACTTTTGGGCAGTTCTAAAAGAATACTTCCAAGGATTCAGTGAGAATCCTTCTTTATTAAGAAACACGTGTCTTTATCCTTTCTGAACATAAAGATTTTGTATATTAGATCCATCTAAAGCTCTTCTGAACTTAATTTTCTATATTTTTTTCACGGTGAGGTAAAACGTATAAGGTTATTCTACAGTACCCGGAAAAGAGCCGAGACAGTCTGGAAAGAAGAACCCTTCTTCTTGCCGCCCTTCTTGCCACCGCCACCACTCTCTAAACAATATTTTTTTAAAAAAAAAATGAACAACGAAAGCATGCAGTTAGAATCTGAAGAACTATGTGCTTTCACCTTAAAAAAAAATAGAAAATGTAATAATATGATAAAAATTTGCAAATGCATACAGTGTTTGAAGTTACAATGGGAGACGATTTTTTCAGATGATAGAATGAAAACTAATGACTTCAAGCTGGAGTTAAGAAAATGCAAACAGGAAATAAAATGTAACATTTTGCCTAGTAAGATACTTACAGAATTAAATGAATTGCTAAAGCATATACCAAATGCAGACTTTAGGTATCTTTACATCTAAGGGTATGCATAAATTTAGCAGCATGTTGATACATCTGATTGTATTCCCTGAAGTATTTGGGAATGCCCCATATTGCAGAAGTCTGGTTTGTCAGCTACCCTGTGTTAATGTTGCAGGACAGCTGTCTTGTCTTAAAACCTACGGATCTATTAAGATCTCTAGGGAAATGTAATTTCCTTCATTAGTCTGAGTGACTGAGTTTCAAAAAGTAGATGAAGTTCTGCGTTTTCAATTTTTGAAATGTAAATATTATTGCAAGATTTTTTTTCTGTAATTTATAGTAGAACTGATTTCAAAGAAATCACCTGCTTCTGCCCCACAAACAGAGGCAAAGAGTAAGGCCAGTGTCTTCAGGGATGATTTCTGGTACAGCCCCACAACAGTTTCATTCAGCGGATCCTTGTTCTTCTCAAGCCAGCCAGTGATGTTGTAGTCCACCGTGCCAGCATAGTGCACCAGGGAGAAGTGGGCCTCAGCCTTGCCTTTGGCAGGCTTGGGCTTCTGGAAGTTGTTGGACTTGCCCAGGTGCTGGTCATAGAGCTTGTTCTTGAAAGAGGTGTCAGTTGCCTTGGGGAACATGCACTCCTCTTCCAGGATGGAGAAGATGCCCATGGGCTGGAAGAAATAGTAACACATGAAGAAGTGGGGAAGCAAGAAGCAGAGAGAATGTATATAGGAGAGAGGAATGGAAGATAAGAATTATACAAAAAACCCTCCTCAGAATGTGTAATCTTATGTTTTTCCAGAAAGGGCATTTTTTAGTGGATATGTATGTCATCACTTACATGAAAACAAGCTCACCCATTAGTTTTAGAGTTGTGACGTAAGATCTAACATAGAAATTCACTATGTGCATGTTAGTTGAAGATGGAAAACAAAATGAATGCAATTAGTAGCATTCAGATGTAAGGAAGAGTTTACACTTCCTAAATGCTTTTTATTAGAAACAAGATAGAAAATTTCTTTAAACATATTAAAATAGAAGTTGCTCAGCCTATTCACTCACTCATCATGCATTAAAAAAATACACACATTTAAGTATGAACTCCAGAACAGTGACTAAGACTGAAATTTTTGCCCCATGTAAATTTTATGTACTATGCGACAGAATCCCACAGGTGGTGAAGTAACAGGCAGATGAAAATCTATATGAAATGCTTGAAGCCCAGAAAAAATCATGTTATGTGCTGCATTAAGTGTGAGTGCCACATATTAGAGTGGTCTACTTTGAGCATAGAAGATTCCTTTTACATTTTACATTTGGAAAACCATTAAGTGTGTGAACCTTCTCAATGAGCTCAATGCAGGCAGCCAGGTCCATCCCAAAGTCAATGAACTCCCATTCAATTCCTTCCTTCTTGTACTCCTCCTGCTCCAGCACAAACATGTGGTGGTTGAAGAACTGTTGTAGTTTCTCATTGGTGAAGTTGATGCAGAGCTGCTCCAGGCTGTTGAACTGCAGAACATAGAGATTTACCTGTGAAGTTCAATTCCAGCAACACTGTCCATCTCCCAGTAGGTTTTATTTTCAACCCATTAAGGTCTCTATGATTGGGATCCTGAATTTCTAGTCATGGGGTTGGACAGGTGACTGCTGTATCCCATCCTCTAATATATCTAGCTTTTCAGGCCCTGGCACTGTCTCAACATAGTTCTGAGCTCTGAAGAGTTTCAGAGTTTAGTCCAAGTCCAGCTTTGAACTGCAGAACTTGTCTACACTGCCAGTCTATTCCCAAGTATTCAGACGGAATCTGGCTTCAGCATTAAAAAAAAAAATCAGTTGTTCAACATTTGCATATCAATTTTCAATGCAACTTTCACTGCATGCAACAAGAGACATCTATAAAATGTGAAAATGAACAGGCATCTTGAATGTGAAAATGACAGATATCTGTAAAACTTTGCAGCCCTTGTGGGATAATACATACTATCAGAACCAGAAAAGTGCTATTCCTACAAGAATGTGAGGATTATCCAGTAAATAAAAACAATCCATAATTTGAAAAAAAATACCCAAGCCCCAAACTATTCCAGTTTCTTTACACCCCTTCCAGGAAACTTGTATGAAGAGCCTCCTCTTACATCAAAGATCTCAAAGCCAGCAATGTCCAGGACACCAATGAAGTACTGTCTGGGCTGCTTCGTATCCAGCTGTTGGTTGATGCGAACCACCATCCACAGGAACATCTTCTCAAAGACAGCTTTTGCCAGGGCCCCCACTGAATTGTATACCTAAAGAAAAGTAAAAGAAAAGTTGACATCCAGGGGAAAAGAGGAAGTTCAAAGTTTTTACTTCATTTTGTTTTCTATCATCACTTATTTCTTACCTGCTGCACGGTTTGACCCTTGGTCACGTATTCATTCCCAACCTTGACTCGGGGGTAGCAGAGGGCTTTGAGGAGATCTGCTGAGTTAAGACCCATCAGGTAGGCAGCCTTATCAGCAACTAAGGAAATCAGCATACAGAGGATCGAATATTAGCTCTCCAGTAGATGTATCTTGTCAGAATTGTTTCTTCAGAAGCCACATATACTTAGTCACTTTAAAATATTGTAATTTTTCTTGATTTACTGATTTTTTCCCATTTAATTTAGATGATTTGTAAATGTAAATATTCTTCCAAATGCCTTTACAATGAACATGCAAATTTTGAAAAAAGTGATTAGACAGACAAAATGGCAGATCAAAAAAGTCACAATTTCTGAATAAACAGAAAAGGAAACTGGTTGGAAATACATTGTACTGAAAATTGTAGGTGGTGAAACTAGTGAGAGAGAGAGAGAGAGAGAGAGAGAGAGAGAGAGAGAGAGAGAGAGAGATTACTGAAGTATTACATATGAATAGGATATCTCATATAACTTTTATGATGGGACCACATTATCCCTAAGGGTAAACAGCACACGCACATGTCTTTTCCAGTTCTCATTTTCTCTGAATCTAAACTATTAAATATAACCACTAGATAACTGGATATATGCTGCCATCACTTTCCAGTTTGCTGCCTGTCTCTTCTCACAGCAAAAATGATAGCAAGCACCAGTACTATTTACAGAGTCCTTGAATGTGAAAAGGTCAAACCTCATTATAGAATATACTAATAGAATACAGATGCCAATTTTGAGATGCTTCTTATTGTATACGTTATTTATAACCAAGCATTTAATGTACTTTTAACACTGGAAAGAATAAGGTATGAAACAAGATCAAAATTGGAAGTTATGTTATATTTTACTTTTGTAGAGTTATTTGTTAATAATTTAATAGTCATCTCTTATACTCTTCTATACCTCTTTCCTTTGGTTCTATTCACGCAATGATTACAGCTATTACTTGAGCGCATTCTACTAGTCCTCATCGTCATTCACAGATTCATTGCTATCGTATTCCTTGCAGCCTTTTTCACTTACGCCTTAACTTTCCTAAAAAACAATCCAAAGCACACACACTAAAAACACCTCAAGAAAAAAAAAAACCCTTAATAGTACATGTTTATGACATGTACAAATAACTCTGGTTTCATGGAAATACTTCCACGAACTTTTGAAAGAATGCACGTTTGAACAAGTCTAGGCAAAGCAAATGGAATAGACACATCCCAGGTGCCTATTTTTCCAACAGAAGTCCTGGAGACAGGCTGAGACTCTACAGAAAATGTAGAACACATGAGCCACAGCGGCAGTTTTAACTGATGTTCCTTTTTAACTGCCCATGTAAACGGAAGTAGCACAATGCTCTCAGTTCAGGTGTCTCCAGAATACGGGCTTTGAAGCAGAGCAGCTTCAGGATTCTGGCTTCTTGTCACCTGGAAACAACACCATTGGGAGATAACTACAGCTGATGGTAAATGACAGTAGGTACGTGGGTACATAAACCTAAGTCGGTGAGCAGAGTGGCTCCTGTGTCTGTGCCAGGTCTGGGAAGCTGCCATTCAGTGTAGCAGCAAAGCTTGCTTTTCTTCTGCCTGACTCCCAGTGTGTCAGCCAGTGGAAGCGTGCTTTAGGATTCACTGGGCCTTATACTTTGTGTAGTTCAAAACCCTGTGCAGCTTCCACTGAGTTGTGTTCTTCCAGCAAAGTGCTCTGCTCAGGACACGCTTCTGTTCTACAACACTGGCACCTGGGGAAATGTGCAGGCCGAGTCAATGATTCTGACCCTGAATTACTGCCTGTATCAGTGGGTGTTCCAACATATAATACTGTGCTCCGAGATATAGTGTGCTGGTACCTTCTGTGCCGTCTGGCTCTGCCTGCTCCTCACGCTGCTTCTGCTTAAACTTCAGGTTGCCGTAGTGCATGACAGCCCCCGTCAGCTTGTAAATGGCTGTCTTCTCATCAGGAGTGAAGCCCAGGATGTCAATGGCACTCTAACAGAAGAATCATTAGGGTAAGCGCCACGCCTGTCGAAGGTCAGAGTCCGTCTAAGAAAACTCCTGTGTATTACTTACGTCCGTGGCCATCAGCTCTTCCTGGTCGTTAATGCTGGGAACTGTGATCTCACCTTGACTCACATAATGGTAGTCATATGGGTTGGTGGTGATCAACAACATTTCTGAAGAGACGGACAAAACACATACAGATCGAATGTAATTGGCATGTAAAGGAATGAAATGTCATTCCATGACCTTTGTCTGGAGAAGTTAGTGATCTTTCCTACCGATTAGCTCTGGCTTCTTGTTGGACATGATCTGATAAAATATGTGGTAGCTTCTTTCTGCCTTGAGCTGGAAAGTGACCCTGGACTTCTCCAGCAGATCTAGCAAGAACAGGAGGACAGTTAGCACGAGAACTGAGGAAGTCTGGAAGGAAGGGGATCAGGCCAGGGGGGTCACTTACATGTTTCAATGTCAGCAGAAGCCAGTTTCCCTGTGGCACCAAAATGGATTCTGATAAATTTACCCTGAAAGAAGCAGAAAAGTCAGTCATCCTGACTGCAAGAGTATTCAAGTCAGTGTGCTGATACGGAAAAGGTAATTTTGTCCCAGGCAACAACTTACAAAGCGTGAGGAGTTGTCATTCCTCACCGTCTTGGCATTACCAAAAGCCTCCAGCAGTGGGTTGGCACTGATGATTTGATCCTCAAGTGTCCCCTAAAATAGAAATCTTATTGTCATGATATAGCTAATAAATAAGTGTGACAGCTGCATGTTCCTGCCCCTAGGACCTCACCTGCATTTTGCCTGCCTGTTGCTCCTCCTTCTTCTTCTCCCCGCTCGCTGCAATTGTTGCAAAATACTGGATGACACGCTTTGTGTTCACAGTCTTCCCTGCACCGGATTCTCCGCTGTCAAAGCAATGAGAGAAGCAGAGAGCGTGTGTCAGGCAGAAGGTCCCCTGGCACCGGGCAGCCCCGCAGGGACCCGAGCAGGGGGTGTACATACGTGATCAGGATTGACTGGTTCTCACGATCTGTGAACAAGGAAGAATGAAAGATAATGTTAGCAGTTGACCTGGATAACACTAATCTGAATGAGAAGTAAAGCTGCAAACAGAAGTTGGGACTTCTCCCAAGTTCAAGATTGGTAGTCCAAGTAGTCCAAGACTACCGATTCCCTTCCAGGTCCCAAGAGTAGAAAGTATAAGCCAAAACAGATGCTATCAGAGGCATGTGGTCCTCACAAAAGCTGTTTACCCACTTGTTCTTCACACGGTTCTCATGAAGAAATCCAATCAAACTGCCTATCTGCATTCGAATTAGGGGATTGTATGGAATAATAATTCTTTCTGTCCCATCAGTGGACAAAAATAGCAAAAAAAAGTTGAGTACTATTTCTGGAGTGGGACAGTGCAAAATTTTGTACATTAAAGTGCAAATAATACACAGTGCTGAGTCCATGCATGCTTCTGGGTCACTTTCACTTGATATTGATTCCTGCATAACTCAATTGAGTTCTCAGCCATACAGCTCTGTGGTGTTTTTAGCTGTCTTGTCACATGCTCCAGTGAGATCAGTGGGGCTTTTTGGTTTAGATTGCTGTGAGGGAGGTCAAGCACTCACCAGTCAGCATGAACTGATAGGCGTTGTCAGAGATGGAGAAGATGTGTGGAGGGGCCTCCTGGCGCTTCTTGCCTCGGTAGGCCAACACCACCTCCGGGTTGTACACCGGCAGCCACTTGTAGGGGTTGACAGTGACGCAGAAGAGACCCGAGTAGGTCTGTAAGGAAGGGGGACAGAATGCTGATTTTGGAAAGCTGAGGAGAGTTGCAGGTAAGGCAGATGTGAATGATGTTCTGGGGAGACCAGGGCAGTGAAAGAAAGTAAAGTGGAGGAATGACCTATCAGAGAACAGGTGAAATATAGCAAAGAATAAGGAAAGGTAAAAGAGGGAAGGAAGAAGAGAAAGAGGATGTAGACAGTAAGATAAAAGCACATGCAAGAAAGAAACAAGAAATAGAAAAGTCAACAAAGAAGGTGACAAGAAGTCAGGAAGCTCTTCAGAGAGATTGAAAAGTATCTTCAACTCCTCAGGAGCAGGATTCATCTCCTTCTGCTGGTACTTACGTAGATCATCCAGGCTGCATAACGCTCTTTGAGGTTATACAGCACAGCAGGTTCATGGAGGTGGGTCATCATGGCCATGTCCTCAATTTTATCATACTTGGGAGGGTTCATGGAGAAGATTTGATCATCTTTCACAGTCAGAGTCTGCCAAAGAAAAGAATACACATATTTGACACCTAAAACTCCACAGCAGGATCAAATTGTATTCTCAAGCCTTGAATTTTTTTTTTACTCACCTCACCACCTTCAGTCTTGACGGTGACCTTTCCTGATTCTTTACTCTGGATTGTGCTTTTCACGTAGGATTCCTTTGCATGTACCACAAAGACAGATGACTTGGCATCGAAAGGCTTGTTCTGGGCCTCGATTCTCTCCTTTTCTGACTTTCGAAGGTAGGGGGCTGCCTCTCCAAAGATGGCCATCTCAGAGTCTGATGACATGGCTGCTGTTTACTAGGGGTAATGCAGGAAGTATCTGTGAGGTATAAAATATGTTGCAGCACATGATGGAAGAAACACTTACAATGTAGTGGGTTGGATGGTGCTCTGCTGTATGTATCAATCAAATGAACTGACTCTTTCATCTTTCTGCTAATTCAGAGCTCTGTCCTATAATTTTCTTTTTTTTTAATTTCTCTTTTATGTAGTCAGATCTTAGGCCTACTTGATGACTGCTTTTGTAGAGGAATACTTTCTGTGTTTTGTTTTGGTTTTGTTTTTTTAATTTGTTGAATTAACAGGATGAACAGATCCTTTCCAAGGTTCCATACATTGCACTCACTAGATAGTCTCAATTTTGGAGTTGTGAAAGTCCTCTCATGTCTTTTTTGTTTAGCACCTTTCAGACTATGAGATTTGTTTATAATAAAACACTGGAAGAGGCACAGAAGACTCGATATACAGAGCTAATATTATTAGCAGTTCTCATTGAAGACGTTCCCTTGGGATAAAATAGCACAAGTTGTCAAATATTTCAATTATTCCACAGATCCATCTGCTAACAAACAAAGCTGATATTCTCCACTTTGAGCTTTTTCATAATAGAAACCGAGTAATTTGACCATTCTTTGGAGCATTCTTTGACCTCTATTTTAAAAAGTTTATCAGTAACCCTGCTTATTATTGCCAAACAATTGTCTTGACTGAAAAATTTCATGCAATTGTGAAGCTGAAATTTAGATATATTGTTCCAAAATTAATAGTTCCAAATTTATCATTTTTTTTAAACCTAGTTTTATCTAAGTTCATCACATACAATTTGGATTTTGAGTAGCTGTTCTGAATAAATTAAGAAGCTCGTTTCTCTATCAATACTTTTACCTATGGCAGACCTCTAGGTGAAAATCAAATAATTGAGTAACTTTTCCTTGAGAAACAGTTTCACTTTGCTTGCAGGAAAGATATTCTGAACTTAGAATATTTTTAAAACTCTTTTTTGAACCCTTTACCATTTAGCAACCTCGTTATTGCAGTGTGGCCAGCCTAACAGAAATAATATTTTAATAATGATCACAGTATTTTTGTACATTATAAAACTAATTCCACTCAGTATTCCACTGCTTACACATGAAAAAAATATGTCTTCTTAGCTAGCAAAGACAGACTTCATGCCACAATGTTATCAATTCACATGCATGGGTACAATCTCCTGACTAATGGTTTTGCTTCTAACTACATGATTTGCCAATTCATTAAAGTATTATTAAACAAATGAGACCATTTCACAGAATAATTACATAGGTTTGTAAAATATACCCAATCTTTCACCAGCAGATTTATCATTTGCTATAATATCTCATGTTTTCTTACAGGATTCCTAATGGAATGATACTAGTGTATTATGTGTATTAGTATATACTATGTTAGTATATAGTATAGCACATTAATGCATATTATGCATTTTGCATATATACTGTCTATGGTATTTTTGTATAGATATTGTATGCTATTATTACAGTGTCTAGTATATGTAGTAGTTTAGTATACATTATGTTAATATAGAATATATATACACTATGTCAGCAGATTGCCTTTTTAAATAATTTGATAGCTATTTTCTATTGACTTTTATTTAAAAAGTAAATATAAAGTTAATTTTCCTAGGTGCAAATACTTAAAACTGAATTTAGTTGCTGTTCCATCTCTCTTTTTCTGGTTATCAAAGTAGGTATCGTCCTTTCGTAATTTCCCTGTGATTATTAATATTTGCCATTAATTATACCACATTTGTGCAATATTTTCATAGACACAAACAAGTTAATAAAGGAGCTCAGGCTGAAACGCTTTCTTTTAGCACTTTGATGTTTTTATACACGACATTCTAACTCCATTCCCCAAGCTTCCCTGTAAAAAATAAGAAAATATTAATATTATTTAAATATGTATGTCTTTTCATTTTGCTTCACAGCTAGTGCCAGTGACCCTTGATGTCTGAGGTAAAAGAAAAAGAAAAAAAAATAATTGTTTGCTTCAAAAATATATTTGATTTATAGACAAGTAATTGGAAACTAATTTGTGATGAGGTTTTTCTTCTTAGTACATTTTCTCCTGAGATTAGGACCTAATGTCTTTTAACGTAGGAAACAACTCTTTATGGAAGAATCCTGGGGAAAATATAGGCAATGCAGCAGTGATCAGTACTTTTAAGACCACTGTCTCTGAAAAATCTTGTGTCAAAGATATCAGCAATCCAGCCCAATTCTTGTACTGTATTTATACAATGGACATAAATATAAGGAATACAGGGATTGCCAGCACACCTGCATAGAAATCCTACCTTAGAGCATCTCTATCTGTCCCTAAAGAGTGAATAATTCGAGATCTTACCTTTTGTGAGACAAGATGAAAGGCTTGCAGACTGGAAGCTGGTCAGTATTTTATAACAGAATTAACAACTTCCTTCTTACTGCTGCACAGAATTCCAGAGAAAATTTATAGACAGAAAACTTATGGATGCTTTGAAAGCAGACTGAAAATCCCAGCTGACGCTGGCAGTCCCCCATTGAGTGAATGTGATCGTGTATAGGAATGCACTGGTGTTTGTGGAATGCAGGATCAGTTTCCCTTCATCCCCCACCTCCCCAGTCCAAAGCCTCTGACACTCTTACCTTGGAGATTTCTGAGGAAGGATGAGATGCGCTGACCCCAGGGCACTTTTATAGGGTCTGATCTGCATACGTAGCCACCACCTCCTCTTTCTTAGGTCAAAGCATTTTTGGCAATCTTAACTCCTAGCAGAATAGCCATTCATATTAGAAGTGAATGGATATAATTAGACATAACAGGTCGGTGAATCAATCTCCTATAAATAATTTGACAAGAGAGCCTGAGAAAGAGGGGAAGCAGGAGAGTGTGCTAAAGGAAATGAAAGGGGCTACATTGGTACTATAATCCATCAGATGCTGACTCGAGCACAGAAAGTGAAGAGTAAGAGCCAGTGTATTGTAACAGGAGATATGTGGAGATGGAGAGGTGAAGCCACAGGCTCATGCATGCTACAAATGCTCTTGAGTCCGCAATGTGGAAAAGTATGAGGGGTCCTACTGTGGGTCATTGTTAGAGGAATGAAATACCAATGCAGGAGGAAGCAACTGAATAGGAACAGAAGTCACAGGATTGAGAATCAAGGGATGATAGGAATAACCAAGTAGTAAAAAGGACCAAAGCCAAAGCAAGAGAAGGGGGGAAAGACAGGTCTGAAGGTAGTGATAAGGAAGAATATGTAATTAAGGAAGAGGCAGCAAATAGGGTTGTAATTCCAAGGGGATAACAGCAAGTCACTGTGGACACAAGGACCAATAAAAGAGCAAGGTAAGTTAACCCTAGAGTGGAAGCCTTTGAGATTGAAGACACTGAGTTTGATCCCAGAGGAAAGGTGTAGAAATCCATCTCTTTTTTCTGGGTCTGAAGGATTGAAAGATCATATGAAGAGGACTATGGAATGTTGTACTGAACTTAAGACATGTATCCCACTGGAAGCCAGAGGAATAGGTGCTCTCTCAACATAAGGCAGTCATTTAGCAGTACTTTTGCAAGACAAGTGCGCTAGATGGAGGGAAAAGATCAAGAAATTCACATTCTTTTGAAGAGAAACAGTCACCTCCTAGTCTGGAAGAGAGGCAGTTATTTTTAGAAGGAGCTGAACCCCATGCTAGTTTGTGGAAAAAAACCCAAACAAAACAAAGCAAACAATCTACTCGGATGTTTCCCTTCCAGATTAAGGAAGGGGTTACACATGTTCTGCAATAGCACAAGGAGGGGAGTGGTGAAGAGGATGGTGGAATACTTTGCTTTATTGAAAAAAAATTTAATCCCCATGCATCAGATCTTGATTTGTGGGGGGTTTTATGTGTTAGTCTTCACTTTCCAAATTACAGTTCCTATGACAAACAAGGCAAAGTGAACTGAATCACATCTCAGCAGCTCCACGTGATCCCATAGCGTACTGTCTCCCCACTTAAAGCACCTGTTGTGCTCCACTCCCTCTTAGTTTCACCTGCTCAGAGGTCTGGATAAGAAAGTGAGGAAATTCCTTCCTCCTCTTCTCTCAGCTGACTGTGTCTCTGTGATGGCACTGTAATCCTGGGGATGGGGAGGAAATTGGCTGCAGCCAGCTTCACATTTGGAGTGAATTCACACTGAAGAATAAGACAGAGGCCTATGGTTTAACCCTAACAGCTAGATCCTCAGCTGAGTATAAAACAGCACTTCTTTCATGTCCTTAATGCAGTTACATTGTTGAAGCACTGGAATTCACCGTGAATTTCTGGTATTTCAGTGACTCTGTATGTTGTCTCATTTGGCTGGTGCATGGAGTTTTGACCTGAATTAAAACAGGCTACAAGAAAAAGAAAACCTCATGGTTTTCCCACAGTCTTATGTAATAGTGGCATAAAGCTGACAGCTGACTAACAGCTTTTATTTGCAGGATTTTTTTAATAATCCGTAATGTTTTGAAGACTCAAAAGGACTTATGAGAAATAATTTTTCAAAGTATTTTTCAAAATTACATTGACATTGAAAATGTCCACAACCTGTAACACTGTGCTTGGTTTGTTTTCACTTGTATTTTTCCCTTGCTCATTAGCATTTATGTTGCTAGTCAATGTAACAGAATACAAAGTGACTATTGGTTTTCTCTCTGTATGTATTCTTGTTTTTGATTTTTCCTTTTTGTCATTTTAAAAGCAAAGTTTTTTCAATTTGGAAAAACTGTAGCTGTCAAAGAAAAACTGTGACTTTCTGAATTGGAAAAACCTGAAAAATATACAAGTAAAAGCTGGACATCAAGAAAAAAATGCATGTGAGTGTATGCATGTCTAGGGGATTAAGCCTTGTATATAATTCGTTTTGCTACCTTTGCTAGTAAAAGAAAAATGTCAAAGTTAAAAAAAATTGTGGCTGCTCATAAAAAAAGCATTTTTTTCCTCCTCCAAAATATCAGGAAATATTTTGCTTTAATACAACGTTTTTGTTTCAATCAAGCAGAAGAAATACAGCCACAAGTTTTCACATCCTTTCAGAAAAGGCATTTTAGCATTTTTTTGCAAGCTATAATATTCTCTCAGGGCCTCCCCTTCTCTACCAAATCCACTGCAACTCCCTCCCTACAATCTGCACAAGTATAGCTCTCCTACTGTGTACAGGCACGCCCCATTTACTCTATGGAGCAGACGAGGCCCTCTGTAGACAGATAGGAGTGGCTTCATGTTCACAAGCCCTTGTCCTCATAGGGCACTTGAATCATTCAGATATCTGTTGGAAGAAATGCACAGAAGGACACCAGCAATCCAGGCGGTTCCTGGAATGCATTGATGACAATTTCCTTCTCCAGGTAGTAGAGGAACTGGTGAGAAGGGGTGCCATGCTGGACCTTGTTCTCACCAATAAGTAGGGTCTGGTGGCTAACATTGAGTTCAAGAGAAACCTTGGCTGCAGTGGTCACGAAATGTAAGAATTCAAGATCCTCAGGGCAGCAAGGAGAGGGTGCAGCAAACTCACCACCCTGGACTTGAAGAGAGCAGACTCTGACCCCTTCAGGGATCTGCTTAGTGGAGTGCCATAGGATGAAGCCCTGAAGGGGAAAGGGGCCCAAGAAAGCTGCTCCATATTCAAGGACCACCTCCTCTGAGTCCAGGAGCAATGCATTCCAAAAAAGAGGAAAGCAGGCAAGAATGCCAGGAGGCCAGTGTGGATGAACAAGGAACTCCTGGACACACTTAAAGACAAAAAGAGAAGTTACAGAAAGTGGAAGAAAGGACAGGTAGACTGGGAAGAATCCAAAGAAGTTGTCCGAGCAGCCAGGGATCGGGTAAGGAAAGCTAAAGCCCAGACAGAATTAAATTTGGCCAGGGACATCAAGGGTAACAAGAAAAACTTTTACAGGTATGTGAGTGATAAAAGGAAGACTAGGGAAGCTGTGGGCCCTCTCTGGAAAGAAACAGGAGAACTGGTCACGAGGGACATGGAGAAGGCTGAGGTTCTCAATGACTTCTTTGCCTCAGCCTTCACTGGCAAGGGCTCTAGCTGCACTGTCCAAGTTGCCGAAGCTGAAGGCGGGGACTGGGAGAAGGAAGATCCGCCCACTGTAAGTGAAGAGCAGGTTCGTGACTATCTAAAGAACCTGAAGATGTAAAAGTCCATGGACCTGATGAGATCCATCCACGACTCCTGAGAGAACTAGCAGACCAAGTTGCTAGGCCACATTCCATCACATTTGAGAAGCCATGGCAGTCTAGTGAAGTGCCCGCTGACTGGAAAAGGGGAAACATCACCCCCATTTTCAAAAAGGGAAAAAAGGAAGACCTGAGCAACTACAGGCTGGTCAGTCTCACCTCTGTGCCTGGCAAGATCATGGAGCAGATCCTCCTGAAGGCTCTGCTATGGCACATGGAAGATGTGGAGGTGGTTTGCAGCAACCAACATGGCTTCACCAAGGGAAAATCCTGCCCAACGAATCTGGTGGCCTTTTATGATGGAGTAACAGCATCAGTTGACAAGGGAAGAGCAACTGATGGCATCTATCTGGACTTGTGCAAAGCATTTGACACTGTCCTGCACGACATCCTGGTCTCCAAATTGGAAAGACATGGATTTTATGAATGGACCACTCGATGACAAGAAATTGGCTGGAAGGTCGCACTCAAAGAATTACAATCAATGGCTTGATGTCTGAGTGGAGACCAGTGACAAGCGGTGTTCCTCAGGGATCGGTACTGGGACCGGTGGTATTTAACATCTTTGTCGGCAGCATGGACAGTGGCATCGAGTGCACCCTCAGCAAGTTGGTGACGACACCAAGTTGTGTGCCAAGGTCGACACACTGGAGGGAAGGGAGGCCATCCAGAGGGGCCTTGACAGGCTGGAGAGGTGGGCCCGTGCAAACCTCATGAAGTTCAACAAGGCCAAGTGCAAGGTCCTGCACCTGGGTTGAGACAACTCCAAGCACAGATACAGGCTGGGCAATGAGTGGGTTGAGAGTAGCCCTGGGGAGAAGGACTTGGGCATGCTGGTGGGTGATAGGATGAACATGAGCCAACAGTGTGCGCTCGCAGCCCAAAAAAGCCAGCTGTATCCTGGGCTGCATCAAAAGCAGTGTGGCCAGCACGTCGAGGGAGGTGATTTTGCCCCTCTACTCTGCCCTCACGAGAACCCACCTGGAATACTGCATCCAGCTCTGGAGCCCTGACAAGAGAAAGACATGGAGCTGTCGAATGAGTCCAGAGGAGGGCTACCAAGATGGTCAGAGGGTTGGAACACCTTTCCTGCGAGGACAGGCTGAGAGAGTTGGGCTTGTTCAGCCTGGAGAGGAGAAGGCTCTGGGGAGACCTTATGGCGGCCTTCCAGTACCTGAAGGGGGCCTACAAGAAGGCTGGGGTGGGACTTTTTCCCAGGGCCTGCAGTGATAGGATGAGGCGTAATGGTTGGAAGCTGGGAGAGGGCAGGTTTAGACTAGATACAAGGAAGAAGGTCTTCCCCCTGAGGGGGGTGAGACACTGGAACAGGTTGCCTCAGGAAGTTGTTGATGCTCCATCCCTGGCAGCGTTCAAGAGCAGGTTGGATGGAGCCTTGAGCAACGTGGTCTAGTGGGAGGTGTCCCTGCTGTGGCAGGGGGTTTGGAACTAGATGATCTTTGAGGTCCCTTCCCACCCAAACCATTCTATGATTCTATGAAGTCTTCCATCAACAACAATACTTCACAACAGCCTGTGTGCATACACGCTCTCATACCTCTAATCTACGTATCTGAGATCCCATTATCACTGGTGGAGCTTCATCTAATGGTGAATGATTCTGTTCTCCTAGTGTGGCTGCCTACCTTAGAGTTAATCGAAACATTTGCTTGACTCTAATAGTAGCGTCTACAACAGGAGTTTAGACATTCAGCTCACTCAGCTACATATTTATTTAGGCATGAAGATGATTAAATGTAGATATTTGAGTTTGGAATTGTATCTCACCCACACGAGGAACAAACCTAGTACTGCACATCTATCTCACCAAAATTTCTCTCTCCTTGTGTCCAGTTCCTGCTTGTTTTTGCACTTTATTCATTCTCTGTCCATGCTCGCAAGTTACTGAAGCTAAAATTGCTGCACTGCTGCTTGAGACACAGGAAACTGTAGTTGTCTGAGCTGAGGAACCTATGAATCCTTCTAGAGAGGCTGCAGTGAAATGGGAACCTTGAGCAGCCTCTTCAACAGCTCTCAGACCTGTTGAAAGGTGGTGCTTCTTCAAAAGGAAAATGTTTGAGCCACTTATGAGCCACTTATAAACCACAGAATCACAGAATAGTTGGGGTTTGAAGGGACATCTGGAGGTTATCTAGTCCAAGGACAAGTTTTGCTTATTGAGCGTAACAGCAAAAACTATGCCAATAAAAATTTCTCCTTTCTGTTATAACTAGTTTATGCTTCATCTTTATAACATGTTCAGTTTGGGCTAACGGTGCAGATTTTCAAGAAGTCAACAATGATAAACTGTAATGCCTGATAAACATCAGCCACAGAGCAGTTGCAAATGATCACTGCTGAATGTTCACTAGACAAGCTACTATAAACTGAAAGGGCATAAAGACTAGCTTATATATGATACATTCCAGAAAAAAAGAATAAATGCATTGTGGTGGTTTGGTGTCTGGCAGGGTTTTGGTAGTGGGGTGGGGGCTACAGAGGTGGCTCCTGTAAGAGGCTTCGAGAATCTCCCCTGGCTCCAATTTTGGACCTGCCTCTGGGCAAAGTCAGACCAATGGTGCCTCTGCGAATTCAAGAGTGAAAGAACCTGTTGATTGTTGGCTTTTGTTTTGTCTGTCAGTGTTGGTGAGATGGAGAGAGAAGGGGGATGGGAGAGAGACAGCCCTGCGGACACCCCGGTCAGTGAGGAAGGAGAGGGGGAGCTGTGCCGGAGCAGAGGTTCCCCTGTGGCCCGCGATTAGGATGGCGGCTGAGCCCCTGCAGCCCCTGGAGCCCAGCGGTGGCCCAGAGGTCGCCTTGCAGCCCGCGGAGGGCCCCGGGCTGGAGGAGCAGGGACCGGGCCCGGAGCAGCCGCGACTGCGGCCGCGCTGGAGCCGCCCGTCGGTGGGAGGGCGGCAGCCCCGGGAGGGCCCCGCGCTGGGGCGGGTTGGGGAGCTGCGGCCCCGTGGGAAGGACTCACGTTGGGGCGGTTGGTGGGGGCAGGTCTGCTGGGAGAGGGACCCCGCGGTGGGGCAGGGGAGGGCTGCGAGGGCCCCTCTGCCTGCGGGGGAAGGAGCAGTGGAGACCCCTTGTGCCGGACAGGCTGTGACCCCCATTCCTGCCCCCTGCGCTGCCGGGGGGGACGAGGGAGCACAGCTGAGCCTGGGAAGACCGGAGGGGTGTGTGGGGGAAGATGTGCTGTATTTAAGACCTGGTTGTATCTCTCATTACCCTTGATGGTGGTGGTTGCTTGTATTAAATTTGTGTTGAGTCCATATTTTGCCCGTGACCATAACTGGTCGGTGAGCCCTCCCTGTCTTTTTGTCCTTTTTCTCAACCCTCAGGCCTTTATGTTCGTATTTTCTCCTCCTCATCCCTCAGGGGACTGGGTAGGGGTGAGTGAGCGGCTGCATGGGGCTTTTCTGCCAGCTGGGTGGGCTCAAAGCATGACATGCATATAGAGGACAAAATGAATTAGTTCCTGTTTTAGATATACTCCAGAAGTTGTCTGGGTCTCTGTTAATGTCACTGGTACTTTCCTATCTACCATCACAAGTACTGCATAGGCATTGTCATTTCTGACTGGTAGAAGAAAGGACTAAATAAGCCACAACATTTTAATTCATCCCTTACCTCTGACAGGCTCACCCTATGCTCCCCTCCTTCATCCTGCTGCCCCGATGCAGAGGTTACAGTCAACCTGGACAGGCACCGGGTCTAAGCAGAAGACCGCAGAGGCAGGGGCTGCAGTGTGGATGGTCTGTGGGGCTCTGGCAGTGTGGCCAGAGCCCATGCTGCCGTGCAACACTGCCACACGGACAGGCCTGATGTTAGTGGGGCCCTGAGCTGGCCAGTGGAGCCTTTGGCCTGGTAGGGCCTGCAGCAGGCTGTGCCATGGGCAAGGAGACCAGGCCAGAGCGCTGGCAGCACTGGGTGTGAGGCATCAGAGGCAGAGAATGGGGTGACCGAGGCTGAAAAAATATTGTGAAAGGAGAAAGGGAAATACTGACATTCCTGGAGAGCTGAATAGCCCACTGAAAGGGGTTTTAAAAACAGCTTGTAGCTGGAATTCACTGGCCTACCTCCCTGCACACTTCCCCTGGCAGGGCCCCTGTGCTCAAGAGCCAGCCAGAGGGGTGGGCCATTGCCCCACAGGAGAGGGCGGCATGAGGCACTGATGGAGGTTTCCTGTGTCTCCTGCTCCACTCGACCACCAGCTGCCTGCCTCCCACTGCTCACCTCCCATGCCCTGCTTTTGTGGTAAGGGAGCTGGACGTAGGTGAGCAGCTACAGGGGGGAAATAAAAATGATCTCTCTCCTGGTCTATGGCCAAATGAGTAAATGCATCAGCAGAACAGCTTGTTCACCTCCTGCCATGCTTTCTGATGTGTGGCTGGTACCAAAACCTGTGATGTGTTGATGGAGATCTCTGATAAACCCTTAGAATAGCAGGGCACATGTTAGCACTCTTACAAATCCTGCTGCTTCTCACTGTAGTTGGATTGTGTTTAGCATCACCAGCGTCACAGGCAAAACACGTACTGCTTGTACAAAGGGTGTCACAATAACACGAAGGGTTCAAGAGGCCACTAAAAGCACCAGAGAGGCTCAGCTATGGCGGATCCTGAACTACCTTTTCTAAAATGGATGGAGTAGTGTCCCTTCCTAACTCCAGCTGTCTTCTGTTGCCCAAAAGTTATTTACATGTTTTATTAAGAACCCTTAGCATTTGAAGGCAGTCGTTTTTTACAGCACTTGAAGACCGGCTGGTGGATTAGAAAAGATATCCAAAAAGGGCATGTGAAGGTCAGCTAGGGATTGACAATTCTGACAGCATGGCCAAAGATGTTTAGCACTTGCTTTAAATAAACAGCAAGTTTGAGGTAGCTGCTAAAGCTTGTCACATATGCCAAAAATACCAACCAAGTCAATCTCACACTCTTTCTCTGTGGCTTGGCATAAACAAATATAATTAGCGGTAACAGGAGTCCCTATACAGCTTCACTTCTAAATTACCAGAGCCCTTAGACTCAATGACTGTGTTCCCAAACCGTCTAATTTACTTACCCATCTGTAAAGTGGGATCAGTAGTGAGACACCTTACACAATCAATGTTGTACTTCATCTTATTACATTTGCAATCAACATGTAAATGTTTAATGTCTAGCTCAGCTTAATGCAAAATATTATGTTTTGGACTAATAATCTGTCCTTAGGAAAATGAATAGGCCCAGTAAGTTAAAAGTTACAATAAACAGGCAAGAGAGTTAGCCTGCAGATAGAGGAAGGTGAGCAGAAGGGATGAGAAGAGAGGAGAGAGAAGGCAGGAGAGCTGGTGAACCTGAGCAGGACAGGCAGAGCCACTAGTCCCGAGGCTTGGAGTGGGCCTGTGGGGTGAGTAAAGGGTCAGCTCATTTTGCTCATAGGGGATCCTGGCATAGTGCATCAGCCTCCTCCTCCTCTACCTGTTATGAGAGTAAGGAATGCATCACCCCCTTCTCACCATGTGATTTCTTGTGGCTGGCTGGAAGCCTAACATTTCTTACAGCATGGCATATCTGGCCACAGTGCTGGCCTTAGCTGTCAAGTTGTAATGAGCACAGACTCCTTCCATCTGCTGTCAAGGCTTTGCCGTAACCGTTCAGGGAAAATAAAAAAAATTTTTAAGCAACTGCCCAGACTGGAGGCTTCCCTGCCTGGGAGCTTGTTATGTAGACAGGAGCATAATGGTGAACGTGTGTGTTAAGGCAGTGGCACTGCATCTAACAGAGAGGGCTAGCTTGCTTGGCTGGTACATTCACTTAGAAGTGAATGATCAACAGCAACAGTCACTGCCATGTAACTCCTCTTCTATGAGGAGGCAGCTATACTTTTGCTATGGATCTGACACTGGAAAAATCACAGTTTCCTAGGCTCATTCTTGGATAGCTCTGCAATAGACTTTCCCTGGACAGAGAGAGGGTAAAGACTCCTAGAAAGGAGGGTTTCACTCAAATTATAAATAGATTAAATGTACTGTGGGGACTAAACCAAATGTCCACCAATTCTAGGACACCTTTTAGTCCTCTAAGGAGCTTGTGAAATAAATGACAATGCAGTGTGAAAAACAAATGAGGGGCTCGGGGAAAATCAGCCTATGGTTTCTGTCCCTTATTTATCCAGTGAGTCTTCCCTGTGGTGGAAAGGCTCTGAACTCAGAGGCTGTGGCAAGTATCATTCCTTATCCAGCCAGGCTCTGCTGTGTTCTCAAACAATGTGTGGTAGAAAGAGCCTCCAACCATGGTCACAATGTCCCTTATATTCTCCTTCAGAGAACCCAGTCTCTGCTGGTCCCCTACGTTCTGGACAACACAGGACATTTCAGAGCAAAAACATTGGTTTGTGAAAGCAGGAGACATTTAGGAGACTGGCCTGAGCAGGGATCTCCCTAAAGTGACTATTCTGCTTGTAGAGACAATTCAGAGAATGGATGTGCTCCCAGGAATTCCCTTTGGTACTTTCCTACAGCGCTGGTCACCATGGAGATTGTCTGATTTACTTTATGATTTTTGGATAGTGAGCCATGGTGATTGCCTCTCTCAATTGAACAACACAAGACAGTTCTTCACTGATCACCTTTTCCCTGCTTTGGTGGTGCAGGTACACTATTACATGTGAGATATGTACTGTGTATATTTGATAGTCCTCACTCAGTTGTCCCTGTAAGCTGACCATCCAGATGTACTTCTGTCCAACTTTCTTGTTCAACATTACAGGATATTACTGTGATGTAACAGCTTGAACAAAAGTGTTTTTCTTAGACCTTTGAATGAGGTTCCTTGAACTTTGGCTGGAATTGCTTAGGAGTAGATGTAAAGTTGTCTGGGACTTGGCCCATGTTGACAGTTCGTCATGGAGCAGGAGGAGGTGCACATAGGAAAAGAGGCACAAGGGTGTGTTCTTAGCTATGAGGACACCTTGTTGCCTTAGAAATCTGCCAGTGTTGGCTCTGGTCATCTTCCAGCTTACTTCCTTATCATATTCTTCAGTAGCCCAACTGGGCTGTCTTTACCTTGTCTTTACCACCAGGTTTTGGGTCAGTGAGGTTACTGAAGACGATCAGTGCAATTCCTCAACCATGAGGTGAACAACATTGTCAATCATAAAATATCTCAAGTTGGAAGGGCCCCATTAGGATCATTGAGTCCAAATCCCTGTTCCTCACAGGACTACCTAAACTAAACTATATGACTAAGGGTGTCATCCAGACACTCCTTGAACTCTGACAGGCTTGGTGACGTGGCCTCTTTCCTGGGGGCCCTGTTCCAGTGATTGACTACCCTCTCGGTGAAGAACATTTTCCAGTGTCCAATCTAAACTTCCCCTTATGCAGCTTCATTCCATTTCCTTATATCATTGTATTTAGGGAATGTCACTGTGTTTGAGGATCTTATTGAGGGGTACCTTTTGTAGTGTTCTTGATCATAGGGCCCTTCCCAAGATTTAGAAGTGTAAAGATTAGTGTGGGTGAATAACTGATCTCTGTCCTTTAGTGCCGGATGAGGAAAGCAGTATTCTGTACCTAACAGCTCATCTTCTCCCAGGGCTACTGCGTGCAACACTGGCTGACTGGGCTTGACCTGCCAGGGAAGACCTGTTCTCTCTTCCTCTCATTTTCACAGGGCGTCTTTCTTCAGGGACTCCTTAGTTTAATACAGGTCTACCTTCTCTTGGTCCTGCTCCTCCAGCAGAGGCAGATACTCTTTCGTCCTGCTTGATGTCCGCACTAGAATGTGGAGAATATAGAAAAACCTGAAGAGTATGTTTGTTTTTCACAGAGATTCTGTTGCAGATCTCCCTACAGCAAGCATACATGCAGGGAATAGTAAAATGAAGCAGTAAGATGAGACAAACTCTTTGATTGGTGTCTACTCTGCATCAGAATATGACAGGTGATTCTCAACCAGAACATGTATTTCATTATGAAACAATGTTTGATTTCTACAGAAGGCAGTTTTTAAATATATCATATCAACAGAACTAGAACATCTCCATCCACTGCTGATAGTTGCTGCATCTCTTCCATTCTAAACTTCAATGTCCACCAATTTTTATGTTAAAAAATTTCCTTACTGTCTAAAAAAAATTATTTAAGTAGGCTCTGTGTATCCTTTCTTTAAAACTGAATTATCACTTGTGAGGTGAGTATCTTGCACTTAAATATTTGCTTCTAATACTGCTACTTAGCAAAATCAATGGTAGATGTGACCTTCTCATGTTTCACAAACAGCTTGCTGGAGAAATACAAAACGCCACAATAATGTTTGAACTTCAGTTTGTATGATGGAAGTCAACAATGCAATACGATTTCCAGAATTATTTCTCTTTTTTATGATATAGAAATACCTATCCATGTTCAAATGTGGTCTCTGGTAAGTGTAGCAGACTTTCCTGATACCATACTAATATCTCAGTAGAAACTGTTATTCTTCGAAGTGATTTTCACTTAAACTCGTTCTTTTTATCTGTGACATTACTTCTTTACAGCATATTGTATCTATAATGAAAAAAACCCACTCCGGCACCTTTATCCGTCTCAATATGTGTTCAAATATCTTTCAATTGTCTGTAAAATACTCATTTTTACCTATGCCCAGGAGTCTGCAGCCTTAGCTATTCTTTCTTCCATAGTCTTTTAACCGGTCGTTCTTGTCACTCACCCCATCTATGAACTGAACAAAACCTATAATTTTGTGCTAAGTATGAAAGAAAATAGCTTCAGAGAAAGAGAGTGAGGAAATCTTTTCATGCCACTACCTCACTACATTGGTTTGATGGCTTGTCAATTCTTGGAGTAAACTTCAGTCTTCTGAATCATAGAAATTTGAATTTCTCACATCCTTAAGCCTAACTGAATAAGTAACATTTTTCAATTATTAAAATATTATATAATTTTAATCCTGCAGGAATCTATTTTCCTTTTCTTTTTTCTTTTTTTTTTTTTTTTAACCGAAGAAGTCATCAAAATAACTTTAAAGAATGTAGTCTTAGTCTACCAAAGAAAGCATACTTCTTATTGCAAGATGAATAGCAAATCTATGTAATAGTTATGATTCCTCATGCATCTTTAACAATGTAAATGTAAAAATTTGTTGCTCTTTAATATACTTTTAAATGTGAACATGAACAAAGCACACGTACTTCAAAAGTAATGAACGCTGAAAAAGCATGTTAATCACTGTTCATATGCAAAGTTCTCTACTGTCTTTATTACCTAGACATAAATTATAATTACAGAAGAAAGCGACACAGAGGTTTACATTTTGTGCATGCCTCAGGTCACTTTTTAGCCTTGGGATCCTTATTCCTCCTCTTCTATCTTCTTATGAAACTCCCGGCTCTTCACTCGGAGCTTGTTGACCTGCGACTCTGCAATGTCAGCCCGCTCCTCGGCTTCCTCCAGCTCGTGCTGGATCTTGCGGAACTTGGAGAGGTTGACATTGGACAGCTCCTCCTGTGTGGGGAGAGGGAGATGTGAAGGCAGCGTGTAGACATTTCAATATCTGAAAACTGATCAAACAAAAATTGAAATGCCACAGCTGGGCAAGCAGGGCAGATTCAGAACCAAGGTAAGAAGCTGCTCAGGGCATTAAGTGTGCCAGAAGAGAAGAGAACATTGGATTGTCAAAAACGCTATGGCCACATTACACAGCATGGTCTAGGCAGAGTTCATGGCAGATTCCTGAATAGACAGAGTAGCAGCTGCTTCTGACACCCAGTGTGGAGTAAGAAGGAAGAAATAGAGGCAGCAAGTGAGGCTTAGAGCACAAAAAAATAAAGCTGGGAAAGTATAGTTCCTCCCCAAACCAGTAATTCTTTCTCTTACATTCCCTATTGTCTTGCAGTAGCAAAGGCATCACAACAGTTGAGGTTTCAAAAAGTTGGTCAGAAGAAAACACCAATACGGAATTCCACCTCCATCAGAAAGAAGTTTGGCCTTGGTCAGAGTGGTACTTACAGCCTCCTCAGCTTGTCTTTTGTAGGACTTCACTTTCATTTGCAGCTTGTCCACTAGATCTTGGAGCCTGAGAACATTCTTCCGGTCTTCCTCAGACTACAGAGAGGAAACAGCAAAGAGTTGTTTGCTCCTTTCTTTACATTTCACAAATGTGAAATGGAGGCAGAAACATTCCTTGTGGAGCATTGAAGCCCAGAAGGACAAAGGTCAAAATTTTGTTAACTGTGTCACTGACTGATGTATAGAAAGAAACCCCTCTGGAAGGCAATGTGCCAACATTTTGCTTTCCTATAATAAGAGTGTGTCAACACGAAGAAGCTTCCTGCATTACCTGGTAGGTCAACTCCTTCACCCTCCTCTCGTACTTGCGCACACCCTTCACGGCTTCAGCGCTGCGCTTCTGCTCAGCATCAACCTCCCCTTCCAGCTCCCGCACCTGCAGCGAGAAGCCCATCTTTGCAGCTTCCCTGGTGTCTCTCCAAGGGACGTGCTCACTCATGCACAAATACCAGCCCTACGCACTCTGGCCTCCAGCTTCTGGATTTGCTTCTTGCCTCCCTTCAGCGCCAACTGCTCAGCCTCATCCAGACGAAGCTGCAGGTCCTTCACCGTCTGGTCCAGGTTCTTCTTCATCCTCTCCAGGTGGGCGCTGGTGTCCTGCTCTTTCTTCAGCTCTTCTGCCATCATGGCTGCCTGAAAAGCAAAGAGTCAAAGGCATTTTGGGGTTGGAGACAGTTTGCAGGAGAATACATCCACCATCAGCAGTGAGAGAAGATCCCAACTCACATCTGTGATGGCCTTCTTGGCCTTCTCTTCAGCATTGCGGGCTTCCTGGATTGTGTCCTCCATTTCACTCTGAATTTGCGAAATATCTGTTTCCAGCTTCTTCTTGGTGTTGATCAAGCTGGTGTTCTGTTGAAAAGCATTAACATCACAATTTTGGTTTTGTTAGCTTGCAATATCAAATCAAGGACATTCTATAAATGTTTTTTAACATAACTTGTGCCATCAGGCCACATGGGATTCTGTTCTAAAGCATCTGGTGTGGTAGCTGTTAGTTTCTCAGCTGTGATGTGTTTCAGTATTTATCAGTATTTTTTTATTAGCTAAAAGGTGGGTGTCAAGAGGATGGGGCTGGACTCTTTTCAGTGGTCCCCAGTGATAGGACAAGGGACAACAGGCAGAAACAGGAAATTCCACCTGGATATGAGGAAAAAATTCTTTATTTAGATGCTGGCAGAGCACTGGAACAGGCTGCCCAGAGAGGTTGTGGAGTCTCCTTCTCTGGAGGTATTCAAAACCTGCCTGGACACTATCCTGTGCAACCTGTTCTAGGTGAACCTGCTTTAGCAGGGGATTGGGACTGGATGATCTCCAGATGTCCCTACCAAACCCTACCATTCTGTGATTCTGTGATTTCAAGAACATCCTCCATAAAGTCTTTCCTCACAGTTTCTCAGTCAACAGAGAAGGAATTTAGACTTATAAAGAAAAAAGACATAATCTTTCATTACAATTTTCAATTTAATGGTAGTAAAATTTTTAAATGGTGCTATAGAATACTTAGAAGGACATTGTTAAATTATGTTAATGACAGTATTAGTGTATTTCTATTTTGTTAGTGATCAATGTAAATTTCACTTTACAGTCTCAAGTGTAAATTTGAAAGCTGTTGAACACAAGACGTAGAGTAAAAACCTCACTCTCTGAATTGATTACTTTTAAGGTATCTGCACTGTAGTCTAGAGAAATTTGTGTTTTATCTGCATCTGTAAAGTCAATTTTAATATTTGTTACCCATACCGTGAAAATTAAAAACATTTCACAAAATAATTTACATTTCAGCCAGTCTTCAGTTGTTATATATGTATGTAAAAAAAGTATAAAAACTAAATATATTTATACACTGACCTGGGTATGGAGGAGCTGCACACGCTCACTTGCATCCAGAAGCTCCTGCTCAGCCGCTTTCCTCGACCGCTCCGTCTGCTCCAGGGCCACCCTTAGTTCCTCAACTTCAGCCTGCAGCAGGTTTGCTCTGCGCTCCACCACGGCCACCTGCTCCTTCAGGTCCTCCTGTGTCCTGAGAGCATCATCCAAGTGTATCTGGGTATCCTGGAAAGCGAGACAAGACAGATTGTGAGGTGTATTTTTCCTATTTTCCTATTTCTTATTTTCATATCAGAACAGATTTTTGAATTGTAGAACTGGAAAATTTTTAGCTGTGTCAGAAACTGGTCAACACATGTTTAGTTGTGCCATACCTTCAGCACTGTTTGTGCATTTCTCAGGTTCTTCTGTGCCTCGGCAGCCTGGCGGTTGGCATGGCTCAGCTGGATCTCCATTTCATTCAGGTCTCCCTCCATCTTCTTCTTCAGTCGCAGGGCTTCATTCCTGCTCCTGATCTCAGCATCCAAGGTGCTCTGCATGGACTCCACAACTCGGAGGTGGTTTCTCTTCATCTGGTCAATCTCCTCATCTTTCTCTGCTATCTTCCTGTCAATCTCAGACTTCACTTGGTTGAGCTCAAGCTGGAGGCGCAGGATCTTCCCCTCTTCATGTTCTAGGGAAGCCTGAAAAAATATAAAAATCAGCTAATTATATAAATAACAAGCTCAGTAACTTTACATGAACTATTCTCTTGAAGAATAATCAACAGCATGAGGTCTGAGACTTCAGGAAAGGAAAAAAAAAGATTGCTGTGTATCCAAAGACTTTAACCGTGTCCAAAATCCCCGCTTCCTTCACCTGGGGTGTATTCTCAATGCATATAATTTCATAAATGTTACCACAGGTTGCTAAACGATGTTGCAAGTAAACAATTAAGAACAGAAACATGTACCTCGGCTTCCTCCAGGGAAGCCTGGAGTTCAGATTTCTCCTGCTCGATCTGCTTCTTGGCTTTCTCCAGCTCATGAATCGCCTTTCCTCCCTCTGCAATCTGCTCCGTGAGGTCGGAAATCTCCTCTGGGGGAACACAGACCAGTGGCATGGTCAGGCACAGAGCAGAATGGGAAGGGCCATGTCACACCCAGGTGACAGGCATCTTTGCCGACCCGCAGGCCCAGACCCATGTGCAGCGGTGGGTAGTGGTGGATAGTGAGAAAGCCCAGCCAGGAGCCGAGGGCCAGGGACTTACGCTGCAAGTTCTTGTTCTCACGCTTCAGCGTTTCCAGGTGGTCCAAGGACTCCTCATAGGCATTCTTCATCTTAAACAGCTCCGTGCTGAGAGAGCGAGACTCCTTCTGGGAGGCTTCCAGCTCGGCCTGCGTTTCCTCATACTTCTGCTTCCATTCTGCCAGGATCTGAAGAGAAACAGGACCTCAGTATGGACGTGGCAATCAGGAGGGCATGCTCTGCCCAGGAGCCCCAAGGCTGGAGCCCAGAAGACCTTGTCAAAGTTCTTCTGCTTCTTATCCAGAGCTGCACAGGCGGCGTTTGATCGCTCCACATCAATCATCAGGTCCTCCACTTCGTTCTGCAGCCTCTGCTTTGTCTTTTCAAGGGAGGCACATTTGGCATTCACAGCTTCAACGTGTTCCTCTGCATCCTGCAAGCGCTGTGCCAGCTTCTTCCTGGGAGGGGGTAAACACAGGTCCAGGTGAGGAAGCAAATGGGAGCATATGCTGTGCAGCCAGTATCTTTTTTATAAGAGCACACTCAGCCACTTGGTAGGGTGTGATCTCCATTTACACAGAGGCGTGTAACCCAGCCAGCCACTGTATTGCTATGTCTGAATCCTGGGCTACAGCAATTCACTCTCTACTATTCACACTAGCATCTCTCTGCTCGTTTGTGTCTGAAGAGCTTTGCTGCTTCTGATTTTCTCCAATGCATCCCTGCTCTCATTTATGTTTTCTTTCTTCCTGGTACCCCACCCCAAAGTAGAAAATTGGCATCTTTCTGACAGTATCACCGTGGTCTCCTCACATTTCCATCCTTAGTCTCTGCCAGCCTTCCCCACCTTCCCCACTTACTTGGCCTCCTCCAGCTCCTCCGTGCGCTGAATAGCGTCCGTCTCATATTTGGTTCTCCACTGGGCCACTTCGCTGTTGGCCTTGGACAGGGCACGCTGCAGCTCCCCCTTGGCTTCCTGCTCCTCCTCGTATTGCTCCCGGAGCAAGTCACAGTCGTGGCGAGCAGACTGCAAGGCGTGGGCCAGGGCGTTCTTGGCCTGTGGGGAAAATAAATATGATTTGATTGACAATGAAAGGAAATACCCTGTGAAATTTCCCATGTTGATGGAGACTGGATGATTCTATTGTGAGAATGATGGTAAGCTACTGAATGAGAAAGGAAGATCTGGGAATCTTGAAAAGGATGAATGGATAAACTGCAGGGAAGGGGGAGCAAAGCTAATGTAAGACAAATTGCACCACATTACCTATGTGGTTATCATCTCGCCCCCCCATCTTGTGGATTCCATGATTCCATATGTTTATGGAAAAGCCTTCTCACCTTTATCTCTTCCTCTAGGTGCCTCTTGAGTTCCTCAATCTGTTGGGTGAATGCCTGCTTGCCTCTTGACAGCTGAGAAATCAGAGCATCCTTCTCCTCCACCTGGCGTGAATATTCACCTGGGAAAAATTACAGATACACAAGCCTTTTATTGCCACTGATGAAAGTATTGTGGACATTTAGGGCTGTAAAACTAGTGAGCAGACCTTGTAGAAGCTTATGATCCCATTTCCTACATTTCTCATTACAGTGGAGGGGACAAAGCATGTTGGAGAGACCGTGTGCCGAGAAGGGTCCTTTCTGCACTAACTCTCTGACATTGTTCATTTGCACATCAGAGATGTGTAGGTCTTACCTGATTCTGTCTGCAGACGAGCTCTTTGAGCATTGAGGTCATTGATCATGCGCTGATGCTCTTCTTCTTTTGTCTTAATCTCACTTAGCTGATCTTCCAGTGTGCGGCACATCTTCTCCAGGTTCGCCTGTGTATCAACATACGGGATGGGAGGGGTTAACCATCCATACTCCTAATAATAGCAGGTGCACGAAGTTGCATTGTATTCCACTAGGTCAGTGAGCCTACAAGGTGTTTGTGTACCTTGGCTTTGGAGACAGAGTCCATGTTACTGGCCAAGTCATCAATCTCCATCTTCAGCTCGCTCTTCTCCTTCTCCAGCTTCTGCTTCACGCGTTGCAGGTTGTCGATCTGCTCCCCCAGCTCCGCTGTGCTGTCCGCATGCTTCTTCCGCAGGGCGGCAGCCGTGGCTTCGTGCTGCAGCGTGGCCTCTTCGAGGTCACGGCGCATCTTCTGAAATTCCGCCTCGCGCTTCTTGTTCATATCAATCTGAGCTGCGGTAGCTCCTCCTGCTTCTTCCAGGCGCTCGCTGATCTCCTCTAGCTCCCTCGAGAGATCGGCCCGATGCTTCTCGGCTTTTGCCCGAGAGGTTCGCTCTGCCTCAATTTCCTCCTCCAGTTCCTCAGTACGAGCCTGGGGTACATTAGGGACCCTTCACAGCCATGTCCTCCTCCTACCTGACCTGAGTCTGGGTGGGAGAGGGGAAGGAACAGAGACTTGCCTGCAGCTCCTTGATCTTCTTCTGTAATTGCATGCCCAGGGCTTGCTCATCCTCGATTTTGCTCTGGATCTGGCTGATTTCAAAGTCTTTCCTTTGGGCAAAGCAAAGCATGTCAGAGCTCAAAGGAAAAAGACAAGTGCACCAGCCCAGCACTCAGGTGCCCTGCAGCCACTCTTACTTCTTCAGTTTCTCATCCAGCTGCTGCTTATCATTCTCCAAATCCATTATGCTGTCGTGGGCCAGCTTCAGGTCTCCTTCCAGTTTCCTCTTAGCTCTCTCAAGGTCCATGCGCAGTTTCTTCTCCTGCTCCAGGGACCCTTCCAGCTGAAACAAACAAGACCATCAGTGCTGGGCCAGCCCAGTTTAACTCCATACCTGTCCTGTCCTTGCTGTCTGCCTGTCTGCTTACATCGTCCACTTGCTGCTCCAGCTTGGTCTTAGCTTTGGTCAGCGTATTGACTTTGTCCTCTTCTGCCTGCAGGTCATCCAGTGTCTGCTGGTGGG
The DNA here is from genome assembly GCF_034619465.1 of Leptosomus discolor. Lineage (NCBI taxonomy): Eukaryota > Metazoa > Chordata > Aves > Leptosomiformes > Leptosomidae > Leptosomus > Leptosomus discolor. The sequence goes on along the minus strand of NC_141405.1, from coordinate 19,041,208 downwards.
CCTCTTGGAGGGCTTTCTTCTCTTTTGTCAGCTTGGCGATGGTCTCGTCCAGGGCTGCCATCTCCTCTGTGAGGTTTTTCACCTGTTGATTGCAAGAAAGAACCAAAAGTCTGTAGAAGACTTGACTACCAGTGCAGTGACCTTTTCACTTTGCAGTGCATAGCCAGGAGCTTGTTTTCCATGTGGGCTACCTGGCTACCCCGCTGTGATGCTCCTGGTATCTTCCAAACCTAGCTTTGTCCTCAGGACACCAGGCTGATGTGAGAAGCATCTGTCCCTTCACCCTTCATGTGACTCCCTGTGTGTGTACCTTGTTTTCAGTGGCATGCTTTTCCTTCTCCACTTTGGCCAATGTTAACTCAAGGTCATCAATATCTTTCTTCAGCTCTGAACATTCATCCTCCAGTTTCCTCTTCTTGGCTGTCAGCTCAGCATTAATTTCCTCCTCGTCCTCAGCCCTTTCAGTCACCTCCTTAATTTTGGCTTCCAGCTGGATTTTGGTTTTGATGAGCTGATCACATCTTTCCTCAGCATCAGCTAAAGCATCAGCTTCCTGTTAGAGAAACATAATTTTGTTTGCTAATCACAAGTTTTAGCAAAAGAGGGATAAAAATTATTATTTCCTTTTGAAGAAATAAACATGGAATTATTTTTTATTATCTTGTGGGAAATGATTTTTGCACAGCCCCTTTATATCAGAATAGGTTTTCATTCTATTTAAATTTTTTTCTGGCATCGAATATTCTGTCTTGCTGTATTTATATATAAGATAACTAAATATCTAAAAGTATTTTTTTTACTAAGGATTTTGATTACTTTCCCTGAAAGTTACTGAGTGAATATAGTTGTGCACAGATCTTTTTGTTTTATCTCTGTAAAAGCTTTTCTTGGCAAGACTGATTCAGGATTAATTTTTGTTGTTCCAGACAAATTGGTACATAATCTTGATGGAACTGGTGATTTCCATTTGAACCTGACTGCATTTTGAAGTTGTGAAGTATACACTTAAGGACACAAAAACATTATATAAATGTTGCCAAATCTTTTGATCTTCCAAAGGATGTTGGAGGTACATGTAGGGACAATGTAGAGGGTATTTGTGTCTTCCTGGGATACGGGCTGCAGTGGGAATGGTAAGATATCATGTAACATAAGAAGCTACATAAAGCTATTTTATTTAAGCAACTAATTAAAACCAGACTAAGTAGTCAATTGAATTGCTCTCCACACTCTGTTAACTGTATATACTAAATCTGTAGTGACTGCAGTTGGACCTTATCTTGAGAGCTTGCATGGAGAACATAACTGTAGGCATAGAGGCTTAAATACTCATTCCCAAGTTAGAACCTCGTATTATCAGGTTGACACTGAGTGCTCTGAATTTTACCTTTAGTGATTCAGATTAAAGTACTTTCTATTGCAATTTAGTGTGCAGTATGAGAGTTCTATACTATGAGGGAGTATCTAGAAATTATGTATATTCTCCTGGAAGAAATATTCTAATACAACTTACAGCTTGCACTTGGAGCTGCAGGTCATTTTTCTCCTGCAGCAAAGCAACCATTTTCTCCTCCAGCTCCTTCCTCTTTGCCTCAGACTTTGCAAGCTCTTCCTTGGTTTTCTCAAATTCTTCCTTCATGTTGGCCATCTCCTTCTCAGATTCTGCACTCTTCAGCAAGGGCTTGATCTTGAAGAATAGCTTCATCCAGGACCAGTGCTTGACGTTCATGAAGGACCGAACGTTGTACTGGATGCAGAAGATGGACTCCCTGAAGCATAATTGAAATGTACATTGAATATTTTCAGTATGATGGGTGCCCACACTTTCCCCCAAGTACAGTGGCATTAACTGAAGTTGAAGAATGTCTACCTCCTCTCCACCATTCTCTGGTACTCCACTCTCATCAGGAAGCCCCTGCACCTGGCCTGTGTGCGAGTGATGAGCTGCGCCAGCTTCTCATCCCTCATCTCCTCCAGCAGTCCCAGCAGCCCAGCTTTGAAGAACACCTTGAGAAAGGGAATGTTGCCGCACATCACTGTCAGGTAGAGCAAAGCAGAGACATGCAGTGAGTGAGTCAAGGAGGGCTTGTACCTTGGTGTGACCAAATTTGTACTGGGTGTGGTCCACATCGATTGACCCGAGAAGCTTCTCAGAAGCCTTCTTGCTATCAATGAACTGTCCCTCTGGGATGGCACTGGCATTAAGCACCTTGTATCTGTGGAATGAGAGGAAATATGAATGAAGGCCATCTCAAGTCACAAGGTTATACAGTTTGTTGAAATCAACAGCAGTCTTTGCAGCAGAATAGGGCTGAAGAACTTGGAATTTCACCCGTTGTTTAGAGATATGGTTGTAATCAAGTCCTAATCTGATAACAAAGTTAAGGAAACTTACTGTCTTTAGGTGATCAGTCCTTGATCAAAAGAGGACGCTGTTCTCCAGCTGTTTCAGTCCTCTATCTTTTTTTTGCTTAAACTGTGCTGTACAAATTTGCTAGAAAGGAACATTGCCACTGTGTGTATAGGAAGAAAGCATCTTCCCCTGAAACTTGCAGCTGGTACAATGGCCAAAACCTTCTGAGTTTGTAATTTTTGTCTGAGAACGTGCTGTAGCCACATCCCAGTCTGCATTTTTTAATCTTGTACACATTGGCTTGTGTAGCTCGGTTGTGCTTCCGTATTCAGAGACACTGGCAAAGTTCAGTTGTGTGATGAAGAGCAATCAGTGAGGACACCTGACTTACCTCTTCATTTCTCAACAATTTCTCTTTTGGTAGCCATACCCATTGCCTGAACAATTCTACCTTCTTCATATTATAATCAGGTAAATTTGTCATTAAAAAACAACCACAAATGTTACAGTAGTTAAGATCTAGAAATTATGCAGCGAATACAGAGTGGAAAGCGGAAAGGAGACTGACCTCTGTTTGAAATCTGCATAGAGGATTCTGCTGGGGAACCCCTTCCTGCAAATTCTAATTCCTTCCAGCACACCGTTACAGCGCAGCTGGTGTAGCACCAGTTCATGCTCCATGGCACCTAAGCAAACGAGGCAATTATGTGATACTTTATGACAAAGCACAGAGAATAATGGCTGCATCACACTGTAATTTCTCTCTATTTGAGGTTCTTACCAGGTGTTTTTGTTTCATTGGGGATAATACAGCGCACAAAATGAGGGTGAGTGCTCCGTAGATTGGTCATCAGCTTGTTTAGGTTCTCCTGTGTGTTCATGTGCAAAGATTTTTCGTTAACAAATGGTACCTCTGCAATTATACTGTCAGATGTGAGAAAAGTGATGGAATGCAATAATGGTTTTATTATGCCCACCTATAACCATGCTAATTAGAGTTTTCTTCTGCTTGTCTGTCTTGAGAGTGAGGGAAATTAGTGAAACTGTGTAATGTGTTTTCCTGTGACTGAGTGATACAGCCACCCAGACAAGATATCCATGGGGAATGATGACCAGAAATTTGTGGCAAAAGGCATTATTTTGAGTGAAAGATGATTCTTTGTAGTTACCAGATTTTTACTCTATGGAAGACACTATTGATGGGAACAGAAAGAAAACCAAAAAACAGGACAAAATGGAAGAGGGGCAAGAACCAAGTTTGCGGAGAAGGCTAGGAAAGGGACGTGCTACTTGTGAAGATATATTTGACAAAGGCTGAACAGGTGAAGACAAGAAAGACTTCCTGTTCGGTCAGCATGGGGGTCACAAGTCACAGAGAAAAGTAATGAGTGGCAGGTCCTACAGCACCCCGTTCTAGAATTGCTTTTAAAAGCAATTCCGTGACTATCTCTGCTTTTAGTGGTCACTTTTACTAGCTAGGTCCTAACAGTTCTCAGTTCAGCCCTGTTTTGGAGCAGGAGCAAAGCTGCTCAGACAAATACCTCTTTCACAGTGTGAAAAACTGTTCAGGCTGCCAGATAGTAGCTAGATGCCACAAGTGCTGAAAAAGGAGTGTTTCCATCTGCCTTAGTTTCTGTCTGTAGGTGGAAAGGTACCTGGACTTGGCATTTCCCTATTGCCTTACCTTCATATGTATAATCATGTGCAAATAATTATGTGCTATGTATTACGTGTTATATATTATCATGTGCAAATTCATATACATTTGTATGTGCCAATCCAGATTTGAGATTCCCCGAGGCAAGTAGCCGCATCCACCAGTCATCCCAAGGCATGGGGGGGGGGGGGGGGGGGGGGGGGGGCGGGGGAAGAGCTTGATCCTACCAACTGAGGTACTCATTACTAAATGAAATTGTAGTCTGACCTAAGTACTTTTCCCAAAATTCAAAGGAAGGCTAGATCAAGGTGTATCTTCCTCAGCTGGCCTCAGCTGACTTGCAGCAGTCAGCTCTTTTATGAATAACTGGGCAGATGTTCTTGTTGCAGAAAAATGTTAATAGGTGCAGTAAAATGACTCTGTTTAAGTTAGTGTGGGGTTTCACCATCTTCAATTAAAAAAAAAAAAAAAAATAGAAGAGGAAAAAAATAGAGAGAATGACTTCTGTACTTACCCTGAAAAGAGCTGATACAGTCTGGAAAGAAGAACCCTTCTTCTTGCCTCCCTTCTTACCACCACCACTCTCTGAAGAACACACAAAAAAAGATGGTTTTACAACTTTGATTTGTAAAATTTTTCTCTAAGACAAGAAGTTTGCTCATATGTATCAGTCACGCTTAGAGAGGAGCCTAGGATGCAGTGAGAGTCAACAGTCAATCTAAAGGAATATGGGACCAAAGGTGTGTTATAACTCAAGGGACTATCATGGCTGAGTGGAAGGCCTGAAATACTTTTGGTCTTTTACTTTATTAATAAATTCAAGCCATAGGAGATTCTGCACAACATGCGGCTTCTTTAGAACACTATAGCTGATATTCATGGCTCTGGTAGAGTCATTAAATAAAAATGAAAATATGAATTTCACAGAACTGACCTGCCTCTCCTCCAGCAGAGGCAAAGAGTAAGGCCAGCGTCTTCAGGGATGATTTCTGGTACAGCCCCACAACAGTTTCATTCAGTGGGTCCTTGTTCTTGTCAAGCCAGCCAGAGATGTTGTAGTCCACCGTGCCAGCGTAGTGCACCAGGGAGAAGTGGGCCTCAGCCTTGCCTTTGGCAGGCTTGGGCTTCTGGAAGTTGTTGGACTTGCCCAGGTGCTGGTCATAGAGCTTGTTCTTGAAAGAGGTGTCAGTTGCCTTGGGGAACATGCACTCCTCTTCCAGGATGGAGAAGATGCCCATGGGCTGGGAGAAGCAAAAGGAAGGAGGAAGAGGTGGAAAGGCAGAAAGAATCACAGATAAAGGAACAGCTTCTTGAGTGGAACAGTATTAACAGTCTCAGGGATTGTTCTACTGAGAAGAGCAAATTGTAAAATAAGCTAAACTTATGTATTTACAATATCACATTTACACTTTCAAGCTACATTTATAAACATATATAAGAATTAATGCATTTCTGAAAGTATTAGACATTGTGAATTACATAAATACCTTTTCAATGAGCTCAATGCAGGCAGCCAGGTCCATCCCAAAGTCAATGAACTCCCACTCAATTCCTTCCTTCTTGTACTCCTCCTGCTCCAGCACGAACATGTGATGGTTGAAGAACTGTTGCAGTTTCTCGTTGGTGAAGTTGATGCACAGCTGCTCCAGACTGTTGAACTGCACAATTATAAGTAGAGATTACTATTGACGTAAATTTAGAAAGCCAGGGATAAAGAACAGTGCTGGCTTTTTGTACCAAATTACAGGAGGATCTGCGAGTGTTCCTTCTTTGCTCAGTCAAGAGTTTGGAACTTCTGTTAGTCTATCTCTTTTGCCAAGCTATGTGTATATTTATGACCCCTAGAAGATTTGGCCACTTCAATATTTCAGACTTGTCAGTTTTGATATCTACTAGACTGGCATAATTCAGTCATGGGAGAGTCCACAGGACAACAGTTTATCCAGCATTTCCACATGCTAATTGCAAAGCATGTCTCAATCCTTCTAAGCACAAATTGTGTCTATGGAATTGGTGTCTCTGCATTAGGTACTGAATGCCATATTAATCTACTGTTTGTAATAAGTTTAAAATCCTGCATTTATGGATTTCCATTGGCATATGTACAACACAAAAGTCTATTCCCTGTTAAAAACATTTGGGAATCATGATGCTTTAGATGCAATCTGAAAGGATCAAACCATTTCTGGGAAAAAAAAAAAAAAAAGGCATCATTCCTTCTTAAGTACTTTGGCACACAACAGAATTAATTCTAAAAACATGGCAATAAAACACTGTTGTTACATCAAAGATCTCAAAGCCGGCAATGTCCAGGACACCAATAAAGTACTGTCGTGGTTGTTTGGTGTCCAGCTGTTGGTTGATGCGAATAACCATCCACAAGAACATCTTCTCAAATACAGCCTTTGCCAGGGCACCAACTGCATTGTTCACCTAAAATAAAAACAAGAAGCGTTGTAGTTATCATGGAGAGTGAAAGAGGAAGACCAGAGGATTTGTCAACAAAATGGGGAGTTTTGTTACCTGCTGCACAGTTTGACCCTTGGTCACGTATTCATTCCCAACCTTGACTCGAGGGTAACAGAGGGCCTTGAGCAGGTCTGCTGAGTTCAGACCCATCAAATAGGCAGCCTTGTCAGCAACTAAAGACAAAAAAAATCAGTTGTTTAGGTACCAGCAGACATTACTGTTTCTTTAAAACAAGTATTAAAAGGAAATTCTAGTAAATATAAGAAAAATAGTTAAGATAAAGCAATGTATTTGTAGATCATCATAAGCAATATTCCTCAGCAATTATAGAACTTTTGTGTTGGCTGTTTCTTCACCTATTCTTAGTTTATGTTGAATTTTGAGTGAAAAATTAGTATAGAGACATTTAGATAGGCAGACTTCTCAGTAATAAATACTGAAAAAGAAAAAGGAAAGTTAAGTCTGGGATCATGATCAGGTTGCAGACAATCGCAGATCCTCTCAAAATTTGTTTCAGTGACTTGTGGTAAGGTAACTTGAAAGACATACTACCCAAGAGAGTACAATAAGTAAGTGTCAATTATGCAGTTACGAACCTGCAGCTAAACATATGAGATGAAGGGCTAATTTTAGAAGTGCATTCTCAAAAAAAAAGTTTGGCATTTCATCTTCTGCTGTTGCTTTTAATATTGGATTCAGACTCTGCCAGCAGGCACAGTATGTAAAATCATATGATCAAGAATGCTTGTATAATGTATATAAAATCAAGATAAAAAAGTATAGCAGATTGCTGAATGAATATTGGAATGATCTAACAGTCTGAAATTGTGTCAAGAGATATTTAGGCTAGAAATTTGGAAAAGATTTCCAATGAATAACTATAGTGAAGTACTGGAATAGATTGCATATTTTCCTCAATGTTTTCAAAAGCAGATGAAGAAAGAATGATTCTAGAGTAAATGGAGTCCACAGGAGGTGGAGAAGGTGCCCTGCCATAGTTCTCCCCCAGCTTTATGAGCAGATAAACCTACCAAAATAAAAGCTGACTTTGCCACACTGAGAAATTTGTTCACAGGTCCAGAGTAATCCTCAGAGAAGGATCACAGTGTCTGTGCAACAGAACTGATTTCAACGGAAAGACTATTATGTACACTGCTCTGAATGCTTCCAAGATTTTGTCAGCAAAATACCATCACTTAAGTAAAGTTATATCTATAATATTTAGGGAGTGCTTTAATGTGAGAAGGCCAAAGCTCATTATAGAATATACTAATAGAATACAGATGCCAATTTTGAGATGCTTCTTATTGTATACGTTATTTATAACCAAGCATTTAATGTACTTTTAACACTGGAAAGAATAAGGTATGAAACAAGATCAAAATTGGAAGTTATGTTATATTTTACTTTTGTAGAGTTATTTGTTAATAATTTAATAGTCATCTCTTATACTCTTCTATACCTCTTTCCTTTGGTTCTATTCACGCAATGATTACAGCTATTACTTGAGCGCATTCTACTAGTCCTCATCGTCATTCACAGATTCATTGCTATCGTATTCCTTGCAGCCTTTTTCACTTACGCCTTAACTTTCCTAAAAAACAATCCAAAGCACACACACTAAAAACACCTCAAGAAAAAAAAAAACCCTTAATAGTACATGTTTATGACATGTACAAATAACTCTGGTTTCATGGAAATACTTCCACGAACTTTTGAAAGAATGCACGTTTGAACAAGTCTAGGCAAAGCAAATGGAATAGACACATCCCAGGTGCCTATTTTTCCAACAGAAGTCCTGGAGACAGGCTGAGACTCTACAGAAAATGTAGAACACATGAGCCACAGCGGCAGTTTTAACTGATGTTCCTTTTTAACTGCCCATGTAAACGGAAGTAGCACAATGCTCTCAGTTCAGGTGTCTCCAGAATACGGGCTTTGAAGCAGAGCAGCTTCAGGATTCTGGCTTCTTGTCACCTGGAAACAACACCATTGGGAGATAACTACAGCTGATGGTAAATGACAGTAGGTACGTGGGTACATAAACCTAAGTCGGTGAGCAGAGTGGCTCCTGTGTCTGTGCCAGGTCTGGGAAGCTGCCATTCAGTGTAGCAGCAAAGCTTGCTTTTCTTCTGCCTGACTCCCAGTGTGTCAGCCAGTGGAAGCGTGCTTTAGGATTCACTGGGCCTTATACTTTGTGTAGTTCAAAACCCTGTGCAGCTTCCACTGAGTTGTGTTCTTCCAGCAAAGTGCTCTGCTCAGGACACGCTTCTGTTCTACAACACTGGCACCTGGGGAAATGCGCAGGCCGAGTCAATGATTCTGACCCTGAATTACTGCCTGTATCAGTGGGTGTTCCAACATATAATACTGTGCTCCGAGATATAGTGTGCTGGTACCTTCTGTGCCGTCTGGCTCTGCCTGCTCCTCACGCTGCTTCTGCTTAAACTTCAGGTTGCCGTAGTGCATGACAGCCCCCGTCAGCTTGTAAATGGCTGTCTTCTCATCAGGAGTGAAGCCCAGGATGTCAATGGCACTCTAACAGAAGAATCATTAGGGTAAGCGCCACGCCTGTCGAAGGTCAGAGTCCGTCTAAGAAAACTCCTGTGTATTACTTACGTCCGTGGCCATCAGCTCTTCCTGGTCGTTAATGCTGGGAACTGTGATCTCACCTTGACTCACATAATGGTAGTCATATGGGTTGGTGGTGATCAACAACATTTCTGAAGAGACGGACAAAACACATACAGATCGAATGTAATTGGCATGTAAAGGAATGAAATGTCATTCCATGACCTTTGTCTGGAGAAGTTAGTGATCTTTCCTACCGATTAGCTCTGGCTTCTTGTTGGACATGATCTGATAAAATATGTGGTAGCTTCTTTCTGCCTTGAGCTGGAAAGTGACCCTGGACTTCTCCAGCAGATCTAGCAAGAACAGGAGGACAGTTAGCACGAGAACTGAGGAAGTCTGGAAGGAAGGGGATCAGGCCAGGGGGGTCACTTACATGTTTCAATGTCAGCAGAAGCCAGTTTCCCTGTGGCACCAAAATGGATTCTGATAAATTTACCCTGAAAGAAGCAGAAAAGTCAGTCATCCTGACTGCAAGAATATTCAAGTCAGTGTGCTGATACGGAAAAGGTAATTTTGTCCCAGGCAACAACTTACAAAGCGTGAGGAGTTGTCATTCCTCACCGTCTTGGCATTACCAAAAGCCTCCAGCAGTGGGTTGGCACTGATGATTTGATCCTCAAGTGTCCCCTAAAATAGAAATCTTATTGTCATGATATAGCTAATAAATAAGTGTGACAGCTGCATGCTCCTGCCCCTAGGACCTCACCTGCATTTTGCCTGCCTGTTGCTCCTCCTTCTTCTTCTCCCCGCTCGCTGCAATTGTTGCAAAGTACTGGATGACACGCTTTGTGTTCACAGTCTTCCCTGCACCGGATTCTCCGCTGTCAAAGCAATGAGAGAAGCAGAGAGCGTGTGTCAGGCAGGAGGTCCCCTGGCACCGGGCAGCCCCGCAGGGACCCGAGCAGGGGGTGTACATACGTGATCAGGATTGACTGGTTCTCGCGATCTGTGAAAGAGGCAGAAACACATAGACTTTGTAAATGAAGAACAAAAAAGTGACTGAAAATCAATGCAATAAATGTGAGTTATGACCAAAAAACCAATTCTGCATAATTTTTCCCTTTTCTTTACTCCTAATTTTTTTTTTTTTTAAAATTTCGATTCCTTCAAAGCCATTTGCACCTTATTCTTACCTCTAAAATACACATGACACTCTGCTCTCTAAATTAGATATACAGATTTGATGGGTGGACGGCTAGGTGGGTAAGGAATTGACTGGAAGGCCACATCCAAAGAGTTACAGTCAAAGGTCAGTGTCCAAATGGTTAACGAGTAGTGTCCATCAAGGTTTTATGCTGAATCAAATACTATTTAATACCTCCATTAATGACATGCATACTAGCGTTGGCTGCACCCTCAGCAAGTTTGCAGATGACAGCAAGCTGAGTGGTGTGGTTGATAACATCAGTGGGAAGGAATGCCTTGATAGGATTGAGGAGTGGGCCCATGTGAACATCATGAAGTCCAAGAAGGCCAAGTGCAGTGTCCTGCATCTTGGTCAGGGCAATCCCCAATATAGGTCCAGACTGGGGCATGACTGGCTTGAAAGCAGTCCTGCAGAGAAGGACTTGGAGGTACTGGTGTGTGTAAAATTGGATATGAACTGGCAATGTGCATGTGCAGCCCAGAATGCCAATTGTATCCTGGGCTGCATCAAGAGAAGTGTGGCCAGCAGGTCGAGGGAGGTGATTCTGCTCCTCTACTCTGCTCCTGTGAGACTCCACCTGGAATACTCCCTCCAGCTCTTGGGTCTCCTGTACAAGGAAGACATGCACTTTTTAGAGTGGGTCCAGAGGAGGGCCATGAAAATGATCAGAGATCTGGAACACGTCTCCTATGAGGAAAGGCTGAGAGAGTTGGGTTTTTTCAGTCTGGAGAAGAGGCGGTTCCAAGGACATCTTATGTCCACCTTTCAATATTTAAAGGGGGCTTATAAGAAAGACAGAGAAAGATTTTTTACGAGAGCCTGTAGTAACAGGACAAGGGGGCAACAGTTTTAACTGAAAGAGGGTAGATTTAGGTTGGATATAAAGAAGAAATATTTTATCATGAGGGTGGTGAGCCACTGGAAAAGATTGCCTGGATAGGTTGTGCCTCATCATTAGAAGTGCTCCAGGTCAGATTGGACAGATATTTGAGCAACCTAATCTAGCGGAATGCCAGAGGGAAGGACTACATGATTTTAAGGAATTCTTCCAGGCCAAACCATTCTATGATTCTGTGATACTATAATGCTTTTTCATGAAGTTGAAAACCATTGAAGGGCCCTATGCTTCTTCCCTGTGGCACTCTATGATTGTTTCTGTCCTGCATACAGTAAATTCTTTCTGTTTTTTTGTTTGTTTGTTTGTTTGTTGTGGGTTTTTAAAAAAATTTTCTGCTACACAGGCTGTATTTAGAGCAGTAGAGAAAGGGAGAGTAAAGACACACAACAAAGCAATCCTGAGCACGGGTAATAGTTCTGAACTCAATAGCACTGAGAAAGAAAGGAATGAAAAGGTGGAAGCAAAACTGTCAGAAATACATAATCCTATTTCATTTTTTTGTGTCATGGTTTTATCAAGACGAATCTGAATATTTGTGACACTGAGGTTTCCTGTAGCCCTTTGTGCAATTAACTTCACATCATTAGACAGAATTTTAACATCACATATGGATTTCATACCCTGTTCACTTTCACTGTTTCATTTCAGATACAATTATATTTCTTGCTCGACCTAAGTCCATTTGGCTTACTGTTTTTCCTGACACACTAACTATCTGTGGTAATATACTTCATTTTTAGAAATACTGGCATGAAAAAACCTGTTTAAATTAGCAGTGATTAATGCTGTGACTGAACTTTAATGCTGTGTTAAGAAAATATCAGCATATTTCTCAGGGAAACTCTGTGATTACTTCTAAGATGTCTTTTTCATAGAATCACTCTGAGAGTCACTCACCAGTCAGCATGAACTGATAGGCGTTGTCAGAGATGGAGAAGATGTGTGGAGGGGCCTCCTGGCGCTTCTTGCCTCGGTAGGCCAACACCACCTCTGGGTTGTACACCGGCAGCCACTTGTAGGGGTTGACAGTGACGCAGAAGAGACCCGAGTAGGTCTGCAGGGAAGGGAGACAGCACATTGGCTTCCGCTCAGCCTGGCAGAGCAGTTCCTGCTGGCTGCCCAAAGGAAGGCTGCTGCTGGTACTTACATAGATCATCCAGGCTGCGTAACGCTCTTTGAGGTTGTACAGCACAGCGGGTTCATGGAGGTGGGTCATCATGGCCATGTCCTCGATTTTATCATACTTGGGAGGGTTCATGGAGAAGATTTGATCTTCCTTCACAGTCAGAGTCTGCCAGCAGAAGGAGATGCCTGTGTTTCAGCTAAGATCTGAGACTCTGAATTACATACAATTTTTAAGCCTTGTTTTTCACTCACCTCTCCAGCTTCAGTCTTGACAGTGACCTTCCCTGATTCTTTGCTCTGGATCGTGCTTTTCACATAGGATTCTTTTGCATGTACCACAAAGACTGAAGTCTTGGCATCGAAAGGCTTGTTTTGGGCCTCAATTCTCTCCTTTTCTGACTTTCGGAGGTAAGGAGCTGCCTCCCCAAAGATAGCCATCTCAGAGTCTGATGACATGGCTACAGTTTATCCAGGGCAACACGGCACGGGGCTGACACAGAGAGACATACCACAGTGATGAGTGAAGGAAGAAATGCCTTTGTACTACACACCTGACTTTGTAGTGTTCTACTCTGCCTATTCTTATGGTCTCCCTCTCTATCTTATCTGCTTTTCACCCTAGATATCCTTTATGAGATCATAAAGAAGATAGGTGTCTTTGATGTAGATAATTTTAACTTTCTTTCCCTTATTCCAGTTTACACGTTCAGTTCTTTAGATCTAGTAGTGTTTCAGTTGGCTGTACAGAGAAATTGAATTGATTGGCACAATATAAATATTTTCTATATGAAGCAGCAGAGATACTGAAGGCAGTCATTGAAATTATGAGAGCCCACTTACATCCTCTGTCTCTTGCACATTTTAGACCATGCTATTTGTATTGACTATAGAGATGGAGCAACATAAGAAAAAGGTGTGAACTAAGCAAAAGCACAGGTGTGCATTGTCTATGCAAACCTTTTTCCTCAGTTAGAAGTCAGAGCCTTAACTTCTACAATTGTTCTGCCTTTTCCAGTTCAAGCTGATCCTTTAAATTAACTTGTACCAAGAGAGGAAAACTTCTTGATAAAAGACACTCAGAAGTATTTGACAAAATCTTAACTACGTATGTGCTCTTCATTCATCTTCTCTTTCCTGGATTTCTGTTTACAGGCAGTCCCCTGTTAACAATTCTGTATGAGGTCATCTATTTCCTAGCAGGTACCAAATTTGTCCAACCTAGTCATGAAAGGAAATTTACTGTTTTAGACAGCACAGCTCAGATAGAATTGTACAGCATTAGTATGCACAGATGTAAAGGATTATGGGAAGTGCCCATCTGGCTGCATTAAAAAAAAAAAAAAAAAAAAAAAAAAAAAAGTCTTGGAGAGTCTATTCCTATGGAGTAGGTAAATCAGAGTCTTACCTCTCTGTGATACCAGCTGGGTCTCAGGCTGAAAGCTGGTCAATACTGAAAAACAGAAATTACAACTTCCTTCTTATTTTTGCACAGAAACCCAAAAATATATGCCTGTGACTTGAAAGCAGAAAGGAAATCTCTGTTGATACAGATAGCCCTTTGAGGAAAGCAGTTCCACAGTCAGCAGCACGGCAGTGGGATTCTGCCGGCACCCAGCCCTCCATACTCTTACCTCAAAGCTTTCCGTGGAGACAGAACAGACTTGTCCTACCAGCGTTTTTATAGGTTCTGGTCTGCACACACAACTCTCTCCTCCTCTTTCTTAGGTCAAAAAAATTTTGGCAAAGCATTGTTTGGCAAACTTGACTGAGTGCATGATTCTCATTCGTGCTCGTGGATATATTTAGAAATATTTGAAGTCTTACTAGCTATGTGAATAAATCTTCTATAAATATTTTGACTAGGAATCTGAAAGGAGGAAGTGCTGTCCAGCAAATAGAGCAGGACACTAGGACTTGGAATTGTTGGTTCTCCTGACTGAATTGCTGTTTGACATATAAGATTCGAGTGTTGCAAGACTCAGCAGTATGAGAAGGATTACTATTACAAAGAGCTTTGGGGAGATTCTATTCTGAAACATTGTGGAAATAAGGAATAGGAACAATCTAGTATAGTGTAATTACAAAAGTTTAGACAACAATATCATGCTTGTATTTGCAACTCCTTAGCTTTTTGTTGGCCACTTTCAAAAGACCACAGACGACTATTTAACCCCCTTGATGCATACATTTAATTAGATCTTCTACCTTCTGACTGTGTTACCAGTTGGCCACAATCTGAAATTGGGTTTTATAGGCATTGTTTTGCTGTTCGCTATATCTGGCTGTGCTGGTTTACTCAGACATATGTCTAGCAGAATTTTCGGTAAGGTCAGATTAGCAGTGATTGCTGCCATTTTGTGTCCTTCATCGTTCAGGTTTATTGGCAGTTTTAACTTGCTAATTTGCTGCTATTGTAGTGACCTTGGACAGTGGCTATAGTTACCAAATGCAAGAATGGGGTTTAGATCACAAATACACCTCCTCCAGCCTTCCCAAGCACAAACACAAACTCCACAGAAATTTAGAGAACTCCTGGGAGGCTCTGGGTCTTGACATGTCTAATCTGTGAATGTAGACATAACTTTTTTTTTTCCCCGTAGCAATCCAGTACAAATCCTAGGTATTCTAGGGTAGATATTTTCTGCCAGAAGCCTCGTTCAAGAGAAAGCATTAACAAAAGTAACCTAAACCTCACCCTAAGAACACAAATCTAGATCAAGAAGGAAGTTTTTTCTTAATCTTAAAATGTCATGTCATTGTAAAAAAAAAAACCACAAAAAACACAACAAAAAACAACAAACCAAAAAAAAACAGCAATCAAAAAAAGATTCATTTTAATTCATTTAATGTGAATTTAAGCAAAATTCACAAAGGTTTAGGATACTGTTTACACAGAGGAAGAAAAGCACTTGACTTGTTCCAATACATCAATTGCAATGCATTGTCATAAGACAGGCATGTTGTTTATCTACGTACAAATAAGTTTATTTGTGCAGATGACTTTTAAACTAAGCATGAGAGTTCTCAGTGAAGGGGATCATTAGGTAAACCACAGAAGAAAAAAAATAGATGCATTTGAAAAAAAAAGCCACTCACATGGCTTTTAGCAATTGTGAGGGAATTTTAAGGATATGGCCACTTTAGGGAATATGTTGTGGCCATATCCTCTGGTGCTACAGATACGCGTCAAACAGCAGAATATTTATATCATATCTTGGGGGAAGGGTGTAGGGGGAAAAGACGCAAACAGAACACTCTAGCTGCTTTATACAGTAGAAGTTTAATATTCATGAGGTGTCTGGGAATCCTTCTGGGTCCTGCAGAGCTGCCATTTCCTTCACAAATTGTTAGGTATGATCTTCTATTTGAAGTTCTCCTTGGAGCTAGGATGAGGTGCTGTGGTTCTGTACCATATTCTGAAGGCTCACACTCTCCCTCAAATGTCCGGGAGGTGAAGCACTGTAAGAGGGGTCTGCTTCAAAGAACTTTTGTATGTTTCCAATACTGCATGTAAAATTGAAACATGATACGAATTATTCTTTTGTAAGTTTGTCAGTGTCTTTCTGAACAATAAATGTAGAGATTTTATAGTTTCTGTTTGAAAACCAATATTGGGTACTTGTAGAAATGTCATTGAAGAAAATGAAAAGGTCTTTCCTATCCTCTAGCATGCAAAACAGGATAAAGAAAGAAAGAAAAAATAAATTTTCCCCTCTTTTTCTAACGTATTATATAATTATTTAACAAAGAACGGACTTGACTGTTCTTTATATGACACACGAAATTAAATCCAAGTTGAATCTGTAGTTTCTTGACCAACTTGTCCCTGACTGTTGACATAGTGACTTCCAAGTTGTGCAGGAAGTGAAAGCTGAGCCATATATAGACATATAAATCTATACAGCTGTAAGAAATCTCTCATCCTTTTAATTCTGATTAAGGGTCTCCGTGACCCTGGCAATATCCACTTTTACAGACATTACTGTGTTTATGTGTCTTGTAGTAGCTGCAAAATTGTTATTTCATCTTCCTTCTTAGGTCCTCTGCACATGTTAATTAAAGAGGATGACTTGGATTCCAGAACATTGGTTCAAAGATCACCCTTGCAGTATATCATCCTCTCCATCAGTTTGACATCTTGTATTTTGTTTCACCTCCTAGGGTAGTGAGAATCATCTGGGAAGGCAACAGATTTGAGAGGGAGTGACAGATGACTTGTTTTTCTGTTCCCTGTGTCTTTAACTTCCCTTGCCAGAAACCTGGTAATAAAGGACCACCTTCTACAATGCATGGCTTCCATCTGCCTAGTCCAGGAAATAGTGCCTCACACATATTCTCTCTGCGGTAAGTACACTCTCAGATCCTAAAGCCATTCTGGGGCCCTGAGTTCTTGTGGATTGCCTTGCCTCTCCATCTAGCTTGGAAAAGTGAGAATGGGGAAACTTGAACCAACCTGGAAAGAGGACTTGCCAAGGCAGATCCTCAGACTGCTGAGGGGATAAAGAGCAGTGAGCTGTTCCTCCTTTGCATGAGATGATTTGGACTAAAGCTTTCCATTCCATCTGCTGAGTAAGACTGATTCTGCCTCGGGTGTTAACACCAGGTCAGAACACAGCAAAGGAGGGCAGTCATGGAAGACATCTTCAGTCCCAGCCAGGAAGCACTGCTCTGGTCTTTAATATCAAATTTCCTGTTTCTGAGGAGATTCAGAGAAGCAAGCCCATGGTCAGATAAAGACTTTCCTAAACAAGGTCACTACCCAACACTCAGCACTTTGAGTCTAAATCAGTTGATGGAATGGAAAGGCACAACTAGCAAGAGTCAGTTCGGGAATTTTTCAAGCTGAAGCGTCTTTCTTACTTTTGTGGAGCACTGATACTTTTTTTCCCACAGCCGACAACATAAGGATGCAATAGAGAATGAACAAATATGTCGATAGTAGAAAACATCATAATGCAAGTATCTGTAGAATTTAAGTCAAAGCTGTCCAGATCCATAGTATACCCTCAAATTTGGATTTTTATTGCTTGCAGTAATCTCTGTAATCATCAGTGCCTAGAAAAGAAGAAAATACAAGTTATTATAACAAAATTTGACAATGTAATTTTCTGTGAATTTTCTGAATAATTTTTCATGTTTGTGACATTCTCATGCTCCCATTAAACTCAAGATTTTTTTAGAGAATTTGTTAAACCAGAATGGTATAGTGTCAACTTGTGCTTCAGCCCCTTCCTGCCATTTTCAAGTTTTGGAAAAGACTGCATAAAGTTTTTTCACTTGTAGATGGCAAAAAAGATGCATAAATACAAAGGAGGGATGGTTCTCCTTCTGTGATTAATTGTAGAGGTGGACTTCATGCTATCTCAATCTTCAGCTCACCTTTCTCCTTGCCGGTTTCTGCTTGATTCTTGCAGGTTTTTCCTCCTTAAATTCATCTGTCTGCAGTAGAAAAGGAATAATAACTTCATAGAACCATCGAAGTGTTGGTGATAAAGGATCTCTGGAGGTCACTAGTCCTTTTTTTCAATTCATGATAACACCCCACTTCTCTCAAAAATCTGTTGCTGTGGTGTGGTATCCTCTTACTGAAAAACAGTGTCCAGGCTGAACCTTCCAAGCAGCTACTTGTGTTTTATCATCTGAGACTACCAAGAAGAGTTTGTTTTCATCTGTTTTTAATGGCATGTCAAGTAGTTATAGGCTGCTATACCACTCCCCAGCCTCTTTGCCAGACTAAACTCCTCGTACGTTGTGTGTGATGACCAACTTGGTAGCCTACCACTGCACTCTGCAGTTTCATCACGTCCTTCTCCAATAGAGGGAGAATAATAACTCCCTTCAATCTGATAGTGACACTGTTCCTAATGTAGCCTAGTATACAGTTTGTTTTCTTCACAATAAGAAAGCACCGCTGGCTTGTTTTTGCATTTATCATCTGAAGATTTGCCAAGGATACACTCCATATCATCATTGTCCAAGGTGCTGATGAAAATGTTGAACAATACATGCCACAGTGTTGAACTACTATGCTTGCTATTGACAGCTAACTGAATATCAAGCCATTCATCACTATCCCTTGAAAACTGGTCCAGCCAATTTTCAACAAATCTAATAGTCCATCTATCCAATGCATTCTTCTGAATAAGATTGCTGTAGGATACAATGTCAAAAACCTTTCTAAAGTTCACTTTTAATTTTTTCTCTATCACTTCTTTTTTCCCCCCTATCTACCTATTTAATCATAGAAGAAATTTCTTCCATCATGATTATTTTTCCTTCCTCCACTTCTTCACTTCACTGGGTGTCCTGTAACTTTTGAGGGCTTCTTAAGTTTTTAAAAGTTACAGAAATGAAAAAGAGAAATTAAGATTAAAATACATAGAAAATAATAAAAAGAGAGGAGGAAGAGGGGAAAATATAACCAACAACTGAAAATTCATTCAGTTTCAAAATGAAAGTAATTTAAAAATTATTAATGAGGGTATTTTTAATCTAGTTAGCACCTTGTATTGTTTTTCATGTTGTTTTTGTCGCCTTGGATCTAGAGGAGCGAAATTCACACAGACTGGAACAACCACATGGTTCATCAGATTTTCTGGCTAATTTTCGTTTTATCACGTTCTGTTTTCCAAAAAACTGATTTAAGTGATTTTCGCCTCACAGAAATAAAATGGTTGAACAGATAAGTCATAACTGAAATATTCAAAAAGTTTCTAATTTAAGTTTTCCTGGAGTTGCAACTACAGATTATAGTGTTGCATGGAATAAGTGGGAGTCTGGAATTTGTTCCAGGTTTTGCCTGTTTCAGTAACCTGTTCCAGCACTTGAATGTTAAATTCTTTCTTATGTTTAAAGGGATTTGCATTGTCTCAATTTGTGCCAATTGCCCCTTGTCACAGCACGGCACAGAGAAAAGTCATTGTGATATGATGTGATGTGGTGTTGATCTTGGACTCTCCTCTGTGACAGGACAGGGGGAGACAATAAACTCACAGGTCAAGATAAAGACAGGGAGGCTGCTTAAGTTATTGTCACAGGCAAAACAAACTCAACTTGAGGAAAATTTGGTTTTAATTTTTGCCAAATAGATTCAGTTAGTGTCAATTAAGGACAAAAATAAAAGCAACAGCTTCTCCCCAATACTTCCCAGACTCAGCTTCATTTACTCATTCCTGACTCCTCTGCCGTCTGCCCTCTCTGAGTGGTGTGGGTAGATGGGGAATGGGGGGGTAGCAGTCAGTCCATAAAGGTTCCTCTCTGCTGCTCCTTTATACTTTTCCCTTAGTCTGGCATGGGCTCTCCATGGTCTGCAGTTCCTTCAGGAAGTTTTCCTCCCCTCCAGTCCTTCATGAGCTGGAGTGTGGATATCTGGTTTGCCATGGTCCTCTCCATGTCTGCAGGGGAGCCTCTGCCCCGATGCCTGGAGCACCTCTTCCCTCTCCTTCTTTGACATTACGGAACACAGGACCAAAATTGTCAAAAGCCTTGCTAAGGTCAAATTGAAGAAAAGACACTGCTGTATTCACAGTTCACTGTGTTCACTAAGTTAGTAATTTCATCATGGAAGGCTGTTATGTTGATCAGGTATTATTTTTCACGCTGCGTGCTTCCAATGATCTTCTTGTTCTTCAGTGTATATGAGAATAATTTCCATGAGGATTTGCATCAGTTTCCCAGGAATCAAAGAGAGGCTGACTGGCATGTAGTTTGCACCTTCCTGCCTTTCTTGCTGCTGAAACACCTGTAAAAGTCCTTCTTGCTCTTCAAATCCCTTTGCCGGATTCAACTCGAGATGGGTTTTGGCTTTCCTAACCCACTTCCTGCACTCACACACTGTCTTTATATAGCTCCTGGGACAAATGACCTTGCTTCCATCTCTTGTATGCCTCCTCTTTTCTATTTGATTTTAGTCAGGAGTTCCTTACTTATTCACTCCACTACCACTTTTCCTTGCTTCCCTGATGTCGTGCATGTCAGGATGAACCAGCCTTGAGCTTGGAGGAGTTGAACCTTGAAAATCATCCAGTTCTTCTGGACCCTTCTTGGATTTTTCCAAGTAGATCCCCAAACAGGTGAAAGCCTGCTCTTCTGAAGGCCAGGGTTGTGATCCTGCATTTTGCTTTTTTCCCTCCTCCCAGCCTTCTGAACTCCAGCATCTCATGGTCACTGCAGCCAGCACTGCCCCTGACCTTCACATCCCATTCTTCCTAGTTTCTACGTATCAGATACATCAGAGCACCTTCCCTTGTGCCTCTGTCACCTTCATGTCTTCTGGACTGCTTGTGCACTGTTGTATTGCCCTTCCAATAGATAACAGGGTGGTTAAAATCCCCCACTATCTTTATGCCAGCTGTCTTCTCTGGATTCTTGATTTGAACTTTATTTAAACATACAGCACAAATATTTTCTACTGCAAGAAAAAAAAAAAAAAGTGGTAAGGAACTTAACTCTATGTATTGGGTGTCTGTGGCAAGGCTTTGGTAGCAGGGGTTACAGGGATGGCCTCTGTGAGAGACACCAGGAGCCACCTCTCTGCTGGACACAGTTCCAGCCAGCTCTGCAATTGACATACCATGGACAAAGCTGAGCCCATCTGTGAGTCTGGTAGTGCCTTTGTGGAAACATAGAAAAAAAATGTAGAAGTGTAGAAAATGTCAGAAAGAGAGAGGAGTTGGGAACAAAAAGATTGAGAAACAGCATATGGAACACCAAGGTCAGAGAAAGTAGAGGAGGAGGGGCTCCAGGGCTCCTGTTTTCTCCTCATGTCTCACTGAAGGTACATGTGTGTGGGAGTGAGTGCCCAGGTGGACATTTGTCTGCTAGCCAGGGCTAACCTATGACACTCTAGAAAGAAATGTAAGTAAATAACGTATCAGAGTGGATAATGCCTTAAGTTACAGCACTGCTACAGTGCACTTCCAAGTATTTCCTTGCATACTAATTATTTGTGAAAATAGAAAAGGGCAAAGCAATGCAGTATTCAGGAATTTCCAAACTAAAGCTGGAAAATCCTAAGGAAACACTACATATTCAGTAACAGGGAACGTTGGTGTTCTTCGGAATTTAGGGAGACAGGCTACTTAAATGTCAGATTTTGATTTCAATTTGACAAGCCAACCCTATGTAAACGGTTTGAAAGACTTGAAACCAGTTAGATCCAGTAAACAGAAATGTCAGACCCCTTCTTACTGCCACACAGAATTCCACAGACAAGTTAGAGGTCTCTGCCATGCTGTTTTTGGATGTGGAGTGGGGAAAAAAGTGAGAAGCTGTATGACGCTACTCTCCAGGAGTCTGCAGAAAAGCCTCCTGAGGCTCTTTTTTTCTGCAGTGTTGGGGAGTTGCTTTCACAGGTGTAGGAGAAGCTGTAAAGCATCAAGTACAGTATTAGAATATGGTATTCTTCATTAATTTTATGTAGCAGTTTGCTTTTGATGCTGTGTAGCATGGACCTCTCCTGCAATGGCAGGTCTGAGGGAGGAAGGACTGGAGAGAGGTCCTTAGATAGCCTTACTCTAATGTACATGAGGACTGGAATGTTTGAGTTTCTTTTTATTAAGGTCAAATATTACCTATTACTCAACTATGTGATCCTATTTTTTCACTATCACGGGCTTGCCAGACTTGACACTGTCTCAAGACAGGGATGTCTGGATGTCCGCAGGGTTGATGTTATATATTAGAACATCCACGGAATAACAGACTGGCAAGTAAATTCAGAAAACCAGGTGATATACAACAAAACCAGGTAATGAGCATACAGAGAAAGGTGAGAGATATTGATGGGCATTTTACATCACTGGGGAGATCTAAGGGGAGAGGAATGAGGAACTGGGACAATGGATGTTGCAGTCGGGATGGGCCACTCTGTAGCATGTGGAGACATGACCATCCATCCTATATACCAATGTATTTTTCTAGGGACACATGGATCATAACTTTCCCAGTGCCATACCTTTGCAGGATCTCCTGTCTCCCTGATTGCTTCCCAGAGCTGGACGTGCTGTGTGAGGGGGAAAGGGACAGAAGTCTCTATGTCTATCACAAGGCTTTCCTCTAGTTGTGTGGAGAAGGCAGGACATAGACCTTTGCTCCTAGTGCTTTTCCTTGGCTTGTGTGTAACCTCTTTTTTAATTCCTTGAACCTGCACTTGTATTTACAGCATCATTAGGGCAATGAAGCTGGTGAAAGGCCTGGAGAACAAGTCTTATGAGGAGCAGCTGAGGCAATGGGGGTTGTTCAATCTGGAGAAGAGGAGGCTGAGGGGAGACCTTATTTCTCTTTACAAATACCTGAAGGGAGGTTGTAGTGAGGTGGGTGTTGGTCTCTTCTCCCAAGTAACTAACAATAGTACAAGAGGAAATGGCCTCAAGTTGTGCCAGGGGAGGTTCAGATTGGACATTAGGAAAAATTTCTTTACCAAAAGAGTAGTCAGTCTTTGGAACAGGCTGCCCAGGGAAGTGATGGAGTCACCATCCCTGGACATGTTCAAAAAAAAACGTGTTGACGTAGCGCTTGTAGATGTGGTTTAGTGGGCATGGTGGTATTAGGTCAACGGTTGGACTTGATCTCAGAGGTCTATTCCAACCTTATGATTCTATGATTCTGTGATTAACTGCTTGAATCAGTCACTGACATATATTTGGGCCCAACTATAATGGTAATTCAGGAAATTCAGCTGTATGGTCTCACCCTTATGTCTCTCTTACATCCACCCCTATGATTTACATTTCTCTGTCTCTGCCTTATATCTGTATTTACATATACACTACCAAAAGAGGACCCTGTCCATACTAGTTTTCATCACTCTGCAGCTGTCTGTATGTCTCTATGTACTCTGTCAGGTGGGCTGAATTTCCTTAGGTGCACAGCTACTGTTTGTACTACACAGGACACGTTGCTTTTGGAACTGTTCTTTTACCTTTTCTTGTTACGCTTGGTGCCCTCCAACGCAATACCTAATCTGGTCTGAAAACAGAAGCTTGTGGAGTCATCTGGGAGACCTGATGACATTTTAGAAAAGAGGACAACAGGACTTCACCCAAAATTACATGCTCTTCTACATTCTGTCAATCTTTAATTTGACACCTCTATAATTTTTAATTTTTAGCAAGGTAATTCCTGACTCCCTGCTAGTTGGAGGTAGGCAGGGAAACTGGTATACCTTGGCCATAAGAACTGCTGGAAAATGCATGTAATTAAACTTTTTTTCTCAGCTGCAACTCCAGGGAGACATAAGAGCAGGGATAACCCTATCACCATGACTTGACTTTGAGTTCTAAGAGCATTTATTAAAACACCAGCTCAAAGCCCCACCCAGAAGCCTAGGAAAGTTTGACCAGCTGATCTGAGCACCCTCCCTTTTCTATTGCTAGCATATCAACAAACAGGCTTAATTAAATAGCGCATTATTGGAAAAATGATAGGAAAATAGAATACCATGTGAAAGGGCACAATTAGTCACTAGTGTCCTCTTTCTCTTGAGACGCTCTGGCAACAACCTGACTCTGCATTTCCTGGAGTCAGAGTTGAATGCTCACAAGTGTGAGCCATTTGCAGCTCTGTGTTCTTAGCTAACCATCCACTGCAGCAGCTCTGCGCTGCTGGCCATCCTGCTGACTGCGCTGGCCACTAACAGTCCTCGCAGCTCCTTCAAAGTAGCTCTTTAATAGGTCTACATCTTCCTTAGGTATCCCCTCTTCAGTGTGACCACAGGTAGTCATTGCTGAACAAACTCACCAAATACTCCTATGTTCCTTCTTTGTCTAGGCTTCCTTCACCCAAGGTTGTAACTTATTGCAGTATATGAAAGGACTGTTGACTCTGGATGTATTTTCCCATGTTCTTACAGCAGATTGCAGAGAGTTTACAGCAAAGCTGAAAGTGACTGAATGGGAGAAGCAGCCTGCCAGGATGTAATGGATGGGGAAAATTTAGTTATAAAATCCTTTTGCTTCTAATATCTTTGTTTCTGAATTATTTGTGTCTTACAAACTGTCCTTCACAGTAGAATCAGGTTTGGGAGTATAATAGTCCTATAAAGTGTTGATTTCATCACCTTGCAAAAATGATTTTTGCAGATGAGCCGCAAAGTTTTGAGTTTGGCATCCTGGTATCTCAGAAGCTTTAGAAAAAGTAAGTAAAAAAATGTGGTACTCAGAAAATAAACAGGTCAGTGCTTGGCAGTGCTCAAAACATAAACAGAGTATAAACCCAGGAAACATTACTATGCTATGCTATTAAATTTATTTGGCACCCACAACTTGCCTAGGGAGTACATATCACTCCGCTTAAAAACATATGTATGTAGTAGAAACCAAAAAAAAAAAAAAAGTGATCAGGGATCAGGAGTGGCCTGCACATGAAGGACCCTTGGACCCTTCTTTTTTGGGATGGAAGTGGGTGATTACACCTAGGTCTCAAAAACCTTAGGAAATAATGACAGACATGAAAAGGTCAATGTGGAAAAATAGCTAAGGGACACTTGGTACCGATGAAGTAGTTTTCCTTAGAGTGCACAATTTAACTGTAGAAATAATTTCCATAGAACACTGTGAAGGTCAAAGGGTAAATGAGTTAAAAAGAAATAATAAGTTTTGTTGTATTTTTTTATTAACTTCATAAAAATTTAGTATAATTTTTGGAGAATAGGTCCATCAGAAGCAATTATTGGTACTAGTCCAGCTAGGCCATCCTGTTCAAATCTCTGAACTACTGTCTTTATTGCTCTCTCTGGACCTTATCTAGTTCTACTGTCTCCTCTTTGAGATGAGAGATAAGAACAGCCACTGCATTCAGGTGTTATAGACTTCCATTGCAATGCAGCAAAAATCTGGGGACTAGTTTTGTTTTTCTTTTCTCTGGTCTCTTTTCTGATAATTTCTGCAGTTTATTTTAGCCTTTTACCAGTGCTGGTGATGCTCTTCCCAACGCAGCTCAGGATGCTTTGCCTTCTTTGCTGCAAGAAAACATTGCTGTCCACCAGGACTGCCTGGTCCTTCTCTGCAAAGCTCCTTTCCAGATGGTTCCTTCTCAGCCTGTGCATGTGGCTGTTCTTTCTTAAGTACAGGACTTTCTGCTTCCCTTTGTTGAACTTCATGTCAGCCCTTTTCTCCAGCCTGCTGCCAAGGTCTCTATCAACTTCCTCTCCCAATTTTGTATTGTGTGCAAACTTGCTGAGAGTGTACTCTGTCCCATCATCCAGTTTGTTAATGATGATGTTAAACACTATTGAACCTGTATTTTCTGGCCCTGTATTTCCTGTATTGCATATTGTTTGCAGTTTTGTCAGTTATGCCCATGCTTTTTGTTAAAATATGGGATCCCAAACAAACTTCTGTATCCCAGGGATATCACTGGATGTCACGCATAACATGACTATCCAGAGCTGGTGCTAATGCTTCTTCTGTGGAAGCATCAGTATGCCAGCATGCCTGCCAATCTAAACCAGCCTGCAATTACCTCCTGCCTTTACAATGCCGTTTTCCACTCTTCGGTTGCCTAGGATCTTTATACATCTCATTGCAGCCTGGAGCAGAGCATAATCACGACTTTCCTGTCTGGAAATGCTAAACCTTTCATATCAACAGCTGTCAAGTGAACAGCTTAGAGGAGATGCAGATGATGCAGGTGATGGAGAAATTTGGTGAGATTTCTTTGGAATTGTTACTGTCAGCATATCTCATTGTCTTGCTCCAGTGTGACTCCACGTACAGACATGATAGTTGGCTCCAGAATCCAACCTGGAGCACACTGTCCATTTCTCTCCACCTGGCAGGTACGGCACAATGTACATTAGTTCACCCCACGATCTGTTGCGGGCAGACGATACAGCTGCTGAAGATGCCACCTCTGTCCTAATGCAACGTAGTGCAACACATGCCTTCCTTATCACACTATACACATGTCGCTGTAGTGAGCTGCAGCTTAGTCCTCATCATACTGAGGTCTATGAACTGGAAAACTGCAAAACGGTTAATGTGTTTCAGCACCAGGGTAGCATCACACCAAATGCTCTGCTATGTACCTACTTGATCCTGTTAGCTCTGCTATCACAGCCAGTATTCAGAAACACTTTTTTAAACAAACCTAAAAAGAAGGTTAAAATAACAAAGCATTTAGGGCTAATTCTAGCTGTTTTTTAACTTCAGCACTTCAATAATTATCATTTCACTCAATGTTGTAAAATAAAGTGTTTTAAGGGGAAATTTCTAGACTGTCAGGTTCCAATACTCTCTGACCAGGCTTTCTTTAGATATTCCATACAAAGTGGAATACCCACAGAGGGTTCGAAGTTTTAATATCAGCTTTAGCTCTGAAGATGTTTGACGTTACACAGTATTTTAATTTAACAGAGTGATACTGCAAAATATGGAAATCACAACACAAACTTAGTATAGCAAATACAATATACAGTTGAATCGCAATACAAATATCATTCCCATTACCAGTCTTCAGATGCTCACCATCATGATACTGGACATCCCTAGTCAATGGGAAGGAATATGTGGGTTGAAACCAGCCCAAGCCCATTGTCCTCTTCAAAGTAAATTTTTATATTCTATGTTGGTCTGAATCATATACCACTCCCCACTCCTGCCCACCCCCCCCACCCCACCCCCCACCCCCACCCCCCCCGCTGCTTCCTGCCTGGTCTGAATGGCTTAGGAGGATTATACTTTCTACTAGTTGTTTTAGCGAAAATCATTTACATAAACATTTATGCCACTCAACCGATACATATATTTCTCTAAAACAAAGGTATCCTTTATGTTGAGATAAGTCTAGCTCCCTTTAGGATAGCTGTGATCACTTCTTACATTCTTTTCTGAGCTTCTTGAGGACACCATCCTCCCTTACCATTTTTGAGCCTTCTTTTCTTGTTGGGGTTTGTTGATCAGTCACACAGACTATTGCTTGAATTTGTTATTGAATGCTCCTTTTGTATTGTATGCTTCTATTCAGAAGAACCTTGACAAGCTGGAGAAATGAGAAGACAGGAATCTCATGGCATTCAACAAAGGGAAATGAAAATAGTGTGCACAGGTTAGTGTCAGGTAGGTACAATTCAAGGGAAGTTGACAGTCCTAGGAGAGGAGATGTGTATATGTTTGTATGTCTTAAAAATAACCCCAAAACCACAAAACAGAATACAAAAAGTGTTCCTACAAAAAAGAAGCTGATGATGAAAAGAAATGCAGAATGGCCTCTGAATAAGAAGAGGAATCCATTACAGTAGGATTGCATTCAGTCTGTGAATCCACATGTCATATCTAATCAAGATTCAGCTAGATGATTCAGACAGTCCTGAAAGAGGCAGCAACATTTAGATGCAAAAAGAAAAACAACTAGTTGACTTTCTGCCATTTCTGTTTCCATCTATGCAGGTTTGGACTTGACTGACACTAGAAGCAAAACACAGCACAGCCAAAAAGAAGTGGCTGATTGAAAGCCATCTCTGGATATAGAATATCCTGCACAGCAGTGCAGTGTGAGCAAGGCACTGGAGTGTTGACATTCCCTACAGAGGAGGGCAGATTCAGGATGCTGAAAATAGATCCCTCTTGAAATGGAGACCAGGCAGCTGCCTCACTTTCTGCCAGCTCTGAAGATATGACTTCCCTCCCCCCATGCTGAGAGGGGCCAGAAAGAACAGAGAGGTTATTTCGGCAGTTCAGATAAAATAAAGTTGAAATATCTCAAAATGCTCGGTTTGTGTCCTGTCTCTTCCAAGACCCCTGAGGGAAATTATCTCTTCATTCTTTTTACATTTCAAGTGGAAATAACTGATAGGAACAATGCACTGTTCTGAAAGATGCATTTATTCACAAGAAATACAGTCTTTACACTACTATCCTTGTCCAATATTGCCCACTAATTTTAAGGCAACACATTAGACAGTCAAAGACAGAAATGTTAGCATTACTGTAACACTTGCAAGAAAACTGTGAAGGTTACTGTTATGTAGATGCAATACAATAACTCATGCAGGCTTTGATGTGCTCACAGTAATACTTTCTGCAACTGTAAAATTCTCACTGAGGCATTTTGGTGTTTGGGCTCTCCTTATATTAAGCTCTCTTTGGTTAATGTATTAGATGCTTTTTCCTTTTTTTACCATTTCTGATTTTATTGCTGGACTCCTAGAGTTTCCTTCTTAGGATCTTTGTCCCAGCCTGTAAATTCTGATCCTGCCCTTCACTGGTGTGGTCTGAAGATTCTCTACTCTGCCCCATTTAACTGAGAAGAGAATATTAGTCATCGTCCAGGCCAAATCTTTTCTGGACTGGCTGGCATGTCAGCAAAACAGAAACTTCCAGCCTTACCAATGCTGCTGACTTACCTGGCTTTGGGTCCTGTCCCTCCTCTGTCTCCACTAACTTTGATGAACAGAAAATTGTTTTGCTGTGTTTTAGTTGGGCAGGATATTTGCACAGAACCAGTAACCATTGCATTCCTTGGGGCAATCCATACCAGGTGGTGTTTATTCATGGTTAATTGTTTGTCAAGCCTGCCAAGAGGAGAGGAGTTGGAGCTTAAGACTGTAAGAATGCAGCAGCATCTCCGTCAGCATGGGCTCAAGAAATACACATGGCAGGTGCCTCAGGACAGGTGGCAGCTCTAACCAACTGCAAGTAGGGACTGCAAAGCAGCAGTAGGATATATCTCTCTGGTTGGTCTGAAAGGGTTCTTTTGCTGACCTGTCGTGATCAGACCAGTACAATAACCTTGAGCACTTACTCTGACATGAATTATTTGTTTGTTTGACAGTTACCCATTGTTGTATCCAGTTTTCAAAGTACTGGGCATCAGTTATTTCTTCCTCTCTTATTTGTGCCTTCCCCAATCCATCACGATCTCTCTGAACAGTGTAATTTGGCTAATACTTTCTTTGTATAAGAACGTTTTACACCTGAGAGACTGTAAAATAGATTCTGTCACCTCTAGTGCTGGCTTGGACTGGGAAACGTACTGGTGATGTTGTTTCATGAACAGGATGAGAGACTTCAACGTTTTTATTCAAAATTTCCCGCTGCTTTTGGGTGCAGCCAGAGATATAAAAGGACTTGAAGAACTTCAGTGAAGAGATTGGCAATCATGTTAAAGAAACTCATGCCCTCAGAAAGAGAGGTTTTTTCATGCTATGTGAATTTGCCAAGATACATCAAGGTAAAGGAGCAGTGGCAGGAGTGGAAGAAAGACAATAAGCAGAGGACTTGCCAGCAGCTGGTAATACCTAGTAGTCTGTACAGACAGATGCTCTGGGATTAGAAGGCAGGAGAAATCTACTGTAAGTGAGAAAGGAGCTGCATCATTGATTGGTTACCCTTCCTCTTCATCTCTTCTGCCTAGGCAGAGCCTTCAAACTCTACCTTCCACCTCTCCAGACCGTTTTCTGTATCTTCTCCTCATGTCCCCTCTTTCCCTCCTTCTTCCCCTCCCCATTCCCATTAGATACAGGCCAGATTTACCTTACTTCTAAGAGTGTGATGAGGGACAGATATCACTTAGAAGATCTGTACCTACAGACCTTTTAATGTGGCTTCCTGGCAGAAATCTGAGCTGCTACTGCCTGCATAATTGTTGTTTGAAATACAAAACCCCACAGGACTTCAAAGTCATAATAGACAGTGTAGGAAAATAACGGAAGATTTGCGAGGAGGACTGTAAACATGCTCAGGTGATTTAGGGTGTCCAAAAAACACGTATATATCACACTAATTGTCGTTTTGTTCTGTGTGCTTGACAAGTAACATCT
Source organism: Leptosomus discolor (assembly GCF_034619465.1). Taxonomy (NCBI): domain Eukaryota; kingdom Metazoa; phylum Chordata; class Aves; order Leptosomiformes; family Leptosomidae; genus Leptosomus; species Leptosomus discolor. The sequence goes on along the minus strand of NC_141405.1, from coordinate 19,011,167 downwards.
CTGTCTAGATAAAGTAGGTCTGTGATAGACTCAGAGGCACCTTATTGGACATGCTTGAGATTCCTGCCCTGCTGGGGGAAAGATCAAAGCACAGTGGAAAGCTATGCCCGCAAAAATCCCTGATACACAGGCAAAAGCAGAAGGTTCTGAAGCTTTTTCTCTCTAGCAAGGACCGAGCTCCACAGTGCCTGTGTACCTGCTTGCATGCCTCTGCCTGTGTGCTGCTTTGGAGATCCCCCAGCTCACAACGTAACGAGAATAAATTTGCTCTTTGCATTTCATCTGTGGGTTTGTGGTTGTTCCTGCCTCCTGCCTGCATCAGCTCACACAGACAGATGTTTTGCACAAAATCATTGGCTAAAATAGCCTTTGAGATGTAGCGTTCTAGGTTTTCTTGGCAGAATGAAAATGCAGTAATATTCTCTGGTGGCTGTGATCCCTCTTTAGCTTCACATTCTTAGCCTGCATATCTTAGTTTTTCCTTCTTCCACTAAATACTGTACAACACATACTAGCAAACATGGCTTTGTCCAGGAAATAGCAGTCAGGTTTCAAACAGAAAAATACATGAACTCTAGCTATCTTGAAGATGTTCAGGAAAAAAATGAAAAGCTGCTGGTATTCCTCTTTAGGGACCTGTTTTTTTTGAGAGCCAGTGCTCAGTTATATAGATAGCATAACACAGTACCTTGAAAACAAACACTACAACACAATATGTTTCATAGTCAGGTGGCATAATCACAACAGGTTCCCTCTGATATCAGGAACATCTAACAGGATCTCTGTAAGAGTCCTTCAGTCTTCTTAGCAGTTCCACACCCATGGCGCCTGTTCTTCCCAAAGATAAAACAGCAGGCACCTGCAGGCCTTTTGCCACAGTACACTCACTTTCATTGTCAGCCACTAGACCTGCTGTTTTAGTATGATGGTTTTCATATCTTGAACCTGCTTTTTGGTACAGGGTTTTTGGCACATGAAGCATATACATGAATCTTCTTTCCCAGCTTCCAGTTGAGCGCATAATATACAGTATGTGGACAGGACTGGTTGCAGCTAGCTATTTTATTAAGCCATTTGTTATTGGACCTTTCTTAGTGAGACCCAGAAAGAAACCTGCATTGTCTATCCCCTCCTGCCCCTCCCCTTGCAGTACACCATTGGATATGGAGATTTTGCAGCTTATTCACACCTTCTCACCTCAGGCCATGATTGCATCTTCAGTTACTGTGAAAGTCCTTCTTTTGGGGCTAATTAGAAAGAGCATGTTCTTTTCTCAGGGGCAAAAATAAGTATGTGAAAAACTTTTTTCTTTCCAAGAATGTTTTTACTACTCTTAAAAACAAAGGTGTGTCAGTGTGCTAGGACAATTTACTTAACGGCCTTTCCTACCTCTGGTTGGAAGCAAGTTATTATGTTAGGAACTGGAGGGGCAGGACGAAATGATCTTGATTTACCAATCTGAACGCAGAAGAAAATGGGGCTGTGGCCTTCTCCAGCTGCTTTATGGCCTGTGGAAGATAAACTCAGATAAAATAAACAGTGTGACCAGCATTTAAGTCATGGCAGACTTCAGAATACAGGAGTCCAGAATACAGTAGTTCAGAATTGTAAAAACAAGTGAATTTCCAACTTGACTTTAATAAAATTCTTGTTAATTATTTCACATTTATTCCTGTTGACCCCGGTTCCTAGGGAGACTTGCCTCCCATATAGATTCAACAATGTCACCAGCTCTTCACTAAAAATCAGTCATGCCAGAGCCTATCTGTTGTGACAAGCAGCATACTCTCACCATGCCTACCCACAACAGATCCATGTGTGAGCACCTCTTATGAGTTTACATCAGAGAACAGTACTCTTCAGTCCTTACAGATATTCCACATAAGAAGGGTTTAAATTTTAATGACAAATTTACTTATTTGAAGATATTTAATGTTACATGGGTTTTTGATTTAGCAGAGTGATACAGTAGTCTGATGAAAGCACAATACAAACACAATAGAACAATTGCAATATGGTTGAATCACAAACCAAATGCAATTTCTGTTGCCTGTCTCTGTGTGCTCAACATCACTAGGCATGCCCAGCTGCCGGGAAGGAATACCCTTCCTATACTACCGAGAGAGTTATTTTCCCACTCTGTAATGGCCATCAGGGTATGATAAAAATAGATAAAGAGTCTGTCTGAGCAGCTGCACTGATGGACCCATGGAGGTGGCCCAGGTGGAGAAGCTATGAGGGTCTGTAGGTTTCCTCTGCCATTTCCTGAAATGCCTTCTGCCTCAGGCACTCTTCAACATCACCCACTTGCACAGCTTTTCTGTGAGACTTTTCCAGATTTTAAGCTTGCGCATGTGTATATTTTCCCAAAGCTTACTGGGTCTTTAACGAGGAAACAAGTTTGGCATTAGAACACAAATTTTAGTTGGGTTTGAACAAGTTTCTGACAGTGTTACATAGTGAGCAGTCTACTTAACTCTGATCTTTCCTCACAAGCTTTCTGAAAAAGTGGTTAGTGAGATGCCCTTCTACAAGACGGGCCCATCTAGAAGACATCCATCTACAAGAAGGGCTGAGAGGAGGACCCAGGGAACTACAGGCCCGTCAGCCTGACCTTGGGACCAGAGAAGATTATGGAGCAGTTCATCTTGAGGGTGCCCACATGGCAAGTGCAGGACATCCAGGGAATCAGGCCCAGCCAGCATGGGTTCATGAAGGGCAGGTCCTGTTCAACCAACCTGATCTCCTGCTATGACCAGATGACCTGCCTAGTCCATGAGGGGAAGGCTGTGGATGTCATCTACCTTGCCTTTAGTAAAGCCTTTGACACAGTCTCCCACAGCATCCTCCTAAGAAACCCGAAGGCTCATGGCCTAGACAGGTTCACACTAAGCTGGGTTAAAAACTGGCTGCATGGCCAAGCACAGAGAGTTGTGGTGAATGGAGTTAAGTCCAGCTGGTGGCCGGACACAAGCGGTGCTCCCCAGGGCTCAGTTTTGGGACCGGTCTTGTTTAACATCTTTATCGATGATCTGGGTGAGGGGATTGAGTGCTTCCTCAGTAAGTTTGCAGATGACACTAGATTGGGTGCGATTGTTGGTCTGCTCAAGGGTAGGAAGTCTCTGCGGAGGGATCTGGACAGGCTGGATCGATGGGCTGAGGCCAATAGTATGAGGTTTAACAGGGCCAAGTGCAGGGTCCTGCCCTTGGGTCACACCAACCCCACGCAGCGCTGCAGGCTGGGGAGGAGTGGCTGGAGAGCTGGCCGGCAGAAAAGGCTCTGGGGGTGCTGGTCAACAACCGGCTGGACATGAGCCGGCAGTGTGCCCAGGTGGCCAAAAAGGCCAACAGCATCCTGGCCTATACTAAAAATGGTGTGGCCAGCAAGAGTAGGGAGGTGATTGTGCCCCTGTACTTGGCAGTGGTGAGACTGCACCTTGAATGCTGTGTGCTGTTTTGGGCCCTTCACTGCAAGAAGGACATTGAGGTGCTGAAACGTGTCCAGAGAAGGGCAACGAAGCTGGTGAAGGGTCTGGAGCACAGGTCTGATGAGGAGTGGCTGAGGGAACTGGGGTTGTTCAGCCTGGAGAAGAGGAGGCTGAGGGAGACCTTCTCTATGACCTGCTGGCCACACTATTTCTGATACAGGCCAGGATGCTGTTGGCCTTCTTGGCCACCTGGGCACACTGCCATCACTTGCCATGCGAGCACCCTCAAGATGAACTGCTCCATAATCTTCTCCGGTCCCAAGGTCAGGCTGACGGGCCTGTAGTTCCCCGGATCCTCCTCCCGGCCCTTCTTGTAGATGGGCATCACATTGGCAAGCCCCCAGTTGTCTGGTACCTCCCCTGCTGACCAGGACTGCTGGCAAATGATGGATAGTGGTTTGGCCAGCTCCCCCACCAGCTCTCTCACTACTCTCAGGTGGATCCCTTCCACCCCCATAGGCTTGTGGATGTCGAGGTGGCAAAGCAGGTCATTAACCGCTTCTTCCTGAATTCTAGGGGGTTTAGTCTTCTCTCGGTCCCTGATTTCCATCTCGGGGCACTGATTACCTTGCGGATTGCTTGTCTGCCTATTAAAGACTGAAGCAAAGAAGGCATTAAGTACCTCAGCCTTTTCCTTATCATTGGTGACAATGTTCCCCTCCGGTCCTTCCAATCTCAGCTATTCTGTATGATTTCATGGTCCCAGCTTCAGAGCAGGCCAAGCAGCTCAGCAAGGCTGTTCTGTTTAGGCAAGAAGCAACATGCAGCCGGTTCAGGCACCTCTGCATGATATTGCAGACTGCAATACAGACATGCAATAATGGTATGGCAGACCAGATTATCTAGTATCTCACTAGTCAGATAGCATTAACACTGAGGTTATGGGCCAGGCACTGAAGAAGTAACCCAAGATCTATGATAAATTCCAGCAGCTTTGCTGAAAGCCCTGCTGGTATGTCCCCACTGCCTGTATCAGCCCATGAGTGGGATTTGCTCAGCTGTGAGCAGGCCCAGCTGTGCTGCAGTCCCATCTCAGCATCCAAACCCGGTAAGCATCCAAGGATGTGGCTCAGCAGCCGTGGTATGGGTGCATGGGGTGCTTTGCCTCCCAGGTGCAGGCTCTGCTCAGAGCTGCGATCAGTGTCTACGGCTGACACTGCCTGTGCTCAGTCTGCCTGCCCGTGCAGAGGGGTGCTCTCTCTCCCAGGGACCAGAGCCTGCCCTGGCTCCACAGCAGCAGCACCCGGGCTCCAGGCTCTCCATGGCGTGGCCTCTTTGCCAGCTGCTGACCCCGAGGGGGACTGCCTGCCTTGCTGCTGCATGTTGGCTTGATGTGACAGGCATGTGAGGACATGGCAGTTGCTCTAGGTCAACCCAAAGGCCAGCCCACAGCAGTGAGTGCCTGGCAGAGGCTGAGACCCTCACTGGTGTCTGAGGCTGACAAAGTATGGAAATTATGAGAATAGGCAGCTGTGCTGAGGCTTTCCCTGAACACTGACACTTCCCCAGGCGCTCCTGGCTCAGGCACATCCCAGTCCTGATGTGTTTGTTGTGTGTGAGGTCAGGAGTCTGCATCTGGTTCTCTTCCCATGGATTTGTGTGGCAGCTTTTTAAACAAATGGAAACATTTGGCAGCTACTCTGTTGGTGGTGAGGAGCTGTGGCAATTAACTATGAGTGGACTGAATAATCCCATCCTTCTGTCTTTGGCTATCTGCTGATTTCAGTTGATGCCTCTGCTTCTTGTGCAGGGAAATTCAGTCATCATCCACTCCCTCTTGTTGTCCTCTCTTGATTTTGCAGACCTTATCTTACCTTATCTGCCGGCTGACTCCTCTCTGGCTTGAAGGGCCCAAAGCTGACTGGGCATTTTAAAGTGCTGAAGGACATTTCAGATGCCTGTGCCAGATGACACTGAATGCTCTTTCAAGTGGGAGGGACCCCCACATGGCCCTTGAAAACGTCTGTCATTCTAAATCAAGTGTGTTGAAGAGGTGAAAAAATTGTCTCTCTCCACAGTCTACATAAAGTGTGTGATGTTCTCAAAATGAACTCGGCTGTACTGGAGGAACCCATTAGAGCCTGATTTGGTTTGAAAATCTCTTGGCTCAGCAGCTCCAATACAAACACATCTCTGAGGACCCCAGCTGAAGTGCCTATTTTTATGGTTATTGGTATCACCGCTCTCAGGGGTCAGGTTTCAAAAGAAAGAATCTAATTTTTCGCTGACATTGTAAAATTTGAGGGGGAGGTTAGAGGTCTGTGGGGAGTAAGCGAAGCATTTGGCTCCACCAGCTGCACAGGGAATATGATCTGGGCCAAATATAAGAACTTGGGGATTTATACATTTGTTTTAGGTGTTCGAAGTTCATTTAAAGTGATGGTTCTCCTTACAGCCTTACTCACATATGCCTGTCCCACACCATTTATGGTATTCTAATGTTTCTCCTCTGGATTGGCCTTGCCGTTGCTGTGCAGTCTGAAGCCTTCCTGGGAAGTAATCCCTGCGTGAATGTGTAGACAAAGTAGGTTTTCCTCAGAGAACTACGGACACTGTTGACCATGATCATGTTCACCCTTTTTTCTGTTTTGTCATCCCAGTTCTCACATAAGTATATGAAACAACATTCATAGATCTGTCTGGTAAGAAAAGAGGTTGCTGTGTGCCAGAGAGTAAACATTTTCTACTCCTTATGCACCAAAATTGTTCCACAGAGAGAGATTTCTCCACTGCTGCTTTTGCACTGGGAGGTGGGCTCATTTCCTTCTTTGGTAGCAGAAGTGTGGCTGTGGAATTGCAGAAAAAGTAACCTTATATCCTCTTGGTCTAACACTTACCTGTTCTCTGTGTAATACATCAGGAGGGAGATCTCCTATGTAGCATCAGATTTCCATAGGGAACCAGGATCATCTTGCGTTTGGCTCATGAGAAGTGTCTGCAACAGCACCTCTGTCCTCTGAGTCTTCAATAACAGAGGTCTTAAGAGGCATTAACTCAGAAAAATTATGGGGGAAAGTTTTATCCCCCATATCTGAATGTTATGGAAGATTTCACTTAGCAACCTACTTCGTGTTCAAATGAGTTCTGTCCTCCTGTTCAGCCAGGAATGCTGCATCCGTGCCAGAGAAAACAGCATGTGCTCAGTGGTCACAGAAGTACTGCAGAAAAGTGAGTTTTGTTATCAGGAACTTGACAATGTACCACTGGCACTGGAGATGACCAGGCTATTGTTGACAGTGGCTTGCATTTAGCTCAGAGGAAGGTGCTGGGCTCCATCAGTTCACTCCTGCCAAGTCAGAAGTTCCCTCATGTCCTCAGCTGAGATGTCCATGCGGCAGTTCTGCCAGCAGCAAAGGGCTTGTTAACATGTCCAGGAAACAATCCACACATGCAATGGCTGCTTGGATTGTTTGGGAAGAGCCTGCGGCATGGCTTCTACTAAACAGTGGATTATCTGCATAACAAGGAAGTTTGGCACCTAAGAGTTTGGCTTCCACATTATGCAAAGCACTCAGGCTACTTCCAGCACAGGCCAACCATGCAGTGCAGTGGGAGGAAGGCATGCACAGAGCAAGTACTTCAGAGCCAGGACTGGGTGCAGACTGGATGCTGATACTAGCACAGCTTTGTCTTCTCAGAAAGAAAAAGGCAAAGGGAGGGATTTGACCTTAAGACTCAGCGGAGAAAATGCTTAAAAGGTGTTTCTTGAATTGTGACTGTCAAATAGCAGATGACAAAAAGAGCCCTTTTTAGACTATATACAAGTGTGCAAGAGAGTGTGTGTATGTCTCTCTGGCAATGTACAAGGGTTCCCCCACACACCTCAGTATGTTCTATTGTCTTGAGCCAAATTCTGTGCCATATATCCTGCTGGTAAATGTCCCAAATGAGCAAGGCTGGTTGGCCTATGGCAAAAGGCTTTTACCAATATTTCTCTCAGGGCATATTGGGCTGGACAGAATCACAGAATCACAGAATCACAGAGTGGTAGGTGTTGGAAGGGACCTCTGGAGTTCATCTAGTCCAACTCCCTTCTTAAAGCAGGTTCACCTGGAGCAGTTTGCACAGGAGTGTGTCCAGGCAGGTTTTGAATATCTCCAAAGTAGGAGACTCCACAACCTCCCTGGACAGCCTGTTCCAGTGTTCTGCCACTCTCAGTGTAAAGAAGTTTTTCCTCATGTTCAGGTAACAAACATGCCATTCTGTTTTGGTTCTTCTCCTTTTAATTTTGACAAATTTGCTTTCCATCATTCTACTTCCTTGTCAGTGCTGAGCAAGTAACACATGTGGCTAATACAGAAAGGAATAGTGAGGTTTGTGCCTTCCCAGGCAGGTCAGCCAGAGGAACTTTCCAAATATGCTTGTCATTCACTTGTTGTCTCAGATACTGCCAGAATATTTTGAGCAGCAAAAGCCCGTGTAGCTTTGCCAGCTGAAGGGGGTCAGATAGCAAGCTGGCTGTCTGGTAGGGAAACCCTCTTTTCCCCACCTCACAATGCTCAATGCCTGACTGTTTTTCACTCTAACAGTGGTTTCCCTGCTGACTTTGTTCCGGAGGAGTTTCTTGTCAGGGGACAGGGCTGAATCGGGCAGTGTTTCAGAGGCAAGATCGCCGTGGTTCCAAGCTCAGGTCCAACCAAGTAGTGTGACTGAGCATGTATTCCCAGAAGGCACATGCACATGGAGTACACATATGCAACACATATGCACCTATATATACACCTATAGCTGGCCACACAGATTAGCACAGGTGAACAGAGTAAGCCCTTGCACAAATACAAACAGCACAAATGGCATCATCCTTTTCCCCTCCAACAGCTCAGGATGAAGGCCTGATAGTGGCAATATAGATCTGCATATGTACAAAGTGGACCTGCTGGTACCTGGGCATAGACGCTCAGTGTACCCAGTAGCTGTCCCGGGATCCCAGTCTCCACAGGCCACTATATATACTTTAATCATTCCTCATGACTTGTAAGAAGGTAGCTCTGGAAATCCTTCCTGAAGTGGGACTGGACAGGTGTTAGATGTCTGAAGCAGTGAGAGAACTTCCCCTCTTTCCTTCAGGTAGCCTGACTACCTACTGCCGTTACATGAAGCAATGTTTTGCTGCTTTGTTTTCCGGATATAATTTGAGGGTGTGGTTCAATGTTTTATCTTACAGTTCTGTTAACAACCATTGCTTTTCTTTTTTTTTTTCCTCATGCAAAATACTGGCTTCCCCAGCTCATTTGAGTTACACCTTGTACACCTTGTGGAAACTTGCAGAAACCAGCAGTCTGTGATTTTTCCAGTAGTGTTTGGGCCCCACTGGCTCCAATTCTCTAATGACTACTTTTTTTTTCAGTTGTGGCCAGATCTGTCATTGCTCTGGGCATGCCTTTCTAGAGTGAAGATAGGCATGCTGTTGCTTGAGTGTACCACATGATGGGTCAGTTGCTGTCATTTGTGTGGATACAACTCTTCCACATTCTTCAGCAAGGGATAGACAAATGGATCATGCGAAGAATAAAAGGGATAAAAAATAAACTGGGGTTGAATATTCCTTCCCTTGTGTTGGAGTTGGCTTCAGTGTGTACATTCCTGATGGAGGTCAGTCCCATTCCTGACATTTGGAGACAGGGTTGGTGCCTGATGTGTATTGTCATCTGTCTTGTGCCTGATCCCCAAAATACTATGACGTTACTCATTTCCTCAGTTCAGAAAAGCAACTGGACCACCCAGACCCTGGTCCATTCACATATCTGTGAGTCCGAAATCACAGCCTTTGGCCATGCTTGGGTATCCTATGGGATTTTCTTTCCCAGGTCTTTCATGATAATGTTGTCTGGTTGCAGGGATTTTATATCAAATTTGTGCTGTGGCTACACTGTGCCAAACAAACTTTTCCTTGGTGTCAGAAGGTCATTTGGCACTGCAAGCCTATGCTGCTTTTCAACCTGTACTAACTTACCTTTAATTTCTGCATGATTTCATTTCATAGAGAGTCTAATTCTCTGTTCTTGTTTCATTTATATGCTTTCTGCTTTAATTTGTTTCTTAAGGTGCGGTTAATTTTGATTTCTTACTGTACCCCACATTTCTCAGTGTGGAGTATGACCTTTTTTCTCTTTTTTTTTTCCCCTTTCTTTCTTTCAGGGCTACTTATACCTACATCTTTTCTAAAGTTGTTCTGCTGGGAACCCATTCCTGCCCGTCTTTTCCATGTGCTTATCAGATATCTTATCTCAAGGTTCTGCCCTTCTGTGTAGAGAAACACAGCTATTTCTGATACTGCACAGGATTAAAGGAACTGGCAAAGTTAAAAATAACTTCACTAAAAAGAGAGTACCCATCTCTCATAGCCTCTTCTACTTTGAATTTTCTTCACAACCGAACTACCTACGTTGAATCCTTTTGTCCCAGGCAAATAGAATGGGAGGGGCCTTGGATGAATAACAGTGGTGTGGACAAATCTTTCTCATCTAAATAGAGGGATGATGAGCTACCATCGACAGACAATTTTGTTTTCCTTGATAAACTTTTAAAATCTAAACAGGCATAGCTCTGCACTGAGTGGATGTGGCCTCAAGCAGAGAGGTGGCAGTAACCTTATGTTACTGCCACTAGATTTTTCCAAGAGAGACATACTCCCAGAAAGCACTGACTAACAATGACCTTCTTCTACTCTGCACTGGTCTGATCTGTACACCTGCCTCAGCAGCAGAAAAGTGAGAGAAATAAGGGCTTCTTGAATTCTAGTGTGCCAGTATTGAAAAGTATGCAAGCCACAAGCTTGTATGAGTTTAGAGGCTTACTAGAGAGTCAGAGAAGTGCAATTTTGTGTATACCACATCTAAAGGCCCCTTCACAATGACCTTTCAGGCAGTGTTATGCTGCACTGTGAACTGTTGCATTTGCTGTTCTACATTTGAGGTTCCTGCCCCACCCAAATCAACACATGCGGTGATAGAGGAGCAAGGTGGTCTCAGCACGGCTTCAGTGTGAGCCTTGAGGCACCCAGCATTGATGTAGCCACCTTTTTATACATGCTTGCTGGCTGGCAAGTCATGACCTACAGGATTCTACAAAAGCTGTGCTGGTACTTATGCAGTGTATTTTCTTTCTTCCTCTTTTAGCAGCATCTGTTGATATAGAAATCATACGTGCTGGGGTGTATTCTCACATTCACTCCTGAGTCCCTCTTAAAGCCTGATATTACATTTGCCATTTCCATTTCTCTGGCATTGACTTAAGCACTGGTTATATGCCCCAGAAAATAATTCAGTTTCTTCAGATTTTAATTAATTTAACAATATCAGGTGAGTACCATCTATTCCTGGTGCATTGCTACTCTTCTATTTATTATAAACCCCATTGTATAAAAAAGTGAGAATATCTCTAATTGCTTTATACTGAAAAATCAACTTTTCTGCAGAAATCTTATTTTCTTCTATGCTCTTTTTACAGCCTGATCATCTGTTGGCTTTTTAAATGCTCATGAAATCTTCACTGCAAACAAAAAACTCAGAAGCAACTCCCATGGGGTTTCTGGTAATCTAGAACTAGCTCCACAAGCTGCTTTCATTTTAAAGTAATTTTTCTCTTAATCACGTTGGTAGAATTCATTATTGGTGCAGCACCTTTGCTATCACAGCAAAGTAGATGTCTCTGAATGATCAACATAAGAACCAAGATATCTTCAGACAGCCATTGCGAAGCTTACTCATAGAAGCAATTTTACTCCTCCACTAAGAAAAGTGTTTTCTTCTTTGCACTTAGCTGTACCAGCCATAAATATTGTCAGATAAAAGACTAAACTGTGATTCAGGAAGAACTAAAACTATCAGGATCTTCAGAAAAAAGATAGAATAAAGTGGCCAGATCTTACAAATCTATAGATTATTCAGTACAATGCTTTGAGAAACATTCTCCATCGGATTTGCAGCTTCCAAGTGCTGTTGTTGGCCATTGATAGATTAACAGATGTTCTTTCTGGAAACTTTCTGCTTTCTGAAGTAAAAACCAGCACAAATTGTTTAGCTTTTCTGTTTGTTTCCCTTTAGTGCTCTTTTTATACTCCAGTTGTTACTGTTTCTTATGCATTCTCTCACACAGGCCTTCTGCTCATAAAATACTTATTATAGACATATAAATTTAGAGACATATAAATATATAGACATATACTGATGCTTGAGATGAGACCATTTGGATCATCTTTTAGAACTTTTTCTCACATTGGAAAAGATTGGTCCCAATGATGCTGTTGATGGGATCGCTCTTCAATGATATTTTTTGCCATTTTCAAGGTTAATATTGAAGCTGTCAGAAATGTTGTACCAAACACTGAAACACTCAGATATGCAGAGACTTATCTGCTCTGTAATAAGCTACGTTAAAAAGCTCACAGATAACACATTTCCAGTTAAATTGAGTTTTGTACTTGTTTCGCTTATCTGATACACCAGATAGTTTTATTGAAAAATGTTCCCCATGGGATTTGCAGCTTGCAAGTGCTGTGTTGGCCACACTCTCAGTGTGAGCAAGGCATGCTGGAGGGATCAGTGTGCCCTGTGGACCCCTGATGAACCGCCTGATGGGGAATGACCAGCATCTGCTGCAGCAGCATTTCTACTGCCCTCTGTGTATAATGATAGCTCCCCAGAATGTTAGCACCAAAGAAACAGAATTGCTGAAACACTGATCGTTCAGAGCAAGACTTCTCAACCCAGCACTTCCCAACACTAAGAATCAGCTGGACACTGGACCCTGGAGATGGTAGGACACACTTTCCTTATTAAAACCTCTCTTTCTCCTTTTGACTAATGGAATGCATGCTTTTAATATTCCCTGCAGGAAGTGTCTAGTCTAAAGTGGTTGTCTTGTGGTTAAAAAATTCCCATAATGAGCCTGAGATGAGACTAAAGGTATTAACTGGTTTTTGAGGAAAACAGATTGATGAACATTACTACGAGAAATGTAAAAATATTTAGGGGGAGACATACAGAGTGGGCACAGGGAAATTTTGGCCCTTCATGACGTTGGCCACAGCAAAGGTAAGCTAGTGTTTCTGGGGCTAGAAGTTACTTGTGAAGGTTGCCCTGTCCCATGCACCAGAGCATGAAGAGATTGTGAAGGTCTTTCTGTCTCCTAATTGTACTCTCTTGACTCTGCTCCAAGTTACTTTTTAAAAAGCGTTTGTGGTATAGCTTAATGGTACAGAGAAGTCTGCCACAAAAGTACGTAAAATGTTTCACACTTGTAATGTCTTTAAGAAGAGAGACCAGGAAGAGAGCAACTGGGACTCCAAAGATAACTAAGGATCAGTTAACTGTGAAGGTAAAAAATAATACCTGGGCAGGTGCTGAATTAATGTCAAAGATGCACAGTTACTTATGCTTTCCAGCAAGCATCAATGGAAAAGAACTGGAGAGTGGGTCCTGGATGGGAACGTGACATTCAGGATGCCCTTTCTATCACTCACCAAAGCAGCTGAGGAGCTCCTGTTACAGAGCAGGTGAGTGGGTTGAGAAGGCTGGGTGGTCTTTGGGTAGAACAGGCAAAAAAAGAGACAACAGGTGGTAGAAGAAGTTGAAGAAGGAGAAGGATTTGGAGTGAAGGGAAAACAGGGTTGCTAGTACAGTGTTAGCTTCAAAGTGACTAGTCCCCAGAAAAAGTCTGAGAACATGTTGGATCATTTGCAGTTGCTGACAAATAACAGAGGTGCTGTAACGTCAGCTGATTAATATGGTTTTCAAGCCTCGCTTTTGAATTCTGTGAATGGAACGAACACGCGTATCATCCCTTGTCTGAGCTGTGGTTATATTCTTCTCAGGTACTGTCACAAATTACTTACGATCCCAACACCAGATTGAACACCCAGAACATCTCCTGACAACAGGGTAAGATGCATGCCGTTACATACAGAAGTATTGTGGGTTATCTTGTATTATCTTTTTGATGCCCATTTCCCCCTCACTTCTATGAAGGTTCAGCTACAATCTGACCCCTAGGAAAAATGGATTTTCCTTGTTTCATTCAGTGGTTCTCCACTGCAATGTGGATGCATGGATGTACTCCATTCTTCATCAAGGCCAGATTTTTGGCTGCCCAAGGCAGGTGTCTTTCAGGATGAGACATCTGGAATACTGTGATTTTGCATACCAAGAAAGAAGGAAATTCTGAAAGTTTCCAAGAGCACTTAATGATGGGAAAGCTTCCTTGCCTAGCTTAAATTCTAATACTCTCTTCACTCGCTAGTGTGTCTGCCGGGAAGACCATCAAATTTAGGCTCTCAGTATCTAAAATAATTATCAACTTGCAAAGTAGTAGTATGTCATGCAATCATGCAATGCCCAGTGTGTAAACTCACTCTCAGATCTCTCAGGAGTGTCCCATACTCTACCTACCCTCCCAGTTCCCCTCAGTCCAAAAGTGCACCTCCCTTCAGTGTTTTCAACCATTTCTTTTGGCACCATTGCTCACAAGGACTTGGGGTGTGAGGAGGCTCCAGACACAGCCTTCCTGCCCGCCCTGCCTGCAGTGACAGGACAGCAGACATTCAGAAAACAGATCTGTTTCCCAAGACACTTTTACCCAGCGAGACAAGCATTGAGGTACTAAGGCAATGGGCATGAAATGGGTGGATGGACAGTGCGTTCACAAAAGCAGTGGGGATTGCCCTTCTGGAGTGTAGGTACAGCTGTGACAGTCACTCCCAAGTGAGTTCCCTGCATCCCTGTGTTATTCTGATCACACCTCTGACCGATGAAGCCGCTATTCTGCACCTAGGAAGAGCAGCTACCTTCACTGTGACCCAACTACTTGAAGAGGGCTGATGCGGTAACTGGAAAATGCTCTCAGAGATGATCAAAAGCAGCAGAGTTGAAGTCCTGGGTCAGGTAGCAACAGCTAGATGATGTTAATTTGATTGTTCTCTTCCACCCTTCCACCCTTCCTTCCTTCCACCCTTTCTTCCTTCCTTCCACCCTTCCTTCCTTCCTTCCACCCTTCCACCCTTCCTTCCACCCTTCCACCCTTCCTTCCACCCTTCCTTCCACCCTTCCTCTCACTTTTTGCTATTTCTCCATTTCTTTCTCCCAGGCTCTCTTCCTGCTCCACCTCCTTCTCTCCCTCTTCTCCTTCTCTCTTGCTTTCTCTCTTTCACTCTCTGTCCCTCTCCTTTCTGTCACGGGGAAAGAATGCACTTTTTGGTCAAGGCAATGTTTCTGCATCCTGAGTGTATGGCTTGGGAGTGCTTGGAGAACAGCAATTATGATTATTATTATACAAGCTATTGACAAGAAGTGTCTGACAGTAATCATGTTTTTCCCTAAGATCGGTTACCTTTTCATCAGCACTTATCAGGTCACAAGCACTCTGACTCCAGAAATAGTGTGTCAATGCAAAATGACTCCTGTCCTCTAGCTAAGGCAGCAAATCACAAAGTGAGGAGAAATTAGTTTTCCTTACTTCTCCCATTAATGTTCCACTCTGATTCCAAGAAGTCTCCAGTCATGCTTTCTGGGATGGCTGGTGACAAGGCAAGGTCAGCCCAGCGTGATGGGTGGGACCCCTCTCTCTTTCCCACACATGCAGTTTGAAGTAGACAACCAGACGAAGGGGTTGTCATTTAAGGAACCTGCAATGTTACCTTTCATTGGTTGAGCATTTAGGAACAAATTCTCAAGCCATAACTTCTTACAGGTGAAGGAAGAACCCCACCATCTGCAAGTGCTTCAAGTGCCTCATGTTTCTTCCACAGTCAGGCCAGCTTGTTCATTTCAGACAGTCACTGTAATATTGTCCAAGGGGAACAGGGATTTTAGGCATCAAAATATGGTCCCCAAAGTTGTGGTGGTATTTGCCAGTCAGTCAGCAGGGTTAAAAATATACCTATGGAGCTAGAAATACTCCTCTATGCTTTTCCTGGGCCACAGTTGCAATACACTGTCTTTGGAATTTTTTATTTGTTTGTTCGTTTAAAGAAACAGCTGCTTTAGTACAAACAAAATCCCTTTGCTTCCTTTCAAGGTGTGGAAACAAAGATTTTGTCTGGAAAGAAAGAACCCCACCCCTTGTGCATTTCTTGGGAGCACACTGTGGGAAGGGAGAGAGAGGAGGGGTGGTTTCCCTTGTTTGGTGCCCAGATATCGCTGGCATTGATGCAGCCTTCACAGCTTCACACATAAAGATGCTGTCTCTCAAGAGCTTCACTTACAGTGACACGGGAGTCAACACAGGGTGTCATCTTTTCCTTAAATATATTTAGCTGCTGCCTAGCAAACTACTTCCATATTTAGTTATAACATGGGAGAATTTCTTGGGTGTAAACCTTGGTGTGCCTGGGGGAGGGAGGACCTCCTAATCCTGAATGCTGTTGCTGCAAACACACCAACCGCTGTGGTCAGTCCAAAAGGCTTCCTTCCTGCTGCCTCCTCCCTGCTTCCCCTCTAACAGCTCCAGCTGCCTTCCCCAGCAACTTCACAGCTTCTTGAAGTGCTCCCTGGAAATGCAGCAATGTAGAAACCCGTCAGGAACCTTGAAGGGCCCATAACTGACCCTGTAGTGAGAGCGAGCCAAGTCTCCTTTACCGTTCCTGATGTCTGCTTGTGGGATCTGCCCTTAGCAGCTACGCGATGCACCAGGGTCCAGTGCTGCCCGAACGGCTGTTCTGTATTTTAAGCTGCACTGCTTCTTCATGTGCAGGTAATTAGGCAGCTGCCTCTGTTTCTGCCTTGAAGCTCTTCCTCATCGTCAGCTTTTCCTGATTTTTGTCCTGCCCATGCATTATATTCTGGTTTTAAATGTTTTCATTGTTACCCCATGTGGGATGAAAAAAAAAGTCAGTGATGGTCGGCTAGTTCTTTCCACCCAGGGTTCAGTTCACTTATACAACACAACCCATCCATCGCTGCAAAAGGCAGACAGGGAGCACTGGTTGGCAGTGTGGAGCTGTCATGTGCAGTGTTTCCCTGTATCCTCAGAGTGTCAGCTTTGGAGTTTTCTTCCATGCTGTCATGTTCCTAGAGTTGTTCTCATTTCCAGTTTTAGATAATCAAAACCGGTTCTTCTTGATATGCGTCCTTGTAAACCTCATAAAACATAAGTTTACAATTGCTCTTCTTATAGACAATAATTCTAACTTTAAATTACAATTCCATTGCCAGGAAACAATTGCTAGTGTAGTACAACAAATTCTGTTTGCTCTGATGGCTCTAACTGTGTACAGTGGCCAGAGGTGTACAGTTTCTGGATCTTACTCCAGAAAACAATTTCTGGAGCTTACTTCTGAAAATTATTTGCTTGAAAACAACCGAAATGTAAGTCAATGCTGTGTATGCAAAGGAGTCTACGTTCTTTATTCTCTAGACATTGACATGGTTACAAAGACTAATTAAAGAAGCAAGAGAGGGTTCACATTTTGTGCAGCCCTCAGGTCACTTTGCTGCCTCATGACATCCTCACTCTTCCTCTCCTATCTTCTTGCTGTGAAACTCCCGGCTCTTCACTCGGAGCTTGTTGACCTGCGACTCTGCAATGTCAGCCCGCTCCTCGGCTTCCTCCAGCTCGTGCTGGATCTTGCGGAACTTGGAGAGGTTGACATTGGACAGCTCCTCCTGTGTGGGGAGAGGGAGTCGGTGGTGAGGAGCCCAGGGCAGGGGTTTCACTCCTCCTGCCCCTTGGCCATGCAGGGCGGTGGCTATTCCCGGGGGAAGGCACGACTCTCCAGCCCCCACTCACCACTGCTCACCCATAAGCCTCACACAGACCTCCTGAGCCTCCCTTGTTCAGGACCCCACTGCAACAAGGTTCACCAGTGCTGTGTCTGTGCTCTTGAGGAGCAATACTGTCACTTGGATTTGTCATTTGTGTATTTATTTTCCCACTACCGCTGTTCAGCTATCAGTGTGATTTGTTAGATTAAGAAGACCCTGAAACGTTCTGCTGTTTCTTACTAGCAGAGGTTCATGAACTCCACTTAACGTCAGTCAGTGGATGTGGCCCCTGGGTTTGTTTAGTCTGACCTCCTGCGTGAAGGAGGCTGCAGAACTTCCCTCAGTTCATCCCTGACTGCCGGGTGCCCAGAACCCAGCAAAGCCTCATGACACCATAGTGAGATGGTGTGGCCAAGACTGTCGTGTGTTAGGAGTTTCTTTCACGCCCCTTTCCTGGTATCCAAACTCGTCTCAATGAGCCTGCCGCCCCGAGGGAAGATGGCTCTTGCCTGTTCTTTGCGCAATACTTACAGCCTCCTCAGCTTGTCTCTTGTAGGATTTCACCTTCATTTGCAGCTTGTCCACCAGATCCTGCAGCCTGAGAATATTCTTACGGTCTTCCTCAGACTGGAGTGGTGGGCAAACAGGAAAGAGAGGGAATTATAGGTTCGGCATCATGTGAGGTTAACAACTCCCCTTGGGCGTGGTGCGTGCAAAATCTGAATTGCTGTCAGAAAACTCTGTCAGCCCAAGGAGGCCTTCTGCCTTACCTGGTAGGTCAGCTCCTTCACCCTCCTCTCGTACTTGCGCACACCCTTCACGGCTTCAGCGCTGCGCTTCTGCTCAGCATCAACCTCCCCTTCCAGCTCCCGCACCTGCAGCGAGAAGCCCATCTTTGCAGCTTCCCTGGTGTCTCTCCAAGGGACGTGCTCACTCGTGCACAAATACCAGCCCTACGCACTCTGGCCTCCAGCTTCTGGATTTGCTTCTTGCCTCCCTTCAGCGCCAACTGCTCAGCCTCATCCAGACGAAGCTGCAGGTCCTTCACCGTCTGGTCCAGGTTCTTCTTCATCCTCTCCAGGTGGGCGCTGGTGTCCTGCTCCTTCTTCAGCTCTTCTGCCATCATGGCTGCCTGAAAAGCAAAAGGTCAAAGCTATTTTGCTGGGGGTGGGGATATTTTGAGGAGAATACATCCACCACCCAGGAGCCCCCAACTCACATCTGTGATGGCCTTCTTGGCCTTCTCTTCAGCATTGCGGGCTTCCTGGATTGTGTCCTCCATTTCACTCTGAATTTGGGCGATGTCTGTTTCCAGCTTCTTCTTGGTGTTGATCAGGCTGGTGTTCTGTTGAAAAACAAAATATATTGTGGAGTTAGCGCCAAACCAGAACGTTTATTTTAGAAATTTGCTCTGTATTTAGACAGTTAAATTTAAATGCATCATCTATGTATCTAATATTATCATTCTCCTTCAAATGATGCATCTTGCCAGGTCATACACAGCTAGATAGCAAAGAGTTCTTTAAATTTTGAGAAGCACTTCTGATTCCTGTTAATGCAATCCTACGCGTTTAGCTATTACCCAGTTCCTTTCATAAGGCTAATAATTCTGTTTCAGGTCACGCTTTTTATTACAAGAGATGACTTAACAATTTACACAGATGGAAACTCTGGAAAGGGAAAAAAATGGCTCTTGAGATTTTGAATCTCATGAGTCTAACCTGGGTATGGAGGAGCTGAACTCTTTCACTTGCATCCATCAGTTCCTGCTCAGCCACTTTCCTCGACCGCTCCGTCTGCTCCAGGGCTGCCCGTAGCTCCTCAATTTCAGCCTGCAGCAGGTTTGCTCTGCGCTCCACCATGGCCACCTGCTCCTTCAGGTCTTCCTGTGTCCTGAGAGCATCGTCCAAGTGTATCTGGGTATCCTGGTAAGACAGAAAAGACATTGTGAGGTGTATTTTTTGGTTTTCTTATTTCCTATTTTCACATCAATATAGAACTGAAAGAATTGTAGCTCAAGAAAATTTTTAGCTGTGTCAGAAACCAGCCAACACATTTTTCGTTTTGCCATACCTTGAGCACTGCCTGAGTGTTTCTCAGGTTCTTTTGTGCCTCGGCAGCCAAGCGGTTGGCATGGCTCAGCTGGATCTCCATTTCATTCAGGTCTCCCTCCATCTTCTTCTTCAGCCGCAGGGCTTCATTCCTGCTCCTGATCTCAGCGTCCAAGGTGCTCTGCATGGACTCCACAATTCTGAGGTGGTTTCTCTTCATCTGGTCGATCTCTTCATCTTTCTCTGCTATCTTCCTGTCAATCTCAGACTTCACTTGGTTGAGCTCAAGCTGGAGGCGCAGGATCTTCCCCTCCTCGTGTTCAAGGGAGGCCTGGATAAGAGAGAAACGCCGTGTCAGTTAAGAGTTTATTTTCTACAGCTATTGTCTTCCAAACAACCTCTTATGCAGAAAAATGGGACTATTCTGCTATGGATGAAGTGGAAACAGAGGCCTTGACTTTCTTTGACAGCACCAAGCTTTTATCTCTCACACTGCTCCTTTGTACATCTCTCTAGAAAACAATGATCATGGGCATATACCTCAGCTTCCTCCAGAGCAGCCTGGATTTCAGACTTCTCCTGCTCAATCTGCTTCTTGACTTTCTCCAGCTCATGAATGGCCTTTCCTCCCTCTGCAATCTGCTCCGTGAGGTCGGAAATCTCCTCTGGGGGAACACAGACCAATGGCATGGTCAGGCACAGAGCAGAATGGGAAGGGCCATGTCACACCCAGGTGACGGGCATCTTTGCCGACCTGCAGGCCCAGACCCATGTGCAGCGGTGGGTAGTGGTGGATAGTGAGAAAGCCCAGCCAGGGGCCGAGGGCCAGGGACTTACGCTGCAAGTTCTTGTTCTCACGCTTCAGCGTTTCCAGGTGGTCCAAGGACTCCTCATAGGCATTCTTCATCTTAAACAGCTCCGTGCTGAGAGAGCGAGACTCCTTCTGGGAGGCTTCCAGCTCGGCCTGCGTTTCCTCATACTTCTGCTTCCATTCTGCCAGGATCTGAAGAGAAACAGGACCTCAGTATGGACGTGGCAATCAGGAGGGCATGCTCTGCCCAGGAGCCCCAAGGCTGGAGCCCAGAAGACCTTGTCAAAGTTCTTCTGCTTCTTATCCAGAGCTGCACAGGCGGCGTTCGCTCGCTCCACGTCAATCATCAGGTCCTCCACTTCGTTCTGCAGCCTCTGCTTTGTCTTTTCCAGGGAGGCACATTTGGCATTCACAGCTTCAACGTGTTCCTCTGCATCCTGCAAGCGCTGCGCCAGCTTCTTCCTGGCAGGAGATAAGTACAGGTCTCAGTTAACAAACAAGGAGAAATTCATTCTGTGGTGCTTTTCTCAGCAGCATGCCTAGCCACTTTACAGTCTACGACCCAAATTTCTCTTCTGTTTGCCTACATACTACATTGTTTCTGTCTTCCATTCTCTGCCTCCTACACATGTTTGCATGGCTTTTTTTTTCTAATAGACATGTAGTGCAGAATGTATTTTCTCTCTTTCTGGCACCCCACCCCAAAGCAGAAAACTAGCTTCTTCCTGACAGTATCACCGTGGTCTCCTCACATTTCCATCCTTAGTCTCTGCCAGCCTTCCCCACCTTCCCCACTTACTTGGCCTCCTCCAGCTCCTCCGTGCGCTGAATAGCGTCCGTCTCATATTTGGTTCTCCACTGGGCCACTTCGCTGTTGGCCTTGGACAGGGCACGCTGCAGCTCCCCCTTGGCTTCCTGCTCCTCCTCGTATTGCTCCCGGAGCAAGTCACAGTCGTGGCGAGCAGACTGCAAGGCGTGGGCCAGGGCGCTCTTGGCCTGCAGCAAGAAGAGTATTGGGACAAAGAATGGAAATATCCTGTGAAATCTCCTGACTGAAATATTATTGGACACTGGATTATTCTTCTATGCAAAACGACAACAATATAATGAACAGGGAAAGAAGCTGAGCTTGACAAGAGAAATAATGGATAAACACCAGGGAATAGCTAACATTAGAAGACTTGCATTGAGTTTTTTCCTGTTTTATGATAGTTCTGCAGTTGCATAAGTATCTGAAAAACATCTTAGAGAGGAGGAATCTACCTGAAAAGATGGAATATGGAAAGCCTTCTCACCTTTATCTCTTCCTCTAGGTGCCTCTTGAGTTCCTCAATCTGTTGGGTGAATGCCTGCTTGCCTCTTGACAGCTGAGAAATCAGAGCATCCTTCTCCTCCACCTGGCGCGAATATTCACCTGGGAAAAATTACAGATACACAAGCCTTTTATTGCCACTGATGAAAGTATTGTGGACATTTAGGGCTGTAAAACTAGTGAGCAGACCTTGTAGAAGCTTATGATCCCATTTCCTGCATTTCTCATTACAGTGGAGGGGACAAAGCATGTTGGAGAGACCGTGTGCCGAGAAGGGTCCTTTCTGCACTAACTCTCTGACATTGTTCATTTGCACATCAGAGATGTGTAGGTCTTACCTGATTCTGTCTGCAGACGAGCTCTTTGAGCATTGAGGTCATTGATCATGCGCTGATGCTCTTCTTCTTTTGTCTTAATCTCACTTAGCTGATCTTCCAGTGTGCGGCACATCTTCTCCAGGTTCGCCTGTGTATCAACATACGGGATGGGAGGGGTTAACCATCCATACTCCTAATAATAGCAGGTGCACGAAGTTGCATTGTATTCCACTAGGTCAGTGAGCCTACAAGGTGTTTGTGTACCTTGGCTTTGGAGACAGAGTCCATGTTACTGGCCAAGTCATCAATCTCCATCTTCAGCTCGCTCTTCTCCTTCTCCAGCTTCTGCTTCACGCGTTGCAGGTTGTCGATCTGCTCCCCCAGCTCCGCTGTGCTGTCCGCATGCTTCTTCCGCAGGGCGGCAGCCGTGGCTTCGTGCTGCAGCGTGGCCTCTTCGAGGTCACGGCGCATCTTCTGAAATTCCGCCTCGCGCTTCTTGTTCATATCAATCTGAGCTGCGGTAGCTCCTCCTGCTTCTTCCAGGCGCTCGCTGATCTCCTCTAGCTCCCTCGAGAGATCGGCCCGATGCTTCTCGGCTTTTGCCCGAGAGGTTCGCTCTGCCTCAATTTCCTCCTCCAGTTCCTCAATACGAGCCTGGGGAACATTAGGAACCCTTCACAGCCATGTCCTCCTCCTACCTGACCTGCGTCTGGGTGGGAGAGGGGAAGGAACAGAGACTTGCCTGCAGCTCCTTGATCTTCTTCTGTAATTGCATGCCCAGGGCTTGCTCATCCTCGATTTTGCTCTGGATCTGGCTGATTTCAAAGTCTTTCCTTTGGGCAAAGCAAAGCACGTCAGAGCTCAAAGGAAAAAGACAAGTGCACCAGCCCAGCACTCAGGTGCCCTGCAGCCACTCTTACTTCTTCAGTTTCTCATCCAGCTGCTGCTTATCATTCTCCAAATCCATTATGCTGTCGTGGGCCAGCTTCAGATCTCCTTCCAGTTTCCTCTTAGCTCTCTCAAGGTCCATGCGCAGTTTCTTCTCCTGCTCCAAGGACCCTTCCAGCTAAAACAAACAAGACCATCGGTGCTGGGCCAGCCCAGTTTAACTCCATACCTGTCCTGTCCTTGCTGTCTGCCTGTCTGCTTACATCGTCCACTTGCTGCTCCAGCTTGGTCTTAGCTTTGGTCAGCGTATTGACTTTGTCCTCTTCTGCCTGCAGGTCATCCAGTGTCTGCTGGTGGGCCTCTTGTAGGGCTTTCTTCTCTTTTGTCAGCTTGGCGATGGTCTCGTCCAGGGCTGCCATCTCCTCTGTAAGGTTTTTCACCTACAAACATGAGCAAGTGTCACAATCAGGTAGCAAACATATTCACTGGTGCAGTGATGTTTTCACTTCACAGTGTGTTGCCAGGTGTTTAATTTGTCCTTTAGATACTCAGACAAGGCCCAGCTCAGTTTTCCAAAGACAGCATGCCTTAGAGTAGCAGGCTGAGAGTCTGTGATGTCTTGGCCTGTCATGTGACTCCCTGTGTGTGTACCTTGTTTTCAGTGGCATGTTTTTCCTTCTCAACCTTGGCCAGTGTTAACTCAAGGTCATCAATATCTTTCTTCAGCTCTGAACATTCGTCCTCCAGCTTCCTCTTCTTGGCTGTCAGCTCAGCATTAATTTCCTCTTCATCCTCAGCCCTTTCAGTCACCTCTTTCACTTTGGCTTCCAGCTGGATTTTGGTTTTGATGAGCTGGTCACATCTTTCCTCAGCATCAGCTAAAGCATCAGCTTCCTGATGGGAAAATACATGAAAGGTTATTTAATGCTGAAGGAGCAGATGTACATCAGTAAACCCATCGGGATCGCTTTTGGGAAGGGCTTACTGCGTAATCACGTTACAAATTACAAATTTAGAGTAAGTTTTTAATCAGTTTTATTTTTTTCTGACCCTTTTCCTCATCAGATGCTGCGTCTAGCTCCATTACGTTTCGCCTCGTTTATCTCAGGTCTGTCCGTGGGTTACCTGGATTTTATCAATGTTTTCCTTTTGCCCTTTAGAAAGTGATTGTATTTTATAATGTACCATATTCACATTTATTTGGAAGTATTGAGAAATATAAATA
This sequence comes from Leptosomus discolor, assembly GCF_034619465.1. Lineage (NCBI taxonomy): Eukaryota > Metazoa > Chordata > Aves > Leptosomiformes > Leptosomidae > Leptosomus > Leptosomus discolor. The sequence goes on along the minus strand of NC_141405.1, from coordinate 18,987,378 downwards.
ATTCCCCCATTGAGAAAACACTTGAAACTCCCGTTAGTAGATTTATACCCAGCCAATACAGTCAGTGGACACTAGAACAAGATTCATCTTCCCCTGAAATGGACACTTCAACTGAAGGGTATTGCCTAAACATTGCCCAAGTTTCCAAGAGGCCAAATGGCATTGGAGAACAACACACAAGGCTGGCAGTTGCGTTGAAGGATGAAATGGGCATCTGCGTCTTCTGAGAGCAGTAGCTACAGGAGCTCAGATGAGCGATGCCATAAGATACGGCACTAGGCTCTTAATTAGGGCAGGGTAGTTAGTCAATGGAATCACAGTCCCAACTCCACCAAATACACTACAGTGACTATAATAAGGCTTTATGTCATGAACTCACACGGAGACATGTACATGTAGACATGAAGACTAAAATGTCATTCTTAACTCAAACTCCAATTTGTCATAGTGAGACTGAGTGAGAAAAGAATTATGGCCTGAATTTTGCCTTTAGTTGTACAGTATTCAGCTTAAAATATTTTGAAAGTGGCTTAGCATGCAATTTGAGAGTTCTGTAGTATGAAAGAAGAGTTAGAACTTATTTACTCTTTTTCCCTATAAAATAATAAAATAAAGTTACTCACAGCCTGCACTTGGAGCTGCAAATCATTTTTCTCCTGCACCAGTTTCACCATTTTCTCCTCCAACTCCTTCCTTTTTGCCTCAGACTTTGCAAGCTCTTCCTTGGTTTTCTCAAACTCTTCCTTCATGTTGGCCATCTCCTTCTCAGATTCTGCACTCTTCAGCAAGGGCTTGATCTTGAAGAACAGCTTCATCCAGGGCCAGTGCTTGACGTTCATGAATGCACGAACATTGTACTGGATGCAGAAGATGGACTCCCTGAAGCGTAATTGAAATGTACATTGAATATTTTCAGTATGATGGGTGCCCACACTTTCCCCAAGTACAGTGGCTTTAACTGAAGGTGAGGAATGTCTACCTCCTCTCCACCATTCTCTGGTACTCCACTCTCATCAGGAAGCCCCTGCACCTGGCCTGTGTGCGAGTGATGAGCTGCGCCAGCTTCTCATCCCTCATCTCCTCCAGCAGTCCCAGCAGCCCAGCTTTGAAGAACACCTTGAGAAAGGGAATGTTGCCGCACATCACTGTCAGGTAGAGCAAAGCAGAGACATGCAGTGAGTGAGTCAAGGAGGGCTTGTACCTTGGTGTGACCAAATTTGTACTGGGTGTGGTCCACATCGATTGACCCGAGAAGCTTCTCAGAAGCCTTCTTGCTATCAATGAACTGTCCCTCTGGGATGGCACTGGCATTAAGCACCTTGTATCTGTGGAATGAGAGGAAATATGAATGAAGGCCATCTCAAGTCACAAGGTTATACAGTTTGTTGAAATCAACAGCAGTCTTTGCAGCAGAATAGGGCTGAAGAACTTGGAATTTCACCCGTTGTTTAGAGATATGGTTGTAATCAAGTCCTAATCTGATAACAAAGTTAAGGAAACTTACTGTCTTTAGGTGATCAGTCCTTGATCAGAAGAGGACGCTGTTCTCCAGCTGTTTCAGTCCTCTATCTTTTTTGCTTAAACTGTGCTGTACAAATTTGCTAGAAAGGAACATTGCCACTGTGCGTATAGGAAGAAAGCATCTTCCCCTGAAACTTGCAGCTGGTACAATGGCCAAAACCTTCTGAGTTTGTAATTTTTATCTGAGAATGTGCTGTAGCCACGTCCCAGTCTGCATTTTTTAATCTTGTACGCAATGACTTGTGCAGCTCTGTTGTGCTTCCATATTCAGAGAGACTGGCAAAGTTCAGTTGTGTGAGAAGAGGAGGACAGCTGACTTTCCTCTTCATTTCGTAGCTCTTACCTCTGTTTGAAGTCAGCATAGAGGACTCTGCTGGGGAAACCTTTCCTGCAGATTCTGATGCCTTCCAGCACGCCATTACACCGCAGCTGGTGAAGTACCAGTTCATGCTCCATGGCACCTAACAATTCAGAGCACAAATGAATGCCACAGTTTCCAGTGCAGAGGGCAATGGTTGTACCAGAGGAAGTTCTCTTTTGGCTTGAGCGTCTTACCAGGTGTTTTTGTTTCATTGGGGATGATACAACGGACAAAATGGGGGTGAGTGCTCCGTAGATTCGTCATCAGCTTGTTTAGGTTCTCCTGTGGGACGATGATTTAGTATGTGTTTATATGAAATATGGAAAAACTAAGTCTTAGGTTCTTTGAACTTGGCATAAAATGCCTGTCAATGGAAATTCACTGGGCTGAAAGTTATCAGCAGATAATACCTTAATCAATAGCTCAGTTCCCCCTGATTCTTCACATAGAACATCACCTTTTAGGATTTGAAAAATTTGCCATCAATCCAACAAAAGATAGAGGTATGGTACTGCATAGTTTTACGTCAAAATTAATGTTTATTTTAAGTGTAATTTCAGGACTTTCCAGTGTCGTTTTTCATTCCATAAGATTATTTTTTTTTAAATGAGTGTCTGAATGGAAGTTGCTGTTTTACTGCAGCTAAACTAGTTGAAAGTGCAATTTAATTCTAATTTAGATAGATGAAAAGATAAAGTGTTTACTTACTCGGAAAAGTGCTGAGACAGTCTGGAAAGAAGAACCCTTCTTCTTCCCACCTTTCTTGCCGCTACCACCACCACTGGCCTCTGATAAAGTGAAGATAATGAAATTTTTATGGCTTTGGGGCTCATTCATGATTCCGCATATTTGCAGAACCACTGTGCACCAAAGATAGGACTTTTCAGAGAACTGACCTGCCTCTCCACCAGCAGAGGCAAAAAGTAAAGCCAATGTCTTCACAGATGATTTCTGGTACAACCCAATGACAGTTTCATTCAGGGGGTCCTTGTTCTTCTCAAGCCAACCACTAATGTTGTAGTCCACCGTGCCAGCGTAGTGCACCAGGGAGAAGTGGGCCTCAGCCTTGCCTTTGCCAGGCTTGGGTTTCTGGAAGTTGTTGGACTTGCCCAGATGTTGGTCATAGAGCTTGTTTTTGAAAGAGGTGTCAGTTGCCTTGGGGAACATGCACTCCTCTTCCAGGATGGAGAAGATGCCCATGGGCTGGGAGAATCAGCAAGAAATAACAGTGATAAAATACAGATCTGCCTTCACAAGGAGACTGCAGTCAAGTACAGGAAACTGGGAAGTAAGAGAAGTTAGTCATTTTTTTGGATCAAAAAAGAATCAAATCTTTTTTGAGTTTTGCACATGCAGTTCTAGACAAAATATGAATTTATGTGTGAAACTAATGGATTTCAGAACCGATAACATCACAATAATCTCACAAAGTTTTCTGAATAATTTGGAAGCTCTGATAAACAAAAGTAGGTTTTTATTTTTTGCATTAATAATTTTCCAGAGTAAATTTGTGTAGATGAAGGTGTCTTACTAAAGTTAAGCTTTGTTCAACAGATCTTTCAGCTACTTCCTGAAATGTTATTTTTGATGAGATGTCTATCTTTCCATTTGCATAGAAGAGGATGTTACGCAAAACAGTGTCAGCTCATAGTAATGGTTTTATCAACCCCTGTTCACCCAGTACCTTTTTTCTATATTCGCCTGAAATGCATCCCTGGAGGTGATCAAAAGACACGTAGATGTGGTGCTTAGGGACATGGTTTAGTGGTGGGCTTGGTAGTGTTGGGATAATGGTTGGACCTGATGATCTTAAAAGTCTTTTCCAACCAATGGAATGATTGGAATCAAATGATTCTGTGATTCTGTGATTCTATGGATACAAGTAGCCAGGAACATAAATGGATAATAATAGCTAGGTTTGTGAAGCATTAGGGCAAGAAAAAATAAGGCTGAAGAAAAATCCTAAAATTCTGCCACAAAGAAGAAATAACAAAATCTTAAATGTAATCAACATACTTTTTCAATGAGCTCAATGCAGGCAGCCAGGTCCATCCCAAAGTCAATGAATGTCCATTCAATTCCTTCCTTCTTGTACTCCTCCTGCTCCAGCACGAACATGTGGTGGTTGAAGAACTGTTGCAGTTTCTCGTTGGTGAAGTTAATGCACAGCTGCTCCAGGCTGTTGAACTGCTTAGTGTAAAGACAACATTTACTCCTTCTGAAGATAAAGAACTGCCTGTATAGCTTTCTCCTGTACCCTCAGAATTCCATGCAGGGATACCCAGTTAAAACAAAGATTTTTTTAATGTTAAAATATCCTATTAACTGTTTTTAAAGAGGTTGGGTTTTTTTGCTCTTTGTTACCTGAATGGTGTTTGTATATATAATTTATTTTTAAATAAGATTCCAAAATGATTTGGTAGTCTTATCCTTATCAAGGTGCAATTTACATCACTCCTTTCTCTCATATTATGTATTTTTTCCAATTATGTAATTTTCCCCTTAAAGAAAAAATTGGACATTGTCAGTGGTTGCCAGTCTTGGTTTGGACTCAGGTACATTCCCTGAATGTCTGTAGAACTTCTCTGTCTGCACTAAAGGCAGCCAATGCATTCTTCCTGTTGGAATCACCCTTTGGCTCTTCAGAAGCAAAGGATACATATTGCTCTCTTTTTATAAAGCCTTGGCACAATTTTGTGTGGAACTTAAGTCTAGTTTTCCTTTCCTACACTCTGTGATATTGTATCTTTGGTATTTATGTGCTATCAGTGGGTTTTCTTAGTACTAAGCTCAAATTATTCAATATCTACAACATTTATGCTAATTATGTAAAAGGCAGCTGCTTCTTCCTTGTGTATTATGTGAAACTATTACATGTAATCCGTTGAAGTTCATGAATTGTGCTGGAGAAAAAGCAGTGACATATACAAGGAAGGAAAGCATTTCCAGAAAATAAAAAATAAACATTTTCAAAAAACTTCAAAACTTGATATCAAATTGCAGGTGAATGGAATGTTCTCAAAAAACCCCACCATAATTCTCTAGTTTCTCTTCACCCTAATTGCCTTCTCAAGATTTTGCTATAGTTTCTGTGTTACTTGCATCAAAGATCTCGAAGCCAGCAATGTCCAGCACACCAATGAAGTACTGCCTGGGCTGCTTCGTATCCAGCTGTTGGTTGATGCGAACAACCATCCATAGGAACATCTTCTCATAGACAGCCTTTGCCAGGGCACCAACTGCATTGTTCACCTAAAACAAAGAAGAATGCAGAAGGAAAATAGTACCCAGAGCAAGAGAGTAAATCAAGCCAGAGGCTCCCAGTCAGCAGCTGGTTGTTACCTGCTGCACAGTTTGACCCTTGGTCACATATTCATTCCCGACCTTGACTCGAGGGTAACAGAGGGCCTTGAGCAGGTCTGCTGAGTTCAGACCCATCAAATAGGCAGCCTTGTCAGCAACTACACACAAAAAGAGGGGGAGACAGTGACAGAGGAGAAGTGATCATTGAAAGTGGACATCCACTAAGATGTAGCTGTAGGTTTCAATACTGCAATCTTGTGATAACTTGAAGGGAAATTTACAAACATTGGTACTATGGAAGCTGAGGTCTATGTCTCTATGAAAGTAAATTGGAGCAAGATACCAGAATGTCACCTGCCACCTATGTAACCATTTCTGTTATTGGGAGTTACAGATTTTGTTAACACCTTCTGTGCCATCTGGCTCTGCCTGTTCCTCACGCTGCTTCTGCTTGAACTTCAGGTTCCCATAGTGCATGACAGCCCCCGTCAACTTGTAGATGGCTGTCTTCTCATCAGCAGTGAAGCCCAGGATGTCAATGGCACTCTGCAACAGAATCAGCCAAATAAACCTCTGGGCCACTAAACAGAACTTTCACCATACCAATACGTTCTACGTTACTTACATCTGTAGCCATCAGCTCCTCCTGGTCATTAATGCTGGCAACAGTGATCTCACCTTGACTCACAAATTGATAATCGTATGGGTTGGTGGTGATGAGGAGCATGTCTGTAAAGAGGAATAGGGCATATCTGGACATAAGAATGGAGATAAATCTTAAACATGTTCAGATTTCATCAAATAATTTATAATACTTCTTACCAATTAGCTCTGGCTTCTTGTTGGACATGATCTGATAGAATATGTGGTAGCTTCTTTCTGCCTTGAGCTGGAAAGTGACTCTGGACTTCTCCAGCAGATCTAGCAAGGACAGTGGGACAGAGTTAGGCCTGAGAAAATACACTGAGGTGGAAATGGAGGAAGGAATGTGATCGGGTCAGGAGGTACCTTACATGTTTCAATGTCAGCAGAAGCCAGTTTGCCTGTGGCCCCAAAGTGGATTCGAATGAATTTGCCCTTTAGAAGTGAAAGAAAAAAGGCATTTTTAAATTTCACTCAGACTGTAAATATGTAACCTTACATACTCCACAGAGGACAAAATTTAAACTTAGAATTTGTTTTGATTTTTTTTTCTTATTTTTCTTAAAAAAAAAAAAAAATAAAAGGAAAGTGTAACAAAATAAAATTCAGGAGAATATACTGACTGACAATTCTAATATAGAGATCTGAGCCAAGTTACTATTATTTAGGTGATAACCCTGAATGCACAGGAAGAAGAAAACCACTAAGCAAGCCTTTTATTAGGTCATTTATGCTTCATTTCAAACAGATGGATATAGAGAAAGGCAAGATGCAGTTGCTTCATTTTTTAATCAGATAGGATGATGTGAAGGTGGATTTTGGTAGTGTAAATGTTAAATGAGTTTTTTTGATCTTGTGAAAAAACAGAAGGCAGCTGTTACTTTCTGAGTTGTGGGGATAGGGATAATGCACCCAGAACACAGAACTTCAGGCTGAGACTGTGGATTAGCATTGTGATTATCTCAAGGATATTATCTAATAAGCTTATCTAATAAAATTTACAAATGGCTTTTTTCATTAGAACAATCAAAAAGACATGCCATAGAGTAGTTTGGTTTCTGACAGGATGTCTTGCAGACAGCTTTGTCCCTATCCCTTCTCAGACAACTTGTATCAAGGTCTGAACAGTCAGATTAATAGACCTGCCCAGTTCTGTATTTAAAAAATCAAAGATTTGTATTTTCACTGATCTGATGCCGGCAATTTCCATACTGTCTATCTGTCTTTTCCTCCCTCCCTCCCTTCCTTCTCCATTACATAAATTTACAAAAATTTGTATTTACAGTCTGTATGACAGATACCAGGAGTGTGTGTGTGTATATATATATATATATAATTATTAAATAATATAGCTACTTATGCATATTTGAATGATCCCCCTTTGTAAATGTTTGTTGCTGTACCACACTTCTAAAGTTATATTGTTAATTAGATAGTTTAGTTAAACAGTTTTCAGTTGACAAAAATACGAGGACAATATTAGTTCAATGAATACAATCACCTGACCATGACACTTCAGAAGTGACAGCCTCTGTTCTGACATCATTGTTCACGTATAAATGTCAACTTCTCTCATCAAAAACTTACAAATCGTGAGGAGTTGTCATTCCTCACAGTCTTGGCGTTTCCAAAGGCCTCCAGCAGAGGGTTGGCGCTGATGATTTGATCCTCAAGCGTTCCCTGGAGGACAACAATTATTGCTGGTTATAGTTTCCAAAAATCATGTCAGGATCAGAGGAAAGCATTGATTCCAGACACTACCTATTCATTTACCTGCATTTTGCCTGCCTGCTCCTCCTTCTTCTTCTCCCCGCTTGCTGCAATTGTTGCAAAGTACTGGATGACACGCTTTGTGTTCACAGTCTTCCCTGCACCGGATTCTCCGCTGTCAAACCAACAAGAGAAGCAGAGAGCTGTGGTCAGGCAGGAGGTCCCCTGGCACCGGGCAGCCCCACAGGGACCCGAGCGGGGGTGTACGTACGTGATCAGGATTGACTGGTTCTCGCGATCTGTGGAAGAGGAAGAAAAAAATAGACTTTTTAAATGAAGAACACAAAAAGACTGAAAATTAGTGCAGTAAATGTAAGTTATGACAAGAAAAATGTCTGCATGATTTTTCCTTTGCTTATTACCAACAGTTTTAAAAAATTGAATTCTTTGCAAAGTAATACCTTACTATGAACAATTAAAATCCTTGAAGAGACATGTGTTTCTTTCCTACTGCATTATTTATAGTCTTTTTTCTCCTACATACAGTAATTTTTTTCTGATTTTGTTGTTTTAACTTTCTGACAAACAGACTGTATTTAGAGCAGACATAGAGGACAAGATAGTAAGAACCTACAACAAAGGAATCCTAAGCATGGTTAGTAGTTCTGAACTCAATAGCACTGAGAAAGAAAGGAATGACAAGGTGGAAGCAAAACTAACACCAATATATAATTCTATTTAATTATTTAAATGTCATTATTTTATCAAGACAAACCTGAATATTTGTAATATTGATTTTTGTTGTAGCCTTTTGTTAGGATTTTCACATCACGTATGGATTTCATACCCTACTCACTTTCAGTATGTCATTACAGACACAATTATATTCCTTGCTTCAGCTAAGTCCATTTGGCTTACTGTTTTTCCTGACATACTAACTATCTGTGGTAGTATACTTCCTTTTTAGAAATACTGGCATGAAAAGAAATCCTGTTTAAATTAGCAGTGATTTGACTGTACTGAAATAAAACTCTAATAATGTGTCAAGTATGTATCAGCATATTTTTCAGGGAAACTGTGATTACTTCTAAAATGTCTTTTTGATAGAATCACTCTGAAAGCCACTCACCTGTTAGCATGAACTTAAAAGAAACAAAATGCCAAAGCACCTCACTGAGTGCAGGGGTGTCTTTCATTTATAATAGCAGAAACAAAGGTGTGAAGTTAGTAAAACACACAATGGTATGTATGCATCAGAACCATGAAAGCTTTGAAAAAGTCTCCGCATATTACTGGGACAGAGTGGTCCTTCAGAGAATTTCCTGGTACAGTCCTTCTGAGACAGAGGGAGCCACTCACCAGTCAGCATGAACTGATAGGCGTTGTCAGAGATGGAGAAGATGTGTGGAGGGGCCTCCTGGCGCTTCTTGCCTCGGTAGGCCAACACCACCTCCGGGTTGTACACCGGCAGCCACTTGTAGGGGTTGACAGTGACGCAGAAGAGACCCGAGTAGGTCTGCAGGGAAGGGAGACAGCACGTTGGCTTCCGCTCAGCCTGGCAGAGCAGTTCCTGCTGGCTGCCCAAAGGAAGGCTGCTGCTGGTACTTACGTAGATCATCCAGGCTGCGTAACGCTCTTTGAGGTTGTACAGCACAGCGGGTTCATGGAGGTGGGTCATCATGGCCATGTCCTCGATTTTATCGTACTTGGGAGGGTTCATGGAGAAGATTTGATCTTCCTTCACAGTCAGAGTCTGTCAGAGGAACGAAAGGTACATGCATGTAAACATAAGACCCCAGAGTGGGAATTTAATGCTGTTTGTAAATCTTTCATTTTGCTTACCTCCCCACCTTCAGTCTTGACTGTGACCTTCCCTGATTCTTTGCTCTGGATTGACCCTTTCACAAAGGATTCCTTTGGATGCACCACAAAGACAGATGTCTTGGCATCAAAAGGCTTGTTTTGGGCCTCAATTCTCTCCTTTTCTGACTTTCGGAGGTAAGGAGCTGCCTCCCCAAAGATAGCCATCTCAGAGTCTGATGACATGGCTGCACTTTATGTATGGGCTCGTCAGCAGAGAACACTGTGGAAGAGCAGATATGTTTCTCAAATTAGTCAACATTTTTTGTTGCCGTTCAGTTTATTGAAAAATTTGAACATCATCATAGAATGCGTGATTTGCGAAGAATCTCAGGTAGTTCTTTGGTCCACCTTCCTGTGCAAAGCAGAGCAAATGCTAGATCAAGTTACCCAGAGCATTTTCCAGTGAAGTTTTGATTAGCTCCAAGAATGGAGATTCCTCAGTCCCTCTGCATCCCTGTTTAATATCTGACCATCCTAATGGTGAATTGCCTTTTCCTAATACCAGATCAAAATGTCTGTTGCTGCAACATGTGTCTGTCGTCCCTCATCCTTTGCACATCTCAGAAGATTCTGGCTCTTTTTACTGTATAACCACCCACTTTTTGTTGAAGCCAGCAATAAGACAACCAAATTTTAATTTTGTCTCCAGAGTGGACAAACTCTACTCTTTCAGCCTTTCCTCATACATCATTTGCTCTTACCTATGTTGGAAGCTCTCCACTGGACTCACTACAGAATGCCAGCATCTTTCTTGTCACTTGGGAGCACCAAACTGAACACAGTGCTCCAGATAAGGGAGCTGAATTCAGGGGAAGAATCACTTCCCTTTGCCTGCTGTCTATACTCTTATGAGTGCCTGACAATATGCTGTCGGCCTTCTTTCCCCAAAGGCACACTGTCAACACATGTGCACCAGGACACATGACCCTTTTCTGCAAAGGTGTTTTCTAGCCAAATGACAGCCAACATATCCTGTTGTATGGGTCTATGCTTTCCTACATGCAGGACTTCACACTACCTTTACTAAAATTTGTGAGGTTCTTGTCAGCTCCAGACTGAAGACTTTTGGGAGCCTTCTTAAGGGTATCATTGCTCTGTAGCATATTCATGAGCCCCTCAGTTTGATTTCATCTACCTAGTTCGTGAGGATGCATTCAATCCACCATTTAGATTGCTAATGGTGATGAGAAATACCAAGCTCCTAGCATTGACATATTTCCAGCATCTATGTGTTCTATATTGTTACTCAAATTTTGAAAAGCGCCAACTGAAAGATTTGTGTTTCTTTTTACATTTCTAGACATCTACATAACTTTGGAAAATGGCTAAGTTACTTATGCCTTATCAAGCGGAGCAGAACAACCACAACATTCTTTTCACATTCCGTGTCTAGAGCCTCCAACCCCTCCTCAAAAACTTCTGCTTTCCAGTTAGATTGATAGGCCACAGGAGACTGGAGATTTCACCAGGAACATTGTAAATGAAAGCATTTGTGGTGGAATGCTGCAAGGTTACTATGATTGAATGCAACATCAATAAAGTATTTGCAATTTTGTAAGCTCAAAGCTTTAAAAGCATGCTGTAAATGCTTTGTGTCCTTCTGCAAGTAGATATTAAGCAATGGGTTCCAAAGCAGAACTGACACATCACAATGAGGCACCATGCCAGAGGAAGAGGATATTCATACCACCTATCCGGAGTTACCAAACCAAAAAGTTATCAAAAGCCTTGCTTGCCTATATGCAAAATAGAGACAGGTGAGTCCAGAAGGTGTTCTGAGGACTAACTAGTGCATGATGTCTTTTGCTGGTACTCTGAATCATTCACTAGAGTTTACTTCTCATCACTAACTGTTTAAGCAGCCCAGCATTGTAACATTAATCTTTGAGATAAGGTCTTGTTTCTTCTCTCTCTGTCAAAAACTCAAAGGGGAGTTTTAGGGCCAGAAACACCAAATGCAGATTCTAAACAACTACACCCTTCCAGCAACTGCCATCCTGCTTGTCTCCCTGCCATGCTGATGAATGTTGCCTTCCTGATTTTGATGGCACACCTCCTCCTACAGAAAGGTCGGTCCTATGATGAAGAAAGCCTTCCAGCCTTGTGGCAAGGGCAGTCATCTAAAACATGAGTAGGGCAAATCAAACACCCTCACGCTAAAGGAATCTCGGATTCCAGCCTCCTCATTTTTTTTTGCATGGATTCTAATTATGAAGTGGGGGTTATATGTGTACAACCACTTTCCTACTGTTGAAATGATCTATGACTGTTAGCTGTGCTATCAGCTGTACTAGTCAGTGCTAGCTGGGCCCCCTTTCCTTATCAAACTGCCTCCTTTAGAAGTCTTAGAGCATTTTATCTTGGAGATAAAAACAAATTTGTTTCTGTGTTTAAACAGAGAGATATACCCAGGTCTAAACTAGAAATAACCCTGGGTGAGGACAATAGAACAATTTCAATGATCTGAGGAAGTCATACTAGAAATTTTAGAGCTCTGTTTTGTCTGAACAACATCAGACTTCCCCCCCCCCGCCATGTTCCATTGTCCAAGAACTTAAGTGTGTAAGTTATAATTAACTTCCTATTTGATATCATGCCCTAATTTTAGTGTGACTCTCACCTTAAGTCAACTGCACTGATATTTCCTTGACAATGACAAAAATCTGTTGCAAGTGACAACTCTAGGAAGTAGCATGTGAGCAAGTGGTATAGAAGGACAGATAATATGATAAGTTAAAATACTGTATCACCAATTATTTCTTTGTATGCTAATTTTTTATGAAAATAATTGTATGTAAGGTTAGAAACCTTAGTTCAAGAATTTGCAAATCAAAGCTGGATATCTAAATGCAGTACTGGATTTCCAAAAAAATACCACATGTCCAGTAACAGAAAGCACCAGGGTTCCTAGTAAATTAGGCAAACAGGCAACTTATTTAGATATGACATCATGACTTCTAGTTAGCTAGATAAGCCAATCAAATGTTAACATTTGCAACAACTTCTAATAACATGCAGATCCTCCACTCTACTGTTTTTTTTCAGAGGAACAGTAACAGTAACAGTACATCTCCTTCTTCTGTTTGTTTAGTTGGTCAGTTGATTTTTTCATTTTTACCAAGTTTCCTAATACAAGGCCAACATCCAGATTATAATGCTGCAGTATCATCTGAAAAGTATTTTCCTATAAATTTTTGGCCAGTATCATATACAGTAATAGATATAATTTGTTACAAACCATTAAGATTTTGCAATAGTATGTTCTGTTGGCTGCCTCTGTCTATCTGATCTTCGTGCCAGAACAGATCATTTACTTCACTGACCCATAATTAAACATGAGGAATCCCCAAGAAGTGTTTCCTAGCATGAGATAGTGACTTCAAGCACAGTCAGTTTGGAAAGTTTTCTTGCCATGAGCAGCCTACCCAACCATCAGCATGCTGTATTTACCATAACTGAGCAGTGACTAGAGTTATATGGGCCTGCAGCAATTACCCACAAAATTTTATAGAAATTTGTCACCACGAAGAAGTCTGTTCTACAGAAATCTGCCACCTTTTTGTCTGTCTCTTAAGTATGAGCAAATTAGGCTCTTACCTCTTATGATATGAGAAGATGCCTTGCAGGCTGGAAGACGATCAGTGCTGTAAAGCAGAAATGTCAGATCCCTCATTACTGCTGCACAGAATTCCACAGGCGGGTCACACAGTGAAAACTCCAACATGCTTTATTTCACAGATATTAAATCCTTACAGACATAGCTACATACACTGGGACAGGCAGGATGCAGGGACGCTGTCCCTTTCTGCCAGCCACAGACATGCACTTACCATGAAGTTTTCTCTCGAGACGGGACAGCCCAGATTCATGGACTCTTTTATAGAGTCTGGTCAGCACATGCTGCAGATGCCTCCTCTGTCTTTGGGCAAAGCATTTTTGGCAAACCTTTGGCAAAGCATTGTTTGGCAAACCGAATGAACTGAAGACTGGAAAGTGATGTTACTAGATATAATTAGAAATTTTTGGTCTCTCACTAGCTATGTGAATAAATCCCCTATAAATAATATGAGAAGATTCCTAAGGAGGGAATTTCAACTAATGCTGACTAGAGGGGCGAGAGTAACTACTAATAACTGTAGGCCATAGATGCTACATGAATCTGAGCTAAGGGAGCAGGGACAATCATTCACTGGGCACGTATGGTGACATTTGGGTGCATACCTTAACCTTTTCTGAGGCCACCATAAGTCTGATGGCAGCTGTCCTTCTACAGAGTTGTCCACATACAGACCTTGGATATGAGATGTGGTTTTTACTGTTGTCTGCACTCTTATCTTAATCGGGTTATTAGATATTAGTCTGCTTCACTTCTTTCGGTAGTAACATAATATACTGCAATGTATCAGCGAGAATAGCCACCTTGAACCATACTAAGTGATCGTTAAGTTGTATTCTATCTCTGGATATAAATATAAAATAACATTCATTTGTGTATCTTCCAACATTCTGGAAATACTGAGTTTAGAGATACATAGGAGGACACACAACTGTGTTCAAGAGCCTTTGCTAGATTTTTGTTCCTTTGATTTAATCGCTTTAAGACCAATTTTACTTTTTGTCATCCAAAGAGCCCTCTGTCAATGACATCTATAGTTTTAATTAATTTATTGAAAAATACTTTATTTACTTCAGTGGTGTTTATTTTCCTGTCAATGCCTAGTTCTTCCTATAACAGAAAAAAATCAATAATATCTCTCCACATAATAAGGCAAATAGTACTATCTATTCTATATTTTCTTGTATGGAAAACACTGTTTATTTCTCATAAGCTTTCACATTCTCCCCTATGATTTTCTAGTTCTACCTTCTCTCTCTCAAGATCTGATGACATGCAGTGTTAATACTGTACCTCCGTAGATCTGAACACTATGCATCACTACATTTGACAGTTAGGTTTGCTTTTCCTATGCACATTACTTTGCACTTACTAACATTCTTTTTGCCCAGTGTAAGTATCACAAAATTCTTTCACAGCTATTCTCAGCTTACTTTTTCCCACTGAGAATAATTTTGTGTCATCAAGGACATTCTTGAGATACATAGACGTGATTTTTCAAGGTCAGAAGTATTTCATCCTTGGCTGACAGAGCTGTAACACATAAGGCTCAAATATGTGAAACCCCATACACAACGACAGGTAATTTTACCATTTGCATTTATGGAGGCACATGGTCAAGATGGAGTAGTAATTCAGGTAAAGAACATGCCAGCAGGGCTGCATGGATGAATAAGGAGCTCGTGGCAAAACTCGAGACACAAAAAGGCAGCATACAGAGGGTGGAAGCAAGGACAGGTAACCTGGGAGGAACCTGAGAGACACTGTTTGAACATGCAGGGATGAAGTTAGGAAAGACAAAGCCTAAATGGTGTTGAATCTGGCCAAATATGTCAAAGATGGCGATAACGGCTTCTTTAAGTTCATAGGTAACAAAAGAAAGACTAGGGAAAGTGTGGGCTCATTGCTGAAGTGGCTTGGTGACACAGAACACGGAAAAAGCTGAGGTACTGAATGCTGCTAGCAAGACCTTCAGGAATCCTAGGTCCCAGAGAGAAGGGAGAAAGTCTGGAGCAAGGCAGACACACCCTTGGTCAAAGAGGATCAAGTCAGGGAATACTTAAGCAAAAAGGACATTCAAAAGTCCATGGGCCCTGAAGGGATACACCCAAAAGTTCTGAGGGAAATAGCTGATGTCATTCTGACATCACTCTTGATGATCTTTGATCAATCATGGCAGAAGTGTCTGAAGGCTGGAGGAAAGCAACTGTCACTCCTGTCTTCAAGAAGGGCAAGAAGGAGGGAACTATAGCCAGTCAGCCTCACACTGATTGTTGGGAAGGAGTTGGAGCAACTAGTCCTGGAAAGCACTTCCAGGCACCTAAAGAACAAGAAAATTGTCAGGACTAGTCAGCACGGCTTCACCAAGGGGAAGTCATGCTTGATCAACCTTACCACTTTCTGTGATGAAATGACTGGCCTGATAGATTAGAGTAAAGCAATAGATATTGTCAGCCTTGACTTTAGGAAGGGATTTGTCTCTGTCTCCTGTAAGATCTTTGTAGAGAAGTTGTTGAAGTATGGGCTGGATGAACAAACAGTTAGGTGGACTGAAAACTGGCTGAATGGCCAGGCTCAGAGGGTGGTGATGAGTGGCACAAAGTCTAGATGGAGACCAACAACTAGCAGTGTACTGTAGGGGTCAATACGAGGTCCAGTCCTGTTTAACATCTTCATTAACAATCTAGATGATGGGGCAGAGTGTACCCTCAGCAAGTTCACTGATGACACAAAACTGTGAGGAGTGGCTGATATGCCAGAGGCTCAGGCTGCCATCTAGATTGACCTTGACAGGCTGGAGAAACCTCGTGCAGTTCAACAAGGAGCCTGCACCTTGAGAGGTGGAACAAGCCCAGGTACCAATATTTTCCAGGCTTCACCCAGCTGGAAAGCAGCTTTGCAAAAAAGGACCTGGTGGTCCTGGTGGACACCAAGCTGAACGTAAGCCAGCAATGTGACCTGCTGCAAAGAAGGCTGACGGTGTCCTGGGCTGCATGAGGAGGAGTATTGCCAGCAGGTCAAGGGGGGTTATCCTTCCCCTCTGCTCAGTACTAGTGAGACCACACCTGTAGTACTTGTTCAGTTCTGGGATCCACAGTACAAGGGAGACAGAGACATACTGGAGACAGTCCAGCAAAGGACTGTGAAGATGATTAAGGGACTGGAGCATCTCTCCTATGAGGAAAGGCTCAGAGAGCTGGAACTGAGCGAGCCTGGAGAAGAGAAGGCTCAGGAGGATGTCATCAAAGTATATAAATACCTGGGGGCAGGGTGTAAAGATGTGGAGCTAGGGTCTTTTCAGTGATGTCTAGTGACAGTGACAGGTACAAACTGAAACACAGGAGGCTCCATCAGAACATTAGGAAACAGTTTTTCACTGTGAGGATGACCAAGCACTGGAATGGGTTGTCCAGACAGGTTGTGGAGTCTCCACCCTCAGAGATATTAAAAAGTCGTATGGACATGGTCCTGAGCAGCTTAAGTGTCCTCGCTTGAGCAGAGGGGTTGGACCAAATGACCTCCAGAGGTCCCCTCCAACCACAGCCATTTTGTAATTCTGTGATTCTGTGAATGATTCCAGGAAAGTGAGTTTTCATACCTGACAAGCTTGTTAAATCTGTAAAAGCTCATTTTATGAAAATAAAGATAGATAAAAAGAGAAGAACATTTTCCTTACACAGGAAAGCTATGCCTCAAAAAAGCGGCTTTTTTGAAGGAAGAGAATAAAATCTCTTTGAAATGGTGAGGCTGGACAATCAAAACATTTTCAGTTAATTCCCTCATCATAATCAGTTAAAGAAAGAAGCCAACATGGGAAAAGAGGAAAGGTTATTCTTAGGATTTATGACATGTAAAATGTAGGAAACAATGGATATAAATCAAATTATAAAATCTAATAGAAGTGGTTTTCACAGTGGAGGAATATTTTCAGTAGAATCCCATAGTGAGCTGTGCTGGAATACGTGTTGTTACGCACTTATTTATAGATGATAGATAGGTAAACAGCGAAATAATGAATTTTGCTCATGACGGACGTGTTTGAGATACCCACAAATAAAAGTTACGTTTGATCTGCTTGACATATAGCTGAATGTAGTGGTCTTCAGCAGCCTTCCACAACTGCTCAGTTTGGAGAAATGAGGTTCCAGGCCAAGACCAGAGGTGTCAGATGTAAGTGTCCTCCAGGAGACTGTGGACCCTGCTGTACTCATGAGTATCTGATGCGTTTTCCAGTGCATCCAATACTGCTGTCCTTAATTGCATCCTGACGGAGGAAAAGTGGTCATACCGCTGCAGCTGGACTCCTTAAGATTCATGCTTTACTATTTCATTTGTTTATTCCTCTGACACCAAATAGAGCCACTCTCCGTGGAACAATAATTGGTGGTGGTTGCCTTGACTGCTGGGAAGTTCAGCCAGTCATGACTGGTCTTACTGTCAGTTGAATGGAATGGTACCTGCCCAGTCCACCAGAGGTGGCAAGAACCAGTTGGAGATTTTTCTCATTTTGTGCACTTGGACATTCTCTGTTGGGTGTTCACCAACATTGCTCCAGACATCACTCAACTATCAACTACAAAGAATAAGTGCAGTTTTTCAGATCTCTTTGGCCCACAATTTGATCTAAATGCGTGAAGATTTAAATGTTTTCTACTTCTTGCCATAGCCTGGCTTTGTTCCCCATGACCATCTTGCATAACCTAAGGGAGTCAATGCCATTTTTGTTCCTTGGCATGAACTACATGGTTAGAAAGTAACGTAAGTATGTCTCTCCTAGCATCTATGCACCACATCCAGACATCATTTCAGGGCCAGAAAATAGGGAACAATAGGCTAGCTCTTGTTAGTGAGAGATGTAAGGAGAAATAACTTCATTCTCCTTGTGTTTTGCATGGAAGGCCTGGAGGCTTTGGAAAGCATGAGAGAGAGAACAGGTTCTTGAACAGTTTTGGCAGACGGTGTCATGCAAATTGAAAGAAACTATATGGATAGAATGGGTTACCATTACTGGTGTTCTGAGGTTCAATTTACCTGGAACTGCTTCTTCCTAAGCAAAGGGAAATCCTTCAGATGTGCCCTTGAAAGCCATAGAGGAAGTAAAAACATTTCCATCACAGTAACACATCTCAATAGGGAGTCTCCTGCTGCATGGCAAATTCACCCTTTCAGCTATCGATGCTATATGCTGCCACCAGCATTCATTCCTTGTATCACACCCTGATATAGCATTTACCCAGTCTACATAGGAACAGTTAAATTTACCATTGCTATGTTGTTTCCAGCCTTGCAGCCTCTTATCCCCGCTCAGGACATTATGGTTGTCACCATTTTGTTTAGGTGATCCCTATACCACATTTTTCTGCTTTGGTTTGCAATTTAAATCCCAAAGAATTCTGTGCTACTTGTTATCATGTGTCTTTTTTCATAGGGTGTGACTGTAGTCTTTTGTTTCATGCTTCCCTGGTATTACTCGCTATGCCAGTGCAGGATCCATTCTTTTCTCTGTCTTTTGCAAAATTCCAGGAATCCCTGAGGTCTCCCATGAGAAGGACTACAGCCTTCTGTTATTTCTGCTTGAAAAAGTGGTTGTGTCTTTCTCTTCTATTCCTGGGCAGATTCTGTCAGATTATTCAGCATAGAGCTACCACAGACACTATCTGTCACTATCTGTTGCTATCTGTTTATCTCCCCATTCAATAACCTTAGGTACCACTAAGTTAATCGTGACACTGAGCCACTGAAAAAATGAGATTTTGTTCTACCTGTTCTTTCCCCTGGTCTTCATTTTTGTTCCATCCTGGAAGGGGTGGAGTTGGAGGTAAGTGGGATCTCCCACCGTATGCAGACCCAATTTGCCATTTCAACTCACCTCATCTTGAGGAACTGCTTCTTTATGTTCAGCTAAAGTTTCAGTGTTCACAAATCTCTGTCATTGTCAGGTTTAAGCAGCTAAATGAGGTTGAAAGGCCAAGTCAGGTTCATTTCTGAGAGCTCCCACTGAAACAGCAAGTGTTTTGGTTTTTTCTAAACCTGCTGAAAATGAAAAAAAAAGTCTAACATTTACCACTTAACACTGTTGCATTCATTTGAGGAATATTTCCTTTCATCTTTCACTTCTGTTGAAGGAGTTAAATTCTTTTAAATGTTTAAGAGGAGCCTGTACTGTTACTACACGAAATGTAACTACCACTGCTTGTTCCTATTTCCACACTTGTATAATTCAATAGAGTACAGTGGGATAGTACTGGGGAAGCACTGACTTAACCACGTTTATATTTATAATACAGGTAAAGGGTGTCCAAACAATCCTTTGTTATGGAAAATAACTAATGAATAAAACAAACTTTGAAGCAAAAAGAAAAGTAAAGTGGTTCCTGATAACCATTATTTTTCTGGCATTCTTGTTTCCATCCATCTGTGCAGGGCTGGACTCCACTGACGCTGGAAGCAAAACACAGCACAGCTGAAATAGAAGAGGCAGATTGAAAGACATCTCTGGGTACAGACTGTCCTGCACCGCAATGTGGCTTGGGCAAAGCACTGGAGCGCTGATACCCCCATGGAGAAGCAGAGATTCAGGCGTACTCAAAATAGATCCTTCTTGAGAGGAAGATCACAGAATTACAGAATGACAGAGTAGTTGAGATTGGAAGGGACCTCTGGAAGTCATCGGGTCCAACTCCTCTGCACAAACAGGGCCACCTAGAGCCAGATTAGGCAGCTGCCTCACTTTCTGCACACCTTATGATACAACTGCTTCTCCCTGTTCTGTCGTTACTGAAAAGAGTCTGAGAGTGAGAAGCCACATTTTAGTGCAGTCTGAATCACGGAAGTAAGTGGAACTGTCTCAAGGATGCCTGTCTCTAACCCTGATTTGTTGCTTGAAGACTTTCTGAACCAGTGATAGTGTCTTTGTATTTTACATCTAAAACTAATTTTTGTTCCATGAATTTTTCCATTTCCTGGAGTTGGGTAGTTGTATAGCAGAGGGACATGTTGTACCTCACTGGTGCAAAACCTGATGTGTTCCGTAGCAAAAGTTAGCGAACTTAAAAAGGAAAATCACAGTTCTACAGTTTCAGCATGGTAAAGAACGTGGAGATTAGACTGAGATGAAGAGACAGGGTTATATCTAGCAGCTTTATTGTTTTAAAGCTCCCAGAATACCCAGTGGTTGTCGACTCTAAAAAGGACTCTGTCACTACAGTTACAATGATGGGCCAGTGCACATGGGAATGTCTTCGGCCAACCCTAGAAGTGGAAGTCTGATCGGATCCATAGGGGAAGTAATTTTTCAAAATTCTTGCCCCAGAAATCAGATAATGAAATTGTCACTGCACTTGCTTATACCCAGTTCACAAACTTATTCCTGCAACTCTGAGGCCTACAGACAAGTATTAAACAAAAAAAAAAAAAAGAAAAAGAAAAAAGGAGAGCAGTTATTGCTCTAAATGACAAAAAGAAAGCATAAAGAATAAGGTTACAGATGAGATGAAAAATTGTAATTATTTTAGGGCAAAAATGCATGGAATCATTCATAAATATAACCATTACAGATTCAGAGAAGTCAGCACTGAGATTGTATTTGAAAGAAACTGGAACAAATTAATGTCAAGAAATTCAGAATCCCAAGCTTGGGCACATTACCTCCAGCTTGAAATGAGGACATGCAAAAAATGTCTGATTCTTATGAAGATATTAAAGTGACTGCAATCTCTGGGATAAGAAAGTGGGTAATTTTTCCTTTTTCCCATGAACTTGGATGTTGAAAATTGCAACAAAGAGTATGCTGGCAGAAATAAGGCACAAATATCTTTCTAGAAGCAATGTTCTGTTTTGCCTGGTATGTGTGTGTACTGAAGGCTAAAATGAGAGCTGAAACGATAACATGATATTTGATCCATGTGAGCTGTGTCACACTGGTAAATACTACCCTCCTATATCAGTTCTGAGGTAGGATGAGAGCTTGTTAGCAAGAATGCCTCAGAGAGAGAGTTCAGAGCATCAGTGGAAGTCACAGGAGAGCTGTAGGCTTCACAAAGAGGCAGGATGATTCTGAGTGCATCAGCTGATATTTGGAAACTGCCAGTAGCAGTAGTGGCACTGTATAAAACCCTGATGACAGCTGCTTAGAAATACTCAGTACAAGCTCAGCCAAACCTACCGAAGAGACAAGAAAACCTTGAGCTTCAACCGACGCCATACAGGAGCTGCTCTCAAAACTCCTGCTCAGCTCCAAACCCAGGGCAACATGCTGCAGTGTGACCATGTCTGCCCAGCTGCCACACATTCATGGCACCAAACTTGCTCCTGCCTCTGTCTGATATGGCCCCTCAACACCCCCAAAGGCAGTAAAATATGCCTCAGGCCTGCCATCACTCCCAGTCATTCAGCTCCTCCTCTCTCCATGTCAGCAAACTGTCCCTCCTCCTGAGCTGCTGCTCACTTCTGGGCCTTGGCCAGTGCCCAAGAGGCACTGACAAGCCACCCACTTGCTTCCAAATGGGACAGGTCCTTGCAAAGCAATCCTACAGGTTGTTGCCTCCCTGGGCTCTCTTTCTCATGCGCTTCATATTGATGACTTGCCAAATCCAAAACCAGCAGCAGCCTGGAGCCAGTAACAGGCATGGCACAAGCTGCCTTGCCCAGGCAATAAAAGGGCCCCAGCTAGTTCTGGCTCCAGCAGCCTTGCTGAAAGCCCTGCTGGTGTGTCCCCACTGCCCGTAGCAGCCAACTCAGCTGTAAGCAGGCCAGGCTGTGCTGCAGTCACACCTCAGCGTGTGAACCCAGCAAGCATCTGAGGCTGTGGCTTGACAGCCATGGGATGGGTGCATGGAGTGCTTTGCCTCCCAGGTGCAGGCTCTGCCCAGAGCCACATGGAACATCTGCATCTGATGCTGCCTGTGCTCAGCCTGCCTGCCCGTGCAGAGGGGTGCTCTCTCTCCCAGGGACCATAGCCTGCCCTGGCTCCACAGCAGCAGCACTCGGGCTCCAGGCTCTCCATGGCGTGGCCTCTTTGCCAGCTGCTGACCCCGAGGGGGACTGCCTGCCTTGCTGCTGCATGTTGGCTTGTTGTGACAGGCATGTGAGGACATGGCAGTTGCTCTAGGTCAACCCAAAGGCCAGCCCACAGCAGTGAGTCCCTGGCAGAGGCTGAGACCCTCACTGGTGTCTGAGGCTGTGTGGGAAGTGGCTCTTATGAGGAGTGGTTGAGGCAACTGGGATTGTTTAGCCTTGAGAAGAGGAGGCTGAGGGGAGACCTTATTGCTTTTTACAGCTACCTAAAAGGAAGTTGTAGTGAGGCCGGTGTTGGTCTCTTCTCCCAAGTAACTAGTGACAAGACAAGAGGAAATGGCCTCAAGTTGTGCCAGGGGAGATTCAGACTGGATATTAGGAAAAATTTCTTAACCGAAGGAGTGGTTAGGCATTGGAACGGGCTGCCCGGGGAGGTGGTGGAGTCACCATCCCTGGAGGTGTTCAAAAAACATATAGATCTGGTGCTTAGGGACATGGTTTAATGGTGGGCTTGGTAGTGTTAGGATAGTGGTTGGACCTGGTGATCTTAAAAGTCTTTTCCAACCAAAATAATTCTATTACTCTAAGATGGCAAGTTATTGTGTCTTGGCCTGCCTTTGACAATCTGTCTCTCATCTGTGTAGTGCAGACAGTTGCACCTCTTGCTGAAGGCCAGAGCATGTTCCCTGGCCCTCTGGACAGTCATTTCTCCCCAGATGTTGTCATTCCTAGGCCTTGCTCCAGCTCTTGCATAGTGTGTGCATGGTGTAAGAAGGTAGATGAGGAAATCCTTCCTGAAAGGGGAGTGGGCAGGTGTTACCTCAAGGCACGGTTCCACTAGAACAAAAGTTCCCCCTACTTTTTCATCTGGCCCCACAGACTGATAAACTCTGGCCTGACCACTGTAACGGCCACAATAGGAGCACTGCAATAGGTCCCAACAGGAGCACTGCACTTCAAGCACGCCAGCAAAAGGAATTTTCAAGGGGCAGCACTTAGATCCTCTCGTGATTCACAGAGACATTGACTGCTGGCATGACTGGTGGGAGAATCTTCCCAGCCTTTCCAAGAATTCCTTGCCATTCTGAATTACTTAGACAGTCCATTGTAACTCTGAAGCAGAATGGGGTTCAACCAGAATAGGGGATAGGCAGAGATATTTGGTGGCAGAAAGGGACTACCTTGTTTATCATGAAAGTTTACTTATGATTTTGATAGCGGACCTTCACTACATATGCCTGAGCCTTGGACCTCCTAAATATAAACCCTGTCCCTGAGAAAACCCCAAGGGGTACAGTGTGATTAATCTTAAAGGTTGTTAGGGATTGGTGAACAGTAATGTTTTGTTTTGATGGGAAGAAGATGCTACATCTTGCCAGGGAAGGAACTGTGTATGTATGTATAAGTTAGTGGCTGATGTCTGGTGGGCGGGAGGGATTAATGTGTTTGGTTTTAGTGTGGATGCAAAGGACACTGTATCCTGAAGGAAGAATAAGAGTATTTAAGGATACCCTGAGCAGAGTAAGCATATTTCAGTAGCAGATCTCCAGTGCACTGTTCTTTGTAGTGTAAGCTTTATTCTTGCCTGAGCCATATTATTTGCATATGCTGCATTGTTACTCAGCTCCCATCCTTAGAACCAAGGCCCTTGGTAGAAAGGTAGGAAGTGTCAGTTATTCTGGAGGATCTTATCCCCCTGTTTACACCTCTTTCTGCAATACCTCACCTGATGACGAAAGTGCCACAAACCACCAGTTGTATTAAGAACTCAGTAAGACCTTGTGGCTAGAGAGTGAAAGGTATGTGCAACCTTGGCCTGTTGTGCCTTGTTGAAGGGACAATGCTTGCTTTGGTAACTCTGTATGACTCAGGGAAGGCGGGCGTATGTGCTGTCACCACCACACACAGTGGCAACTGGCAATTGCAGGGTCTGCAGACATTCTTGGAAGAAGGTGATGTTGACCTGTCTCTGGAAGAAATTATCATCATAAAGCATCATTATCGTAAACATAGCTATTCTAAGTAGTTGCATCATCCACGAATTTTCTGTAATGAACAAAGGCCATATAAAATAAAGTAACAAAAGAACTTTCCTTTACTTGCAAGAACAAAGCGACAGTCCTGCAAATCTAGGAATATATTATACAGTGGAGGAATCCTTTCTAAGTGAAACTCCTGACAAACCCCTAGAGACCAGGAAAAAGTGTGGTCTGCAAGATGTCAGCCACTAGCAGGCTTATGGTGAACTTGCTCATCACATTTGCTCAACACAGCTTGTTGTGAGTGAGACATTCTTAGGCTCCAGAGAAGAACTCGCATTTCCATGAAGAGTATCTTGTGTTGCTCATAGCAGGTATGTAGTCTCACTGCTTGGTAACAGATGTCTCAGTTGTGTTGCTGCTGGCAACCAGGCCATTAAGGCCCCTGCTGGCCTGGCCTTAGGCCACTACATGAAGGTGGCCTCGAATCAAATCCTCAACAGCTCTCTACAGAAAGCGGTAGATAAGTAGGCAGCAAGGTGATACAAGAAGTGCTAAGGAGAAACTAGGATTCTTTTGGGAAACACCCCCATTTACAGCAAATGCTGTGTGCTCCTGAGGTAAATAGTGAAAAAGTAATATGCACACTGTGTGCAACAAAGATCGAGGCTGCGGAAGTTGAGAGCTGTGGACCAGTTGTCACACCACAGTATCCTGCAGACCATGCACAGAAGGCAGACAGTATATCATGCTCAGAGGCCACCGTAGTGGTGTTACCAAGGCTGCACCACATGCTCCTACACCTAAGATGTGCTCTCTTGGGTACAATGTAGATGTTGCTGTAACCACTCTGAGGAGGCAGTGTGCCTGAAGGATTGTCTCCTTAGTGCATAGCTGGGCCATAGGCTGTCAGAATACACCCTGTTGTGTCTCTCAGAGACACTGCAGTTTAGCACTGTGAACTGTCACATGAGGTGCTGTTTTGTGTGTGCCAGACAGCACAGGAAATTTTATGTGCTGTTCTCTCATGCAGCAGCTAACAAAGACATGCAGAAAGGCATGTTTGTGTTACTAACATTAAAAGTAAGTTTACTTGCTGATGGTGGCTTCATATCTACACATGACACAATCTACTTATCTTCCCCTTCTCCACATGACTGTTGATTTTATAGATGTCTATCACATCCTGCCTCAATCATGTCTTCTTCCATCTGAAGATGTCCTTGTATAGGAGCAGTTCTCTGTCTCTAGTATTACTTGAGACCCTTCGCTGCACCTTTTTGGGATCTGGGTACCAAAACTAAATTCAATATTCAAGCTTTGGGCACGTGGAGGATTTATATCATGATATAATGATACATTCTGATCTGTCATCAGTGTCTTCCATAAAAACTTATTTTTCCACCTGGGTTGTCAGTGTGCTTTTGGGCTGATAATTCAGAGAACCATCATAAATATACCAACGTTTTTTTAATGAATGAACAATTTTTTGCAATGTAGAGAAATCATTAGTTTATAAATGTTAAACACCATTAACCTAATCTTCAGCCTACCTGTTAGACAATAGTTCTCTGCCATGACCTTCCATGCCATTTTAGTGTCACAAGCAGACGTTACCATGATTTTGTCATTTTTTAAAGTCCTATTTTTTCCAGGCCATTTATGTATATGTACAGGCCATTACTCACATCTCTGTGGGACTCTGTTCACGGCTTCCCACTTCAGCTAAGCATTTATTTCCACAGTTCATGTCCTGTCATTTAAGTCACAAGGTGAACAGTTCTTTCCAGTCAAAGCATCTTCTGCCCATGTCATGTAAGACCATGTGTACACTTTTCAAAATCTTGTCATACTGTATTGACTTGGTCATTCTTATCCGTGTGTCTGTTGATTCTCTTGAAGTCAAATGTATTGTGAAACATGACTTTCACTTTTAAATTCTGTTCTTATTGTAGTTTCTACAATTTGTCTTATGCAGACGTCAGACTGACAGGTCTACTTCCCCACAATCAGGAAAGATTTAAAAGTCAAATATCACAGGTACAACACTTTATTCCCTTTGCACTAAGCACTATTTAAACAACAGGTCACTTCTGCAACAACACAATCTGGTGGGTTTTTGTGTGATTTTTTTTTCTTTTATCTTTTTTTTTTTTTTTAAATATTCCTGAATATATTAAATTTATTGTAACAGATGTGTTACTGTTCAAAATATTATTTTCTCCTACAACCTGAAGTATCCAATGGAGACCTTAAGTTAACAGGGTTCCTCACATTTTTCTATATTACTAAATGTTCTTTCTGGAAACTTTCTGCTTTCTGAAGTAAAAACCAGCACAAATTGTTTAGCTTTTCTGTTTGTTTTCCTTTAGTGCTCTTTTTATACTCCAGTTGTTACTGTTTCTTATGCGTTCTCTCACACAGGCCTTCTGCTCATAAAATGCTTATAGACATATAAATATATAGACATACACTGATGCTTGAGATGAGACCATTTGGATCATCTTTTAGAACTTTTTCTCACATTGGAACAGATTGGTCCCAATGATGCTGTTGATGGGATCGCTCTTCAATGATATTTTTTGCCATTTTCAAGGTTAATATTGAAGCTGTCAGAAATGTTGTACCAAACACTGAAACACTCAGATGTGCAGAGACTTATTTGCTCTGTAATAAGCTACGTTAAAAAGCTCACAGATAACACATTTCCAGTTAAATTGAGTTTTGTACTTGTTTCGCTTATCTGATACACCAGATAGTTTTATTGAAAAATGTTCCCCATGGGATTTGCAGCTTGCAAGTGCTGTGTTGGCCACGCTCTCAGTGTGAGCAAGGCATGCTGGAGGGATCAGTGTGCCCTGTGGACCCCTGATGAACCGCCTGATGGGGAATGACCAGCATCTGCTGCAGCAGCATTTCTGCTGCCCTCTGTGTAAAATGAGAGCTCCCAGCAATGCTAGCACAAGCTGAAAAGAAATGCTGATGCTCTAATCTTCCAGAGCAAAACTCCTCATCCCTACCCTTCTGCTAAGATGCAGCTGAGTACTGGATCACGGCAATGGTAAGGACATACTTTGCATATAAAAATCAATAAGAATTAGGTCAGATTAAATTAAAGTGACGGAATCTTTTTATTTTTCTTGCAGGCTGTTTCTGTGCCATACTGTGGCTGGCACAATGTGTTTCCTGGTAAGGAAACATGTTTTAGATATCTGCTCTGGCATCCCTAATAAAGAATTCCATATTGGTGCAGGGAAAAAGAAAAAAAAAAAAAAAAAAAAAAAGAGAGAAACAGGAATTGTCCCCTGGAATAGAGTTGCTAATGATCACTACTAATGAGGGACTGGAACGCATCTTCTGGGATTAAAAGCAGTTCAGGATGTTCATTGCATGGGCTGCGAGAGATGCAAGCTGCAATCCATGGAGCCAGAGCACATGCCCCAGGATAGTGCTTCTGGTGAAAGTCAGAACATATTGGTTGTTTTTTTATTTGTATGAATAGCTGGCTCTTCTCTCTGCAAGTCTTGTCCCTCTATTCTTAGTGCTTGGTGTATTTGCGATCTTGCTTCAATTCATGGAAATCAAAGTGGTTACTTCTCCTGGTATGGAATATTGGAAATTACATTTTTGTAAAGGTGATGACATCCTTTTTCAGTGTGGATTCCAAGCAGCTTCTTTAAAAGCTATAGACAGATAATCCGCAGTTAAGGGGAAGGTATCATTTAAGTGGACAGGAAGGCAAAAACTATGACATGGGATGTTAGGGTAAGCAGTTCTTGAAAGTGCATCAGAGTTAGCTAAATATCCTCCTCCTACCATCACAGCAAATCTGAGAGGATGACATCTGAGCAGTGTTTTAAATAAGATAAGGGTGATATAGCAGATACTTTTTCCAGCATACACTGGAGCTTCAGTTACACAGAAGATGAGTGGGGTGGAAAGGCTGAGAAGTCAATGGGAAGAAGAGGATGCCTGGAATGGTCTGAGATGTTGGAAAGCGAAGCAGGAATGACAGAAATCAGTGTTCAAAGTTCAATGTTAGAAAGAGCAAACAACAAGTTTGTAGTGTGAGAAGAAAGAAAAAGATTATGAAGTATGGTTCATCTACAGTAGAAACTTAAAGATCTTTTTATGGAAGTGTATCAGCTTCATTTTCAAGCCTGACTCTTTTGAATATATAAACAGAAGTTATAAAGACTTTATATCTCTTTTGCTAAAAACTTCTTTATGAAAAATCTCAAAAAATCATAGAATTGTAGAACAACCCAGGTTGGAAGGGACCTCAACACATCATCTGGCCCAACCTTTCCTGGGAAAGGGAGCCTATGTGAGATTATCTACCACCCTGTCCTGTCACACTGTGGAAACTTCCAGTGATGGGGACTTCACCTATTTCCCTTGGAAGGTTGTTCCAGTGAATGACAGTTCTCATTGTAAGATCATCTTTCTTACATCAAGATGAAACCTCTCCTGCTGGAACTTGCACCCATTACCCCTTGTCCTCTCCATGTGGCTTCTTGTGAGGAGAGAACCTCCATCCTCTTTGTAGCACCCTTTAAGTACTGGAAAACTGTGAGGAGGTCCCCCTCAAGCCATATCTTCTGCAGAAAGAAAAGACCTAACTCCTTCAGTCTTCCCTCACAGGGTAGGTTCTCCAGTCCTTTGATCATCTTTGTGGTCCTCCTTTGGACCCTCTCCAGTATATCCATGTCTTGAATTGTTGAGATCAGAACTGGACACAGTAATTCATGTGCAGCCTGACAAGTGCCGAGTAGAGTGAGAGGATCACTTCTCTAACTCTACTAGTAATACCCTTAAGGATGCAGCCCAGGATCAGATATGCCTTCATTAAAATTTGAATTTAAATTATTTGTCAGCTCATACAGACCTTTCATTCTATTGCCTGGGATATAGTGTCGTTGCCCTGCAGGATATACTTATGCCAATGCTATGAGCAGATTGGAGCTGTGAGCAGACTGGAGCGGTGATGAGAAAGACCATGACGTCACTACACTATACTTCATAGTTGTTTGCATGAAGGTCACAATCACACAACTGCATCTCAAAGAGTTACCTGCTTATAAAGTAGCCTCTCATGCGGGGCTCAGAGTGCCCTTATCCTCTCAGATCTCCCAGTTCCCCTCAGTCCAAAAGTGTACCTCCCTTCAGTGTTTTCAACCATTTCTTTTGGCACCATTGCTCACAAGGACTTGGGGTGTGAGGAGGCTCCAGACACAGCCTTCCTGCCCGCCCTGCCTGCAGTGACAGGACAGCAGACATTCAGAAAACAGATCTGTTTCCCAAGACACTTTTACCCAGCGAGACAAGCATTGAGGTACTAAGGCAATGGGCATGAAATGGGTGGATGGACAGTGCGTTCACAAAAGCAGTGGGGATTGCCCTTCTGGAGTGTAGGTACAGCTGTGACAGTCACTCCCAAGTGAGTTCCCTGCATCCCTGTGTTATTCTGATCACACCTCTGACCGATGAAGCCGCTATTCTGCACCTAGGAAGAGCAGCTACCTTCACTGTGACCCAACTACTTGAAGAGGGCTGATGCGGTAACTGGAAAATGCTCTCAGAGATGATCAAAAGCAGCAGAGTTGAAGTCCTGGGTCAGGTAGCAACAGCTAGATGATGTTAATTTGATTGTTCTCTTCCACCCTTCCACCCTTCCTTCCTTCCACCCTTTCTTCCTTCCTTCCACCCTTCCTTCCTTCCTTCCACCCTTCCACCCTTCCTTCCACCCTTCCACCCTTCCTTCCACCCTTCCTCTCACTTTTTGCTATTTCTCCATTTCTTTCTCCCAGGCTCTCTTCCTGCTCCACCTCCTTCTCTCCCTCTTCTCCTTCTCTCTTGCTTTCTCTCTTTCACTCTCTGTCCCTCTCCTTTCTGTCACGGGGAAAGAATGCACTTTTTGGTCAAGGCAATGTTTCTGCATCCTGAGTGTATGGCTTGGGAGTGCTTGGAGAACAGCAATTATGATTATTATTATACAAGCTATTGACAAGAAGTGTCTGACAGTAATCATGTTTTTCCCTAAGATCGGTTACCTTTTCATCAGCACTTATCAGGTCACAAGCACTCTGACTCCAGAAATAGTGTGTCAATGCAAAATGACTCCTGTCCTCTAGCTAAGGCAGCAAATCACAAAGTGAGGAGAAATTAGTTTTCCTTACTTCTCCCATTAATGTTCCACTCTGATTCCAAGAAGTCTCCAGTCATGCTTTCTGGGATGGCTGGTGACAAGGCAAGGTCAGCCCAGCGTGATGGGTGGGACCCCTCTCTCTTTCCCACACATGCAGTTTGAAGTAGACAACCAGACGAAGGGGTTGTCATTTAAGGAACCTGCAATGTTACCTTTCATTGGTTGAGCATTTAGGAACAAATTCTCAAGCCATAACTTCTTACAGGTGAAGGAAGAACCCCACCATCTGCAAGTGCTTCAAGTGCCTCATGTTTCTTCCACAGTCAGGCCAGCTTGTTCATTTCAGACAGTCACTGTAATATTGTCCAAGGGGAACAGGGATTTTAGGCATCAAAATATGGTCCCCAAAGTTGTGGTGGTATTTGCCAGTCAGTCAGCAGGGTTAAAAATATACCTATGGAGCTAGAAATACTCCTCTATGCTTTTCCTGGGCCACAGTTGCAATACACTGTCTTTGGAATTTTTTATTTGTTTGTTCGTTTAAAGAAACAGCTGCTTTAGTACAAACAAAATCCCTTTGCTTCCTTTCAAGGTGTGGAAACAAAGATTTTGTCTGGAAAGAAAGAACCCCACCCCTTGTGCATTTCTTGGGAGCACACTGTGGGAAGGGAGAGAGAGGAGGGGTGGTTTCCCTTGTTTGGTGCCCAGATATCGCTGGCATTGATGCAGCCTTCACAGCTTCACACATAAAGATGCTGTCTCTCAAGAGCTTCACTTACAGTGACACGGGAGTCAACACAGGGTGTCATCTTTTCCTTAAATATATTTAGCTGCTGCCTAGCAAACTACTTCCATATTTAGTTATAACATGGGAGAATTTCTTGGGTGTAAACCTTGGTGTGCCTGGGGGAGGGAGGACCTCCTAATCCTGAATGCTGTTGCTGCAAACACACCAACCGCTGTGGTCAGTCCAAAAGGCTTCCTTCCTGCTGCCTCCTCCCTTCTTCCCCTCTAACAGCTCCAGCTGCCTTCCCCAGCAACTTCACAGCTTCTTGAAGTGCTCCCTGGAAATGCAGCAATGTAGAAACCCGTCAGGAACCTTGAAGGGCCCATAACTGACCCTGTAGTGAGAGCGAGCCAAGTCTCCTTTACCGTTCCTGATGTCTGCTTGTGGGATCTGCCCTTAGCAGCTACGCGATGCACCAGGGTCCAGTGCTGCCCGAACGGCTGTTCTGTATTTTAAGCTGCACTGCTTCTTCATGTGCAGGTAATTAGGCAGCTGCCTCTGTTTCTGCCTTGAAGCTCTTCCTCATCGTCAGCTTTTCCTGATTTTTGTCCTGCCCATGCATTATATTCTGGTTTTAAATGTTTTCATTGTTACCCCATGTGGGATGAAAAAAAAAGTCAGTGATGGTCGGCTAGTTCTTTCCACCCAGGGTTCAGTTCACTTATACAACACAACCCATCCATCGCTGCAAAAGGCAGACAGGGAGCACTGGTTGGCAGTGTGGAGCTGTCATGTGCAGTGTTTCCCTGTATCCTCAGAGTGTCAGCTTTGGAGTTTTCTTCCATGCTGTCATGTTCCTAGAGTTGTTCTCATTTCCAGTTTTAGATAATCAAAACCGGTTCTTCTTGATATGCGTCCTTGTAAACCTCATAAAACATAAGTTTACAATTGCTCTTCTTATAGACAATAATTCTAACTTTAAATTACAATTCCATTGCCAGGAAACAATTGCTAGTGTAGTACAACAAATTCTGTTTGCTCTGATGGCTCTAACTGTGTACAGTGGCCAGAGGTGTACAGTTTCTGGATCTTACTCCAGAAAACAATTTCTGGAGCTTACTTCTGAAAATTATTTGCTTGAAAACAACCGAAATGTAAGTCAATGCTGTGTATGCAAAGGAGTCTACGTTCTTTATTCTCTAGACATTGACATGGTTACAAAGACTAATTAAAGAAGCAAGAGAGGGTTCACATTTTGTGCAGCCCTCAGGTCACTTTGCTGCCTCATGACATCCTCACTCTTCCTCTCCTATCTTCTTGCTGTGAAACTCCCGGCTCTTCACTCGGAGCTTGTTGACCTGCGACTCTGCAATGTCAGCCCGCTCCTCGGCTTCCTCCAGCTCGTGCTGGATCTTGCGGAACTTGGAGAGGTTGACATTGGACAGCTCCTCCTGTGTGGGGAGAGGGAGTCGGTGGTGAGGAGCCCAGGGCAGGGGTTTCACTCCTCCTGCCCCTTGGCCATGCAGGGCGGTGGCTATTCCCAGGGGAAGGCACGACTCTCCAGCCCCCACTCACCACTGCTCACCCGTAAGCCTCACACAGACCTCCTGAGCCTCCCTTGTTCAGGACCCCACTGCAACAAGGTTCACCAGTGCTGTGTCTGTGCTCTTGAGGAGCAATACTGTCACTTGGATTTGTCATTTGTGTATTTATTTTCCCACTACTGCTGTTCAGCTATCAGTGTGATTTGTTAGATTAAGAAGACCCTGAAACGTTCTGCTGTTTCTTACTAGCAGAGGTTCATGAACTCCACTTAACGTCAGTCAGTGGATGTGGCCCCTGGGTTTGTTTAGTCTGACCTCCTGTGTGAAGGAGGCTGCAGAACTTCCCT
Organism: Leptosomus discolor; assembly: GCF_034619465.1. Lineage (NCBI taxonomy): Eukaryota > Metazoa > Chordata > Aves > Leptosomiformes > Leptosomidae > Leptosomus > Leptosomus discolor. The sequence continues at coordinate 18,954,602 of NC_141405.1, read as the reverse complement.
CAGTTCATCCCTGACTGCCGGGTGCCCAGAACCCAGCAAAGCCTCATGACACCATAGTGAGATGGTGTGGCCAAGACTGTCGTGTCTTAGGAGTTTCTTTCACGCCCCTTTCCTGGTATCCAAACTCGTCTCAATGAGCCTGCCGCCCCGAGGGAAGATGGCTCTTGCCTGTTCTTTGCGCAATACTTACAGCCTCCTCAGCTTGTCTCTTGTAGGATTTCACCTTCATTTGCAGCTTGTCCACCAGATCCTGCAGCCTGAGAATATTCTTACGGTCTTCCTCAGACTGGAATGGTGGGCAAACAGGAAAGAGAGGGAATTATAGGTTCGGCATCATGTGAGGTTAACAACTCCCCTTGGGCGTGGTGCGTGCAAAACCTGAATTGCTGTCAGAAAACTCTGTCAGCCCAAGGAGGCCTTCTGCCTTACCTGGTAGGTCAGCTCCTTCACCCTCCTCTCGTACTTGCGCACACCCTTCACGGCTTCAGCGCTGCGCTTCTGCTCAGCATCAACCTCCCCTTCCAGCTCCCGCACCTGCAGCGAGAAGCCCATCTTTGCAGCTTCCCTGGTGTCTCTCCAAGGGACGTGCTCACTCGTGCACAAATACCAGCCCTACGCACTCTGGCCTCCAGCTTCTGGATTTGCTTCTTGCCTCCCTTCAGCGCCAACTGCTCAGCCTCATCCAGACGAAGCTGCAGGTCCTTCACCGTCTGGTCCAGGTTCTTCTTCATCCTCTCCAGGTGGGCGCTGGTGTCCTGCTCCTTCTTCAGCTCTTCTGCCATCATGGCTGCCTGAAAAGCAAAAGGTCAAAGCCATTTTGGGGCTGGGGCTACTTTGGGGAGAATACATCCACCATCAGCAGTGAGAGGAGCCCCCAACTCACATCTGTGATGGCCTTCTTGGCCTTCTCTTCAGCATTGCGGGCTTCCTGGATTGTGTCCTCCATTTCACTCTGAATTTGGGCGATGTCTGTTTCCAGCTTCTTCTTGGTGTTGATCAGGCTGGTGTTCTGTTGAAAAACAAAATATATTGTGGAGTTAGCGCCAAACCAGAACGTTTATTTTAGAAATTTGCTCTGTATTTAGACAGTTAAATTTAAATGCATCATCTATGTATCTAATATTATCATTCTCCTTCAAATGATGCATCTTGCCAGGTCATACACAGCTAGATAGCAAAGAGTTCTTTAAATTTTGAGAAGCACTTCTGATTCCTGTTAATGCAATCCTACGCGTTTAGCTATTACCCAGTTCCTTTCATAAGGCTAATAATTCTGTTTCAGGTCACGCTTTTTATTACAAGAGATGACTTAACAATTTACACAGATGGAAACTCTGGAAAGGGAAAAAAATGGCTCTTGAGATTTTGAATCTCATGAGTCTAACCTGGGTATGGAAGAGCTGAACTCTTTCACTTGCATCCATCAGTTCCTGCTCAGCCACTTTCCTCGACCGCTCCGTCTGCTCCAGGGCTGCCCGTAGCTCCTCAATTTCAGCCTGCAGCAGGTTTGCTCTGCGCTCCACCATGGCCACCTGCTCCTTCAGGTCTTCCTGTGTCCTGAGAGCATCGTCCAAGTGTATCTGGGTATCCTGGTAAGACAGAAAAGACATTGTGAGGTGTATTTTTTGGTTTTCTTATTTCCTATTTTCACATCAATATAGAACTGAAAGAATTGTAGCTCAAGAAAATTTTTAGCTGTGTCAGAAACCAGCCAACACATTTTTCGTTTTGCCATACCTTGAGCACTGCCTGAGTGTTTCTCAGGTTCTTTTGTGCCTCGGCAGCCAAGCGGTTGGCATGGCTCAGCTGGATCTCCATTTCATTCAGGTCTCCCTCCATCTTCTTCTTCAGCCGCAGGGCTTCATTCCTGCTCCTGATCTCAGCGTCCAAGGTGCTCTGCATGGACTCCACAATTCTGAGGTGGTTTCTCTTCATCTGGTCGATCTCTTCATCTTTCTCTGCTATCTTCCTGTCAATCTCAGACTTCACTTGGTTGAGCTCAAGCTGGAGGCGCAGGATCTTCCCCTCCTCGTGTTCAAGGGAGGCCTGGATAAGAGAGAAACGCCGTGTCAGTTAAGAGTTTATTTTCTACAGCTATTGTCTTCCAAACAACCTCTTATGCAGAAAAATGGGACTATTCTGCTATGGATGAAGTGGAAACAGAGGCCTTGACTTTCTTTGACAGCACCAAGCTTTTATCTCTCACACTGCTCCTTTGTACATCTCTCTAGAAAACAATGATCATGGGCATATACCTCAGCTTCCTCCAGAGCAGCCTGGATTTCAGACTTCTCCTGCTCAATCTGCTTCTTGACTTTCTCCAGCTCATGAATGGCCTTTCCTCCCTCTGCAATCTGCTCCGTGAGGTCGGAAATCTCCTCTGGGGGAACACAGACCAATGGCATGGTCAGGCACAGAGCAGAATGGGAAGGGCCATGTCACACCCAGGTGACGGGCATCTTTGCCGACCCGCAGGCCCAGACCCATGTGCAGCGGTGGGTAGTGGTGGATAGTGAGAAAGCCCAGCCAGGAGCCGAGGGCCAGGGACTTACGCTGCAAGTTCTTGTTCTCACGCTTCAGCGTTTCCAGGTGGTCCAAGGACTCCTCATAGGCATTCTTCATCTTAAACAGCTCCGTGCTGAGAGAGCGAGACTCCTTCTGGGAGGCTTCCAGCTCGGCCTGCGTTTCCTCATACTTCTGCTTCCATTCTGCCAGGATCTGAAGAGAAACAGGACCTCAGTATGGACGTGGCAATCAGGAGGGCATGCTCTGCCCAGGAGCCCCAAGGCTGGAGCCCAGAAGACCTTGTCAAAGTTCTTCTGCTTCTTATCCAGAGCTGCACAGGCGGCGTTTGCTCGCTCCACGTCAATCATCAGGTCCTCCACTTCGTTCTGCAGCCTCTGCTTTGTCTTTTCCAGGGAGGCACATTTGGCATTCACAGCTTCAACGTGTTCCTCTGCATCCTGCAAGCGCTGCGCCAGCTTCTTCCTGGCAGGAGATAAGTACAGGTCTCAGTTAACAAACAAGAAGAAATTCATTCTGTGGTGCTTTTCTCAGCAGCATGCCTAGCCACTTTACAGTCTACGACCCAAATTTCTCTTCTGTTTGCCTACATACTACATTGTTTCTGTCTTCCATTCTCTGCCTCCTACACATGTTTGCATGGCTTTTTTTTTCTAATAGACATGTAGTGCAGAATGTATTTTCTCTCTTTCTGGCACCCCACCCCAAAGCAGAAAACTAGCTTCTTCCTGACAGTATCACCGTGGTCTCCTCACATTTCCATCCTTAGTCTCTGCCAGCCTTCCCCACCTTCCCCACTTACTTGGCCTCCTCCAGCTCCTCCGTGCGCTGAATAGCGTCCGTCTCATATTTGGTTCTCCACTGGGCCACTTCGCTGTTGGCCTTGGACAGGGCACGCTGCAGCTCCCCCTTGGCTTCCTGCTCCTCCTCGTATTGCTCCCGGAGCAAGTCACAGTCGTGGCGAGCAGACTGCAAGGCGTGGGCCAGGGCGCTCTTGGCCTGCAGCAAGAAGAGTATTGGGACAAAGAATGGAAATATCCTGTGAAATCTCCTGGCTGAAATATTATTGGACACTGGATTATTCTTCTATGCAAAACGACAACAATATAATGAACAGGGAAAGAAGCTGAGCTTGACAAGAGAAATAATGGGTAAACACCAAGGAATAGCTAACATTAGAAGACTTGCATTGAGTTTTTTCCTGTTTTATGATAGTTCTGCAGTTGCATAAGTATCTGAAAAACATCTTAGAGAGGAGGAATCTACCTGAAAAGATGGAATATGGAAAGCCTTCTCACCTTTATCTCTTCCTCTAGGTGCCTCTTGAGTTCCTCAATCTGTTGGGTGAATGCCTGCTTGCCTCTTGACAGCTGAGAAATCAGAGCATCCTTCTCCTCCACCTGGCGCGAATATTCACCTGGGAAAAATTACAGATACACAAGCCTTTTATTGCCACTGATGAAAGTATTGTGGACATTTAGGGCTGTAAAACTAGTGAGCAGACCTTGTAGAAGCTTATGATCCCATTTCCTGCATTTCTCATTACAGTGGAGGGGACAAAGCATGTTGGAGAGACCGTGTGCCGAGAAGGGTCCTTTCTGCACTAACTCTCTGACATTGTTCATTTGCACATCAGAGATGTGTAGGTCTTACCTGATTCTGTCTGCAGACGAGCTCTTTGAGCATTGAGGTCATTGATCATGCGCTGATGCTCTTCTTCTTTTGTCTTAATCTCACTTAGCTGATCTTCCAGTGTGCGGCACATCTTCTCCAGGTTCGCCTGTGTATCAACATACGGGATGGGAGGGGTTAACCATCCATACTCCTAATAATAGCAGGTGCACGAAGTTGCATTGTATTCCACTAGGTCAGTGAGCCTACAAGGTGTTTGTGTACCTTGGCTTTGGAGACAGAGTCCATGTTACTGGCCAAGTCATCAATCTCCATCTTCAGCTCGCTCTTCTCCTTCTCCAGCTTCTGCTTCACGCGTTGCAGGTTGTCGATCTGCTCCCCCAGCTCCGCTGTGCTGTCCGCATGCTTCTTCCGCAGGGCGGCAGCCGTGGCTTCGTGCTGCAGCGTGGCCTCTTCGAGGTCACGGCGCATCTTCTGAAATTCCGCCTCGCGCTTCTTGTTCATCTCAATCTGAGCTGCGGTAGCTCCTCCTGCTTCTTCCAGGCGCTCGCTGATCTCCTCTAGCTCCCTCGAGAGATCGGCCCGATGCTTCTCGGCTTTTGCCCGAGAGGTTCGCTCTGCCTCAATTTCCTCCTCCAGTTCCTCAATACGAGCCTGGGGTACATTAGGGACCCTTCACAGCCATGTCCTCCTCCTACCTGACCTGCGTCTGGGTGGGAGAGGGGAAGGAACAGAGACTTGCCTGCAGCTCCTTGATCTTCTTCTGTAATTGCATGCCCAGGGCTTGCTCATCCTCGATTTTGCTCTGGATCTGGCTGATTTCAAAGTCTTTCCTTTGGGCAAAGCAAAGCACGTCAGAGCTCAAAGGAAAAAGACAAGTGCACCAGCCCAGCACTCAGGTGCCCTGCAGCCACTCTTACTTCTTCAGTTTCTCATCCAGCTGCTGCTTATCATTCTCCAAATCCATTATGCTGTCGTGGGCCAGCTTCAGATCTCCTTCCAGTTTCCTCTTAGCTCTCTCAAGGTCCATGCGCAGTTTCTTCTCCTGCTCCAAGGACCCTTCCAGCTAAAACAAACAAGACCATCGGTGCTGGGCCAGCCCAGTTTAACTCCATACCTGTCCTGTCCTTGCTGTCTGCCTGTCTGCTTACATCGTCCACTTGCTGCTCCAGCTTGGTCTTAGCTTTGGTCAGCGTATTGACTTTGTCCTCTTCTGCCTGCAGGTCATCCAGTGTCTGCTGGTGGGCCTCTTGGAGGGCTTTCTTCTCTTTTGTCAGCTTGGCGATGGTCTCGTCCAGGGCTGCCATCTCCTCTGTGAGGTTTTTCACCTACAAACATGAGCAAGTGTCAAAATCAGGTAGCAAACATATTCACTGGTGCAGTGATGTTTTCACTTCACAGTGTGTTGCCAGGTGTTTAATTTGTCCTTTAGATACTCAGACAAGGCCCAGCTCAGTTTTCCAAAGACAGCATGCCTTAGAGTAGCTGGCTGAGAGTCTGTGATGTCTTGGCCTGTCATGTGACTCCCTGTGTGTGTACCTTGTTTTCAGTGGCATGTTTTTCCTTCTCAACCTTGGCCAGTGTTAACTCAAGGTCATCAATATCTTTCTTCAGCTCTGAACATTCGTCCTCCAGCTTCCTCTTCTTGGCTGTCAGCTCAGCATTAATTTCCTCTTCATCCTCAGCCCTTTCAGTCACCTCTTTCACTTTGGCTTCCAGCTGGATTTTGGTTTTGATGAGCTGGTCACATCTTTCCTCAGCATCAGCTAAAGCATCAGCTTCCTGATGGGAAAATACATGAAAGGTTATTTAATGCTGAAGGAGCAGATGTACATCAGTAAACCCATCGGGATCGCTTTTGGGAAGGGCTTACTGCGTAATCACGTTACAAATTACAAATTTAGAGTAAGTTTTTAATCAGTTTTATTTTTTTCTGACCCTTTTCCTCATCAGATGCTGCGTCTAGCTCCATTACGTTTCGCCTCGTTTATCTCAGGTCTGTCCGTGGGTTACCTGGATTTTATCAATGTTTTCCTTTTCCCCTTTAGAAAGTGATTGTATTTTATAATGTACCATATTCACATTTATTTGGAAGTATTGAGAAATATAAATAATTCCCCCATTGAGAAAACACTTGAAACTCCCGTTAGTAGATTTATACCCAGCCAATACAGTCAGTGGACACTAGAACAAGATTCATCTTCCCCTGAAATGGACACTTCAACTGAAGGGTATTGCCTAAACATTGCCCAAGTTTCCAAGAGGCCAAATGGCATTGGAGAACAACACACAAGGCTGGCAGTTGCGTTGAAGGATGTAATGGGCATCTGCGTCTTCTGAGAGCAGTAGCTACAGGAGCTCAGATGAGCGATGCCATAAGATACGGCACTAGGCTCTTAATTAGGGCAGGGTAGTTAGTCAATGGAATCACAGTCCCAACTCCACCAAATACACTACAGTGACTATAATAAGGCTTTATGTCATGAACTCACACGGAGACATGTACATGTAGACATGAAGACTAAAATGTCATTCTTAACTCAAACTCCAATTTGTCATAGTGAGACTGAGTGAGAAAAGAATTATGGCCTGAATTTTGCCTTTAGTTGTACAGTATTCAGCTTAAAATATTTTGAAAGTGGCTTAGCATGCAATTTGAGAGTTCTGTAGTATGAAAGAAGAGTTAGAACTTATTTACTCTTTTTCCCTATAAAATAATAAAATAAAGTTACTCACAGCCTGCACTTGGAGCTGCAAATCATTTTTCTCCTGCACCAGTTTCACCATTTTCTCCTCCAACTCCTTCCTTTTTGCCTCAGACTTTGCAAGCTCTTCCTTGGTTTTCTCAAACTCTTCCTTCATGTTGGCCATCTCCTTCTCAGATTCTGCACTCTTCAGCAAGGGCTTGATCTTGAAGAACAGCTTCATCCAGGGCCAGTGCTTGACGTTCATGAATGCACGAACATTGTACTGGATGCAGAAGATGGACTCCCTGAAGCGTAATTGAAATGTACATTGAATATTTTCAGTATGATGGGTGCCCACACTTTCCCCAAGTACAGTGGCTTTAACTGAAGGTGAGGAATGTCTACCTCCTCTCCACCATTCTCTGGTACTCCACTCTCATCAGGAAGCCCCTGCACCTGGCCTGTGTGCGAGTGATGAGCTGCGCCAGCTTCTCATCCCTCATCTCCTCCAGCAGTCCCAGCAGCCCAGCTTTGAAGAACACCTTGAGAAAGGGAATGTTGCCGCACATCACTGTCAGGTAGAGCAAAGCAGAGACATGCAGTGAGTGAGTCAAGGAGGGCTTGTACCTTGGTGTGACCAAATTTGTACTGGGTGTGGTCCACATCGATTGACCCGAGAAGCTTCTCAGAAGCCTTCTTGCTATCAATGAACTGTCCCTCTGGGATGGCACTGGCATTAAGCACCTTGTATCTGTGGAATGAGAGGAAATATGAATGAAGGCCATCTCAAGTCACAAGGTTATACAGTTTGTTGAAATCAACAGCAGTCTTTGCAGCAGAATAGGGCTGAAGAACTTGGAATTTCACCCGTTGTTTAGAGATATGGTTGTAATCAAGTCCTAATCTGATAACAAAGTTAAGGAAACTTACTGTCTTTAGGTGATCAGTCCTTGATCAAAAGAGGACGCTGTTCTCCAGCTGTTTCAGTCCTCTATCTTTTTTGCTTAAACTGTGCTGTACAAATTTGCTAGAAAGGAACATTGCCACTGTGCGTATAGGAAGAAAGCATCTTCCCCTGAAACTTGCAGCTGGTACAATGGCCAAAACCTTCTGAGTTTGTAATTTTTATCTGAGAATGTGCTGTAGCCACGTCCCAGTCTGCATTTTTTAATCTTGTACGCAATGACTTGTGCAGCTCTGTTGTGCTTCCATATTCAGAGAGACTGGCAAAGTTCAGTTGTGTGAGAAGAGGAGGACAGCTGACTTTCCTCTTCATTTCGTAGCTCTTACCTCTGTTTGAAGTCAGCATAGAGGACTCTGCTGGGGAAACCTTTCCTGCAGATTCTGATGCCTTCCAGCACGCCATTACACCGCAGCTGGTGAAGTACCAGTTCATGCTCCATGGCACCTAACAATTCAGAGCACAAATGAATGCCACAGTTTCCAGTGCAGAGGGCAATGGTTGTACCAGAGGAAGTTCTCTTTTGGCTTGAGCGTCTTACCAGGTGTTTTTGTTTCATTGGGGATGATGCAACGGACAAAATGGGGGTGAGTGCTCCGTAGATTCGTCATCAGCTTGTTTAGGTTCTCCTGTGGCATCACACATAGCCAGCTTAGATTAAAAAAATGTACTTCTGTATGCTCTGTATATAGATGCCAAGGAGCTAACGTAGTGAATCTTAGAAGGAAGAATCTTTCAAATTAAAAATTGAGATTTACTATAACCTTCAATATGTTTAAGTATTTTCATATTTCATCTAAAAGAAAGTTTTAAAATTATGCACCTTTGTTTGAAGGAAATAAAACCCTGCTGTATAAATATTTTAACACAAGACATTATAGCATTGATAGTTATATTATATACCAGACTGAAAAATATTTTTCACAAAGAATTTTTAAAAGAAATTCAGGGAGTCAGCTGAAGACTGCTTGAAACAAGCCCCGAAAGTGAACAGATAATTACTAGGAAAAAGTAGTGAATAACTTCATACTTATGTTTCATCATAAACCAAGGTCATCAGAAGAACAGGAGTTTAGATAGCTCTATTTTGAAACTATGTTCATATCACTTTACAGATAATGAAGTTAATGTTTTACCCGGAAAAGAGCCGAGACTGTCTGGAAAGAAGAACCCTTTTTCTTGCCACCCTTCTTTCCACCACCAGCGCTACCACCACTAGCGTCTTCGGAAAAAAAAAAAAAAAAAGAGTTTTTTAATAGAAACTTTTTTTGTTGCATCTTACATACCATGAATGTTGAAAAAAAAAGAATTTTAGGAAACTAACCAGTTTCTGCTCCACCATAGGAGGCAAAAAGTAAAGCCAGTGTCTTCACAGATGATTTCTGGTACAACCCAATGACAGTTTCGTTCAAGGGATCCTTGTTCTTCTCAAGCCAGCCAGAGATGTTGTAGTCCACTGTGCCAGCATAGTGCACCAGGGAGAAGTGGGCCTCAGCCTTGCCTTTGGCAGGCTTGGGCTTCTGGAAGTTGCTGGACTTGCCCAGGTGCTGGTCATAGAGCTTGTTTTTGAAAGAGGTGTCAGTTGCCTTGGGGAACATGCACTCCTCTTCCAGGATGGAGAAGATGCCCATGGGCTGGAAGATAGTACAATAAAGAAGAGAAAATGCCTGTAGAATAATATCATTGTTACTTGGTCTTAAAGAGAATATATTAAAAGATAGGAAGCTGGGAAACAAGCCAATACCCTTGCCATGAAGAAAAATTCTTTCTAAAAGTGAGTTTAAAAGGTTCACCTGTTTGACTCACACTTCAGCATGGTGATTCAGGAATGCTTTTTATGCCAAATACCATGCTAAAATATCAGGTAGAGAAGGATTATATTTAAAAATATCTTTCAAAAATGTGTCCGTTTACTTCAGTTTTTGTACTTTTAATCAACTCCCTAAATTACAAGGACCTGCAGAAAAATCTCTTTCAGTTTCTCGCACTCAGAGGTCAGACACTGACTTTATTGGCCTGTACTTACTTTGTTATGAACCATCTAGAAAAAAAATGTGTTGACCACATAACTTTGTTCCAGAATAAAAATATATTTTTATTTTACTTCAGGAGCTGTTATGTGTTTTTGAAAAAAAAATCCTTTAATCAAGCAAGTGGGGATACCTTCCACACAGAGACGGTGTGTGAGGAATGACTTCCACAGCTGTCTGTGGACTGTAGTGTCTCTAACGCATGCTAAGCAATAGTAAAGATCAAGACATATTCTAACATCTAAAACTGAGTGCATGAAACTAACCTTGGAAGAGATCTTTTTTTTTGAATAGCATTTGACCATTTTCAGTTTAAAATAATGAGTTCATGAAAATACAAGACATTTTGAATTAAAAATTTACCTTCTCAATAAGCTCAATGCAGGCAGCCAGGTCCATCCCAAAGTCAATGAACGTCCATTCAATTCCTTCCTTCTTGTACTCCTCCTGCTCCAGCACGAACATGTGGTGGTTGAAGAACTGTTGCAGTTTCTCATTGGTGAAGTTGATGCACAGCTGCTCCAGGCTGTTGAACTTCCCGGTGGGAAAAAAACCAACCACCCATAGTCAACATTCACAGTTCTCGATCATTCTAAAATTCTCAACCTTTTATAAATCTTCCCAGTTAAAACACAACTGTATTATCAGAAATGCACCACAGCAGGGCCTATATGCAGCTCCCCAAAGAAATAACTCTGTAATGAAAATGGAAATCTTTCCAGAGCAGATATTCTTAGTGGATGTCCTAAAACATTAAAGTACTTCGGCATTTTTTTGTTCAACCAAAGAGATGAGTGTATGCCCTGGTATCCAGTTTTTAAACACTTGCTATCTCTGATTAAACACTTACCAATTCACTGCTTTCTCCTTTAAACTATTTACACATCCTTAACCTGTTATATGTTAGTCAATGGGTCACCAAATCCCATTTTCACTCTAGAACCTCTTATATAAAATTATCATGATTATGTTGGGGATTTTTAATCATTAACATTAAGCTCAAACTGTTAAAATACTATAACATATAAAATTCTTTTTGCTATTTCTGCACAAACAACGTAACTCTGTTCTTGTACTGATGAAGCTTCTGAGGATTTTGTTCTGTGCTACGAAAGAAACTGAAGGATTTTTTTACAGAAAATTGCAAATGACTAGCATATTAAACCTTCAGAAGAATATTACTTGGAAGTCCTCTGATATAGCAATCCCCTGCTGCAAGAACAGTCCTCAAACCTGGAATCCTTACATCAAAGATCTCAAAGCCAGCAATGTCCAGGACACCAATGAAGTACTGTCTGGGCTGCTTCGTATCCAGCTGTTGGTTGATGCGAACAACCATCCACAAGAACATCTTCTCATAGACAGCCTTTGCCAGAGCACCAACTGCATTGTTCACCTAAACCAAAGAAGAATGGAGCTGAAGAAAAACAATATCCAGACTAAATAGTGATACAAGCCAGAGGCTCCCAGTCAGCAGCTGGTCGTTACCTGCTGCACAGTTTGACCCTTGGTCACGTATTCATTCCCAACCTTGACTCGAGGGTAACAGAGGGCCTTGAGCAGGTCTGCTGAGTTCAGACCCATCAAATAGGCAGCCTTGTCAGCAACTAAGTAGAAGGACAAGGAGACAGAAAAATTAAGACTAACAAGACATGCAGCATTTTGAGTGATGAACCCTTTCCAAAGCACCTGCAATATTGAATGTCCTTGTGATCAAATTCTGCTTACTGGATCTCAGAGGAAGCATGACAGTCCTTAAAACAAAAGTCATCTTTGTTTTGAAAGCTTTTCAGAGAAGTACACCTAAATGCTATTTGTTTCTTTAGAAATATTCACAGAAGCATCTAGAAACAATGTATTTATTAAAATTTCATCATGAAAGCTGAAGTTCATCACTTCAGTCTGGAACTAAATGTTATCTATAAGCCAGGCAACAAAACACCAGTGTTAGCAGGTTGGCCACTTGAGTACAATCCAAAACATACACTTAGGTACTTGGGCTACCTGTATTCTTTAGCAGCAGCTATAACCTAAAGGGGAATGCATTCCAAAATTAGGGGTAACAATTAAGATGTGCCCCTTTCTGGAGACTTACTGTTACAGTCATAGCAGAAAGGTAGGCATATTCATTCGTCCAGTATCAAACCCCAAAAATTCAGTCCTGAAGCTGGCCATCTGAGAACATTCTTTAGCAGAAGTAGACAGGGCTTAGTAATTTTAAACCATGTATGCATTATGTGACATTTAAATGATTAAGGAGGCAGAAGTAGTAGTGAGAAGCAGAAATCTAAGTCACTTCTTCCCTAGTGTAGTGTACCTATGCTTCACTTAGACCAATGTTCAAATAATACGGAGAAGAAAGAAATTGGAAGAAAGTTCCCTTTTACCTGTGCGAAATTCCTAAATAGCATGTGATTTATTAAGGAGAAGTTACAACCCTGAATTTAATGTCTCCATTTTCCGTAAAAAAGCAACCATAAATGCATATTCTGAAAAATCTTTCTCTTCTCAGCGGGCTTTTAATATAAGCACACTGAACAGGCTGTGCTACCATGTGGTAGCCCAGGACAGAATTATGGATATATAAGCAATTCATACTTCAAATAAAGATTAGGTAGTAATTGAAAAAAAAGGTGTATTTTGGATGACGGTTTCATATCTAGATAGTAGCTCACCTAAACTCTTTTTTACATATTTCCACTGTTCTCTTCCTTCATCTTCCAAATATTGAAATATTATTGCTACTTCTATTTCTAACAGAACAACCATAGACTTTGCTGATACCTTCTGTGCCATCTGGCTCTGCCTGCTCCTCTCGTTGTTTCTGCTTGAACTTCAGGTTCCCATAGTGCATGACAGCCCCCGTCAGCTTGTAAATGGCTGTCTTCTCATCAGCAGTGAAACCCAGGATGTCAATGGCACTCTGCAACAGGAATAATAAAATAAAAGCTTTGCCTGGGAGAGATGACAACGTGTACAACATTTTTGATTGTTGCTTACATCTGTAGCCATCAGCTCCTCCTGGTCATTAATGCTGGCAACAGTGATCTCACCTTGACTCACAAATTGGTAGTCATATGGGTTGGTGGTGATGAGGAGCATGTCTGAAAGTAAGAAGAGGGGACATGCAGGCCTAGTTTAGTCAAGCAAGTAATAGTGTGATCTGATGTTGAGCAATCTTCCTCCAAGTTAGTCACTCTTCATACCAATTAGCTCTGGCTTCTTGTTGGACATGATCTGATAGAATATGTGGTAGCTTCTTTCTGCCTTGAGCTGGAAAGTGACTCTGGACTTCTCCAGCAGATCTGGAGGGAAAATTTAATTAGAAAGAAGAAACAGCAAAAAAAAAAGAAACTAGGGAGAAGATTGGAAGAAAAACAGGGAAGTCAGGATAGATGGTTGGGTGACAAGGTGTTGTATGCATAGATGGGTGAATGGATGGATTGTGAACAGTTTAGGAAAGCATCTTACATGTTTCAATATCAGCAGAAGCTAGTTTTCCTGTGGCACCAAAGTGAATTCTGATGAATTTGCCCTTTAAAGGAATAAAAGTGTTGTAATATTTACATCATAAAAATACATCTGAAGTGGAGAGTTTTGCTGTTTACTCCACTGAGCACAAGATTTCTACTTAGAGACATATTCTTAAAAATCAGCTATATTTCCACCATTGACATAAGGTCATCTTTTACACTTTTGACCATGAAAATAATCAACTGTGGCACAGCTGTATATTTTATATATGCTGAATGTACAAATGGGAAGGAATGGGTGGATTTCATTAGCCAAATTCTTCTAACTCTATCCTACATACAGAGAGCAGTCACCTGAACAATACGGAAACAGGCGTTTAACTAGTTCAGCTGATTAAATCTGTCTTGCTATCAAATAAGCCATTTCACTTCAGATTAATTAAATTTGTCACAAAGGAAATACGTAATTCAAGTAGAAACTCTCTTCCCCATCCTCTTTCATTCTTCTTTTCCTTTGTGTATCTACCTCTTTCTCTCTTTCTTTCACCTTCTTCCCTTTCTTCCTGGCATTCTGTCTTTCTGTCTTTTAGCAAACAAACAGAAATATATATATAATATGTAACAACAAGTAAAACCAAACAAAGCTATTGTTTAACACTGCAACACATTACAGGAGAAAGAGCATGTGATATGTTACTTTAATTTGCATCTCAATGCAAAGCAGAATTAATTGTTTTCATAGAATCACTGCTTTTGAAATGAGTAGAATTACCTTTAGGATAAGTGGTAAAGCCATGATAAGAAAATGCAGTCTCACTCTCAAAAACATGGCTGAACGATGGAAAAGAATGACTGCCAGACAATTCTGTTTACTGTTTTTCAGGAATCATTTGGTTAAGCAACTTACAAAACGTGAGGAGTTGTCATTCCTCACGGTCTTGGCGTTGCCGAAGGCCTCCAGCAGTGGGTTGGCGCTGATGATTTGATCCTCAAGCGTTCCCTGCAGGATGATAATTATTGCTGGTTATCCTTTCCAAAAATCATGTCAGGAACAGAGGAAAGCATTGATTCAAGCTAGAATCTATTAGTTAACGATTTCATCCTCAAGCATTTCCTACAGGATGATAATTATTCAGTTGCAGTGTTCAGTTGACATGGGAATTACACCCCGAGCATTTACCATGTTCTTCATGACCCACCTGCATTTTACCTGCCTGCTGCTCCTCCTTCTTCTTCTCCCCGCTCGCTGCAATTGTTGCAAAGTACTGGATGACACGCTTTGTGTTCACAGTCTTCCCTGCACCGGATTCTCCGCTGTCAAACCAACGAGAGAAGCAGAGAGCTGTGGTCAGGCAGGAGGTCCCCTGGCACCGGGCAGCCCCACAGGGATGCGAGCAGGGGGTGTACATACGTGATCAGGATTGACTGGTTCTCGCGATCTGTGAAAGACACAGAAATACAGTACTTAAGTGTCAACGAACACAGAAAGAATGGAACACAGTCAGGTAAGCCCAATCTTTTCAACTCCATGCTGTCAGCTGGACAGCAAATCTTTTCGATAGAATTGCTCTGAAGGTCACTCATCTGTTAGTATGAACTTAAAACAAACAAACACACAAGCAAAATGCCAAAGCACCTCATTGAGTGCAGAGGTGTCTTTCATTTATAATAGCAGAAACAAAAGTGTGAAGTTAGTAAAACACACAATGGTATGTATGCATCAGAACCATGAAAGCTTTGAAAAAGTCTCCACATATTACTGGGACAGAGTGGTCCTTCAGAGAATTTCCTGGTACAGTCCTTCTGAGACAGAGGGAGCCACTCACCAGTCAGCATGAACTGATAGGCGTTGTCAGAGATGGAGAAGATGTGTGGAGGGGCCTCCTGGCGCTTCTTGCCTCGGTAGGCCAACACCACCTCCGGGTTGTACACCGGCAGCCACTTGTAGGGGTTGACAGTGACGCAGAAGAGACCCGAGTAGGTCTGCAGGGAAGGGAGACAGCACGTTGGCTTCCGCTCAGCCTGGCAGAGCAGTTCCTGCTGGCTGCCCAAAGGAAGGCTGCTGCTGGTACTTACGTAGATCATCCAGGCTGCGTAACGCTCTTTGAGGTTGTACAGCACAGCGGGTTCATGGAGGTGGGTCATCATGGCCATGTCCTCGATTTTATCGTACTTGGGAGGGTTCATGGAGAAGATTTGATCATCCTTCACAGTCAGGGTCTGTCAGCAGAAGAAGGAGACACCTGTATGTCAGCTAAGAGCTGAGAGCGGGCATCAAATGGTGACCTTCAGCCTTATTTCTTACTCACCTCTCCACCTTCAGTCTTGACTGTGACCTTCCCTGATTCTTTGCTCTGGATTGACCCTTTCACAAAGGATTCCTTTGGATGCACCACAAAGACAGATGTCTTGGCATCAAAAGGCTTGTTTTGGGCCTCAATTCTCTCCTTCTCTGACTTTCGGAGGTAAGGAGCTGCCTCCCCAAAGACAGCCATCTCAGAGTCTGATGACATGGCTGCACTTTATGGATGGCCTTGTCAGCAGAGAACACTGTGAAAGAACAGATATATTGCTCAAATGTGTGAAAATGTAAGCATTTGTTAGAAGAAAGTATGGGAAAAGAAAGATACTATATTACTACTATTCATAGCTTTTTTGGAAGTCATACATTTTTGCATGGGTGCGATTCAACATTTATGGAAAATGTGAAAATTATGTTTTGGGAGATCATTAGGCTTAGGGTCCACTGTACTGAAATTGCATTTGAAATAATCCATAGTGACTTAGTAGTCAAGTATTTAGGCACTTTACCATGGAGTTAAGAACCTCAAAATCCCTTTCAGCTGCTTAGGCGCTCTTTTAAAATTCACTTGAAATTAACACAATCCAGTTTCTTCCCACGTGATACTAATTCAGAAAGATCAGAGGGCTCATACACCACTATCTTGAGTGGCATACAGACAACTCAAACATCTCAATGGCTCAGTTTCAGTCTCTAAAACATTAGTATCCAAACCATTTAATAATACAATTATTGTATTGACAAATTTATATGTTAATTCTTGTGAGTACTTGAATCCAGGCATAAATGGCTACAATGCCTGTCAAAAGAAGAGTAATGCTATTCCAAAACATGTTTACATAGCTCCATTTCTGTTATTTTCTTTTGCTTTGTTATAATTACTATAACTTTAGGGGAAAAACAAAGTTAAATACAAAGATTCAAAGCTCAACTCAGGAATTTTAAAAATAAAGATTTTAAAGCCAATACTAATTTCTCTGAAAAACTTTTTTTAAATTTTTTTTTCCTCCAGAAAAAAACAGTGGGCAGCTTAGAAAAACATTTATTTATTTCTATTCTGTATAGAGATAGGTAACTAATATTTACACAACCATTGATATTGTGTTATATTCGTACTAAATGAGCGACATGATAATTCTCTATTTGTCTTTGCAGGAATAGGTAGGTGGTGGCTTACGAAGGAGTAGCACTGCAGCTTCCATGTTTTCTGAGGCAGAGAACAGGCAGAGCAGTAAGGTGAACAAAGAACAGTGTTGCAATTTACAGAGATGACCAGCAGAGCTGGGTTGCTTGTATTGCAGCTCTTTCTACTCTGACTTTTTTAGTGATTTTTTGGCAAATTTTGGTCAAAATAACACATTAATTCACATGCTCTGAGAAAAAATGTTGAATTTTGCACTTTTTCCTCCTGTGCTCATCTTGGTCCAGTTCTGCTGCTACAGCAAAGATGGGAAGCCAGCACACCTTGATCCATGTTAGGTCAGTTAAACAGAAGTAAAGAATTTCTCCATAGGGATTTTCTGGTCTGCCATCAGTGGTCACAGACTTCAAACACAGCCACTTAAAGATTGGACCAGATGATCTTTCAAGGTCCCTTCCAACCTGGGCTGTTCTATGAATCTACAATTCACTTGAAAACCTTACCAGCCTTGGGCACCCCACCACCTTCTGCTGTAATTACACTAGATTTGAATACAGGGGGAAACAGTGACCCTTCCAGAAATCCCACCCAAAAGGATCTTTCTCTGCCCTCTAAGAATTAATACATCAGGTTCTTACCTCTCGTGACACCAGATGGGTGGCTTGCAGGCTTACAGACTGGCAGCTGCTCAGTCAGTGCTGTAAAACAGAAATGGCAACTCCCTGCTTGCTGCTGCACAGAAATCCGGAGTGAAAATGTGCAGATGCCTTGAAAGCAGATGTAAAACTTGAGCTGAGAAATTGAGTGCCCTCTTGGTCATGAGCATTGGAGGCACAGAAGGGCACCATCCTCATCCCACAAGCCTGCAGACCGCACACACTTACCTTGAAGCTTTCTGTGGAGACGGGGCAGACTTGTTGCAGGGACGTTTTATACGATCTAGTCTGCAGATGCTACAGATGCCTACTCGTTCTTCGGTCAAAAAATTTTTGGCAAACCTTCTTTGGCAAATCATTGTCTGGCAAACTGAACTAAGGGCATAATTGTCATTTGACATGACTAGATATAATTAGAAAATTTTGATGTCTTACTGACTATATGAATACATCTCCTATAAATAATTTGACAAGGGTGTTAAGGAGGGAATCTGGACTAGTCAAGGCACTTAGAGAACTTGGATACAGGACTTATGGATTCTATTGCTGGCTTTCCCACCGACTCACTGTATGACCCAGGGTGGATTGCTTGGTATGTCTGTGCTGCAGCTATCCCAGCTGTGCATTGAGGATGACAGCATTATCTTCCCCATGTGATGGTGTGAAGCTTATATGAAATGCCTAAAAGCAATACATTAAGCAGGCCACTAAGAGGGAAATAAGTATTTCTAAAAGCATTTGGCTATTGTGTTGGTAAAAGGAGTAATCTGGGTCCTTCAGTGTGATAGCACTGGTGCCTGAGAGTGACAGACGTGATGACTGGCAAAGAGACAAAGATTTGATCACAGCAATAGGAGGCTGGTGTCTAGCTGAACTACCGGGTTGGAGTCTCAGAAAGAGATGTGAGGTCTGTTCTGATGTATGAAGAACAGCACACACATACTTGTGCACATGTGCACATCTGTATACTTGAGATTGCAAAAAAGTAGGAGATTCTCCAAGAAGTGTTGTTATAAGCCTGTTCATGAATTCATGGTAAGGGAGATGTCATAATCACAGAATCACAGAATGTTTGGGGTTGGAAAGGACCTCAAAAGATCATCTAGTCCAACCCCCCTGCTGGAGCAGGACCACCTAGAGTAGATCACAGAGGAACGCATCCAGGTGGATTTTGAATGTCTCCAGAGAGGGAGACTCCACAGCCTTTCTGGGCAGCCTGTTCCAGGGCTCTGTCACCCTCACAGGGAAAAAGTTTTTCCTTATGTTCATGTGGAACCTCCCATGCTCCAGCTTGCATAAAGGTATGCTGTGATTTCTGCTATAGGTTCAAGTGGTCAAATCAAATCAGACAACCTTCCTGTAGTCAACGAAGTAGAACAGAAATCAAAATTAAGTATTTCCTTTGAGGGGTCAGAAGAATGATGTCTTCTGAGGGCTGTGAAAAAAAAGAATGAAAATCAAAGGTGTTTTAACTCTGAGTGGAGTTTAATTTTAATAGGTTTGAAACACTAAAATCTTATGACACTACAAAGGTGAAATATGAAAAAGTTTTCTCACTGGCCATATAGGCCAATATTAAAAATGTCAGTTCTCACAGGTCATAGAATCAAAATGGTCAGTGCATCTTAATAGCAGATATCCCTTTCTTTTCTTGCTGATGTTTTAATTAATCAGAAAGTACTCACACTGGCAATTCAGGAAAGGACCTCAGTTCTTTCTTATGTCTTTTTTCCAGGTCTGACCTGTTCCATAAATAAAGCAAATTGCTGAGATAAAGACTTGGTCTTGTAGAAATCTGTGCCATTTGAATGTTCGTACATCTTTTCAACAAGGAATGGTTACGGGTTGTTACAGAATCTATATATCAACTAAGTTTTTTTCTATTCCTGCAGAAATTTCTGCTCCTGTAGAATTCCAGAGCCCTCCCATCATGCCACATTTCAGCTCACGCATCCAGAAGACAACCTTGCTGTCCTCAGTTTCTCCATCAATACATAGCACTTCTTTCTAACTTCTCTATCATAAACAAACCACAGTCTCAGCTAAAGCCTGTCTCCCATATGCATCCTTCAGACCTTCCCTACCCACAACTCCCAGAAACTACTATCTTTCATATTTTCATATTCAGGGATAGGTAAATGTTTTTATGTAAATGTAAATACATTTTAGGGAAAGGGCACTGTTACTTGAGCCAATTTAAATGCTGTGAGATCTAAACACACTCTTCTGCTGGTCATTTGGCATTTTGGTTTTTGAAGGAGGTCAGGGACACAGGAACAAGGTTAGAAAAATGATGCATGGGATCCCAGGTAATATCCAGCGTCAGGCACTACCCTGTGCATGTAGTGCTTGCTCCAAGAAGGGCTCTGACATTGCAGCACCCACATTTTGGGTGGCTGGACCCCAGCCTGGAACCCAAAGCCATTCCAAACTGAGGCATCAGGGTGCCATGTGGTGTCCAGCAGCCCAGTGGCTTATTGGTCCTGGCCGAGGAGGGCACAGGAGGGCCTTAGCAGATCGGAGCACGGGGTTGAGAAAAGCATGGGATGAGCAGGGATGGCTGAGACCTCTCCCAGGATATGAGTGCTGAGGTTTTTTTCCGATCAGGTTGGGGAGGGAGCTCTGGTCTCCTATGCCCAGGGAAGCTGTAGTATCTGAACTGTAAAGGCAGCATCCTCTGGCAGCAACAGATTAAGTTTTAAGCAGAATGATAGAATGACTTGCCTTGGAAGAGACCACCAAAGATCATCTCCTCGAACATCCCTGCTGTGGGCAAGGACATTTTTCACTAGATTACGTTGCTCAATCCAACCTGAACTTGAACACTTCCGCTGGTGGGACATCTGTAACTTCTCTGGGAGACCTGTTCCAGTGTCTCACCAGTCTCATTATAAAATATTTTTTTCTTATATGTATTTTCAATCTACCCCCTTTCAGTTTAAAACCATCACTTCTTATCCTGTTACTACAGGCCCTGGTGAGTGTTTGTATTTCTGATAAGATCCTTTCTATATTGAATGACTGCAATAAGGTGTCCCTGGAGCCTTCTCTTCTCCAGGCTGAACAACTCCAACTCTCTCAGCTGTTCCTTATAGGAGAGGTGCTCCAGTCCTCAGATCATTTTTGTGGCCCTCCTCTGGACCCGCTCTAACAGGTCCATGTCTTTCTTGTGCTGAGGACTCCAGAGTTGAACAAGGCACTGCAGGTGGGGTCTTACAAGAGCTGAGTAGAGGGGTAGAATCACCTCCCTCAACCTGCTGGCCACGCTTCTTTGGATTGGCTTTCTGGCCTGCAAGTGCACATTCCTGGCTCATGTCCAATTTTTCATCCACCAGTATCCCTGAGTTCTCTTCTGAGAAGGTCTTCTTTCTTTTCTGTGGGGCCCTGCTTTCAGCAGTACATAGCAACTACACTGTCTTATGCAGTGCTGTCAGTTTAGGACAAAGTGCCCTCAGGTTTTATCTGGATCTCCAGGGGCTATATGGACAGTCTAGCTGAGCGTGCCTTTGGGGTTTGAAAATCTTTGGATTTCCAATGGTCAATGACAAAGTCAGTCTTCTCAGTAGAGCTCTTCTGGGTTTTGCTGTTGTGTTGCACAGGATGCAGACTCAGCTGTGTAACAGGCCAGGCAGCTGTGGACATGCTGTCAGCTGAGGGAAGGTCTGGTTTAAAAAGGAGGTGGCCAGTGTTAAGGTGTCTCCAGGTGTTGACAGTCACTCAGCAGTGCTTTTAAGATGGCGAGCTGTGATGTAGGTCTGTTCACAAAAGAGTTTAGAAACCAAAAGTCTTCTATAGAATTGGTCCCAACCCCAGGGCAGCTTCTCGCATACGAGCCAGGAAGAATTCCTTCCTCACTCCCTAATATCTCAGGAGTCAAATGACATTTCCTTTAGGACAAATCATTCAAGTTTTTTTTTAGTTAAAAGTTCAAATGGGTTCAGTCAGTGTTTCCATGAGGATATAGCTGTACCCTGTGAGCTGTTCCACAGCTATATAGCAGAAAATTTCCATAGGTACTTTTATGAAGGCATTGCATTAAAGACATGTCCAAGTCCCAGTTTTACTTAAGGAAAAATTATAGCATTGTATACATTTCTTTTCTGTGTAGTATATTATGAATATTAGGGAAGAGAATTGAAACAATATTCATAAAAATTCTGAAAAAATAGTGAAAATAATATCTCCTTAAGTGACATATGCCACAGTCCTACAATATCCAGATGCAAGTATATATGGATATTCGCATCTTAACTGTTACATTGCTTTAAAACTTTCCTGTACATGAGCAACACGCTGTTTGCCAATATATTTCGCAGTACTAAAATAAGATGACACAGATTATTGTTATACATAGAGTTACAGTGCTTTTTCTGTCTTTTAAAATACTCTAAATTCTCCGGAATTTTTTTCAGTCTTCATCTTTACTTAGAAGTCTGCTTTACAGAACTATCTTTTTATTGAATTGTGTTATGAAATTCAAACTAGACAGTTTTCCCCACCGTGGTTGTATTATGTAGTCCAAAGACAAATGCAAAGTACAAAACAATAAGGAACTTCCGGTTAGCTTAGGGAGCCTCTCACAATTTCTACACATTGAGTGAAATGGTTTTGGAGGGAGTAATAATAATTTAAACTTGATGCTGTTTATGTGAACTCAGGCAAAATGCCAAATTCAGTTGATTTTCAATCTGCAGAGAAAAGAATATAATTGTCTGTGCTCTGCCAGGAAAATTAAGGAAAACGCTTATGTACTCAGCTCATCTAAAACATGAAGGCTTCTCCCAAAAGAAACTGTCCTGCTGCCTCTTCCAGAAGCCACATGGTCTAGTGCAGCACATTTCAATATGACCTTGAAATGAGCCTTTCGGGGCTGTTTTCCTGTTACAGCAACAGCTGAGAAAAGAAGTAGCTGATTCCCACTGTTGCCAGGACTTAATGGAAACTCAGTAGGGGATGGCTCGAGAAATTAATTCCTTCGCGTGTCCTGTCTCTGATATTAATGTCCCCTGTTCTTTTCCCACATTCCCAGCATGACATATAACTGAACCCTTTTCCTTGTCCATCTCAAGTCTCCTTCTACGTACAAGAACAGTTTCTGAGAGAAATAACATGATGTTGAACTAGTGCGGCAAAAGTTTGTAACGCAGTAGTCTTTGCTTCGCAAGATCCAGGATCCAAGGTAATGGAGATGGCCACAGCAGGATATGTCAATGAAACTGAAATCCTCCAGTATGATTATTCTTGGCCTAACTCTGGTTCTACTCGACAGCAGCTAATTTTTGTTCACTCAAATAAGTACAGTTGGGGCAGCACTATGTGTATTGAAGTATGTGGTCTGACATTTGAGTCAAATATGTCTGCACTACAATTCAAAGAGAAAATTCAGTGCAATTAAAACTATCATCATGATGTCCCAGCAACAGCACCCTCTGTCCACCTGAGCAACAAGGAAAGCCATAGTTCCCAAAGATGTACCATATGAAGGAAAATGTGCCAGCACAGTAGGCAATGCTGTCAACACGCTCCTGCAACACTTCCGGCACATTGGCAGAAATAGGAAGCTCTATTTCTTCCAAAAGCAGGTGATCATTTAGAGACAGCTTAGCTAGGAGCTTGAGAGAAAATCAACCTCATGTCTTGGAGAAAACTTTCAACTATCTGATGGACTTGAGGACAGATTAAACTCTGACTCCCTGTAAGCTACCAGTACTTCCTTATAGAATGATATTTAAATAATGTTGGTTTTAATGTCAAAACAAAGAAACAGCATAATTAAATAGCTGGAATGAAAAGTTAAATTCACTGGTCAAGATCTTGTTCAACATTGTGTGATTGACACAGAAGCCAAAGTCTGAAGCTCAGCCATCATCAGGTCCCTGTAAGATCCTACAGACCAGGAAGACTGAAAAAACATGGGCAGGCAGAGTATATATCCATTCACTTTAAGCACTAGAGGAAAATCTCATTGATATATTTTTGACTACCAAATAATTACATCCCAAGCTATTAGAAAAACATTCAATGTAAAAAGACATTTGAATGTCTTAGTTGTTTGGGTAGACCTTCATTAGTTCTTGCAAATCTGGTCATCTTGGTCTCGCAGGTCACAGATCACAACCCCATTGCAGTGGCATCTCACAGTTCATTTCCTATTCTAAAGGAAATCCCTTGCTGAATTAAATTTGACACACGGAGAAAATAAAAAGAAACGTGCTAAGCGTTTTATTTTTTAGTTTGCCAGTCGTGTTCTGCCTTCACCTGAACAATAATATATAAAGAGGGATAATCTTTACTTGATATTTTAGTAGTCAGCTGTAAAACATTGTTAATTGAAAGAAAGAGCTATAGACTATTGAAAAATGTTGACAACATTTGACATTTTGACTAAACAAAACACAAAGTATAAAGGAAGGGAATCAAGATAAAAAAACCATAGCTTATTTACGTATCTTGGAAGTGTATTGGTAAAATCATTCCAGAACAGGATGATTAAATGAATAACTTGGATGCATGCCGGAAGTTTGCCAGAACTTACAAGCCATGATGTTAGCACAGTACTGCATAAGTCTTCCACAAATAAATCTATATGTTAGCAGCCTCTTCACAGAGATGGGCTGGTTATTTACAGTCCTGGGTAAAAGCACTTGGTGTCCACCACAAAAACTTACTTAGTAGGGATTTAATCGGTATTGTCATTCATGTTTTGAATGGGGAGAACACACACAGACAATAGAAACACAGGCAAGAAATGTTAAAGAGTAATTTGGATGGAAAAAGGGAACTAAAACAAATGGAAACAATAGCCTGAAACATTCTTAGGTAGTCTTTGCCAGAATAGCAGTGATTTTTTTTTTTTTTTTGCTTTCTGCAACTTTCAACCAAAGGTAAAATTTCACTGATTTTTTTTTTTTTTTTTTTTTTTGCCTATCTCTTCTTCTTGGTGACAGGCTGAGGATTTCGGGAAGCCATCTCAACAATTACTACCAAGGAAAATAGACTAACCATTGGATGCAAGTTTTCAAGGCAAAATGGGCAAGGAAAAGTAATTTGGATTGTGTTTATAGAGGTCAGAGATGGAGACGAGCATCGGGTGATTGTCCAGGAAAAACACTGGATATCCAGGGCTTCTGTGTCACTGAAACTGCCAATATGGATAGCACTTCTTTAATTTCCAGTTTGTAGGCAGCCTATTCTGGAGTGTTCTTTTCCTGTAAGAAGCAAAAATTGCAAATTGTTTGGTCACTTTGCCACTCACATCATTATACCCTGAAAAGATTTGAGCTACACATCCTTTGTGGCAGCTTTATTTTGTTTCACAAAGCTGATCTTTATCCCACCAATGATAATTTAAATTTCCGTATGTGTTGGCCTATAAGTTTCTTGCAAAGAAGTCTATAATCCAAAATCCTCAGTTCTATTTCTTGTGTGCTCTAAATTCACAGACATTGGTGAATTACACTGGAAAAAATTCCATCTTGTGCTATGTCTTTGCTAGT
This sequence comes from Leptosomus discolor, assembly GCF_034619465.1. Classification (NCBI taxonomy): domain Eukaryota; kingdom Metazoa; phylum Chordata; class Aves; order Leptosomiformes; family Leptosomidae; genus Leptosomus; species Leptosomus discolor. Next base: position 18,929,701 of record NC_141405.1, on the reverse strand, counting down.
ACACTGCACTATGCCAGGGAACAGTTGCAGATATGGGAAGCCAATCACATATAGTGCTTAAATATTAGCAGATTCCCTGTCAAGCTTTTGACCTCTGCCACCTACTCATCTCCCAAGCAGTTTCAAAGGCGTAACTTGACAGCTGGCATTTTCTGGGACCGTTCCCAATACAGTCTGCATCCAGCCTCACCACCCTTGTTACAGAAATAGTTTACTCCTAAAGCGTAAGCAGTCCCATGCCAGTTGGCTGAAGTTCCTGGATATGTCTAATTTACCAATGTAGCTGTAGTGCTCCTGTAGAAAGGTTTGGAACAGCCACAAAGATACCTCTCCTTGGGAAAGGAAGAACCTGCTGGAAGAAGGAACAAACACTTGATGGAAAAAGGGAAAGGAAATGGATCTTGCCTCTGTTAACTTTCAGTCCATGTTTCCATCTCTGCAGGGCTGGACTCCACTGCAGTTGAATGCAAAGCACAGCAGAGTCAAAAGAAAACAGGCAGAATGAGAGCAGACCCTGGATACAGGTTGTCCTGCACAGCAATGCGGCGTGGGCAAGGCTCTGCAGTGCTGACATTCCTGTGGAAGAGGGAGGATTTGGGTGTGCTGAAAATAGATCTTTCTTGAGATGGGGGCCAGGCAGCTGTGTCTCTCTGCCACTCCTTAAGACATGGCTTCCCCTCCCCCATGTTCTGTGGCTGTCTGTGAGACCAGGACCAAGAAGTCACATCTTAGCAAGGAGCACAGGTCAAGTGGGAAAGTGGAGGCATCTCAAGACTTCCAGTCTGTATTAGGACATCCCACCCCACCCTGCACACATACACACACCCCGCCCCCACATTTTTTTCTTGGTGCCATTACTTTCATGAGCTGGAAACTTTAATTTAGCTGAAATAAGTGTGTGGATGAGGAGACAGTGGTGGAAGTAATACACCTTGTGAAATACCATGCTAAACAACTTTACACTCTGTGTAAAGGTGTAAGGATTTTCATAGTGTATCTTGCAGGTGTCTCATTTGGAAGCTGAGGATGTATAGGCTGAGCAAATGGGTTGTTGTGACATTTGAAAATTGTCTGGAACTGTTCAAGGGGTAGAAATCAGCAGCTAATGAGTAGCTGGCTGACAGCTGTTAACAAGAACAGTACCTCTGTGGTTCACAATGAGGACCTTATCTTTCAAAATCTTCATCATTATCCTGAGTGATGACACAGAATGAACCTGTGACAAATTTGCAGATAACACTGCACATCACAAATGGCAGAGATTCAATCCAGTGGGACCTTGATAAACCTGAGGGTGAGGCCAACAGAAACCTCATGATGCTTAGCAAGGAGAAGTGCAGAGTTTTCCACCTGGGGCAGAATAATGTCATATGGACAGGGAAGTCTCTTAGCCCTAGCCCTGCTGGGAAGGATGCGGGGATTTTGGAAGATGCTAGTTTGAAGGCAAGCCAGCAGAGCTTTCTCACTGTGAGGAAAGCAAATCCCATAGTGGGCACATTAGTAACAGTGTGCCAAACAGACCGAGAGAAGTTACTTTGCCTCCTGTACTTGGGGGTGATGCAGTCACTCCTGGAATACAGTATTGCATTTTGGGCTCTGCAGTTCAAGAGGGATGTGGAAAAACTGGAGAGGGTCCAGTGAAGGGCTACCAAAATGGCAAATGACCTAGAACACATTACCTGGTCTACAAGCTCCCAACAAGTAGAAGGCGATGACTTGCCTTTACATCTTCCACTATTTCCTATCTGCACTTCCCTCGAGCCCTCTGCTTCTTTGCCCAGAACGTATCCCTCCGTAAAGTAGTGGAAAAGAGACATGGTGTCAGAGGCAAGTCTGCAAATTCATGGTTTCTTCTTTGTGAGAGTGACTGAAGAAAATTATCATTGTATTCAATGACTAAAGTCTCTATACCTTCTTTGAGCTAAAACACAGTTAAAGGCTTTAGTGTATGGCAGTGTCATGGTTTAACCCCAGTGGGCACTAAGCTCTACACAGAATCACAGAATGGTGGGGGTTGGAAGGGACCTCTGGAGATCATCTAGTCCAACCCCCCATGCTAAAGTAGGTTCACCTACAGCAGCTTGCACAGGAGTTTGCTTCTCACTTACTTCCCCCCTGTGGGATGGGGGACAGAATTAGAAGGGTAAAAGTGTGAAATTGCATGGGCTGAGATAAAGACAGTTTAATAGGTAAAGCAAGAGCCATGCACACAAGCAAAGCAAAATACGGATTCATTCACTCCTTCCCATTGGCAGGCAGCCATCTCCAGGAAAGCAGGCTCCATGATACATAATGGTGACTTGGGAGGTCAAGCATCATAACTCTAAATGTCCCTCAATCCCTTCTTCTTCCCCCAGCTTTTATTGCTGAACACAGCATCGTATGGTATGGAATATCCCTTTAGTCAGTTGGGATTAGCTGTCCCAGCTGTATCCTCTCCCAGCTTCTTGTGTACAGGAGCCTATTTGCTGGTGGGGCAGCGTGAGAAGCAGAAAAGACCTTGGTACTGTGTAGGCATTATTGAGCAATAAATTAATCATCCCTGTGTTATCAATACTGCTTTCATCAAAAATCCAAAATGTAGCCCCTACAAGCTACCATGAAGAAATGTAACTCTATCCCAGCTAAAACCAGTACATGCAGACAGTAACTATTGGTACAGAAAAGAAGGTGCTAATGATGTCTCATTTCCTCCTTTAAAGTACTACAGCATTGGAATATCTAAGCCACCTGTGGAATCATTAATAATGTTTTCAGGCTCAGCAGGTACCACTGTCAGTCCCACCAGCTGAATTGACTATAGTCAAACCTGATATCTGAGGATCATGTTGTCAGTAGTTCCCAATCACTATGAGATTTGGTGCCTGTTCCTTGTTCAAAGTAACAGCAAGTATTAACTTTATTTGATGTAGTGGGTAAGCTGAAGCACTCTCACCTCTTTGGGGACCCTGGGGTCTGTCTCTTTCACCCAAGTTTCCTATTGCACCTCTTTCTGACATTGTTTCTTTATCAAATGGCACTAAAGACTTGACAGACACTCAATAAGCTCCAACAGGAAGCTTCTCCTAGAGTCTCTTCAGCCTGTATTAGCCCAGCCTCTTGCCCTTCTTCTATAAATGAGCTCCAGAGGTGATGTCTCTGCACATTAACTTGATTCCACATCTAGTCAGCAGAATAATTGAAAACACTCTCTTCTAGATTACAGGAAGGTCCTGGTGCCAGATTTCTTCCTGCCCTGAAAAAAACCCCAAACCTCAAATCCAAAACCTACTAAACATAGCAGGCAGACACTCCTAGATTCAGAGAAAGACACAGCTTTACAAGTTTGCAAGTTAATAGTTCGCAAGAACACAGAATGGCAGTTGGGTGTTTAACTAGAAGAGTCAAGTTGGTGACAATCTGTTCCTGTTGCACAAGGAGACAAGCCTGAGCTCGCTGACCCGTGCTGCCTGTGTGTGAGGATACATCAGCAAGTTAAACATTTGGGTGTTTCCTTTGGAGTTGAAAGTTGGGACCAGTGATAAAATCTCATCCCCTTTCATGTGAGAGTTGCCAGAACTCAGCAGTCACATAAAAATGATCCTTGAAAGTGCAGTGCAGTCAGTCTGTGCAATCCCAGCTGTTAAGGACTTGTGCTGGCACCTGACTCAGTGGCAAAAAAAAAAAAAAAAAAAAAAGTAGTTCAGGGAAATGATGATCTGGCCTCAAAACTCAGCCTGTCTCTCTGTAAAATGGCTTTTCTCCACTGACTGTCTGCATGTTTTACTTAAATATTCCTCTGTGCTTCCATTGCTAAAAGGCTGGACTCCAAGCACTTTCTGCAGAGAAAATACATCACATGCATCTTTCCTATGGGACTATATCTACATTCTCTGAAGATTATATAATGTACAGACCAAAGTCTTGAGAGTTTTCCTTACTGCTGCACCACAATTATGCACTCATTAATGAAATGGTAAACTATTAACTGCAACTTCCAAAGAATGGGTCTTGTCAGGTAAAAACTATTGCAGTTAATTGAGTTATTCTCCTTGCTAAAGTCAGTTTTGTAGATTCAAAATGCATTGAGACTGCCCTCCAGCCCTTGCAAATACATACAGGTCTTTTATGCACATCCAGGGACATATAATTCTCAGCTCCATATAATTCCTAGCTCCATCAGATTTGCTTTTTCTTGCCCTTGCATCCAGATTTCTTCCACTCGTAGCAGTGCTAGCAATCCTGTACCACAGTGAACACAGAGTCATGGTGCAAAACATGCCAGAGATATTCCTATCTGATGCAAACTGGAGCCAGGTGATGAGAAAGTGGACTCTAATGATAACCAGGGCTACCACCATGCCCAGCACTGTGCTTGAGCTACTGTAGTCCCAGCTAGACAGGGTAGAACTGATTCATGATGGCAAGCAAGCCCAAAGCCATTCTCATCTGGGAATTCAAGCTTTCAACTAGAGGGCAACGACCTATCTTTACATCTTCCAATATTTCCTATCCATAGCACTAAAAAGAAGCCTTTAAAGAGAGCCACAGGATCAATGCAGCTGTGTCACAAGCAAGAAATCCCTCAGCTGGGCTCCTGTATCCCTACAAGATATTGGATAACAGATATTATGTGGGTGTTTAGGGGAGATGGTCTCAGCATAGGTGAATCATAGGATCATAGAATCATTCAGGTTGGAAAAGACCTCTGAGATCATCAAGTCCAACCATCAACATACTCTACCAAGTACACTCCTAAATCATATCTCCAAGCACCACATCTAAACGACCTTTAAACACATTCAGGGATGGTGACTCAACCACCTCCCTGGGCAGCCTATTTCAATGCCTGACAACCCTCTCAGTGAAAAAGTTTTTCCCAATGTGAAGCCTAAACCTACCCTGGTGCAGCTTGAGTCCATTCCCTCTTGTTCTATCATTAATTACCTGTGAGAAGAGATCAGCACCTGCCTCTCCACAATGTCCTCTCAGGTGGTTCTAGAGAGCAATAAGGTCTCCCCTTGGCCTCCTTTTCTTGAGACTAAACAGCCTCAGTTCCCTCAGCCGCTCTCCATAAGACTTATTCTCTAGGCGTTTCACCATCTTTATTGCGCTTCTCTGCACCCTCTCCAGCACCTTAATGCCCTTCTTGTATTGAGGTGCCCAGAACTGAACACAGTACTCGAGGTGTGGCCTCACCAATGCTGAGCACAGGGGGACAATCACTTCCCTACTCCTGCTGGCCACACCATTCCTAATACAAGCCAGGATGCCATTGGCTTTTTGGCCACCTGGGCACACTGCTGACTCATATTCAGACACTTGTCAATCAGCACCTCCAGGTCCTTGATACATTAGCCTTCAAAGTTTGCAAACCTTCACTCATCATTGCTTAAATAATATCCACACTATACCCTGAAGGAGCCTAGCAGCATGTGCAAATGGTGAACACTCCCCACTGTGAAAAAACCTGCCATTGTCAAGCCTTAGATTACGTCTTAGGAGTCAGACACAGTTTCTTCCTGGGCATCAGATTACTAGGCTTACAGCAGTTTCACTAGTTAGTCTTACAGAGCTATAGTCCTTCAAGAAAAAATACTTTCTGTGGAACTGAGATGTGTTTATCTAACTCTGATGGTAGGAAAGGGAATGGAGCTCATATATTCTAAGAAATACACATCACTCTCACATCAAGATTATTATGGACTTGAAAGTTTGTGCAATACAAGCAAGGGTATCAGATGCATCTATTTTAAACTTTCTGTCAGAGATGTTCATTTGTGCCTATTAAGGATCCATGTTTTTCTCAAGATCAGTTACCTTTGCATCAGCACTTACCAGCTGACAGGCAGCCTGAGTCCAGAAATAGTCTATCAGTGCAAAGTGACTTCTGTGCTCCATGTATGGCAGCAAATGACACAGTGAGAAGAAATTAATTTTCCATTCCACCTCTATTAATATTCTATTTTGATTCTGAAAATCCTCTTTACTTTGTAGGGTGTTTAGTGGAGTTCTACACAATGCAATGTGTGGGAATTTCGTGTTTTCTGAATGTACCATTTATACAGAAAAATTAACTGATATTTTTATTTTTATAAATTTGCAGAGTTTTCCTATACAAAAATTTCCACTATAACAATGGTTCATGCAAAACACTGTAAGACAATAACTTATTAATTAATAAATAAAAACCTTTGATTTAAAAGATTTTGTGATTGCTTTAAAATAAATGTATAGCATCCATTCCATATTCTTCATTACATTATCCAAAGTAAACAGAATGGATTATGACTAATTATAAAGTCTATTTGCCCTTCAGCAAATAGACATAGACTTCAAATTTTTCTACACTTCAAATACAAATTTTTTATAGATTCACAAGAGCAAAATGCAAACTAAAGGCTTCACATTCTCTCCTTTCTTTTACTCTGTGTTATGGAAAAGTGAGGGATGGATCCAACCACTTTCAGTCCCTCTAGTGTTACACAACACTGGTGTCCAGATACCAAATACTATCATCAGTGCCCAGTAACCCTTTACAGAGTTGAACCTGTTACCCTCTATAACCTTAGGTGAACCAAAATTATAGAAAATCATGGAGTCATAGCATTATGAGGTTGTAAGAGGTCTCAGGGAATTATCTAGTCCAACCCTTCTGCTCAAAGCAGGGTCAACTATGATGCTCAGCTGGGTTTTGAGTATCTCCAAGGATAGACACTACTCAATCACTTTGGGTAACCTGTTCCAGTGTTTGAACACTTTCACAACGTAAAACCTTTTTTCTCATGTTTAAGTGGAATCTCTTACATTTCAATTTGTGCCTATTGCCTCTTGTCCTGTCACTGCACAGCACCGAGAAGAGTCTGGCTTTGACTTCTTTACTGCCCACCACACCCCCACACATCCCCCCCCCCATATTAATACACCTTGACATCATCCCCTCAAGGCTGCTTTTTTTGAAGCTAAACAATCCCAGCTCACACAGCCTCCCTCCGTAGTGAGATGCCCCAATTCCTTAAACATCTTTGTGATCCTTCACTGGAATTGCTCAAGGATGTCCATTCCTTTCTTGTACTGAGGAGTCTAGAGCACTCCAGATGTTGTCTCACCAGAGCTGAGTAGAGGGAGAGGATCATTGCTCTCAACCTGCTGGAAATGCTTTTCATAATGAAGCCCAGGATGCTGTTGGCCACCTTTGCCACAAAAGCACATTGTCAGCTGATATTCAACTTGGTGTCTACGAGGTCTTTTTCTGCTTTCCAGCCAGTCATCCCCAAACCTGTGCTGGTACATGGGGTTCTTCCTACTCAGGTACAGGACTATTCGTTTCTACTTGCTGAACTTACATCAGCCTGCTTCTCCAGCTTGCTGAGGTCCCTCTGAATAGCAGAACAGCCATGTGGTGTATCAACCACTACTCCTAGTTCTGTATCATCTGCAAATTTGCTGAGGGTGCAGTCTGTTCCAGCATCTAGGTTGTTAACGAAGATGTTAAAGAATATTGGCATTTCTTTTAACTCCTGATAAACTTTTGTTTTTTACAACCAAGAAACTCAACACCTGAAGAACATTAATATAAATCATCTGTGAGGGACCACAAAAGTGTGACACACTGTTGTTCCAGACTTTTTAAACTGTCAGAAGTTCAGTAAGGCAAAATGGTATGTCTGCTTTTGCTTCTACGTCAGTGACTGCGTATCCTTGCACATTTAATAGTTTTCCTCCAGAAAGACTGATACAAACATTTAGAGCTGGATTTTTATCTGAAGCATTTAAGACTCAGATCAATCTGACATCTTGAGAGGGTGTTACAGCTTGCTGGAAGGACAGATGCCTCATTCCTTATTTGACATCCACTCGTATTCTTACAGAACTTTGTCCTCAAGAGAGGATGGTCAATAACCAACTCCCTGGATCACACAAGCTGGATCCCATATCTTTTAGCTGCAGTTATAATCTGCTGGCTGTCATGACTGCCAAGATATTCAATAGCACTGCAGTTGGTTAGGTGGCCTCTCCCCTGGAAGCATCCAACAGATCAGCATATGAATCACAGTCTTTCACTCGTCTGCTTGATTAAGTACTTAAACTGATCTTAAAGTTCCATGGAGTCAGTCCATTTCAGTGTTTTTTCAGGGTTTTTTGTTGTTGTTGATGATGCTAACATGCAGAAAATTATGCTATAATAATCATGCTGTTATAATTCTGTAATGATCAATATATCAAATAGTAACCCTAAACAGGCTGATATACTGTCACAGCAGTCCTTACCCTGTGCAAGGTCCCACATTAATGTATATTGTCAGAAAAAACCTTTGTCAATTCTGTGACAATGGAAAATGCTGTAACTCTCAGCAACAGTCCACAGGAAAAAATCAAGTCCCTGCCATGTTTTCCTGTACACAGATCTTCCTTTAGCTATGAGATTCTCTGTCATAGTTGAGCATCCCAGCCATTTCCCTTGTACACACAATGCTGCTGGGCTTTTAGCTATATTGAACTATGTAGCAATGTGGACCTAAACATTTTCTCAATTTTTTGTATAATCACAAGATACTACGAGAGTTAAAATGTTCCATCTACATCAAATAGTTAGGAAATACAAAGACAAAAATTACACTGGAGAGGAGTCAGATAATCTGATATACATGAAGTGTGTGTAAAAGAATCCACTGGAGAAGGATTTCCTACAAACACTGGTTCTTAATAGCACAGTTCATGCTCCATAGCAAGAGTTCATGCTGGATCAGCAGTAGTCCATTAGACATGACATGTTAGTAAATCACAGAAGACATTCAACACTGCATTTGACAGTAAAAGAGGAACAGCTGCATCACACTATGTCTTTGGACTTTGGTAAATCTTCAGGAGTGTTTAATTTCATTTCACAACAAGCAAAACAGAGCTGAGCATTTTTCAGATTGGCCTGTAGCTTAGTTGCCCTTTAACATGTTTCTTTTAACAAATTTTACCTCTATACACAATCAGGCATGCTAATAGTTTCAGAGTGAGGTCATGAACATAACCAACTGAGACAAAGCAGCTGGCAAAGCATTGAAGGAGTCCTAATCTGACATTTCTTCTTCATTTCAGTCTTGAACACAAAAGTGAGGCATAAAACTATGTAATGTGTTCTCATAAGACAGAGGGACAGATCCAGTCAAGACACCACTTAACACCAGAAGATTTTGGTTACCAGATGACTTAATTATCAAGGAAAGATTATTCTCTGCCATCACCAGATTCTTACTCAGCATGGACACTGATTTACAAAGGACATGCAAACAAAACCAGGGGGAAGACAAAACAAGGAATGAGGATGATCATGGAGAGTCTGAATGTAGAGTTGAGCAGAGAAACAAGCCATGTAGTCCTGTAAAATTGTGCTGTGAAAGAGCAGAATGGAATCTGAGTATGAAGAAAAGCCGAAGGACCTGCCGCTGGGTGACAATGGAGGTCATAGCTCTCAGACAACAGGCATGAACAGAGGACAGCTTGCAGGAACCGTTTTCTAACAGGCAGTTCAGGAAGTAGGTCTGATTTTAGCTGCCATTTCTCCTAGGATGTATCTAGCTGCTTTCAGTTTAGCCTTGGTTTGGAGCAGTGAGTGGCTGAGCCTTTCACAAGTGTACCATTTCCATACAGCATGACAGATTGCTGAGGATGCCAGGGAGTAGCTAGATGCCACAGGAGCTCAAAAAGGAGTCTTTGCACCTACCTTAAGCTCTGTCTATTTGTGGGAAGGTAATTTGCCTTAGCATTTCTCTGTTGATTTAGCTCCATGGGCAGAATCTCTCATGCTAGACATTCCCTAGGACAAGCAGCCAGATCCACCAGTGACCCACAGGAGGGAAGACAAAGTATTCTTTGAGTATGCATTTGTTAATAAGACAAATCATCTGAGAGGGAATAACAATACTATAGTGAGAATAACTACAGTCTGTCCTTCCTGGTGCCTCTAAAGACTGCTGATGGCTATTTTACTATGCATTCTTATGTTCTTGGCTACAGTTTCTTCAGATTTGGGTTCCTTAAAATCATTCTTGAAAAGTTTTTTAAAACACCGGTGTCTCTTTTTCCATACTTTGTATAATGAGTTGGAATGAAAAGTTATACCACAGCCTGAGTAGTTTTGAAGCTGTTAGCTCTCCTGGGAAACCACTGTCCAAGGTTAATGCACTTAAATCTTGGCAAGTTATCAGGTTCCAAAACCTCGTCTTTGGATCAATCTGGAGGGAGTTTGGTATAGGATTCTCTTTGAGCTTCCAGTATCTGAAATTCAGATTTCTGAGTCTGTCAGAACACATCCTCCTTGCACAGTCAAAGGAGAGAAAACCTGAAATAATATCTAAGACCAGATGAACCGCCACATTTTATAACCCATTCTTTTAATAAATTGTCAACAGCAAATTTGAGAGTCATTACAGAACTGATAAATCAGGTGTTAGTGGAAATGATTCTTTCCAGTTAAACTTTCTTCACAGACCATTGAAACCACAAGGGAAATGAAGGAGAAAACTCCGATTCCAGTACATTAATTCAAAAATTTCATTTACAATATATCACCTGAGTTTGACATCTCATATTTAGTTTCACCTCCTAGACTAATAGGAACTATCTAGTAAGTTAATGGAACTAAGGAGAAATGATGGATGAATTGTTGTTTTATTGTGCTTTACTTCTTTGACTGTCTCATTTGACATCTGAAAATGAAAGGCCTCCATGACTAGCCTCCCATCCTCTGAGCAATACTTTCTTTTTTGCTTAGGAATTAACAAAAAACCTAATGGTATGAAGAGAGAATACTCCAGCGTTTCCACAGAAGGCAACTTCGGATCCCCACAGGAAATACTTCTCTAGTCAACTGCTATTTAGTATCAAACTTCCCACTTCTGACTTTTTGAGAAGGCAGAAAAGGCCAGCCAAAAGCTATTTGAACCAAGATCATTATTCTAAAACCAGCACAGGCTGGCTGCTGGAATGAAAACAGCTCTTTAGTGGCACTGATGGATGGTGCCCTGCTGCGAGTAGATGGATGCAGAAACATCCATTCTCTTATTCCTCCACAGCTTCAGCGCTGCCAAACTGATAGTGTTATTCTGCTTGAGAGAGCTGGCAGAGGCAAGCTCTAGAAAAATCTACAGAGTTCCAGAGAGGAAATGCAGAAAAGGCAAACAGCATATCTCCTACTAGAGCCTGCTCAGGGTCCCATGAGATCCACTTGTCAGATCCAGTTTAACTTACAACAGTAAGTAACTAAGTTAGCCACATTAATTTTGTCTCCTGACATAAAAATACATCTGATAACTCTTATATACTTAAAAAGAAATATGTGGGCAGATCATCTCAATGAAAGTCCAAATCATAGCTATATAAATTATACCTTGTAATCAACATACCTCCTTTAAAATACATAAACACAGTGTAATTTAAGTGCTTGTTTTGGTCAAAACCATGACCTGTTGTAAATCACATTTATTATTATCATTCCATATCTAGTCTTATTGTAAAACAATCTCAGCAGGTCTAAAATACTGTTGATTATATATTATAAAACAATATATCACATATATCACGCACATGCAGGAACACAGTTATTATGAAGATAGACATACCATTGTTTGACTGTGCAAGGGACTTCAGAGAAATTGAGGTGGTTGCTGAAAGGTTCAGGAGCAAATGCAGTGTTTTCCTCAATCCATTCAGTGGCAAGCAGAATCATGAACCTCAATCATCCAAAGGATATTCAAAAACAAAGTAAATATCTGCATTTCGTTGGGAAAATGAGGGCACTGTTGGAACCTTTCCTGTCAGCTGCTGTCTGCCAGTTACCTTAAGGAAAAGAATATCACACACAAAGAGATAGTTTTTGCTGAAGCCATCAGCAGGGCAGGTGGACAGCAGGCCAGAGCTACAGCCCACTAACTTACATCATGGGGATGGCATGGAAAAGTCCACAGGGATGCCAGGATCCAAGAAGAAATATCTTTTTCCCCATGTCATGAGCAGGCCCTGAGTTCACACCCACGTGCACAGGCCTTCTGTAATTGCTAGAGTTATTAGTGTCCTGCCTTTAACCAGCTGCTGCTGTCCTGAGTGACGGAATGTTGGAGAAGAGGCAGAGTGTGCAAGAGACTTCTGGACTCTGTGTTTGCAAACTGGCTGCTGGTGGATAGAGAGGTCACTGAGAAAACCCCCAATACACAGGTGTGAGTCTTGCATCCTGTGCCAGGGATGCTTGTGTGGGCAGCCCTATTGCTGCCCATTCCTGGCTCAGTTACCTGGGGTTGTCTGGACTAGAAGTGGTGAAGGCTTGTAGTAGGTACAGTCCTGCCCTGCTGAGAAAATTTCAGGTCAAGATATCTTTCCTGATCTGCAATACAGGAAGATGAAAAAGGCAATGAAGAAGAAGAATGGACGAAAATTCCTGTGCTTTTGCTGGACTGGCAGGGCAACTTGTCACTTCTTCAGCCTGTAAACATATCTTGGGCACCAGCATTCAACAGGAGTTGCTGAAAGTCAGCGATATGAATGTGTTAATTAAAGAAACTAGTAGGAAATCCCAGCACGAAAGAGCTGGCTTTGTGTCTCCTCCATCTTGAACAGTACCTGTTCACCAGAACAGAATGTCACCAGTTTCCCTGTTGCCCTGGGACAGATAAGCCATCAAAGTCTTGTTCAACATCTTTATCGATGATCTGGATGAGGGGATTGAGTTTGCAGACGACACTAAATTGGGTGGGAGTGTTGATCTTCTTGAGTGTAGGAAGGCTCTGCAGAAGCAACTGGACAGGCTGGATCGATGGACTGAAGCCAGCTGCATGAGGTTCAACAAGGCCAAGTGCAGAGTCCTGCCCTTGGGTCACACCAACCCCACGCAGCACTACAGGCTTGGGATGAGTGGCTGGAGAGCTGCCCGTCGGGAAAGGACCTGGGGGTGCTGGTCAACAACGGGCTGGGCATGAGCCGGCAGTGTGCCCAGGAGGCCAAGAAGGCAAACAGCACCCTGGCCTGTGTCAGCAATGGTGTGTCCAGCAGGAGCAGGGAGGTGATCGTGCCCCTGTACTCGACACTGGTGAGGTCGCACCTCGAGTACTGTGCCCAGTTTTGGGCACCTCACTACAAGACATTGAGGTGCTGAGGTGTGTCCAGAGAAGGGCAACGAAGCTGGTGAAAGGTCTAGAGAACAGGTCTTATGAGGACCAGCTGAGGGAACTGGGGTCGTTCAGCCTTGAGAAGAGGAGTCTGAGGGGAGACCTTATCTCTCTCTATAACTACCCAAAAGGAGGTTGCAATGAGGTGGGTGTTGGTCTCCTCTCTCAAGTAACTAGTGATAGGATAAGAGTAATTGGACTCAAGTTGTTCCAGGGAAGGTTCAGACTGGACATTAGGAAAGGTTTGTTTACCAAAAGGGTTGCGAAACATTGGAACAGGCTGCCCAGGGAAGTAGTGGAGTCACCATCCCCTGAGGTGTTAAAAAAAATATGTTGATGTAATGCTTCTGGACATGGTTTAGTGGGCATGGTGATATTAGGTCAATGGTTGGACCTGATGATCTTAGAGGTCTATTCCAACCTAATGATTCTATGATTACACAAATCTTTCTTCAGCATCCTGAAGAAAGACCGAAGTAAGGCTGTTCATGTTTTTCCAGATATGTCAGCTGATACCAGAAAGTGGTGTTACTATCTCTATAAAACATCTTTTGTTGGATTACGTTTAATTCAGTTGTTCTTAGTATATATGTTATGTTTCTTTAAGGACAGCAACAGGCTTGGAGGAGTGAGATGCTGCTACTGTCAAGCAACATCATGCCTGGTCAGGGTGTATTGTTTATATACAGGCTGGATCAATGGGCTGAGGCCAATGCTATGAGGTTTAACAAGGCCAAGTGCCAGGTCCTGCACTTCAGTCACAATGTAGACACAAAAGTGTAGATATAACACTTCAGGACATGGTTTAGTGGTATTAGGTCAACAGTTGGACTTGACGTTCTCAGAGGTCTATTCCAACCTAATGATTCTATATGTACTTATATATTTAATAATTTTCCTTTACTACATATATGGATACATTTTAATGCAGGTATACAATAGACAATAGAAAATTAATGATTTAGAAAGCATCAATGAGATTGCAGAAGAAAAAAAAAAAAAAGAATTCTTACTATGCCAAGATCTCTACAATCTTTATTTTCAACAAATTTCTAAAGGAAAAAACTACAGTTACAGAAAAAAATGAGGGTGCTTCACATTCTGTGCATTCCCTAGTCACTTTACAACTTTTTAGAACCTTGTTCTTCTCCTTTATGTTTCTTGTAAATCTCACAGCTCTTCACTTGGAGCCTGTTGACCTGTGACTCTGCAAAGTCAGCCTGCTCCTTGGCTTCCTCCAGGTCATGATGGATCTCGCAGAACTTCATGAAATTGACATTGGACATCTAAACTAACTTCGTAATGTAATCTAGGCAGCGATTCCTATTCATTCAAGCCATTATCACAGAGAGACACAAATCCATATGATTCATGGACAGCTCCTTCTAGAATACATTGCTGTCTGCCTGAAATTGACTAGCATCTGGAATAATCCCCCAATCAACATCTATGCCATGTTGACATACCTGGTCTTAATTCTTTACTCACTCAAGTCCACAACACTATGGCTTACACACACCCAGCTTCTTGTTTCCAGCATATTATGCACATCGTACACATTTTACCACAAGACTAGGCAGGTACGTACAAAACTTTTTACATTTTTTAGTTTTCATTATTTCAACTGGAATGCTCAGAGCTGCACTCGTGCAATCCACACCAACATGTCCCATAGTCAGCCACAGAGACTTCTACACTGAGGAGCTCCTCGAATGTTTGGTAGGCCGGGGCAGCTACAGCACACTGGTACAAGAGTAGGCAACTTTTTTAGCCTGAAGTATTCTCATTATTTTATTATTATTCTTTAGGAATTAATGACTTTTTATACTATGCCTAAAGGAAGGAGAAAATGGCTTTATTGCACACTGAAATAGTATTTTTCATAGAATGGTTTGGGTTGGAAGGGACCTCAAAGATCATCTAGTTCCAACCCCCTTGCCATGGCAGGGACACTTCCCACTAGACCAGGTTGCTCAAGGCTCCATCCAACCTGGTCTTGGAACACTTCCAGGGGTAGAACATCCACAACTTACTTCAGATGTGCACTGTTGAAACTCTGAAATGGTATGTTAAGGTGTTAAACCTGATGTGATACCACTGGGGGAATTAAACAAGAGGAGGAAAAAAAAATCAGGCTTAATTACTTCTATGTTACTTATTGTAATAGTCCTTAGAGCTAAATACAGCTTCTCTCAGGTTCAGTTTAAAGTGACATTTAAAGTCACACAATATGGGTGATCTGGGGGTAGGCCAACACCACCTCCAGGTTGTACATGGGCACCCATTTGTAGGGGTTGACAGTGACGCAGAAGAGACACAAGCAGGTCTGTGAGGAAGGGAGACAGCATTTGGGGCTAACAAGAACTTTATGAAGTTAAATGACAAGTGTAAGGTCTTACACCTGGGAAAACATAATCCAGCAGTGCAGCACAGACTGGGATCTACGTGGCTGGAGAACAGCTCTGTGGAAAGAGACTTGGGGGTCCTGGTGGACAGCAAGCTCACTATGAGTGAACAATGTGCTGCAGTGGCAAATGAAGCCAACAGAATGCTGGGTTGTATCCACAAGGGCATCACCAGCAGAGACAGAGGTCATTATCCTACTCTACTCAGCACTTGTCAAGATACGCCTGGAACACTGGGTTCAGTTTTGGCCGCCACCAAAAAGATGTGAGCAGGCTGCAGAGGGTCCAGACAAGGGCCACAAAGTTGATCAAAGGACTGGGAAGCCTGCCACATGAGGAAAGGCTGAAAGAACAGGCTTTGTTCGGCCTTGAGGAAAGAAGGCTCAGGGGACAGCTCATCATCATGTTCCAGTATTTAAAAGGCATCTACAAAGAAGGTGGAGACTCCCTTTTCACAAGGAGTCACATGGAAATAGCTAGGGGTAGTGGGTACAAGTTACTCCTGGGGAGATTCTGATTGGGCACAAGAGGAAAATTTTTCACAAGAAGAATGATCAGCCATTGGAATAATCTCCCCAGGGAAGCAGTGGATTCTCCAACACTGGACAAGTTTATGGTAAAATTGAGGACATGGCCATGACGACCCACCACCACAAACCCGCTGTGCTGTACAACCTCAAAGAGTGTTACACAGCCTGGATGATCTATGCAAGTACCAGCAAGTTCTTATATAGATTCAGCTGGACAGGGTGCTGGGCCATCTTGTCTAGAATGTGTTTTTGCCAAGAAAGATTGGACCAGCCGATCCTTAAGGTCCCTTCCAATCAGGCATTCTATGAGTCTATGATTCTATAATTCTGTGTTGGCTTCTGCTCGGCCTGGCAGAGCAGTTCCTGCTGGCTGCCCAAAGGAAGGCTGCTGCTGGTACTTACGTAGATCATCCAGGCTGCGTAGCGCTCTTTGAGGTTGTACAGCACAGCAGGTAATCCGTTTACTGCAGGTAGCATCCATGACTTGATGAGTAGATGGAATCTTGCCCTCGAACATCCAGCTCAGCACTGGTAGTCGTGGTTCCAGGAGGAGCTGTGCTTCAGTCCCAATCACTTCTGAAGCAGCTCTAACTCCTTTATACACTGCCAATATTTCTTTTTCAGTGGGCATATAGTTGGCCTCAGACCCTTTGTAGCCTCGACTCCAAAAGCCTAGGGGTCGACCTCGGGTATCCCCTGGTGCTCTCTGCCACAAGCTCCAGGTAGTACCATTATCCCTAGCTGCAGTATAAAGTATATTTTTAATGTCCTGTCCTGTTTGGAGTGGACCAAGGGATACTGCATGTGCAATTTCTTGTTTGATCCGTTCGAAGGTTTGTTATTGTTCAGGGTCCCAATCAAAACTGTTTCTCATTCAAGTCATTTCATACAGATGTTTCACAATCTGACTGTAACTGGGAATATGCATTT
Source organism: Leptosomus discolor (assembly GCF_034619465.1). Taxonomy (NCBI): domain Eukaryota; kingdom Metazoa; phylum Chordata; class Aves; order Leptosomiformes; family Leptosomidae; genus Leptosomus; species Leptosomus discolor. The sequence goes on along the minus strand of NC_141405.1, from coordinate 18,912,703 downwards.
TCCAGAAACCCACAATGCCCGGGAACACTTGTGTCTCCTTGTTCTTTGGTGGAGACAGGGCCGTTATTTTGTTGATCACATCCTTTGAGATCTGGCAACGTCCATCTTGCCACTTGATTCCCAGAAACTGGATTTCCCTTGCAGGTCCCTTGACCTTGCCTCTTTTTATGGCACAACCAGCTTCTAGAAGAATATGAATTATTTTCTCCCCTTTCACAATACTTCTTCTGCTGTGTTACCCCAAACAGTGGTGTCATCAATGTATTGCAGGTGCTCAGGAGCTCCACCCTTTTCCAGTGCAGACTGTATCAGCCCATGGCAAATTATGGGACTGTGCTTCCACCCCAGGGAAATCAATTCCAGGTGTACTGGACACCCTTCCAGGTGAAAGTAAACTGCGGCCTGCACTTCACTGCCATAGGAATAGAGAAAAATATGTTAGCAGTGTCAACAGTGACATACCACTTGGCTGCCTTCGACTCCAGTTCATACTGAAGTTCTAACATGTCTGTCATGGCAGCACTCAACAGTGGCGTTACTTCATTCAGACCACAATAGTCCACTGTCTGTCTCCAATCTCCATTGGACTTCTGCATGGCCCTATGGGACTGTTAAAGGGTGAGCGTGTCTTGCCGATTACACCTTGATTCTCCAGTTGACGGATCAGGTCGCGGATGGGGATCAGGGAGTCTCTGTTCATATGATACTGTTGTCGGTGCACTGTTTCAGTGGCAATGGGCACCTTTTGTTCCTCAACCCTCAGCAGCCCCACAGCAGAAGGGTCCTCCAATAAACTGGGCAGGGCAGGCAGCAGTTTAATTTCCTCTGTCTCCACCGCTGCTACAGCAAACGCTCATTGGTACCCTTACGGGTCCTTGAATCTACTCCCAAAATATACAAAGCAGCACACAGGCTCCAAGGTCTCTGTGGCACAGCCTGTTCTTGGTTGATCCCAACTGGAACCCATAGCCATCGGTCAGCAGTGATAATGACAACAGAAATTTTCAAATAAATACAATTTCTCGGAGGCTTATGTTATGTGTTTACTGTAGGCAGAATGTGGGAAGGACATGCCCTGGAAATGCATGAAATATCATTAATATTCAGTTGGGAGCATACAGGTACACAAGATAGTGTTGCTCCTTTCCCTGCCACACATGAAGTGTGCAATCATTTCTTAAAATGGACCAAGCTGAAATGGGGGGGCCCAGCAGGGTCTGACTTGTTATGAAAATGTGTGTGCTATAGTGGGCTCAAGAATCCAATAGTAAACACTTCTTTAAGGACCCCTGTTCAGACAGTTATTTTTATGGATGCTAGTGTCATTTATCCTTGGAGTTGGGTTTCAGCAGAAAGAAGCTAATGTTTCGCTGACATCTTAAGACATGAAGGAGATCTTTGAGCTCTCTGAGGAGCGAGTGGAACATTTGGCTCTACCAGCTGCACAGGGAATATGATCTGAGCCAAATATAAGAACTGAGGGATTTATACATTTGTTTCAGACATTGTAAGTTCATTTTAAGAAATGATTCTCCCTGCACACATGCGTACTCACACCTGCAGGTAGCCACACACCACTTATGATGCTCCAACACTTTCCTTCAGGGTTGGTCTTACTGTTGCTGTGCATAGCCTGAAATCTTCCTGGGAAGAAATCTGTATGTGATGTACAGAGTAGCTACTGTTCCCACAAAGTCTTCTGAATGTGACCATCATGATCACCCTCTTCTGCCCTATTTCATCACATCCCAAGCTCTCTTTGGTAAGAAAAGAAGTTCTTTGGTACAGGAGAATGAAAACTTCTCTCAGCTGATCAGATAAAAGAGTGCCTGGGAGAGAGATTTGTCTACCACTTATTTTGCCCTGAGTTGTGGATTTCCTTCTTTGGCAGCAGGATCGAGGTGGTAGATATACTTTCCACACACACACTTTGTTGTCTCTTGAGTACTGCTGGAGGGAGATCTCATATGTGGCATCAGTGTTACCTAGGGAAGCAGCAGCATCATATGGCAGGCAAAGCACAGGTACTACTGATAAATGGCTGCAGCAGTTTCTTTGTCCCTTCAGTCTTTAATACCAAAGGTCTTACAAGCCTTACCTTAGCAAAACTATGTGGGAATTTGCGTGAATTTTACAATGCAAAATATCACTTATGAGCTCACCGAAATCAGCATGGCCCATGCTCAGAAGTGCTTTGCTGTCCTTCTGTTATCACAGAATCATAGAATAGTTTGGGCTGGAAGGAACCTTTAAAGGTCACCTAGTCCAAAACCCCTGCAGTGAGCGGGGACATCTTTAGCTAGATCAGGTTGCTCAGAGCCCCCTCCAACCTGACCTTGAATGTTTCCAGGGATGGGGCACCTACCACTGCTCCGGGCAATGTATTCCAGTGTTTCACTACTCTCACTGCAATTTTTTTCTCATATTTACCTGTAGGTGAAGCCTTCTAGACAGCTGGAAGCAGCCTCACAATCACAGGCCCTGGTCCTCATGGGAGACTTCAACCACCCTGATATTTGCTGGGAAAGCAACACAGCCAAGCACTCACAGTCCAAGAGGTTCCTGAAAAACATTGATGATGACTTTTTGACTCAGATAGTGGAGGAACCAACAAGGAGAGGTGCACTGCATGACCTTGTACTAACAAACAAAGAAGCACTGGTTGGGGGTATGTGAAGGCTGGGGGTAGCCTTGGCTGTAATGACTATGACGTGTTGGAGTTCAGGTTTCTGCATGGAAGAAGCAGGGCAATCAGTAAGATTGCAACCCTGGATTTCAAGAGAGCTAACTTTAGCAACTTCAGAGACCTACTTGGAGGGGTCCCATGGGCTAGTGTTCTAGAAGGTAGAGGGGCCCAAGAGAGCTGGTTGTTATTCAAGCACCACTTCCTCCAAGCCCAAAACCGATGCCATCCCTATGAGGAAGAAAACGAGCAAAGGAGGCAGAAGGCCTCCAGCAAGGAGCTCCTGGAAACACTCAAAGGGAAGAAGGAAGTATACAACATGTGGAAAAAGGGTCTGGCCACTTGGCAGGAATATAGGAATATTGTCAGACTATGCAGGGACGCAATGAGGAAGTCTAAGGCCCATTTGGAATTAAGTCTGGCTAGGGACCTCAAAGACAACAAGAAGGGGTTCCTCAAATATATCAGTAGCCAAAGTAAGACCAGGGAAAATGTGCCCCCCCCTACCAAATGAGGTGGGTGCCCTGGTGACTGAGGATATGGAGAAGGCAGAGTTACTGAATGCCTTCTTTGCCTCAATCTTTACTGATAAGACTGGTCCTCAGGAATTCCAGACCTTGGAAGTAGGAGAGGAAGTCTGGAGGAAGGAAGAGTGCCCCTTGGTCAAGGAGGATTGGGTCAGGGATCTCTTAGCTGGACTTGACACTCAAAAATCCATGGGCCCCAATGGGTTGCACCTGCGAATGCTGAAGGAGCTGGCAGATGTTATTGCTAAGCTGCTCTCCATCATCTTCAACAGGTCATGGAGGACAGGAGAGGTGCCTGAGGACTGGAGGAAAGCCAAAGTCACCTCAGTCTTCAAAAAAGGCAAGGAGGATCTAGGGAACTACAGACCAGTCAGCCTCAGCTCCATCCATGGAAAGATGATGGAATATCTCATTCTTTCTGTTACCTCTAAACAGGTGGAGGAAAAGAGGATTATCAGGAGTAGTCAGCATGGATTCACCAAAGGGAAATCACTCCCGACCAACCTGATAGCCTCCTATGATGGCATGACTTCTTGGGTGGACGAGGGGAAGGCAGTGAATGTTGTCGACCTTGACTTTAGCAAAGCTTTTGACACTGTCTCCCATCACATCCTCATAGGTGAGCTTAGGAAGTGTGGGATAGATGAATGGACAGTGAAGCGGATTGACAACTAGCTGAAGGATAGAGCTCAGAGAGTTGTGGTCAGTGGTGCTGAGTCTAGTTGGAGGCCTGTGACTAGCGGTGTTCCCCAGGGGTCAGTAATGGGTCCAGTCCTGTTCAACATATTCATCAATGCCCTGGATGAAGGGACAGAGTGCACCCTCAGCGAGTTTGCTGATGATACTAAATAGGGAGGAGTGGCTGACACGCCAGAAGGCTGTGCTGCCATCCAGCGAGAGCTGGACAGGCTGGAGAGCTGGGCAGGGAGGAACCTGATGAGGTTCAATAAGGGCAAATGTAGGGTCCTGCACCTGGGGAGAAATAACCCTATGCACCGGTACAGGCTGGGGCTCGACCTGCTTGAGAGCAGATCTATGGAGAAGGACCAGGGAGTTCTGGTGGACAGAAAGGTAAACATGAGCCAGCCATGTGCCCTTGTGGCCAAGAAGGCCAATGATGTCCTGAGGTGCATTAAGAAGAGTGTGGCCAGCAGGTCGAGGGAGGTTCTCCTCCCCCTCTGCTCTGCCCTGGTGAGGCCACATCTGGAGTACTGTGTCCAGTTCTGGGCCCCCCCATTCAAGAGGGACAGGGAACTACTGGAGAGAGCTCAGCAGAGGGCAACTAAGATGATGAGGGGTTCGGAGCATCTCTCTTATGAGGAAAGGCTGAGAGACCTGGGGCTTTTCAGCCTGGAGAAGAGAAGACTAAGAGGGTGTCAAAAGGATGGGGCCCGGCTCTTTTCAGTGGTGCCCAGTGACAGGACAAGAGGCAACGGGCACAAACTGGAGCATAGGAAATTCTGCCTCAACATGAGGAAAAACTTCTTTCCATTAAGGGTGACAGAGCACTGGAACAGGCTGCCCAGGGAGGTTGTGGATTCTCCTTCCCTGAACATTCAAAACCCACCTGGACGCGTTCCTGTGTGACCTACTCTAGGTGGTCCTGCTCTGGCAGGGGGGTTGGACTAGATGATCTTTTGAGGTCCCTTCCAACCCCTGACGTTCTGTGATTCTGTGATCTAGTCAAACTCTACCCTCCTTTAGTTTAAAACCATTACTCCTTTTCCTATCAAAACAGGCCCTGCTAAAAAGTTTGCCCCCATCTTTCTCATAGGCCCCCTTTAAGTAACGAAAGGCCTCAGTAAGGTCTCCCTGGAGCCTTCTCCACTCCAGGCTGAACAATGCCAACACTCTCAGCCTTTCCTCATAGAGGAGGTGCTCCAGCCCCTTGACCATTTTTGTTGCCCTCCTCTGGACTCAGTCCAACAGGTCCATGTCTTTCTTGGACTGAGGACTCCAGAGCTGAACACAGTACTCCAGGTGTGGTCTTACCAGAGCAGAGGGCGACAATCACCTCCCTCAAGCTGCTGGCCACGCTTGTTTTGATGCAGCACAGGATATAGTTGGCCTTCTGAGCTATGGGTGTTGGTTCATGTCCAGCTTTTCATCCACACCCCCAAGTCCTTCTCAGCAGGGCTGCTCTCAATCCCTTCATCCCCTGGCCTGTATTGATGCCAGGGCTTGCCCCAACCCAGGATCTTGCACTTGGCTTTGCTGAACCTCGTGAGATTCACATGGGTGCACCTCTCCAGCTTGTCCAGGTCTCTCCGGACGGCATCCCATCCCTCTGGCATGTCGACTGCACCAATCAGCTTGGTGTCATCTGCAAACCCACCATCTAGGTCATTGATGAAGATGCTAAACAGCACTGGCCCCAGTACAGACCCCTAAGTGACACCAGTTGTCACCAATCTCTGTCTGGACACCCAGCCACTGACCACTACCTTCTGGATGCAACCTTCCAACCAATTCCTCATCCACCAAATAGTCCACCTGTCAAATCTGTATTGCTCCAATTTAGAGAGAAGGATGCTGCGGGGGACTGTGTCAGAGGCCTTACAGAACTCCAGATAAATGACACCAGTAGCTCTTCCTTTGTCCGCTGATGTAGTCACTTCAACACAGACGGACACTAGGTTGATCAGGCAGGACCAAATCACCTCCCTGTCCTCTATGCGCCTTAGTATAGCTTCTATGATGATCTGTTCCATGATCTTCCCAGTCACAGAGGTGAGGCTGACAGGTCGGTAGTTCCTGTGGTCCTCCCTTCTACCTTTTTTAAAAATGAGTGTAATGTTTCCCTTCTTCCAGTCACCTGAGACTTCACCTGACTGCCACGACTTTTCAAATATCGTGGTGAGTGTCTTGGCGACTACGTCAGCCAATTCTCTCAGGACTCTGGGATGCATCTCATCAGGTCCCACAGACTTATGTATGTTCAGGTTCCTCAGATGGTCGTGAACCTGATCTTCTCTTACAGTGGGAGGGATCTTGCTCCCCCTGTCCCCATCTTGCGGTCCATCCACTTGAGAGGTGTGGGAAGAGAGTTTGTCAGTGAAGACCAAGGCAAAAAAGTCATGGAGTACCTCAGCCTTCTCCTCGTCCAGTCGTTACCAGCTTGCCCATCTTGCTCATCAGCGGGGGTACAATCTCTTTAACCTTCCTTTCCTGGTTGACATATCTGCAGAAACTCTTATTATTCTTTGCATCCCTTGCCTAGTTCAGCTCCAGCCACACCAAGGCCTTCCTGACCACATCCCTACACAACTGGGCAGTGTCCCTATACTCTTCCCAGGATACCTGTCCCTGCTTCCACTGCCTGTGCATTTCCTTTTGCCGTTTAGATTGACCAGCAGGTCTCAACTCAGCCATGCTGGTTTCTTGCCATGCTTTCCTGTTTTCTTACACCTGGGGATCAGGAGTTCTCATGGTCTATGGAAAGCATCCTTAAAGATCTGCCAGCTCTGTTCTACGCCCTTGTCCCTGAGAGGAGTTTCCCAGGGGATCCTATTGAGCGTCCTTGAAGAGCTGGAAGTTTGCTTTCCTAAAATTCAGGGTTCTGACTTTACCCCTTGCCCACCCCATAACCTCAGGACTGTGAACTCCACCAGTGTGTGATCGCTGCAGCCCAGGCTGCTTCCAATCTTGACAACACCAATTAGCTCAATTGCATAGGTGATCATCAGGTCCAGTATGGCATCTCCTCTGGTAAGGCTATTACCTGGCTTAAGGATTTCTCCTTCGTGCACTCCCAGAGTCTCCTGGATTGCCTACAGCTTGCTGTACTACTTTTCCAGTCAATGTCAGGCTATTGATGTTCCCCAGCAGGATGAGATGCAAGCATGAAGCCTCCTGTAGCTGGAGTAAGAAGACTTCATCCATAGGCTCCTCTTGATTAGGCAGTCTGTAGTAGACCACTACCACAAGGTTCCCTTTGTTGCCTCAGTCTCTAATTCTCACCCATAAGCTTTCAACCTGCTCGTGGCTATTCTTCAGAGACAGCTCTTCACACTCTATCCATTTCTTGCTGTAGAGGGAAACACCTCTACCCCTCCTTCCTCACTTGTCCCTTCTGAACAGCCTGTAGCCATCGATAGCCACACTCCAGTCATGAGATTCGTCCCATCAAGTTTCAATAATGGCAACCAAGTCATAGTTTTCTAACAGCATGGTGGCTTCCAATTCCTCCTGTTTGCTGGCCATGCTGTGCGCATTGGTGTAGAGGCACTTCATCTGGGCTGTTGACCATGTCCCCTTCTTAAAGGAACAGCCCTTAATTTCTTTGAGGGATTTCACTGGTGTTCCTCTGTTGGCTCGTGGAGTCCCTGGTTTACCTCTGTAAGACTTCAGGAATGCTGCAGTGTACCCAGAACACCTCAGATCTGCAGGCTGAAGACCCTTGCTAGCACATCGTCCCTCTAACCACATCGTGTCATCCCACAGCTTGTCACAAGCAAGCTTTCTATTATCCCTGTCCACCTTGTAGTCTAGTTTAAAGCTTTGCCAATGAGCCCTGCAAGCTCCTGAGCAAATACCCTCTTTCCCCTTTGAGAAAGGTGAATCTCACCTGATGCTTGCAAGGCTGGTGATGTGTAGGCCATCCCATTATTGAAAAATGCAAAATTGTGGTGGTGGCACTAGTCCCAGAGCCAGGTACTAATAGACTAGGTCTGACTGTTTCTTCCAATGTCACTGGCCATGACTGGAAGTAGAGAGGAAAAAATAATGTGTGCTCCAGATTCTCTCACCAACTGTCCCAAGGTCCTGAAGTCTCTTTTAATTGCCCTTGGACTATGCATTGCAGCTTCATCACCACTCACCTGGAAGAGCAGTAATGGGTAATAGCATCTTGTAAGTGCCATTGTAATTTAAGTTATCCATCCCTACAGGAGCATCAGGTGAGGAAGAACAACCCCTGCTCCATAATGATCCCTGGGGCAGAACAGTTTTTGCCACCCCCTTGTCCACACAATAGTAACCGAGCAGAAGAATATCAAAGAGCTACATAATTCTTCAGAGGAAACAGCAGAGAGGTGAAAAAGTATTATAAAACATATATAACAGTCAGATACAACCAATGACATGCAGGTCATCTGACTGGAAGCAGGGCATCCCTGTCTACAGCTGCCTGAGGAGTGCCTGGACTGGCAGGGCTAATTTTGCCACAAGGTTGACTTGCCCCTGAAGAAAAATAAGCAGGGGCTGTTCAGACAGGAGACTTTGGTGCACTTGTATGTGGATCCAAAAAAATCCCAAGCAGTCAACCCTGCTGCTAACCTGTTGTTTCTCACTTCCCAAATGCTGTGCAGCGCCACCCTAGAACTTCTTATCCCACCAGCCGAAGTGCTTCATAAAGTACTTCCTCTCCATCAGCATGCTTATTAGGAACTGCTGCCTTGAACTATACAGTTGGTTCAAACCAAAATAATCACCACCACGTGGCCTGTAGCTATAGAACAAGGGATAATGGTTTTACACTGAAAGAGAGTAGATCCAAACTGGATATAAGGAAGAAATTTTTTACAATGAGCGTGGTGAAACACCGGAACAGACTGCTCAAAGCAGTGGTAGGTGCTCCATCTCTGGAAACATTCAAGGTCAGTGTCATGGTTTGAGCCCACCCAGCTGTCAACAAAGCACCACGCAGCCACTCGCCTGCCTCTACCTTGTCCCTTGAGGGATGGGGAGGAGAAAATACAACCAAGAGCCTTGAGGATCAAGACAAAGGACAGGGAGGGCTCACTCACCAGTTATGGTCACGGGCAAAAGACAGACTCAACTTGGGGATAAAAACATACATTTAACACAAACAACCACCACCATCAAGGACAGAGATACAACCAAGTCTTAAAAACATCACAGCTCCCCCCCACCCCTCCGGTCTTCCCGGGCTCAGCTCTGCTACCTCTTCCCCTTCAGCAGCACAGGGGGACAGGGAATGGGAAATAATCACTTCCCTACTCCTTCTGGCCACACTATTTCTGACAGGCCAGGATGCTGTTGGCCACATAGCAGGGCAAGATAAGAGGCTATGGGCAAAAACCGAAAAACAGGAAATTCCTCTAAATGTAAGAAAAGACTTTTTTCTGCAAGGGTGTTCAAACATTGGAGCTGGGTGCCCAGAGAGTTTGTTTAGTCTCCATTCTTGGGAATACCCAAATTCAACTGGGCAAACTGCTTTATTTCACCCTACTTGAATAAAGAGGTTGGACTATATGATTTCCAGAGGTGCCTTCCAAACTCAAGTATCCTGAAATTCTACATGGAACGTAGAAAGTAGTGTAGAATTCTACATGGAATGTACAAATTGGCCACAAAACTGGACAAACAAAATTAAAACATAAAAGAACCAAAGATCAGGAACTGATGTGAAAGTTAGAAGTTCTGAAGTAATATTGATATGAGCAACTCTGGTAGCCTCTTTCCTCCTCAAAGCAATAAATGACATAGGCAAAAAATGTCCAAGTTCTCTGATGCTGTGTCACTAGGATAGTATAGGATAGGATAGGATATTTTTAGAATTATGTCACAATAATCATCCTAAGAAGACTTTTGTACTTAATTTGGGCAAAGAAATGGAGTCCATTCATGATCAGCCAGATATTGCCTCATACTGGCTTATAGGAATTTCTGTTATTCAGAAGACAAAATGCTTGAGAATTGAATGAAGTTTTTGCTTGAGTTTTTTCTGTAACTGAAAATAACTCTTGGATAGAAAGGCTTTTCTTGACTCTATATGTGTCTTTTGTAAGGCAAATGCTGTTTAGATGTCTTCTCCAGGATTTCTAAATTCTTAATAATTTAGACTCTATTCCACAAGAAGATGTAAGACTCAGAAGTAGGACAATTTGCCTTCCTGAATCCTATCTATTTGAATAGTTCTTCTCCCTTCTTCTTTGACTGATTTACTTTCCAACAAGCTTCCTACCTGTCAACGCTGACTGGTTAATTAGTGTGTTTAAAATAGATGAGAAATGTTAAGAATCGTGGCTTACAAGCCAGTCAGACTGTGCAGCTTTCCAAACATGCTTGTCATTCACTAGTTATCTAAGACATTGCCAAAGTATCTTTAGTAATGGTTATCGCACTTCTTCCAGTCTAACCAAGGCCAGCTAAAAGGTTAGCTATATTGTAAGAAAACAAGCCTAGAGGAAGAGCAGCATAGGAACACTTAACAAGTGTTAGCAAGTTTCACTCTCTGTTATTATAAGCCTTGACATTACAAATAGAAGAAAATGGCAACTGCCCAAATTCCATTAAATGCAACACCGATTGCTCTCTCTGTAGCACTAGTTAAATGTCTTGTTGCCTAAATAAGTGCTAGTTGGAACTGTTCTTAGATGTTCAATATTAAATGTTATATTCACTCATAAGCAGCCTCAATCTGGGGAGGCAGATGCCTTTTTGCTTCCTAAATCTTTTGGGATCTAAGTTAGACAGAGTTTTACCTAAAAATCTCTTTCAGTTTCCAGGATGTGTAATCAAATGTATTGTACAGGAATGTCTAGTGATTACTGCACATGCTGAGATAGTGAAATGGCTGTGCTGTGGGCTCTCATTAGTCTGAGTGACCGTCAAATAACATACTATGACAATGTTGTGATCATTAGGATATAGGCCACTTCACATAGAACTTTCAAGATTTGTGGGCCAGAAGAACAGCTGACAAGACAATACAGTTAGCAGACCTGGGTCTGTTTCCTGCTAAGATGTGATTTCTTAGCAAGATATTGTGAGGGAGACCTGAACCCGAAAATGTCCAACAAATTTGCAGCTGCAGTAAACTTGTGTGATTCTGTATTAACTTGTATGGCAGTAAACCTGAGACAATTGATTTGTGACACAGTCAGGGGTGTTAAAGAGTGTAAAAGGGAAACATTTTGGAATGGGAATGGTGGAAAAGGGAAGACAGAGCAAGTACTATTCATTTTTTGTATCGATAAGATAGCAGGAAGTACGATGATTTCAAGCACAAAAGTGGAGTGCAACTTCACACATAGTTGCTATGAAAGAGAAAGACACTGCTCAGTAATGAGGCTGCATAGAAAAGTGGTTACAGATATGTTAGGTAATTATATTCAGGATGAAAGATTGCTTGGTCAAGACTTGTTAGCCAGGAAGCAAACTTCTGCTTCTAGACATTGTCTAAACAGGTTCAGTATGCATTCCAAGAGCAGCAGGACAGAATGTGAACACTTTTGTTCATAGAGAAAAAAAGGATTGTGACAGAAAAATTCTGAGAGTCAGTACTGACACAGCTCAATGTTAACACAGCACAAGGGAAATAAGATTGGAATTGTTAAGTACTTCCAGTTCAAATCATGTGAACCCATTCTGGCCAGTCACTGGCAGTCCATGTAGATGAAAGCATTCAGCCCAGCTCACAATGCGAACAAAATTTTTAGAATAAAGCCAGGCTAGCAAATGCTATATTTGAAAAAAATACAAAGCTGGAAAAGTACAGGATGGAACCAGAAGTAACTGAAGAAATTAGGAAGCCACTTAAAGATCATCAAAGGAGATATGAATATTTGAAGTAAGAATAACAGGCTATTATGCCCAGGGATTTCTTCATTGTACAGGAATAATGGCTCTACACTGGTTTTTGAAGCGAGCTCACGGCCCATAGATCTATGCCTTTGATTGTCATATAAAGCTAGCTAGTCTACTGGTAAAGAGGGGTTCTTAAAACATTCGATCTATCCTCCAGCAGAATGACCTGAAATCCACATGACAGCCAGGTAAAAGTCAGGATGCTCTGCTAGAAAAGGGTTCAGGAGCCCAAGTCTTTGCACAGAGACAAAGATCTGAAAGCAGGATATACTCTCAAAAAAACCTGTGTAATAGGTGTTGTAATAAAGGAAGTTTAAAAATCCCATTAACCGTGGACCTAACAGTACCAAAGTTGGAGCACTCCTTTTGGAAGAAGAGAATATTCAGTTACTGATGGGGAACTATATTATTCTTCCCAAATAGTCAACCCAATAATCTGCACTGTAGCTAAGATGACAGCCAATAGGTATGAGGTTTGTCTCTCTTCATTTACCAGCGAGTTTCTGCTATTTGATTAGCCACATGTTCAAAAAGATGCAAGGTCAGAGAGATCCACAGATCCCATTGGCAATTTATGGCAAGGCAGTCCTAAGTCTCATGTGGATCAAGTCATTAGGTATGTTCAAATGCTACGTAATGACTTAAAACTCACAATGAAACTGGTACAGCAATATGTGCCCAAGACCTGTAAGTTTCAAAAGAGTGTTGTAAGATGAAAATGCAAAAATATTATAAAAATGTGGATGCATCTATTTCCATGGAAAACTTAAAGGTTTGAGACATGAAGGGGGAGGTTGAAATGAATAATAATGTTGCCTATGATATTAACAGTCCTCAGAGCTAGGTCATTCAGCTTTTATGGATGAGTAGCTTAACAGTTTATTGTGGCAGGAGTAAACAGAGTAGGCAGTAGGGAGATATTGCAGGCTATAAACACTGCTAGATTGGTGTATTGACAGTTCAGAAGAAATCACCATAATTTAAAAGCAAGAATTAAGTAGAAAGAGAAATTATAAGTTTTTGCAGAAGCATCAGAAAAGAGGTTTTATCAAGCCAGGTTTAACTGATCAGAGGTTCATATTATTCTCACCAGAGACAGCCATTAAACACTTAAGTGTACCCAGTTGAGGTGATTTTGAGAGTGGCTCTGTAAAGAATGTTGGAACTAGAGTTTATGTCTGCTTGTAATGGGTTTGCAGGGCAAGGTTTTTGTAGCAGGGGGGGTTACAGGGGTGGCTTCTGTGAGAAGCTGCTAGAAGTTTCCCCTATGTCCGATACAGCCAGTGCCACCGGCTCTAAGATGGACCTGCCGCTGGCCAAGGCTGAGCCCATCAGCAATGGTGGTAGAGCCTCGGATATAACCTGTTTAAGAAAGGGGAAAAAAAGTTAATATGCAGCAGTAATTGCAGTGAGAGAGAGGAGTATATGTGAGAGAACCAACTCTGCAGACAACAAGGTCAGTGAAGAAGGTGGGGAGGAGGTGCTCCAGGTGCTAGAGCAGTGATTTCCCTGCAACCTGTGGTGAAGACCACGGTGAGGCAGGCTGTGCCCTTGCAGCCCACTGGCGGTGAAGCAAGTAACTTCCTACACCCTGTGGAGGACCTCATGCTGGAGTAGGTGGATACCTGAAGGAGGCTGTGACCCCATGGGAAGCCTGCACTGGAGCAGGCTCCTGGCAGGCTCCTGTGGACACATGGAGAGAGAGAGAAGCCCACACTGGAGCAGGTTTGCTGCTAGTGACCCCTTGAGGGGGGCTCACGCTGGAGCAGTCGGTTCCTGAAGGACTGCACCCCATGGAGGAGACACACGCTGGAGCAGTTCATGGAGAACTGTAGCCTGTGGGAAGGACTCACGCTGGAGAAGTCATGAAGGACTGCCTGCCGTGAGAAGGGACCCCACATTGGAGCAGGGGAAGTGTGTGAGGCGTCCTCCTCCTGAGGAGGAAGGAGCTGCAGAAACAACAGTGTGAGGAGCTGACCCCAACCCCCATTCCCTATCCCCCTGCACTGCTCAGGGGGAGAAGGGAGAGAAATTGAGAATAAAGTTAAGCCCAGGAAAGAAGGGAGGGGTGGGGGGAAGGTGTTTTAAGATTTCATTTTATTTCTCATTACTCCTCTCTGAGTTGGTTGGTAATAAATTACATTTTTTTCCCCAAGTCGAGTCTGTTTTGCCCGTGACGGTAGATGTTGAGTGATCTCCCTGTCCTTATCTTGACCCATGAGCCTGCTGTTATATTTTTCTCTCCTCCGTCCAGCTGAGGAGGGGGAGTGACAGAGCAACTTCGATGGGCACCTAGCATCCAGCCAGGGTCAACTTACCGCAATGCTTCCTCACTAATTATGGTATCTAAGAAAAATGGGATGCTAAGGTTTTGAGCAGAAACTGCAAAAAACTTAATGTGGTGGCTCTGCCCTATCAGTATCCCATATATAAAATAGACTCATTTATCACTCTAGGCAGAACAGAATACTTTTCTATGCAGGCTTAAGTCTATTGACAAATTGCATTGAAAAAAGAATTTTCAGGAAACTAGTCTGCATTTAACACTGGCATGGGACAATGAGTTGAGTTTAACACAATTCTTTCTGGATAAAAAAGAGAATTACGTTTCAGAGATCAGTCAGCTGAGTGTAAAGTACTTGTTCTTGCTACTTCTGGTAGTTGATCCACAAAATGCGGCCTACCGTTTTTTTCATAAAAAGAGATCTGGAACAAAATCTGCATTTTCTTGAGCTGATTGGTACACTGATTTAAAAAAAAAAACAACACAGAAAACCACAAAAAAAAACCCCAAACTCTTTTTGTGTGATCTGCAACTTGCAAAAACTGTTGTCAACCATGCTATTAGAATTAGAAAAGCATGCTTAGAAAGACCTGTATGGCCTGTAAAGCATCGTGTACATGGTATGATGTAGGAAACAGCCTCATTCTGCCATTCCCTGGGTAAAATGAGAGCTCCCAGGAATGTTGGCAGATGATAAGCAGAAATGCCAGAACACTAATCCTTCACAGCAAATCTTCCCGTTGCTACACTTCGACTAACATGTTGCTGTGAACTGGACCTGGAGATGGTAAGGACACATTTTCTTTATTAGATTTGAAAAGTATTGGATCAGACTAATTTAATTACAGGGAACACCTTCTATATCCCTCATGTATCTTGTCTATTAAATACAGAGCTTAACATGCTGTGTTACCTTCTTAAAATGTCCTCTAAGAATCTGTTTGAACATTCCTGATAAAGACTTTATGTACTGGGGTGGGCAGGGGGAGATGGAATTTTGAACTGATTTCTTGAGATAACCCAGTAATTACCATTACTAGTGTGATTTGTGGAGTAATTCTCTAGGAAGAAAGGCAGTTGGGACCAATAATTTATTTACTTATGTCAAAGGCAATGTCTGGGGCTAAATGTAAATCTCCTGAGAATATTGTTGATGAAGACTGGCTTGTGCTACAGCTCATACAAGGCAGCGGCATAAATGTCCATCCTCTTTCCTAATGCTGCTCTTGCCTTCAAGAACTAATATCTGCAATGAACTGTGCATTTGTAACTTAGCCTTACTACATAAACAGGGAAGCAAACATTCCATGTCTCCACATAGGGAATTTGGAAAATGGACTTTTATAGACATGTAGTCTTCTCTTTACAGCATTAACTCTCTGTTCCACACATAGACTGAAGCAACTTAGTCCCTTGGAAAGATCTTGAAACAGCCAACTGAGTGTGGAAAGGCGGGTAAATGTGCAACCTGTGATTGAAAATGGCAGTACTGAATGTGCAGCCAAGGTGAACAATGCACTCAATTCCTATTTCCACAGCAAATATTAAGTAACTCTTACGTGATGTTCAGAATGTCATTTCCTTCATACATTTAAGCAGCTGAGTGACTCCACTACAGAACAGGTGAGTGAGGTAAAAAGGCTCAGAAGCCTCTAAGTAAAGTGCAGAAAGCACAGGGACAACAGGTGGCAAAAAGAGTCAGAGAAGGACAGAGAGGTGGATGGAAGGGAAATTAGGGTTGCTAGCATGATATTACGATCAGGATGCAAATGGCTTTGAAAAAGAGATTAGGTGGCATGTTCCTTAGCAGACCCTCTGTCTGTCACAGAATTGGAGAGGTGCTATGATGCAAGGAGATTATCATAATGCTAATGTGTCACTCTCAGACACTATAAATGGAAAGTACAACTAAACTATGCTTTGCCTGAACTTTGTGTGACTATTTCCTACCCATCTTAAGCTGTAAAGACCGTTTCACCCAATCACTGCTTTTCCAAGCATGCAGGCCTAACCTTTGACTTCTGCATCCACGTTGTCCACTCCCTGATGCTCCCTCAGGGATTTCTCCAGCTAGCCTGTGTCCTCCTGGAGCAGGGTGACCTCTAGGGGCCTCCAGGCAGAGCTGCCATGGAATGAGCATGTCAGTGTTCTGCCCTTCACTCTGCCTTGCACATTTGCAAACCTTGGACTTGGTCTATTAGTGCCCCCAGTCTTAGGTCTTCATGTATGTTGAATTGTATATTCCCAGCAGTATTATCTTGTCTTCCAAAGGGCTACCCATGTAAGTAGAATAAGACGCTTCAACAGACTTCTTCCTTTCTCGCATTATCGAGAAAGACATGATCTTTTTCAGCTAGTAGTTTCTTCTGGGGTTTGGATAGATTTGTAAATCATGAAGTACTGAATTGATAAATTTGGTTTGTCAGAATTCACTGAGTAGAAGTTTCTTTCTGCAGAACAGGGAAATTTTCAGTTAACGTTATTCTGTCAATTAAACTGTTTATTTACTTAGGAGGCACAACACTGATGTCCAGATTATTATAGCTCTAAGAGCCTTTGCAATCCATGCAGCTCCACTGGAGTACATCAGCTGCACCTATTTAAACCTCCCTCTCAGAGATGTCCCTTTATGGTAATTTTGGACCAATGCTTTTTTTAAGGTCAGTGACCTTTGCATTTCTTATCTGCTAGTAGGCAGTCTGACTACACAGGGTATTTATACAAGCTGATTCTCGTCTTCAGGGTATGGCATCAAACTATAAACAGTCAAGAAATGAAATAAACTTTCATTTATATTAATGAATGAGAGATATTTCCCCAATAATAAGAAACACTTCCAGATGCACAAGGACTAAAGAAGTATTTAAGATATAATGTTTATTACTTTATTTTTTCTGGACATATGCAACCTGGTGGCATATGCAAGGTTGAGTTGCTGCTGTTAAACACCATCAGCACTGTAAATGCTCAGCATGTTAATCACTACTGTAGTTTAATGTTTGGTTTTTTTAAAAAAAAAATAAAACTTCTATTTTAATTATGATGTACTCATCTTCTATTCAAAGAAATAATCAGATCAAACACATAAAGTCTTTGTAAAATTTCATTGCAAAATAATACCATGGCTCTGTGTATAAATGCTATGATGTCTGCGTACTGGATTCCAACAAATAGTTTTGTAAAAACACTAATTAAAAGTGTTTTAGTTCAGTTACTAAAAAAAATAACTTTGGACTGACATAGGCATATAATTTTCCCCAAATTATACTGATTGTATACAGATTTTTCTTTACATCTTCAGAAATGCCGGCATGGAATATGTTGGCCAGGAAAGTTTTATCAACAAAAGAAGACTCAAACTGCCAGTATTTCTCTTCATAGACATTTTCCTTTATCCGAGATGCTTATGGTGACCTTAAATGTTGTTTAAAAAAACAAAGATATGATCTTCCTTATGTGATGTCATTTGCTGAAATTGTCTTTTACTAGTAAACAAAATGATACATCTAGTTACAATAAGGTAATAACTATGGTTGTAGTTGGTCATATAATCATAATCATAACCATCTACACATTTAAAGATAGCCTCAAGATTATCAGTTCTTAAAATAAAAAGGCAGCAAATGTTCTTGTCACTTTTTTTCCACCTCTAACTCCTATTCCTTTCTCTTTGGTGTTGCACTTACCTGTCACACTCTTCCAAGCCCAACATCTATCAGTTTTTCATATGGAAAGGGGTTCTGCAGAGCCAAGGGCATGAAGCGCAACTCACCTAAATAAGGCAAGTATCTGATCTTGGCCTTCCAAAGCCCTCTCCTGCAGTCATGGCTAGCTCACTGCCACAGGCCAGGGCATGAAGTAGAGGAAAGATTTCCCCCCTGTCAGCAAGAGGAAGGAGACGATTTTAGGGCACTGCAACTGACTCCAGCAGAGTCAGGCTGGTCTCTGTCATGGATCATGTGTGCAGAGAATAAAACAGAGTGAAAGAATTTTGAAGTCTGCTAGGGAACCATAGGAAGCCTTCTAACATGTCATGGGAAGGAAGAGCTAGGTTGGCATCACTGCTAGGTGTTAGATTTAATAAGCTCTTTGTGGCTGAAAGCTGATCAGCTCCAAAAAAGCTCACTCTCATCACCCATTCAGATAGCAATGACAGAGGCACCTGGGGTTTCTGCTTTCTCATCCTCACTACTCACAGCAGCACAACCTCAGAACTAGTGGTGTGTTGATGAGTTTGCATCTTGGAGATAGATAATTAAAGACTTATTTTAATAATTCTGTCTTATCCAGACAGACATGGAGCTGTTGGCTGGAAGTTTCCAGCAGTGTTACCAAAGCTTACTGGAACCTCACTTTGCTCTTTGTAAGCAAAGCCTATGCTATGACAGTGCTTTCTATGCACACTGACTGAGGGACCACTGTCAAGCCTCAGCACTTCCCAGAAAACCTCAATAACTCTGATGGCAGGGTCTCTTTTGAAAGCTTTGTAGATTAATAGAGCCAAAGTTTTTGGAGACCACCGACCTCAGGCCTAGGCATAGCCATGGTCTGCATGCCATGCTTGACAAAGCAGGTGATAGCTTCCCCTGCATTGCTCTCTGATTGACAATGCAACACCAAGCTAAACAGTCATAGCTAGAGCTCAAATTTTTCTTAGTTTGCCTTTTAGGCAAAGCCTAATCCTCACGTTAGACATCTAGCGAGCAAGCTATGGAGAAGATTACTCATGAGAGTAACTCAGAAACCTCCATATCCTTCCCAAACCATATATTCACCCCTCTGCCCCTGACTGGCAGCCTCATTTTCAACCCTCAGACAGACATGGATGAGAGTATGCCCTCACATCCCCCCAAAGGGTTTGTGCTCTGCTGGCAGTAGATAAGCCTATAAGAAAAGAGAAACCAATCCTGCTGTTACCCTCAAGAGCTCTCTGAACCTCTGAGATTTTGCACCACGGACAGAGGTTCTGTGTAGTTACTTCCAGTAGATATTCGCTTCATCAACATGTCCAAGCTTCTTTTGAATCCAGGCAATCCTCTAGTTCACAGTGACATGTTGTTCCACATCTTAATTGCACACCTTGTGAAGAACCCATGCATCTTTGCGGTTTTGAATACCTTGCCTTCAGGTAGTTTCATTTGATTCACACACTCACAAACACACACACAAACAATGTGCCCCACCTTCTGCCATCTGCCCTCTCGTGTTTCTTTCAATGCCAGAGCCAGTTAGAACATTGATGCCCGTCAAGCCTCTCCACACTGGGCTGATTTTAGAATGCTGCTTTGTATGCCCACTCAGTTCTCTCCTTCGCATCTTAATTCTCTGGGTTTGTTTAACTGGTCCTTCTACAGGAGCCCGTCCATGCGTCTGATTGTTTTTATTGCCTTTGGAATCATAATTCCTGGCAAATTCAGTTTCAGACTGTCTCTTTTTATTTTCACTTTTCTGCCACCAGTGCTGAGAAATGAGTGGATATTTTCCTACAGTTATGCAGCACGTGTGGAAGACCTTGCTCCTGATGGGTAACTGTCAGCTCAGAATCCATTGTTTTGAATGTAACACTGCATTATGTTTCCCCACGCATACAGTTTTGTGGGTTTAATGGTATGGAATTTTGTATGGTGTCTAATGGCCCTGTTTGCTCGGTGTCATGAAAGCCTTCTGCGTTTCTTAGGTATCAGTCATTGTCCTTACTCCCTGGAATAGTGTTATTTCATTGGGAAACACTGTATTCCTTCCTGTTCAACACCTCTTCATCTTGCTTTGTCAATATCTTGAACAACACAGGCCCCAGAACAAGTAACTTTTCTCTTTCATTCTGTGTCTTTGGGGGTTATGTATCTGAGTGAGAAGCATCCTTTATATCACTCACTAAAGTAATAAGGAATGCATGATAGTTAGGAACTAGGTGACAAAAACCTGTACGATGGCATAAGAAGACAAAGGTTATAAGCCAAAACTGTGCCATAAGGCTTATGATGACACAGCTCTAACCAGTAAAAAGTGAAATAAATTAAAATTACACTTCATGGTGTGTATGCGAAGGAATCTACTCTTTATTCACTAAATACTGAGGTGGTGATGATTATAAATTATGGAAGAAAGTGACTAAGTATTTCACATTTTGTGCAGCCCTCAGGTCACTTTGCTGCCTCATGACATCCTCACTCTTCCTCTTCTATCTTCTTGCCATGAAACTCCCGGCTCTTCACTCGGAGCTTGTTGACCTGTGACTCTGCAATGTCAGCCCGCTCCTCGGCTTCCTCCAGCTCGTGCTGGATCTTGCGGAACTTGGAGAGGTTGACATTGGACAGCTCCTCCTGTGTGGGGAGAGCGAGTCGGTGGTGAGGAGCCCAGGGCAGGGGTTTCACTCCTCCTGCCCCTTGGCCATGCAGGGCTGTGGCTATTCCCAGGGGAAGGCACGACTCTCCAGCCCCCACTCACCACTGCTCACCCATAAGCCTCACACAGACCTCCTGAGCCTCCCTTGTTCAGGACCCCACTGCAACAAGGTTCACCAGTGCTGTGTCTGTGCTCTTGAGGAGCAATACTGTCACTTGGATTTGTCATTTGTGTATTTATTTTCCCACTACCGCTGTTCAGCTATCAGTGTGATTTGTTAGATTAAGAAGACCCTGAAACGTTCTGCTGTTTCTTACTAGCAGAGGTTCATGAACTCCACTTAACGTCAGTCAGTGGATGTGGCCCCTGGGTTTGTTTAGTCTGACCTCCTGTGTGAAGGAGGCTGCAGAACTTCCCTCAGTTCATCCCTGACTGCCGGGTGCCCAGAACCCAGCAAAGCCTCATGACACCATAGTGAGATGGTGTGGCCAAGACTGTCGTGTCTTAGGAGTTTCTTTCACGCCCCTTTCCTGGTATCCAAACTCGTCTCAATGAGCCTGCCGCCCCGAGGGAAGATGGCTCTTGCCTGTTCTTTGCGCAATACTTACAGCCTCCTCAGCTTGTCTCTTGTAGGATTTCACCTTCATTTGCAGCTTGTCCACCAGATCCTGCAGCCTGAGAATATTCTTACGGTCTTCCTCAGACTGGAGTGGTGGGCAAACAGGAAAGAGAGGGAATTATAGGTTCGGCATCATGTGAGGTTAACAACTCCCCTTGGGCGTGGTGCGTGCAAAATCTGAATTGCTGTCAGAAAACTCTGTCAGCCCAAGGAGGCCTTCTGCCTTACCTGGTAGGTCAGCTCCTTCACCCTCCTCTCGTACTTGCGCACACCCTTCACGGCTTCAGCGCTGCGCTTCTGCTCAGCATCAACCTCCCCTTCCAGCTCCCGCACCTGCAGCGAGAAGCCCATCTTTGCAGCTTCCCTGGTGTCTCTCCAAGGGACGTGCTCACTCGTGCACAAATACCAGCCCTACGCACTCTGGCCTCCAGCTTCTGGATTTGCTTCTTGCCTCCCTTCAGCGCCAACTGCTCAGCCTCATCCAGACGGTGCTGCAGGTCCTTCACCGTCTGGTCCAGGTTCTTCTTCATCCTCTCCAGGTGGGCGCTGGTGTCCTGCTCCTTCTTCAGCTCTTCTGCCATCATGGCCGCCTGACGAGACCAAAGGGTCAAAGCAGTTTTGGGGATGGAGACAGTTTGGGGGAGAACATATCCGTCATCAGCAGCGAGAGGAGCCCCCAACTCACATCTGTGATGGCCTTCTTGGCCTTCTCTTCAGCATTGCGGGCTTCCTGGATCATATCCTCCATTTCACTTTGAATTTGCACGATGTCTGTTTCCAGCTTCTTCTTGGTGTTGATCAAGCTGGTGTTCTGTGCAACAGGAAAGACACGATTTCTACTGTTAGACCTAAAGCTTCCATCAAGTTGAAAGTGTGAATATTGTTTATCAGACTCTTTAATGCAAGAGTCCTCTTTAGAGTCATAGCAGCAAACCAGACAGGCGTGGCTGGCTGGGTTGGCCCTGTCACGGCATGGCTCTTCAAGTGTCTACACAGCAATTGCTTACGAGATGCACAGCAATCGCATTCTGTGTTATCCCTTGTTGATGGGATTGGTTTCCAGCAGAGTGCCCAACCTGGGTATGGAGGAGCTGCACACGTTCCGTGGCGTCCAGAAGCTCCTGCTCAGCCACTTTCCTCGACCGCTCCGTCTGTTCCAGGGCTGCCCGTAGCTCCTCAACTTCTGCCTGCAGCAGGTTGGCTCTGCGCTCCACCATGGCCACCTGCTCCTTCAGGTCCTCCTGCGTCCTGACAGCATCGTCCAAGTGTAGCTGGGTATCCTTTAAGAGAAGAAAGGGAAATTATAAAACGGCATAGCACTGGAGCAGTGTTAGACAGTGACATGTATGTCTTGTTTACTAATCTCTGTGCTTGATTAAGATGTCAGCATACTACTAGGCAAGATAGCTACCTGCATGCTCATATTGGCCTTCATACCTTGAGCACTGCCTGAGTGTTTCTCAGGTTCTTTTGTGCCTCAGCAGCCATGCGGTTGGCATGGCTCAGCTGGATCTCCATTTCATTCAGGTCTCCCTCCATCTTCTTCTTCAGCCGCAGGGCTTCATTCCTGCTCCTGATCTCAGCATCCAGGGTGCTCTGCATGGACTCCACAATTCTGAGGTGGTTTCTCTTCATCTGGTCGATCTCCTCATCTTTCTCTGCTATCTTCCTGTCAATCTCAGACTTCACCTGGTTGAGCTCAAGCTGGAGGCGCAGGATCTTCCCCTCCTCATGTTCAAGGGAGGCCTGGACAAGTCAGCAGGAACAGTGACTTAAACTACCGCTACCTTTCCAAGTAATCTCTTATGCAGGACTTCACAAAATCTACGCTTGCTTTCCTGCCATCTCTGCAGGTAACTCCTCCCATACTTTCAGTCTGGACACCATTTATTTGCACCGTGTGTACCTCAGCTTCCTCCAGGGAAGCCTGGAGTTCAGACTTCTCCTGCTCAATCTGCTTCTTGACTTTCTCCAGCTCATGAATGGCCTTTCCTCCCTCTGCAATCTGCTCCGTGAGGTCGGAAATCTCCTCTGGGGGAACACAGACCAATGGCATGGTCAGGCACAGAGCAGAATGGGAAGGGCCATGTCACACCCAGGTGACGGGCATCTTTGCCGACCCGCAGGCCCAGACCCATGTGCAGCGGTGGGTAGTGGTGGATAGTGAGAAAGCCCAGCCAGGAGCCGAGGGCCAGGGACTTACGCTGCAAGTTCTTGTTCTCACGCTTCAGCGTTTCCAGGTGGTCCAAGGACTCCTCATAGGCATTCTTCATCTTAAACAGCTCCGTGCTGAGAGAGCGAGACTCCTTCTGGGAGGCTTCCAGCTCGGCCTGCGTTTCCTCATACTTCTGCTTCCATTCTGCCAGGATCTGAAGAGAAACAGGACCTCAGTATGGACGTGGCAATCAGGAGGGCATGCTCTGCCCAGGAGCCCCAAGGCTGGAGCCCAGAAGACCTTGTCAAAGTTCTTCTGCTTCTTATCCAGAGCTGCACAGGCAGCGTTTGATCGCTCCACATCAATCATCAGGTCCTCCACTTCGTTCTGCAGCCTCTGCTTTGTCTTTTCCAGGGAGGCGCATTTGGCATTCACAGCTTCAACGTGTTCCTCTGCATCCTGCAAGCGCTGTGCCAGCTTCTTCCTGGGAGGGGGTAAGCAGCAGCTCCAGGTTGGAGCTCAGAGGGGACCCAGTTCTGTACTGTTCACCAGAGGGCAGTTGTCTGCTTTGGGGCCATCGAGCCTAGCACTTTTTGCAGATTTTTTTCTGTTCCAAGACTGTATTCAGCCTAAAGGGTCTGTCACCTCTGTATCCTAGCTCCTACTGCGTATGCGGCCTGTCTTAGCCTTTCTAGCCCTGAAGTTATGTTTGTCCTTCCAACCTACACTTTTCCTCTCCCTCCCTCTCTCCTCTCTACCACAAACACACTTTCTCCCTGCTTTCACCCCACCCCAGTGCTAAACCACTCTTGGAGACTCCAGTTCCCCTTGACAGTCTCAGCCTTCTCCAGCTGTACGACATCCCATTTCCCACGTACTTGGCCTCCTCCAGCTCCTCCGTGCGCTGAATAGCGTCCGTCTCATATTTGGTTCTCCACTGGGCCACTTCGCTGTTGGCCTTGGACAGGGCACGCTGCAGCTCCCCCTTGGCTTCCTGCTCCTCCTCGTATTGCTCCCGGAGCAAGTCACAGTCGTGGCGAGCAGACTGCAAGGCGTGGGCCAGGGCGCTCTTGGCCTGTGGGGACATTGGGATCGGTAACCTGAACACTTGTCTTGGGGTGCCTCTTGACAGTGAAACTGACAGTGAAATTAGAATGAAACTCTAACGAGGCAAATGCAAAGCTGAGAGCTGATGAAGCTACCATGAGTGTGTTCTGGGGGACCAGATGTGTTAGTGACAGGTGCTCTGGGGACAGAAATCTATGTTTTCTCTAAATGTTTTGACATATGTTTCTCAGTCTTGTCTTAGAGAGTATCATCAGAATCTCATGAAACCCTTCCGGATGACTTCCTCCAGCACCAAAACCAGTATGTTTCCTTCCCTCTCTAGCTAATGAGTCAGTGGCATTACTGGTGTTCCCTCCACTACTACATGTCTTTGAAGAAAGAATATTGATCCAATCCTGGATCAAACAGAATTTTCCATGTGCTTTTAAGGGTGATGTGTTTTCAAGACACACTTCCACACCTTTATTTCTTCCTCTAGATGTCTCTTGAGTTCCTCAATCTGTTGGGTAAATCCTTGCTTGCCCCTAGACAGCTGAGAAATCAGAGCATCTTTTTCCTCCACTTGGCGTGAATATTCACCTGGGAAGGGTAAAGTGAAAAAAAGTAACTTCATTATTAACCATATTGGTTCCTGTAAACACCTCTGATCAGCAGCTCTGAGATACAGGGTATCACGTTGCACCCCGCTGTATGCTCATGGTGTGCAGAGTTTGCACCTCAGTAATGACGATGTCTCACCTGACTCTGTCTGCAGACGAGCTCTTTGAGTATTGAGGTCGTTGATCATGCGCTGATTCTGCTCCTCCTTAGTTTTAATCTCACTCAGCTGGTCTTCCAGAGTCCGGCACATCTTCTCCAGATTTGCCTAAATAGCGAACGCAAGGAGGGAAAGGAAATGAACAGCTGGACTCTGCCTTACCCTCACAGCAGAATGGGATTTAGTTGTGAGACTGTGGCTGGTGAATGTAGCCTATGTGCCATACCTCGGCCCTGTGAGTATGTTCTCCTGCAATTCCATACCTTGGCTTTGGAGACAGTCTCCATGTTACTGGCCAAGTCATCAATCTCCATCTTCAGCTCGCTCTTCTCCTTCTCCAGCTTCTGCTTCACGCGTTGCAGGTTGTCGATCTGCTCCCCCAGCTCCGCTGTGCTGTCCGCATGCTTCTTCCGCAGGGCGGCAGCCGTGGCTTCGTGCTGCAGCGTGGCCTCTTCGAGGTCACGGCGCATCTTCTGAAATTCCGCCTCGCGCTTCTTGTTCATCTCAATCTGAGCTGCGGTAGCTCCTCCTGCTTCTTCCAGGCGCTCGCTGATCTCCTCTAGCTCCCTCGAGAGATCGGCCCGATGCTTCTCGGCTTTTGCCCGAGAGGTTCGCTCTGCCTCAATTTCCTCCTCCAGTTCCTCAATACGAGCCTGGGGAACATTAGGGACCCTTCACAGCCATGTCCTCCTCCTACCTGACCTGAGTCTGGGTGGGAGAGGGGAAGGAACAGAGACTTGCCTGCAGCTCCTTGATCTTCTTCTGTAATTGCATGCCCAGGGCTTGCTCATCCTCGATTTTGCTCTGGATCTGGCTGATTTCAAAGTCTTTCCTTTGGGCAAAGCAAAGCATGTCAGAGCTCAAAGGAAAAAGACAAGTGCACCAGCCCAGCACTCAGGTGCCCTGCAGCCACTCTTACTTCTTCAGTTTCTCATCCAGCTGCTGCTTATCATTCTCCAAATCCATTATGCTGTCGTGGGCCAGCTTCAGGTCTCCTTCCAGTTTCCTCTTAGCTCTCTCAAGGTCCATGCGCAGTTTCTTCTCCTGCTCCAGGGACCCTTCCAGCTGAAACAAACAAGACCATCAGTGCTCGACCAGCCCGGTTTAACTCCATACCTGTCCTGTCCTTGCTGTCTGCCTGTCTGCTTACGTCGTCCACTTGCTGCTCCAGCTTGGTCTTAGCTTTGGTCAGCGTGTTGACTTTGTCCTCTTCTGCCTGCAGGTCATCCAGTGTCTGCTGGTGGGCCTCTTGGAGGGCTTTCTTCTCTTTTGTCAGCTTGGCGATGGTCTCGTCCAGGGCTGCCATCTCCTCTGTGAGGTTTTTCACCTGTTGATTGCAAGAAAGAATCAAAAGTCTGTAGAAGACTTGACTACCAGTGCAGTGACCTTTTCACTTTTGAGTGCTTAGCCAGGAGCTTGTTTTCCATGTGGGCTACCTGGCTACCCCGCTGTGATGCTCCTGGTGTCTTCCAAACCTAGCTTTGTTCTCAGGACACCAGGCTGATGTGAGAAGCATCTGTCCCTTCACCCTTCATGTGACTCCCTGTGTGTGTACCTTGTTTTCAGTGGCATGCTTTTCCTTCTCCACTTTGGCCAACGTTAACTCAAGGTCATCAATATCTTTCTTCAGCTCTGAACATTCATCCTCCAGTTTCCTCTTCTTGGCTGTCAGCTCAGCATTAATTTCCTCCTCGTCCTCAGCCCTTTCAGTCACCTCCTTAATTTTGGCTTCCAGCTGGATTTTGGTTTTGATGAGCTGGTCACATCTTTCCTCAGCATCAGCCAAGCTATCTGCTTCCTAGTGGGGAGACACAGATTTTTGCGAGTTGTCACGTTTTGGAGTTTCTCCAGTCTGTCTTTTGTATCACTGGGTAGGCATGTGTTAGAATGGTGGCTGAACCTGGCCTGCCCCTCCAGCAACTGGAAGATCTTGCCTGGTGTTTACTGGGAAACCTTGTCGTCTGGAATCAACGTTGATTCCAAAGTTTTTGTGTCCCTTAAAAATACCTTACAGAGAGGGCAGCTATGAGAATAGCTCATGCACCCACAAGCATGACAGAACAGTGGGCACTTCAGTTCCTAGTTTCAGTGGGAGCAAGGGCTTGGAGCCTTTTTTCGTGGCAGAAAAAGTATTTAGTAGCTTCTTTGGTTTAACTGTCTCACCGAGAACCTTATAATATTTGGGAAGCAAAGGCTTTTCCATTTTTCAGGATGATTTAGTTGAGAAAGAAGTTGATCGCTTTTTTACACGCCTTAAAATAGCTGCAAGACCAATAGAGTTCTTGCCTTTGCTATCGGCTACATCTGTGCGTGTTCCAAGCCACACCTAGTATTTCCAGTGCTAAACAGCTGATTGCTTCATTTGGTGTGAAGAAACTGCCTTTTCCTGATGGAGTCTGAATGGCAAGTATCCATGTTTCTGAAAGGAATCAAGGCCTTCTCATGTAGCTAGAGTAAGCAGGAAAAGTGTGTGCTTCTCAGGTTTGCCTTTACTCTGTTAGACAGATACACCCTGCTTTGAGAGTTGAGATACTTCCCTTCCAGATCAGAGCTCTCTGCTCTGGATTACATGTTGGCTAGTGTTACATGGCTCTTTCCTCAGACAGCAGGAACGCCGAGTCTCATGTGGGGCTGCCGTGAGACTTGCCATGCCCCTGCCAGTGCCTGTTTACTCAGCATTACCGTGCCTTAGAGTGTGTCATTTAGACTGTTTTCTACTGCATGTTAGTCAGCTTCCTGCAAGTTTCAGCTTAGGGTGAGAAGCATTCTGGCTGTATAACTTTCTTTTCCCAGGGACAAATGAACGGTGATACTCACAGCCTGCACTTGGAGCTGCAGGTCATTTTTCTCCTGCAGCAGGACCACCATTTTCTCCTCCAGCTCCTTCCTCTTTGCCTCAGACTTTGCAAGCTCTTCCTTGGTTTTCTCAAACTCTTCCTTCATGTTGGCCATCTCCTTCTCAGATTCTGCACTCTTTAGCAAGGGCTTAATCTTGAAGAACAGCTTCATCCAGGGCCAGTGCTTGACATTCATGAATGCACGAACATTGTACTGGATGCAGAAAATGGATTCCCTGAAACAAAATTCATATGGCTATTGCACAGCTTCAGTTTGATGAATTTAAACTTGGTCAGTCAAGTGCTATGAGAAAAATCTAAATATGAGTTATGTCTACCTTCTCTCTACCATTCTCCGATATTCCACTCTCATCAGGAAGCCCCTGCACCTCGCTTGTGTGCGAGTGATGATTTCTGCCAGTTTGTCATCTCTCATCTCTTCCAGGAGTCCCAGCAGTCCAGCTTTGAAGAACACCTCAAGAAAGTAAATTGTTAAGCGTGTAATTGTCAGTTAGTACAGAACAGAGACACAGAGTCTTTCAGGATTCTGATAAACCTTAATGGCCATGACCTGCCTCACCTTGGGCACCCTCCCAAACTCTCTGCCTAAGTGTCTATGAGCTTCCTATGAGCTCAGCCTTAAGCATCCCTGTCTGAGCTATGTGGTATGAGTTCTGGTTTCCAGTTCAGCCTCAGTCTCAACTACACCTGTGCTTGATCACAGACCCCAGTGAGCTCTACCATGACCTACAGACTTACTTCCTGACCTAGTGTTAGAACAACCTCATTGCTCTTGATCTGTCCAGGAATTAACGACTAGTGCCTGGGCCTTGTTAGTCTACTTATATCTGACCCTGACCAATCTTGTAAATGAAGACTTTATGGCTTCACTTCAGACCTTCTTATTGTCACAAACCTGACTGATGATCTGGACTCTTGGTTGAACCTGACTACCATTCCAAGATCTTTCCCACTTGCCTTGCTTGAGTAGTTTGGGCACTTGCTGATTGAGGCCTCTACCCTGCCAGCTCTGGTTTTGTGCTGTGCTTACTGCCCCTGAAGGAGCAGCCCATCCTTACTGCTCCCTGACAGACTTTTAACACAGGACTTGTTTCTACCTTGGTGTGACCAAATCTGTATTGGGTGTGGTCCACATCAATGGACCCAAGGAGTTTTTCTGAAGCCTTCTTGCTGTCCATGAACTGTCCCTCTGGGATAGCACTTGCATTAAGCACTCTGTATCTGCAGAAGAAAACAGAAGATAAAGAAATCCCCAGCACCAAAACCCCCACTGTGATTGAAGCCCACAGCCTTCTCAGACTGTCTCATTGTACCAGTCTTATGCTGGGAGACAGCTCATCCTTTCAGAACAGGATATGGAGAGGCTTTTTACTATTACCTCTAAGTGCAAGAGAATCCTGATCTCAGCAATGTCATATCATCGTGAACTGACAGTGAAACATTTCAATGTCACTACTCAGTACCAATTTAAAGCATAATCAGGCTGTTCAGCTTGTTCTGAATGTGGAGAAAGGTGGAGCACTCTTACCTCTGCTTGAAGTCAGCATAGAGGACTCTGCTGGGGAATCCTTTCCTACAAATTCTGATCCCTTCCAGCACACCATTGCAGCGCAGCTGATGTAGCACCAGCTCATGCTCCATGGCACCTAACAAACACCACCATTTAGTGACTACCCCATTGTCAGGAGGAGAACTTCTGTGGCTTGAGTTTTTCTCCTATTGGATCCCCTTACCAGGAGTTTTTGTTTCATTTGGAATGATGCATCGTACAAAATGGGGGTGTGTGCTTCTCAGGTTAGCCATCAGCTTGTTTAGGTTCTCCTGTGAGATCATGAAATGAAGTTTGTACTATTAAGCATAAGCACTGGAAATTTAACAGTTGATGTACAAAACTGATAGTTTCAGGGTGCAGACCTATCTTCTCTAAAACATCCTACAAAACTCCCAAAGAGAAACATGGATAGTGAGGGGTCTCAGATTTTTGGTTTTGAAGTTCTTTTGTAGAATAATGATTAGTATTATGTTTTCTTGATCTCCTTATATAAATACAGAGCTGCCATCTCACAGCTTTCCTTCCAGCTGGTATTTCTTATGGAATTTCATTGGATATTTTAAGTGGATGACGTGTACACTTGGTTAAGTGTGACTACCATCTGATTTGGTGGCTAAAGTTCTTTTTAAATGGATGGAATATTTGTGCAGCCCAGATAGGTTTGCTTTTTCAGTAGTAATTCAACGTCCCTAAATATCTCCAGATCAGCCAAATAGAAACCTTGAAAACATAACTGAAAACTGACCTCAAGATTCATTAATTTGACATAAATTAACATTTACTCTCTTTCCCTACTGAAATTAAAACATTGCCTTAAAATCTCACAATCACAAGGCATTTTTTCTTTTTTTTGCTTTTCATATTTGATGTATTGTTTCGAATTCTACAATGTGTTCGCACTGAAAATCTTCATAGATATGTAAAAGAGGTATGGGAAATATCTCTGAAGTCTCCAGGGAAGCTTTTAAGGAATTTCAGATGAGTTGTTATTCACTTCCAGTCTAAGTAGGTCAACTTCACTGTCTGGAGATTTTTTACAGAATCTTCAGAAAAGGTAATAATAAAACTAAGGCAGGTGGAAGAAATAAGCCAAAATACAAGGATGCAATAACAGTAGTTAGAGTAGTTAGTTGGAAAAAAAGTCTAAGACAATTCTCAAGGGGTTCCAGGAGACTGACAATATCATTCTGTCTCCTGAAAAAATGGGAAGACCATGCACGCACTGAGGTAGATTTTTTGTAGTTTCCTAACAAGGCAATCTTTTAATTTCCAAGACCGGAAAGGAAATGATTTTCAAGGATGGGAAGAGCTATGACCAAAACTGAAACAGATCATTCAAATTGAGAATAAAATTGCATTGCATCATCAAAGACATGAAGAATAATGCCCTTACCCGGAAAAGAGCTGAGACAGTCTGGAAAGAAGAACCCTTCTTCTTGCCACCCTTTTTGCCACCACCACCCTCTGCAAATGGAAAAAAAGAAAAAAAGTATTGAAACAGGGAAGTTGCATGGTGGTCACTACAGAACACAAAACAACTTTAAATTTCCGGTGTTTACTGCTTTCATTCTGTGCCAACGATGTCCTACATTAAAAATACAATTTTCAGAGAGCTGACCTGCATCTGCTCCACCATAGTTGGCAAAGAGTAAGGCCAATGTTTTCAGTGATGATTTCTGGTACAACCCAATGACAGTTTCATTCAGGGGGTCTTTGTTCTTCTCCAGCCAACCAGAGATGTTGTAGTCCACCGTGCCAGCATAGTGCACCAGGGAGAAGTGGGCCTCAGCCTTGCCTTTGGCAGGCTTGGGCTTCTGGAAGTTGTTGGACTTGCCCAGGTGCTGGTCATAGAGCTTGTTCTTGAAAGAGGTGTCAGTTGCCTTGGGGAACATGCACTCCTCTTCCAGGATGGAGAAGATGCCCATGGGCTGGAAGGTGCCACAAGAAGTGACAGAGAAAAAGGATCACGATGTGAAGCATGTGCTATGAACATCAAAGGTACCAGTGTGTTGCTGGGGGCATCTCTGCCTGGATAAGGCCCTAAGTTTGTCAGGAGTTGTTCTCAGCCAGGGAGCTTATTTCTGCCTTCCCTTGCCTTTCTGCAGCCTGCTTTCATGGAACTGGTAAGAACGTTTGTCTGGTTCAGGTTGGAATTGGGAGTAAAATTAGAGGGAGAAGTGGTAAACAGAAAAATAATTGGGAAAATAGCTACAAGCGGCTAGTTGTTTTGGGAGGCCAGAATTCCATCACAGAATGCCAAAATACATCGTACAATTGTACGGAAAAAGTACCTTCTCAATGAGCTCAATGCAGGCAGCCAGGTCCATCCCAAAGTCAATGAACTCCCATTCAATTCCTTCCTTCTTGTACTCCTCCTGCTCCAGCACGAACATGTGGTGGTTGAAGAACTGTTGCAGTTTCTCGTTGGTGAAGTTGATGCACAGCTGCTCAAAGCTGTTGAACTGCCCAAAGCAAGGAGAGGTGCGCAGGTTCTCAAAGTGTGTCAAACACCACGAGGTTTTGTTAAAAATCTCCTGATGATGTTTGAAATTCCCCAGCTGAAACACCACTCCTAACCATACTCTCAACAGCACGTGTTTCCTGAGCAGGACTTCTGCTCTAAAAGATACTGTCCTCAAAGGATTGTATTATTATTACTTTTGAAATCAAGCTCAAAGTAACAGTGCTTTTTTACTGTGCTACTCAAAAGCAAATCCTCCTCAGCTGCAGCATTGTGTAGGAGTCTCAGCTCTCTGACCTAGAGCTGCCTCTTTCTTTGCAAAGCCTAAGACCTTTGCAAGCTCAAGGGCCTCTGAGACCATTTGTAAGAAGACAGAGCTTTTTTCTATCTGTTGATAATGTTAGAATCAAAGTGTTTGTTAGCAAAGCCATTTGAGGGTGCTACTGTAACAGAGGAGATGGAGGGGTTTCTACAAAGCTGCAGATGAGGAGGATAAACTTCTGAATCTTCTTAAAAAGAAGTGTGTTTCTGAGTCCTCATGACCCCTGCCTGCCCCTCCCTTGACTATCCGTGCCAAATCCTTGTTCCTTACATCAAAGATCTCAAAGCCAGCAATGTCCAGCACACCAATGAAGTACTGTCTTGGTTGTTTGGTATCCAGCTGTTGGTTGATGCGAATAACCATCCACAAGAACATCTTCTCAAAGACAGCCTTTGCCAGGGCACCAACTGCATTGTTCACCTAAAGCAGAGAAGAAAGGACCAGAGTTACCACCTAGGGTCCAAGAAGAATGCTCACATACTCTTTCAAGCCATGTCTTTTCAGCCTCCAGATTTTACCTGTGATACATTTTGACCTTTGGTCACAAATTCATTCCCAACCTTGACTCTGGGATAACACAGGGCTTTAAGCATATCAGCTGAGTTCAGGCCCATCAGATAGGCAGCCTTGTCAGCCACTAAAAAGGGAGGGAGAGAGAGAGAGAATCATTTATTTTGAGACAATAGCTAGAGTTCGGTCAGTGTGAACAACACTGCTGTTCATGTCCTGGAAATGGAAATGCATTGGTCTGGTCTCATAGAAAAGGTCTGGGAAGCAATGTAAATTCTGGAAGCTAATGATGGCCGCCTTGGAAAGCTAGAAGAGGTATTGCTTGGATGTCAATAGCTTGAATCTGGAAGTTCCCAGGAGACCCACAAAAGCCTCTGGCCTTACATGAGGCAAGCATGCAACATGTTAGTTTTCCGTGGAAAGTTGATTTCTGTGTAGCCAAGAATGCAGGATTTATTTCACAAAAAATATAATTGCACGCCATGGTTCCTCAGTGGCTGAAGGTTTTAGAGAGCAAGTGATGTTCTGTGTCGAAGTTGGAGTTCCACTTTTCAGGCTATGTGTGTTTCTGGAGTATCCATTGGTTATAATAATGGTATTCCCCGTGATGAGGGAAGCACCTCTGCAGTTAGGCAGGCAATGAACAAAGATGCTTTTCCTTAGTGTTTTAGGTGGTGACTCAGGCCAACAAAGGCCTGTCTCTGTAGGCTAACATATCATCTCTGCAGATAGAGTAGTTCTTTGAACAAGTCAGCTGCTGAATCTGCTGATACCTTCTGTGCCATCTGGCTCTGCCTGTTCCTCTCGTTGTTTCTGCTTGAACTTCAGGTTCCCATAGTGCATGACAGCCCCTGTCAGCTTGTAGATGGCTGTCTTCTCATCAGCAGTGAAGCCCAGGATGTCAATGGCACTCTGCAGTCAAACCAAGAAAGTCAAATTGTTGCCTAACGACCATCACAATCTCATTAAAAATATTTTCTTTGTAGTACTTACATCTGTAGCCATCAGCTCCTCCTGGTCATCAATGCTGGGAACAGTGACCTCACCTTGACTCACATAGTGGAAATCATAAGGGTTGGTGGTGATGAGGAGCATGTCTGAAAACAGGAAGAGGCAAGGCACAGGCTTAGTTTTGTCAACCAGGTAACACAGGGAACTGTTGCTCAGTGATCACCCTCAAAAAGACATGATGATCCTTCCTACCAATTAACTCTGGTTTCTTGTTGGACATGATCTGGTAAAATATGTGGTAGCTTCTTTCTGCCTTGAGCTGGAAAGTGACTCTGGACTTCTCCAGCAGATCTGGCAAGGAAGGTCAAAAGAATTAGGCACAGGAAGACACATGGAGGTGGAATTTTAGGAAGGAATGGGACCAGGCCAGGAGAGCGCCTTACAAGTTTCAATGTCAGCAGAAGCCAGTTTGCCTGTGGCCCCAAAGTGGATTCTGATGAATTTGCCCTGTTAAGGAGAAGAAGAACCACTTCAGCCTGGATGGGTTCTTTCAACATCTTCTTTACATGGAATGCTGCTAGGGCATCATTGTCTTGTAATGAGAGGGACAGATTTTGTCTGAAGCAGCAACTTACAAAACGTGAGGAGTTGTCATTCCTCACAGTCTTGGCGTTGCCGAAGGCCTCCAGCAGTGGGTTGGCGCTGATGATTTGATCCTCAAGCGTTCCCTGCAGGATGATAATCATTGCTGGTTATCCTTTCCAAAAATCATGTCAGGAACAGAGGAAAGCATTGATTCAAGCTAGTATCTATTAGTTAACGATTTCATCCTCAAGCATTTCCTACAGGATGATAATTATTCAGTTGCAGTGTTCAGTTGACATGGGAATTACATCCCGAGCATTTACCATGTTCTTCATGACCCACCTGCATTTTGCCTGCCTGCTGCTCCTCCTTCTTCTTCTCCCCGCTCGCTGCAATTGTTGCAAAGTACTGGATGACACGCTTTGTGTTCACAGTCTTCCCTGCACCGGATTCTCCGCTGTCAAACCAACGAGAGAAGCAGAGAGCTGTGGTCAGACAGGAGGTCCCCTGGCACCGGGCAGCCCCACAGGGATGCGAGCAGGGGGTGTACATACGTGATCAGGATTGACTGGTTCTCGCGATCTGTGAAAGAGGCAGAAACAAAGATAGTGTTAATGACATTTTTGAGTAATATAGAACACAATGTGTGTGATAAATACAAGTAGTGCTTTTAGAGAGCCTGTATATTATATGGAGAGGGCTTGAGTTATGAAAGTTTGGATTTCTTTAATTTTTTTTCCTGCTCTGACGTATTAATTTGAACTTGGTTTTTGGTCATTGAAATAGGCATTTCTTCTTAATTTAACCTATTTCTCATATTAGTCTCTGTATGAAATGAGTCCTGATGCAAGAATGCCTGTTACTTTCCACTAACAGAAGTCTGGAGGATTATCTTCCACAGAGATTAATATCACATTTCTTGTGTGCCTTTTTGAGGTCTCAGCAAGTATATCTAACTTCTTATATACCAGTGAATCCTCAAACAATTTAAGAATCTGAGATCAGTTGATACCAGTTTTTCTTTAAAAAAAAAATAACCCTTTGCAAAATCTGATTAATTAGGTCTTATCTCTAAGTAGCAAGGGGTTGTAGGTACTAACTGCATGAGTCAAAAGAATTCTGATCTTCCCCTTTCTGATCTTTCTTTGTAGAAGTGTAGAGATTTAATCAATATTTGAAATGTATAGACAAGATTTTTTTTCTCCTTCTCTTATTTTTCTTTTTCATTAGTGAATTCAAAGGAATGATTTTTTTCTGAGGTGGGAAAGAATATGGGGGTCTGTTGGTTTGGCTTGTTTTTGTTTCAGATTATTTCTGCTAATTTTTTGTTTATTTCTGTCTTTATAAGTCTGTTTTTAAGGGCACTAAGAGGAGGAAGAAAGAAGATAGCAAATGTGAAAAAAAAAAGCTAAACTACTTGTTTTTCATGAACCTGCTCTGGTGTTAAAAGTGGAAGTGGAAAAGGAGAAAAAGGAACCATTCAAATTATCATTCTGTTTTTATTCAGTACTCAGGGACTTTTCTTAACTCTCAGCATTATTACTCTGTGGTGTTCAGTAATGTCCTTGTGGAATCATGAAACTACTGTAGGTGCATGACCATTAAATTATTGATTCCCTTCTCCATATTGCAGTTTTGGTGCACAGAATTCTAATCCTTTCTGGTCAAGTAACTTTCATGCCTAAGCAAATCCATAATACAGGGGTATTAACTAACAGCTAATTTGCAATGGAGGCATTTGTCATTACTTCCAGAAGGTGCAAATTCACCGGGATTCTAGCACTTGTTCATTCCCACGAAGTTGTAAATGTCAGAATAACACTTGAAATCAGATCATTTGCTTTTTTCAAATAATGTCTTCATGAAGCCAAAACAGCTAGAAATTAACCTACAATACAGTTCTGTGGAAGATTAATTAAAGAGTTCAGAGCTCTATTAATATTTTCTGTCACATTTTGAGCAAATCAGATGTCAATGATAGGTAGGTGAGAATTCCTGTTTCACTTGACTGAATTCATCCTATTAATTATTCTTCACTGTAACTTTTTCAGTGCTCTTGTCTGGATGCTATCAAAGTTTTAAAAATCGCTAGGACTGAACTGTGTCTCATGCATAATAATATCAGCAACTGTTAAAAAATATTAATTAATGGCTCATGCTGAGATTTACACACAGAAACTTCTTTAAATAAACACATGTTATATTGCCATGAAGATGCTGACATTGTCTCACCAGTCAACATGAACTGATAGGCGTTGTCAGAGATGGAGAAGATGTGTGGAGGGGCCTCCTGGCGCTTCTTGCCTCGGTAGGCCAACACCACCTCCGGGTTGTACACCGGCAGCCACTTGTAGGGGTTGACAGTGACGCAGAAGAGACCCGAGTAGGTCTGCAGGGAAGGGAGACAGCACGTTGGCTTCCGCTCAGCCTGGCAGAGCAGTTCCTGCTGGCTGCCCAAAGGAAGGCTGCTGCTGGTACTTACGTAGATCATCCAGGCTGCATAACGCTCTTTGAGGTTGTACAGCACAGCGGGTTCATGGAGGTGGGTCATCATGGCCATGTCCTCGATTTTATCGTACTTGGGAGGGTTCATGGAGAAGATTTGATCTTCCTTCACAGTCAGGGTCTGTCAGATCAAGAAAGAGATGCCTAAGAGCTGAGACTCCGAATTACATACAGTTTTTAAACCTTGTTTCTTACTCACCTCTCCACCTTCAGTCTTGACGGTGACCTTCCCTGATTCTTTGCTCTGGATTGACCCTTTCACAAAGGATTCCTTAGGATGGGCAACGAAGACCGATGTCTTGGCATCGAAAGGCTTGTTCTGGGCCTCAATTCTCTCCTTTTCTGACTTTCGGAGGTAAGGAGCCGCCTCCCCAAAGGCGGCCATCTCAGAGTCTGCAGAGGCCATGTCTACGCTTATATAGGAGGCACAGTCAGTAGAGCACTCTGTAGGAAAGAAGATAAACTGAGTTGGTGAGTGAACAGGTTTATGCGGAAGAGAGCAAAACTCTTGCACTTCAATGTCTTCAAATATTTAAGCAGGTATAAACAAGGCAAAAGTTGGATTTAAACTTCCCAGTCTTGGCTGAATATACTTGTATACTTTTCTGAAATTAATACTTAGAAATCTAGCTATGTAACAAAGTATAGAACAGTTCTTTAGTGCTGCAGTATTGTAGCACAGTTTAGCAGTATTACTTCATTTTGTCAACTCTAGTGAATTTGGATGTTGTCATAACAGATACTTCATATCAAAAAAGTCTCTGATTTTTTAAAAAATACTGTCCATGAGTCTCTGAGGGACTTCCTTGTCTGATAGAAAATATTGGCTTTTCACTGGAAAATTTACTTGCTGTGGGCAACTCATCTTGCATTATGACAGATATAAATGTCACTATTGCCTGTTCTGCTTTCTAGAAATCTTAAACTGTTGGATTTCTTCCTTAAAAGTTGGTAAATTTTGGTATTAGTTCTGTTGGCAGAGGCTGAAAATCAGTCACTGCTCTATGAAAACACGGCAACTCATTTTGTGTTGCACACATTACCAAAGCTAATATATAAGCTGAAAGAAAAAATGCTGCCTTCAAACCTAGAATAAAATCACTGGTGATAAAGATAGAAATGGATATCCAAGGCTTACAGGAAATGGAATAAAAAGGTATATGCTTTGCCCAGAAGTTCACAGGAGCCATACACTTACCTTGAAATTTTCTGTCAAGACTGGGCACAGCACTCCAAAGAGACTTTTATAGAGCCTGGTATGCAGATGCTTTGGATGTTTCCTTTTCCTTCAGTCAAAATATATTTTGGCAAACCATCTTTGGCAAAACTGTCTGGCGAACTTAACTAATGGCATAATTGTCATTTGATTTGACTGGATATATTTAGAAATGTTTTACATCTTACCATTCCTGTGGATACATTTCCTATAAATAGTCTGAGAGGGCTATTACTAAAGGAAGCTTGACTAGTCAATGCACTTAAAGAATTTGGATGTAGAATTTATAGGTTCCTCTACTGTGTTTACTGATAACTTGATCTTTGATCTAGATGAGATTATTTGGCATTTCTGTACTGCAACTATTCCAGATGTAAAATGAGAATAATACAATGTATCTTGTGCACATGGTCCTGTGAATGTAGGAATTGCCTTTACAGCATTAGAAAATACAATTCTACGAAAGATAAATCATGACTGTCATTCAGAAATTCACTATACGTTATATTGAAAGGGGGAAAACCAGACACATATTATGGGCCAGGACGTTTACTGAAATAGCAGTAGATACAGAGCGAATCCAAGAGACAGCAAGTCAGAATACATGTTCAAGTTTGGACATGCAATTCGTGCCTACAGTGTGAAAGGTGACTCCTTAGCTATAAAAAGAAATAAATATCTATGCAAGCAAATCTATACTTCGTATTTTGCAGAAATTAAGAAATTCAAGATGTGCATACTAGAAGAATGCTTACTGGTGATGTACTCAGTCATAATTGAAATTATAAAAAAGTCTTACTTTTTACGAAAAAAGTCTTACTTTTTACAAACAAATTACACATGGCACCTCATATCTGAAAAAAAAGAAAACTATACTGGTTTTTTTTCAAAACATTTCTGGTTTTAAAAGATCCAGTCCTTATTTTTACAGAGCTGATCTAGAAGGAACCTGTAATAGTTAACGATTAGCACATTAATTAATAGGGAAGTTATTCACAGTCAAAGTTATTTCTGCTTCTGGAACTTTATTAAAGATACTCTAAAGGTTAAGAGAGACAAACATGAAAAACTAACCTTGACCAGGAAACACATTCAACCCCAAATATATTCGTACTCAATAAATGCAGTATGACACTTCCCATTTCCCTTCACACAAAAAAAGAGTGTTAACATGCTTTAAAGATCTTAAGCCTGTGTCTCAAATATGCATGTGTTCATTGTCAACATAAATCAAGCAGTGTCCTCAGACAAGTCAGAAAGCAGGGGAGGTCCCTGTAGCCCTTCACTACCTACCACTCCAAAAAACCCCATCCCTCCACCCAAACACAACTGTACACACAATCACACGCGTGGCACACAGTCCAAGATCCTCTGCCCTCTGATACATCCTCAGACCAGCACTCCCATCCCATCCCAAGTATCTTGCATGCTTACACATTCATACAGTTCCACCAACAAAAGCTGTCAACACAGCACTGCCTGTATCAGAGCATTAGAGGTGGTAGGCAGTCCTGTACAATGCTGATACTCTGAGAAAGGGGGAATTTCCTGGTAGTCCTGGAAAGTGACACTGTCATTTGAGCTGCTTTAAACACGGAGAGATCTAAGCATGTTCTTCCCTTGGTCATTGGCATTTGGGATATTAAAAGAGCTCAGTGGATAAAGCTTGGTGAATAGCACAGGGGAAGGTCAGAAAAATGATGCCTGTGATCCAAGGTAATATCCAGCATCAAGCACTGGCCTGCGCATGAAGGTCTGGTCCCAAAGAGGACACGGGGAGGCTGATGGAAACACCTTGTACCCTGCCCAGGAGGAACCCAGAAACAATCACTGGGAAATGCTGAGTGCAGGGGTGCATCTGAAGTCTCGCCTCTCTGGGCAATCTCCGACTCCCGCAGACATACAGAAGTTAGGGGACAGAATCATAGAATCAAGGAATGGTTTGGGTTGGAAGGGACCTTAGAAAGATCATCTAGGGCAGCACGCCTGCTGTGGGCAGGGATATCTTTGACTAGATCGGGTTGCTCAAGGCCCCATCCAACCTCAGCTTATGTACTTCCAGTGATGGGGCATTCCCAAATTCTGGGGCCAGTCTGTTCCGGTGTCTCACCAGCCTCATCTTAAAAAAATGTCTCCCTGATATCCAAGCAGAATCTACCCTCCTCAGTTTAAAACCTTTGACCCTTGTCCTGTCGCTACAGGCCGTGGTAAAAAGTCTCTCTGCGTTTTTCTTAGAAGCCTCCTTTGTACATTGAAAGGCCGCAACCTGTTCTTCTCAGAGCCTTCTGACCTACAGGCTGAGCAGGCCCAACTCTCTCAGCCTTTCTTCAGAGGAGAAGTGTTCCAGTCCTCAGATCACTTTTGTGGCCCTCCTCTGCACCTGCTCGAGTAGGTCCATGTCTTTCTTGTACTGGGGGCCCCAGAGCTGGATGCGGTACTCCAGGTGGGGTCTCGTGAGAGCAGAGTAGAAGGGGAGAATCACCTCTCTCTGCAGGGCTGCTCTCAGTCGTCATCCCCCGATATATCCTGGTAGAGGGGATCGCCATGAGCCAGGTGCAGGACCTTGCACTTGGCCCTGTTGAACTTCATCGGGTTCACATGGACGCACGCGTCAAGCCCATCAAGGTCCCTCTGGATGATATCCCTTCCCACTGGTGTATCAACTGCACCACTCACCTTGGTGTTTGCAAACTTGCTGAGGGTGCACTCAGTCCTAATGTGTATGTCGTTAATGCAGATATTAGATACTATTGATTCCAGTACAAACCCTTGAGGGACACCACTGGTTTCCATTTGGAGACTGAGCCTTTGAGTGTAACTCTTTGGAAGCAGCCATCCTGCCAATTCCTTACCCATCTAACAGTCCATCCATCAAAACCATAACTCTCCAATTTGGTGGCAAGAATGTTGTGGGGGGCCGTATCAAAGGCCTTACAGAATTCCGGGTAGATGACATCAGCTGCTCTTCCCTTGCACACTGATGCAGTCACTCCACCGTAGGCGGCCACCAGATTAACAAGGCACAATTTGCTCTCAGTGAAGCCGTGTTGGCTGTCTCTAATCACCTCCCTCTGTCCCATGGACTTCAACACAACTTCCATGAAGGTCTCTTCCATGATCTTACCAGTCACTGACATGGGGCTGACTGGTTGGTAGTTCCCACAGTCCTCCTTATTACTCTATCTGAACAAAGAGAATAATTCCAAGGATGAAAAGAATTCCAAGAGAATGCCTATATAGGTAATGTGAGCCTAACTGACTGTGGGCAGAATCAAGAAGAGGTAATGAGCCAACTTGCATTGCATTCAGATTTAGAATGAAAAGTATTCCAGTTGAAGGCCATTTGTACATGAGAAGAAGACTAGGAGATCTGTAAAGGAGAATACAGAAAACTGCAGAGAGCAGCTTCTTGAAAGGAAGATGCGGAAGGCTGCCTGACTGCTCAAGGTGCAGAAGAATTGTAGCACACAGTACACCGTTCCACCTAACCCTGCTTGTAGCTGGAAGGTGTGAAGGAGGTCGTCCTTTGACAGACCATTCCTCTGGTCAAATGCTAGCAGCAGATCCAAATCCACAGCATGAATGTATGTGCTGTCTACCTGTTGAAGAAGAAACTGTAGTTGCAATCAAGTCCTATCTGGAATTTCTGTGCTCATCATGAACTTGACCTCTGTCTATTGATAGCTCTGCACTGATACTTTAGTCCTCAGGTACACACAATGGAAGTTAACATAAAGCAGTTATAGTAGTGTAGGCTGTGTTTGGTGTGATGGAGTAAAACATATCTTTAAATGGGATTGCTACTAATCAAGTAATATTCAGAGGGGTTATTGAAAGCAAGTGAGGTTCTCCAAACTATTGCACGGCGAGGTTCACTCTTTGCACTGCGAATACTTCTGCTAGTGAGTTCAGCTAAAAAACCACAAAAACTTTCCATTAAACAGTGATGTCCCCACTGTTGTGTGACTTCTGCAAGTGGCACTGGGTATGTCGTCTTATCATTCTGTGAGTTGTCATGTAGCATAAATACGGTACAAGCTCGGTAGGTCAGGTCTAGCCGTGCTGGTGACAGAGTTGAGCATTCCACTATTCCAGGCTTAGCTTTAAACATTTCACTGTAATACAAAGTAAACAGGAACAGCAATGAGCACTGCAAAAGTCCTGTTCCCAGTCATGCTGCCTGTTCATCATGCCCACCATTCATAACCATAAGCTGTAACTTTTCCTTTCGGAAATTAATGATTATTAACTCTTAGAGCAGCAGCAGCAGCCTTGTAATCTGTCTAGATACAAGGAAATTCCAGGATCAGTATCTCCATGTCATTGTTACAGAACCACCTTAAGGCCTCCTGCTTAGGTCCTCCACTCCTTCCACCCTGGACCAAGCTGACCAGGACCTCCTGGCAAGTTGCAATAACAGGGAAAGAGGCATGGTTGCAAACCACTGGCCTCCATTTCAGGTCCATTGTTCTTCTTTTCTGCCCAGAGAGAAGCTATTAGGAGCTAAACTAAAGCAAACCCAGTTGGACCATGTGGGAATCAACCAGCAAAGTTCAGAAAGGCATCTTCCTCATGGTCTTTACACATGTGGTGTAACATTTACCTTTGGGAGCAGTGAAATCCAGTACAGAAAAGTAGCTGAGTTGATGAGCTGCCATCTAAGTCTGTGAAAGAGCACAGCATCGAGGTCACCCTCACACAGTTCATGCCTTCACAACAGCATTGGGTACCTTTGTTACTCTCATTAGATTCCTTTGACCATGCAGCCATCCCAAAACAGATGCACCACGGATTTCAGGGACATTTTGAGGAGGGGTGTTCATGACGACATAATAGGATAAGCCATCTGTCTTTTCGCAAGCCATCCTGAAGTGCCCCAGTGATCATGTAAAGTCATCTTCTTCTCTGAATTTTTGGTCAGGCCACTAAGTACCAGCCAGCCGGCTGTTCCTCCTCCCTGAAAACATCTCAGCAGGGGAAGTGCCATAACTTTCATGAGCTGCAACGAATGGCATGGCCTAAACAGAACTGACCATTTTTCCAGATAGCTGGTCCTGCTACCCTGGCCATTATCTTTAGCTGCTCCTTTCCCAGTAGTTCCTCCAGCTAGTTACTCCTTCCTCCACCAAACACTCCAGCCAGGCCTTCCTTCTTTACACTCCCACCCCACAGCTGCTTGTATGTTGCTGACCCTTCTAAATAGCTGCTAACTAAAGGGATTTTCTTCAGCACTGACAACTGAGAAACTTCTTCCAAATATTCTGCCTTTAACAAGACCCCATGCAGCAACCAGAAAACACAAAGTCTGTGCCTGCATGCCTGCCTGATTCCTTCCAGATATTTAGTTTGTTTCACAGAGTGGATTTCGTACTCACAGGGTTAATGGGGTGGAGACTCTCGCAGGTGATGTTATATGGCACTTCTTAAGTGAAAAAATAAAGACGTAAACCTCTATTCATTAACAGATAGGGGTTGCATTTGTTCAGACTGGACCCAAGGTGCTTAGAGGTGAAACAAAAGCGTTTCCAGCATGAGCAGAGGCAAGTGATGCTCAAAAACATCCACTGTAAGAATTGCAGCTTTCAAATGGGGTTGTCAGTTATGCTGCAAGTGTTGGTTAGGTGTACTGAGAGAGACATCACCAGACCTGATGGGCAGTCTGACAGGGAATACCCAGCCTCCACTTCAGCGGCGTTTCTTCAGGCAGCAGTCCTCTGTGTAAAAGGAGAACTCCCAGGAATGCTAACCCAAGCTGAACAGAAATGCTGGCACCCTGATCCTTTGGAGGAAAACTCCTCTTCCCTGCCTTTCTGCTAAGACATGGCTCTGTGCTGAAGCCTGCATATGGTACGGATACATTTTCCTCATTAAGAAGCCTGTTTGTTCTGCTGATGGGCATTGATCATGTGGAATTAAATATGAGGAGTGCTTTCTCCACGCTCAGCATACCATGTCTACTCTACGCAGGTGTTTGTGGGTTGTCTGGTTAAGATATATCCTATCTCAGGATAGCCATGAAGAGATTGGCATGGCCTTTCACCGTCTCCTCATGCTGCTTCTCCACTCAGGGACCAACATCTGCAGGTCTTCCCTGACCTCACAGCAGGGAAAAGGGAAGTGAATGCATCTTTCCTTTAGGGAGTTTGATTCACAGTTTTTTCTATAGGTCATG
This sequence comes from Leptosomus discolor, assembly GCF_034619465.1. Classification (NCBI taxonomy): domain Eukaryota; kingdom Metazoa; phylum Chordata; class Aves; order Leptosomiformes; family Leptosomidae; genus Leptosomus; species Leptosomus discolor. The sequence goes on along the minus strand of NC_141405.1, from coordinate 18,868,580 downwards.
TCTTCTCTTTCCAGTGATGGCATTCTTACATGGCTTCTGGTAGTCTGAAAAAGACCAAGCCTCTCAGTGGAGGAGGACCAGATTTCCTAAGTGGAAAGGTAAGCAGAGCGGCTGGTAGGACAGACCTGTCATTTGAAGTCACGCTGCACTTTAATGAGTTCTCAGGCAATGACTCTGGAGGCAGTAGGTCCTGGGTAAGAAGGTAACCTTCTGAATGCCCTTTCCCTCACCTATCAAAGCAAATGGAGGGCCCCCACTACGGGGCATGGGAGAAGGGGAACTGGCCTCTCGGGTAAGAACAGGGAAGGAAATGGGCCAGAACTGAAGCAGTGGTGGCAACGTGCCACCAGATAGCCAGCAGCCATAGTGTCAGGGTGCTCTACCACCACTTGCATCCACCTGTCCTGAGGGGGCTGGGGACACACTTTTCTCTCCACCAGGCTTGTACTTGATCTGAGTTTAGCTGGAGAGATGGGGGCACTGTTTGAGCTCTAAGCAAATAGATTTGGGAAAATGTATCTCATATCCTCTCCAGCTCAACCTGCAATGGCCAGGCACTTGGTCACTGCTTTGCCAGGTGTATATTGCCTTCCTTCCAGATCAGTCTCTTCAACTCCCTGAGAAGTGCCTCCAGTTAACCAGTAACTTGCAGGGTGACTCACAGGGTCTTAGAGCAGAGCCATGCCATGACACCACACTGCTCTTGGCCTCACATGTTAGCTAAGTTTGGACTTTACGTTTCTGGGCTCTGTTCCAAAGCTTTCATGTACCTTACGTTATATTTCTCCCAGCTTTCATACGGAGGACCAGTAGTGCTCTCTGTGTCAATCCAAACATCTCTTGCACAGCGGGATTCAACAAACATGTCTTTATACCTGTGTCCCCTTGGGGTAACTCATTTGGTGTGTGTGTTAGGACTGGCAGACTCATTCTCTACCCAAAATAGGGATGTGGAGTGGAGGATGCCCTCCATTCTCCCAAATGATAACAGCTATTACCTCAAGTGCTCTCTGAACCGCTGTCTTTCTACCTAGCTCTGAGCTTTTGCACTATGAACAGGGTTTCTGAGCAGTTGGTAAATTCTAGTAGATTTCTTCTCCATTAATATGTAGAGAGCAAGATATGGATAACATTGACTGAAAACTCATAGGAGTAACTCAGAAACCTCCATATCCTTCCCAAACCATATATTCACCCCTTTGCCCCTGACTGGCAGCCTCATTTTCAACCCTCAGACAGACATGGATGAGAGTATGCCCTCACATCCCCCCAAAGGGTTTGTGCTCTGCTGGCAGTAGATAAGCCTATAAGAAAAGAGAAACCAATCCTGCTGTTACCCTCAAGAGCTCTCTGAACCTCTGAGATTTTGCACCACGGACAGAGGTTCTGTGTAGTTACTTCCAGTAGATATTCGCTTCATCAACATGTCCAAGCTTCTTTTGAATCCAGGCAATCCTCTAGTTCACAGTGACATGTTGTTCCACATCTTAATTGCACACCTTGTGAAGAACCCATGCATCTTTGCGGTTTTGAATACCTTGCCTTCAGGTAGTTTCATTTGATTCACACACACACACTCACAAACACACACACAAACAATGTGCCCCACCTTCTGCCATCTGCCCTCTCGTGTTTCTTTCAATGCCAGAGCCAGTTAGAACATTGATGCCCATCAAGCCTCTCCACACTGGGCTGATTTTAGAATGCTGCTTTGTATGCCCACTCAGTTCTCTCCTTCGCATCTTAATTCTCTGGGTTTGTTTAACTGGTCCTTCTACAGGAGCCCGTCCATGCGTCTGATTGTTTTTATTGCCTTTGGAATCATAATTCCTGGCAAATTCAGTTTCAGACTGTCTCTTTTTATTTTCACTTTTCTGCCACCAGTGCTGAGAAATGAGTGGATATTTTCCTACAGTTATGCAGCACGTGTGGAAGACCTTGCTCCTGATGGGTAACTGTCAGCTCAGAATCCATTGTTTTGAATGTGACACTGCATTATGTTTCCCCACGCATATAGTTTTGTGGGTTTAATGGTATGGAATTTTGTATGGTGTCTAATGGCCCTGTTTGCTCGGTGTCATGAAAGCCTTCTGCGTTTCTTAGGTATCAGTCATTGTCCTTACTCCCTGGAATAGTGTTATTTCATTGGGAAACACTGTATTCCTTCCTGTTCAACACCTCTTCATCTTGTTTTGTCAATATCTTGAACAACACAGGCCCCAGAACAAGTAACTTTTCTCTTTCATTCTGTGTCTTTGGGGGTTATGTATCTGAGTGAGAAGCATCCTTTGTATCACTCACTAAAGTAATAAGGAATGCATGATAGTTAGGAACTAGGTGACAAAAACCTGTACGATGGCATAAGAAGACAAAGGTTATAAGCCAAAACTGTGCCATAAGGCTTATGATGACACAGCTCTAACCAGTAAAAAGTGAAATAAATTAAAATTACACTTCATGGTGTGTATGCGAAGGAATCTACTCTTTATTCACTAAATACTGAGGTGGTGATGATTATAAATTATGGAAGAAAGTGACTAAGTATTTCACATTTTGTGCAGCCCTCAGGTCACTTTGCTGCCTCATGACATCCTCACTCTTCCTCTTCTATCTTCTTGCCATGAAACTCCCGGCTCTTCACTCGGAGCTTGTTGACCTGCGACTCTGCAATGTCAGCCCGCTCCTCGGCTTCCTCCAGCTCGTGCTGGATCTTGCGGAACTTGGAGAGGTTGACATTGGACAGCTCCTCCTGTGTGGGGAGAGGGAGTCGGTGGTGAGGAGCCCAGGGCAGGGGTTTCACTCCTCCTGCCCCTTGGCCATGCAGGGCGGTGGCTATTCCCGGGGGAAGGCACGACTCTCCAGCCCCCACTCACCACTGCTCACCCATAAGCCTCACACAGACCTCCTGAGCCTCCCTTGTTCAGGACCCCACTGCAACAAGGTTCACCAGTGCTGTGTCTGTGCTCTTGAGGAGCAATACTGTCACTTGGATTTGTCACTTGTGTATTTATTTTCCCACTACCGCTGTTCAGCTATCAGTGTGATTTGTTAGATTAAGAAGACCCTGAAACGTTCTGCTGTTTCTTACTAGCAGAGGTTCATGAACTCCACTTAACGTCAGTCAGTGGATGTGGCCCCTGGGTTTGTTTAGTCTGACCTCCTGTGTGAAGGAGGCTGCAGAACTTCCCTCAGTTCATCCCTGACTGCCGGGTGCCCAGAACCCAGCAAAGCCTCATGACACCATAGTGAGATGGTGTGGCCAAGACTGTCGTGTCTTAGGAGTTTCTTTCACGCCCCTTTCCTGGTATCCAAACTCGTCTCAATGAGCCTGCCGCCCCGAGGGAAGATGGCTCTTGCCTGTTCTTTGCGCAATACTTACAGCCTCCTCAGCTTGTCTCTTGTAGGATTTCACCTTCATTTGCAGCTTGTCCACCAGATCCTGCAGCCTGAGAATATTCTTACGGTCTTCCTCAGACTGGAGTGGTGGGCAAACAGGAAAGAGAGGGAATTATAGGTTCGGCATCATGTGAGGTTAACAACTCCCCTTGGGCGTGGTGCGTGCAAAATCTGAATTGCTGTCAGAAAACTCTGTCAGCCCAAGGAGGCCTTCTGCCTTACCTGGTAGGTCAGCTCCTTCACCCTCCTCTCGTACTTGCGCACACCCTTCACGGCTTCAGCGCTGCGCTTCTGCTCAGCATCAACCTCCCCTTCCAGCTCCCGCACCTGCAGCGAGAAGCCCATCTTTGCAGCTTCCCTGGTGTCTCTCCAAGGGACGTGCTCACTCGTGCACAAATACCAGCCCTACGCACTCTGGCCTCCAGCTTCTGGATTTGCTTCTTGCCTCCCTTCAGCGCCAACTGCTCAGCCTCATCCAGACGGTGCTGCAGGTCCTTCACCGTCTGGTCCAGGTTCTTCTTCATCCTCTCCAGGTGGGCGCTGGTGTCCTGCTCCTTCTTCAGCTCTTCTGCCATCATGGCCGCCTGACGAGACCAAAGGGTCAAAGCAGTTTTGGGGATGGAGACAGTTTGGGGGAGAACATATCCGTCATCAGCAGCGAGAGGAGCCCCCAACTCACATCTGTGATGGCCTTCTTGGCCTTCTCTTCAGCATTGCGGGCTTCCTGGATCATATCCTCCATTTCACTTTGAATTTGCACGATGTCTGTTTCCAGCTTCTTCTTGGTGTTGATCAAGCTGGTGTTCTGTGCAACAGGAAAGACACGATTTCTACTGTTAGACCTAAAGCTTCCATCAAGTTGAAAGTGTGAATATTGTTTATCAGACTCTTTAATGCAAGAGTCCTCTTTAGAGTCATAGCAGCAAACCAGACAGGCGTGGCTGGCTGGGTTGGCCCTGTCACGGCATGGCTCTTCAAGTGTCTACACAGCAATTGCTTACGAGATGCACAGCAATCGCATTCTGTGTTATCCCTTGTTGATGGGATTGGTTTCCAGCAGAGTGCCCAACCTGGGTATGGAGGAGCTGCACACGTTCCGTGGCGTCCAGAAGCTCCTGCTCAGCCACTTTCCTCGACCGCTCCGTCTGTTCCAGGGCTGCCCGTAGCTCCTCAACTTCTGCCTGCAGCAGGTTGGCTCTGCGCTCCACCATGGCCACCTGCTCCTTCAGGTCCTCCTGCGTCCTGACAGCATCGTCCAAGTGTAGCTGGGTATCCTTTAAGAGAAGAAAGGGAAATTATAAAACGGCATAGCACTGGAGCAGTGTTAGACAGTGACATGTATGTCTTGTTTACTAATCTCTGTGCTTGATTAAGATGTCAGCATACTACTAGGCAAGATAGCTACCTGCATGCTCATATTGGCCTTCATACCTTGAGCACTGCCTGAGTGTTTCTCAGGTTCTTTTGTGCCTCAGCAGCCATGCGGTTGGCATGGCTCAGCTGGATCTCCATTTCATTCAGGTCTCCCTCCATCTTCTTCTTCAGCCGCAGGGCTTCATTCCTGCTCCTGATCTCAGCATCCAGGGTGCTCTGCATGGACTCCACAATTCTGAGGTGGTTTCTCTTCATCTGGTCGATCTCCTCATCTTTCTCTGCTATCTTCCTGTCAATCTCAGACTTCACCTGGTTGAGCTCAAGCTGGAGGCGCAGGATCTTCCCCTCCTCATGTTCAAGGGAGGCCTGGACAAGTCAGCAGGAACAGTGACTTAAACTACCGCTACCTTTCCAAGTAATCTCTTATGCAGGACTTCACAAAATCTACGCTTGCTTTCCTGCCATCTCTGCAGGTAACTCCTCCCATACTTTCAGTCTGGACACCATTTATTTGCACCGTGTGTACCTCAGCTTCCTCCAGGGAAGCCTGGAGTTCAGACTTCTCCTGCTCAATCTGCTTCTTGACTTTCTCCAGCTCATGAATGGCCTTTCCTCCCTCTGCAATCTGCTCCGTGAGGTCGGAAATCTCCTCTGGGGGAACACAGACCAATGGCATGGTCAGGCACAGAGCAGAATGGGAAGGGCCATGTCACACCCAGGTGACGGGCATCTTTGCCGACCCGCAGGCCCAGACCCATGTGCAGCGGTGGGTAGTGGTGGATAGTGAGAAAGCCCAGCCAGGAGCCGAGGGCCAGGGACTTACGCTGCAAGTTCTTGTTCTCACGCTTCAGCGTTTCCAGGTGGTCCAAGGACTCCTCATAGGCATTCTTCATCTTAAACAGCTCCGTGCTGAGAGAGCGAGACTCCTTCTGGGAGGCTTCCAGCTCGGCCTGCGTTTCCTCATACTTCTGCTTCCATTCTGCCAGGATCTGAAGAGAAACAGGACCTCAGTATGGACGTGGCAATCAGGAGGGCATGCTCTGCCCAGGACCCCCAAGGCTGGAGCCCAGAAGACCTTGTCAAAGTTCTTCTGCTTCTTATCCAGAGCTGCACAGGCAGCGTTTGATCGCTCCACATCAATCATCAGGTCCTCCACTTCGTTCTGCAGCCTCTGCTTTGTCTTTTCCAGGGAGGCGCATTTGGCATTCACAGCTTCAACGTGTTCCTCTGCATCCTGCAAGCGCTGTGCCAGCTTCTTCCTGGGAGGGGGTAAGCAGCAGCTCCAGGTTGGAGCTCAGAGGGGACCCAGTTCTGTACTGTTCACCAGAGGGCAGTTGTCTGCTTTGGGGCCATCGAGCCTAGCACTTTTTGCAGATTTTTTTCTGTTCCAAGACTGTATTCAGCCTAAAGAGTCTGTCACCTCTGTATCCTAGCTCCTACTGCGTATGCGGCCTGTCTTAGCCTTTCTAGCCCTGAAGTTATGTTTGTCCTTCCAACCTACACTTTTCCTCTCCCTCCCTCTCTCCTCTCTACCACAAACACACTTTCTCCCTGCTTTCACCCCACCCCAGTGCTAAACCACTCTTGGAGACTCCAGTTCCCCTTGACAGTCTCAGCCTTCTCCAGCTGTACGACATCCCATTTCCCACGTACTTGGCCTCCTCCAGCTCCTCCGTGCGCTGAATAGCGTCCGTCTCATATTTGGTTCTCCACTGGGCCACTTCGCTGTTGGCCTTGGACAGGGCACGCTGCAGCTCCCCCTTGGCTTCCTGCTCCTCCTCGTATTGCTCCCGGAGCAAGTCACAGTCGTGGCGAGCAGACTGCAAGGCGTGGGCCAGGGCGTTCTTGGCCTGTGGGGACATTGGGATCGGTAACCTGAACACTTGTCTTGGGGTGCCTCTTGACAGTGAAACTGACAGTGAAATTAGAATGAAACTCTAACAAGGCAAATGCAAAGCTGAGAGCTGATGAAGCTACCATGAGTGTGTTCTGGGGGACCAGATGTGTTAGTGACAGGTGCTCTGGGGACAGAAATCTGTGTTTTCTCTAAATGTTTTGACATATGTTTCTCAGTCTTGTCTTAGAGAGTATCATTAGACTCTCATGAAACCCTTCTGGATGACTTCCTCCAGCACCAAAACCGGTATGTTTCCTTCCCTCTCTAGCTAATGAGTGGGGGTATGTGCATTAATGGTGCTCCCTCTAAGTACTTTATATGTTTGGGTAAAGAATGTTGAACCATTTTTAGTTTGAAATATAAAATACTGTAGACAAGTTTTTTTCCAGATTCATATAGGGGTGATGTCACCTGTTGAAAGAATACTTTCATCCCCAGAAATATTACATTTCATACTAAACATCCTCACCTTTGATTCTTCTTCTAGATGTCTCTTAAGTTCCTCAATCTGTTGGGTAAATCCTTGCTTGCCCCTAGACAGCTGAGAAATCAGAGCATCTTTTTCCTCCACTTGGCGTGAATATTCACCTGGGAAGGGTAAAGTGAAAAAAAGTAACTTCATTATTAACCATATTGGTTCCTGTAAACACCTCTGATCAGCAGCTCTGAGATACAGGGTATCACGTTGCACCCCGCTGTATGCTCATGGTGTGCAGAGCTTGCACCTCAGTAATGACGATGTCTCACCTGACTCTGTCTGCAGACGAGCTCTTTGAGTATTGAGGTCGTTGATCATGCGCTGATTCTGCTCCTCCTTAGTTTTAATCTCACTCAGCTGGTCTTCCAGAGTCCGGCACATCTTCTCCAGATTTGCCTAAATAGCGAACGCAAGGAGGGAAAGGAAATGAACAGCTGGACTCTGCCTTACCCTCACAGCAGAATGGGATTTAGTTGTGAGACTGTGGCTGGTGAATGTAGCCTATGTGCCATACCTCGGCCCTGTGAGTATGTTCTCCTGCAATTCCATACCTTGGCTTTGGAGACAGTCTCCATGTTACTGGCCAAGTCATCAATCTCCATCTTCAGCTCGCTCTTCTCCTTCTCCAGCTTCTGCTTCACGCGTTGCAGGTTGTCGATCTGCTCCCCCAGCTCCGCTGTGCTGTCCGCATGCTTCTTCCGCAGGGCGGCAGCCGTGGCTTCGTGCTGCAGCGTGGCCTCTTCGAGGTCACGGCGCATCTTCTGAAATTCCGCCTCGCGCTTCTTGTTCATCTCAATCTGAGCTGCGGTAGCTCCTCCTGCTTCTTCCAGGCGCTCGCTGATCTCCTCTAGCTCCCTCGAGAGATCGGCCCGATGCTTCTCGGCTTTTGCCCGAGAGGTTCGCTCTGCCTCAATTTCCTCCTCCAGTTCCTCAATACGAGCCTGGGGAACATTAGGGACCCTTCACAGCCATGTCCTCCTCCTACCTGACCTGAGTCTGGGTGGGAGAGGGGAAGGAACAGAGACTTGCCTGCAGCTCTTTGATCTTCTTCTGTAATTGCATGCCCAGGGCTTGCTCATCCTCGATTTTGCTCTGGATCTGGCTGATTTCAAAGTCTTTCCTTTGGGCAAAGCAAAGCATGTCAGAGCTCAAAGGAAAAAGACAAGTGCACCAGCCCAGCACTCAGGTGCCCTGCAGCCACTCTTACTTCTTCAGTTTCTCATCCAGCTGCTGCTTATCATTCTCCAAATCCATTATGCTGTCATTGGCCAGCTTCAGGTCTCCTTCCAGTTTCCTCTTAGCTCTCTCAAGGTCCATGCGCAGTTTCTTCTCCTGCTCCAGGGACCCTTCCAGCTAAAACAAACAAGACCATCAGTGCTGGGCCAGCCCAGTTTAACTCCATACCTGTCCTGTCCTTGCTGTCTGCCTGTCTGCTTACGTCGTCCACTTGCTGCTCCAGCTTGGTCTTAGCTTTGGTCAGCGTGTTGACTTTGTCCTCTTCTGCCTGCAGGTCATCCAGTGTCTGCTGGTGGGCCTCTTGGAGGGCTTTCTTCTCTTTTGTCAGCTTGGCGATGGTCTCGTCCAGGGCTGCCATCTCCTCTGTGAGGTTTTTCACCTGTTGATTGCAAGAAAGAACCAAAAGTCTGTAGAAGACTTGACTACCAGTGCAGTGACCTTTTCACTTTGCAGTGCATAGCCAGGAGCTTGTTTTCCATGTGGGCTACCTGGCTACCCCGCTGTGATGCTCCTGGTGTCTTCCAAACCTAGCTTTGTTCTCAGGACACCAGGCTGATGTGAGAAGCATCTGTCCCTTCACCCTTCATGTGACTCCCTGTGTGTGTACCTTGTTTTCAGTGGCATGCTTTTCCTTCTCCACTTTGGCCAACGTTAACTCAAGGTCATCAATATCTTTCTTCAGCTCTGAACATTCATCCTCCAGTTTCCTTTTCTTGGCTGTCAGCTCAGCATTAATTTCCTCCTCGTCCTCAGCCCTTTCAGTCACCTCCTTAATTTTGGCTTCCAGCTGGATTTTGGTTTTGATGAGCTGGTCACATCTTTCCTCAGCATCAGCCAAGCTATCTGCTTCCTAGTGGGGAGACACAGATTTTTGCGAGTTGTCACGTTTTGGAGTTTCTCCAGTCTGTCTTTTGTATCACTGGGTAGGCATGTGTTAGAATGGTGGCTGAACCTGGCCTGCCCCTCCAGCAACTGGAAGATCTTGCCTGGTGTTTACTGGGAAACCTTGTCGTCTGGAATCAACGTTGATTCCAAAGTTTTTGTGTCCCTTAAAAATACCTTACAGAGAGGGCAGCTATGAGAATAGCTCATGCACCCACAAGCATGACAGAACAGCGGGCACTTCAGTTCCTAGTTTCAGTGGGAGCAAGGGCTTGGAGCCTTTTTTCGTGGCAGAAAAAGTATTTAGTAGCTTCTTTGGTTTAACTGTCTCACCGAGAACCTTATAATATTTGGGAAGCAAAGGCTTTTCCATTTTTCAGGATGATTTAGTTGAGAAAGAAGTTGATCGCTTTTTTACACGCCTTAAAATAGCTGCAAGACCAATAGAGTTCTTGCCTTTGCTATCGGCTACATCTGTGCGTGTTCCAAGCCACACCTAGTATTTCCAGTGCTAAACAGCTGATTGCTTCATTTGGTGTGAAGAAACTGCCTTTTCCTGATGGAGTCTGAATGGCAAGTATCCATGTTTCTGAAAGGAATCAAGGCCTTCTCATGTAGCTAGAGTAAGCAGGAAAAGTGTGTGCTTCTCAGGTTTGCCTTTACTCTGTTAGACAGATACACCCTGCTTTGAGAGTTGAGATACTTCCCTTCCAGATCAGAGCTCTCTGCTCTGGATTACATGTTGGCTAGTGTTACATGGCTCTTTCCTCAGACAGCAGGAACGCCGAGTCTCATGTGGGGCTGCCGTGAGACTTGCCATGCCCCTGCCAGTGCCTGTTTACTCAGCATTACCGTGCCTTAGAGTGTGTCATTTAGACTGTTTTCTACTGCATGTTAGTCAGCTTCCTGCAAGTTTCAGCTTAGGGTGAGAAGCATTCTGGCTGTATAACTTTCTTTTCCCAGGGACAAATGAACGGTGATACTCACAGCCTGCACTTGGAGCTGCAGGTCATTTTTCTCCTGCAGCAGGACCACCATTTTCTCCTCCAGCTCCTTCCTCTTTGCCTCAGACTTTGCAAGCTCTTCCTTGGTTTTCTCAAACTCTTGTTTCATGTTGGCCATCTCCTTCTCAGATTCTGCACTCTTCAGCAAGGGCTTGATTTTGAAGAACAGCTTCATCCAGGGCCAGTGCTTGACGTTCATGAATGCACGAACATTGTACTGGATGCAGAAAATGGAGTCCCTGAAATAAAATTCATATGGCTATTGCATGCCCTGTGGGTGGTGAATTCAGGATCAATTAGCTAAGACCTGTGAGAACATGGTATGTGGGTAAGGAACGTCTACCTTCTCTCCACCATTTTCCGGTACTCCACTCTCATCAGGAAGCCCCTGCACCTCGCTTGTGTCATGGTCATAATCTCTGTTAGTTTCTCATCTCTCATCTCCTCCAGAAGACCTATCAGCCCAGCTTTGAAGAACACCTTAATAAAGGGAACATTGTAGCACATCAATCTCATGCAGTTTATAACAGAGGCACATAGTGTTTGAACGCAGGACTTGTTTCTACCTTGGTGTGACCAAATCTGTACTGGGTATGGTCCACATCAATGGACCCAAGAAGCTTCTCTGAAGCCTTCTTGCTATCCATGAACTGACCTTCTGGAATAGCACTTGCATTAAGCACTCTGTATCTGTAGGAGGAAGCAGAACGTGAAGAAATTACTGAAACCACCACTGACTGAACCCCACAGCCTTCCCAGCAACAGCTGCCTGTCTGACTGACTAAAGTCATGTTTTAGAGACAGCCCATTCTTTCAATCAGTGTATGGGAAGATTTCACACTCCTAACTCGGAGTCCAAGAAAATTCTCACCATCAACATGAACACACAATAAAACATGTCTGTATTACTACATAGGTCATTTTTGAAGTATAACGTTTCAAGTTTGTTAAGATACTCAGACTACTCAGCGTGGTTTGAATGGGGAGAGTGGTGGAGCACTCTTACCTTTGTTTGAAGTCAGCGTACAAGACTCTGCTGGGGAATCCTTTCCGACAAATTCTGATCCCTTCCAGCACACCATTGCAGCGCAGCTGATGCAGCACCAGCTCATGCTCCATGGCACCTAATAAACACCACCATTAGTGATTAGCCCATTGTTTGATACTCAGGACAAGTGGCTTAAGTTTTCCTCTCATTGGATGCCCTTACCAGGAGTTTTTGTTTCATTTGGAATGATGCATCGTACAAAATGGGGGTGTGTGCTGCGTAGATTTGTCATCAGCTTGTTTAAATTCTCCTGTGAGATTACAATGTGAAGTTTAGATTAAAGTACTGCATGCTTATATATGGTGTGCATATATAAACTGAACGTATCAGTGTCTTGACCTATCAGAAATATATTGTTACATTGGTATAAACCTCCTTCAATAAATAAGGATCAGAATCTGCTCAGGGAATTTTAGGGCTATCTTCTCACAGGAATTCTACTGAACATCTGTGTTATTTCAGTGAGTAATTAATTTTAGTAATGAGGTAATGAATTCTGCCCTTACCCGGAAAAGAGCTGAGACAGTCTGGAAAGAAGAACCCTTCTTCTTGCCACCCTTTTTGCCACCACCACCCTCTGCAAATGGAAAAAAAAGCAAAAAGTATTGAAACAGGGAAGTTGCATGGTGGTCACTGCAGAACACAAAACAACTTTAAATGTCCAGTGTTTACTGCTTTCATTCTGTGTCAACGTTGTCCCATATTGAAAATACAATTTTCAGAGAGCTGACCTGCATCTGCTCCACCATAGTTGGCAAAGAGTAAGGCCAGTGTCTTCACAGATGATTTCTGGTACAACCCAATGACAGTTTCATTCAGGGGGTCTTTGTTCTTCTCCAGCCAACCAGTGATGTTGTAGTCCACCGTGCCAGCGTAGTGTATTAGGGAGAAGTGGGCCTCAGCCTTGCCTTTGGTAGGCTTGGGCTTCTGGAAGTTGCTGGACTTGCCCAGGTGCTGGTCATAGAGCTTGTTCTTGAAAGAGGTGTCAGTTGCCTTGGGGAACATGCACTCCTCTTCCAGGATGGAGAAGATGCCCATGGGCTGGAAGGTGCCACAAGAAGTGACAGAGAAAAAGGATCACGGTGTGAAGCATGTGCTATGAACATCAAAGATACCAGTGTGTTGCTGGGGGCATCTCTGCCTGGATAAGGCCCTAAGTTTGTCAGGAGTTGTTCTCAGCCAGGGAGCTTATTTCTGCCTTCCCTTGCCTTTCTGCAGCCTGCTTTCATGGAACTGGTAAGAACGTTTGTCTGGTTCAGGTTGGAATTGGGAGTAAAATTGGAGGGAGAAGTGGTAAACAGAAAAATAATTGGGAAAATAGCTACAAGCGGCTAGTTGTTTTGGGAGGCCAGAATTCCATCACAGAATGCCAAAATACATCGTACAATTGTACGGAAAAAGTACCTTCTCAATGAGCTCAATGCAGGCAGCCAGGTCCATCCCAAAGTCAATGAACTCCCATTCAATTCCTTCCTTCTTGTACTCCTCCTGCTCCAGCACGAACATGTGGTGGTTGAAGAACTGTTGCAGTTTCTCGTTGGTGAAGTTGATGCACAGCTGCTCAAAGCTGTTGAACTGCCCAAAGCAAGGAGAGGTGCGCAGGTTCTCAAGGTGTGTCAAACACCACGAGGTTTTGTTAAAAATCTCCTGATGATGTTTGAAATTCCCCAGCTGAAACACCACTCCTAACCATACTCTCAACAGCACGTGTTTCCTGAGCAGGACTTCTGCTCTAAAAGATACTGTCCTCAAAGGATTGTATTATTATTACTTTTGAAATCAAGCTCAAAGTAACAGTGCTTTTTTACTGTGCTACTCAAAAGCAAATCCTCCTCAGCTGCAGCATTGTGTAGGTGCCTCAGCTCTCTGACCTTCCAGAGAGTAGAAACCTCCTCAGTGTCCCACCCAAGAATTTCTCTGCCCTCAGATCAACAATCTGGGGGTTTCTGTGCTCTGACACAGAAGTCCTAGCATCATCACTGCATTCACAACACGGCAAACACGCTGTGAACTTTCCCATAGTACTACTCTTTCCTTGACTCTTCCAAGACCATCCACACTTTTGGCCCACATCTGTGTGAGCCTTAGCCCTAGAGCTGCCTCTTTCTTTGCAAAGCCTAAGACCTTTGCAAGCTCAAGGGCCTCTAAGACCATTTGTAAGAAGACAGAGCTTTTTTCTATCTGTTGATAACGTTAGAATCAAAGTGTTTGTTAGCAAAGCCATTTGAGGGTGCTACTGTGACAGAGGAGATGGAGGGGTTTCTACAAAGCTGCAGATGAGGAGGATAAACTTCTGAATCTTCTTAAAAAGAAGTGTGTTTCTGAGTCCTCATGACCCCTGCCTGCCCCTCCCTTGACTATCCGTGCCAAATCCTTGTTCCTTACATCAAAGATCTCAAAGCCAGCAATGTCCAGCACACCAATGAAGTACTGTCTGGGCTGCTTCGTATCCAGCTGTTGGTTGATGCGAATAACCATCCACAAGAACATCTTCTCATAGACAGCCTTTGCCAGGGCACCAACTGCATTGTTCACCTAAAGCAGAGAAGAAAGGACCAGAGTTACCACCTAGGGTCCAAGAAGAATGCTCACATACTCTTTCAATCTTCTGTTTACCTGTTCCACAGTTTGACCTTTGGTTACAAATTCATTCCCAACCTTGACTCTGGGATAACACAGGGCTTTAAGCAGGTCAGCTGAGTTCAGGCCCATCAGATAGGCAGCCTTGTCAGCCACTAAAGAAGGAGGGAGAGAGAGAGAGAGAATCATTTATTTTGAGAAAATAGCTAGAGTTCGGTCAGTGTGAACAACACTGCTGTTCATGTCCTGGAAATGGAAATGCATTGGTCTGGTCTCATAGAAAAGGTCTGGGAAGCAATGTAAATTCTGGAAGCTAATGATGGCCGCCTTGGAAAGCTAGAAGAGGTATTGCTTGGATGTCAATAGCTTGAATCTGGAAGTTCCCAGGAGACCCACAAAAGCCTCTGGCCTTACATGAGGCAAGCATGCAACATGTTAGTTTTCCGTGGAAAGTTGATTTCTGTGTAGCCAAGAATGCAGGATTTATTTCACAAAAAATATAATTGCACGCCATGGTTCCTCAGTGGCTGAAGGTTTTAGAGAGCAAGTGATGTTCTGTGTCGAAGTTGGAGTTCCACTTTTCAGGCTATGTGTGTTTCTGGAGTATCCATTGGTTATAATAATGGTATTCCCCGTGATGAGGGAAGCACCTCTGCAGTTAGGCAGGCAATGAACAAAGATGCTTTTCCTTAGTGTTTTAGGTGGTGACTCAGGCCAACAAAGGCCTGTCTCTGTAGGCTAACATATCATCTCTGCAGATAGAGTAGTTCTTTGAACAAGTCAGCTGCTGAATCTGCTGATACCTTCTGTGCCATCTGGCTCTGCCTGTTCCTCTCGTTGTTTCTGCTTGAACTTCAGGTTCCCATAGTGCATGACAGCCCCTGTCAGCTTGTAGATGGCTGTCTTCTCATCAGCAGTGAAGCCCAGGATGTCAATGGCACTCTGCAGTCAAACCAAGAAAGTCAAATTGTTGCCTAACGACCATCACAATCTCATTAAAAATATTTTCTTTGTAGTACTTACATCTGTAGCCATCAGCTCCTCCTGGTCATCAATGCTGGGAACAGTGACCTCACCTTGACTCACATAGTGGAAATCATAAGGGTTGGTGCTGATGAGGAGCATGTCTGAAAGCAGGAAGAGGCAAGGCACAGGCTTAGTTTTGTCAACCAGGTAACACAGGGAACTGTTGCTCAGTGATCACCCTCAAAAAGACATGATGATCCTTCCTACCAATTAGCTCTGGCTTCTTGTTGGAGGTGACCTGATAAAATATGTGGTAGCTTCTTTCTGCCTTGAGCTGGAAAGTGACTCTGGACTTCTCCAGCAGATCTGGCAAGGAAGGTCAAAAGAATTAGGCACAGGAAAACACATGGAGGTGGGATTTTAGGAAGGAATGGGACCAGGCCAGGAGAGCGCCTTACAAGTTTCAATGTCAGCAGAAGCCAGTTTGCCTGTGGCCCCAAAGTGGATTCTGATGAACTTGCCCTGTTAAGGAGAAGAACCACTTCAGCCTGGATGGGTTCTTTCAACATCTTCTTTACATGGAATGCTGCTAGGGCATCATTTGTCTTGTAATGAGAGGGACAGATTTTGTCTGAAGCAACAACTTACAAAACGTGAGGAGTTGTCATTCCTCACAGTCTTGGCGTTGCCGAAGGCCTCCAGCAGTGGGTTGGCGCTGATGATTTGATCCTCAAGCGTTCCCTGCGGGATCACAGAATCACAGAATCACAGAATTTCAGGGGTTGGAAGGGATCTTGAAAGATCATCCAGTCCAACCCCCCTGCCAGAGCAGGACCACCCAGAATAGGTCACACAGGAACACGTCCAGGTGGGTTTTAAATGTCTCCAGAGAAGGAGACCCCACAGCCTCTCTGGGCAGCCTGTTCCAGTGCTCTGTCACTCTCACAGGGAAAAAAGTTTTTCCTTATGTTCATGTGGAACCTCTGATTCTCCAGCTTGCATCCGTTGCCCTTCATCCTGTCATTGGACATCACCGAGAAGAGCCCGGCTCCGTCCTCCTGACACTCGCCCTTTATGTATTTATAACTATTCATGAGGTCGCCCCTCAGTCTCCTCTTCTCCAAGCTCAAGAGATCCAGCTCCATCAGCCTTTCATCCGAAGAGAGATGTTCCACCCCCTCCATCACCTTTGTGGCTCTGCGCTGGACTCTTCCCAGCAGTTCCCTGTGCTTCCTGAACGGAGGGGCTCAGCATTGGACACACTATTCCAGATGGGGTCTCACCAGGGCAGAGCAGAGGGGGAGGAGAACCTCCCTTGACCTACTGACCACAGCCCTTCTGATACACCCCAGGATGCCACTGGCCTTCTTGGCCACCAGGGCACATTGCTGGCTCATGGTCACCCTGCTGCCCACCAGGACCCCCAGGTCCCTTTGCCCTACGCTGCTCTCCAACAGCTCAGTCTCCAGCCTAGACTGGGACATGGGGTTGTCCTTTCCCAGAGGCAAGACTCGACCCTGGCCCTTGTTGCAGTTCATTCAATGTCTCCCCCCCGGCTCTCCAGCCTGTCCAGGTCTCGCTGAATGGCAGCACAGCCCCCTGGGGTGGCAGCCACCCCTCCCAGTTTTGTGCCATCAGCAAACTTGCTGACAGTGCACTCTGTTCCCTCGTCCAGGTCATTGATGAATATGTTGAATAGTCCTGGTCCCAGTACTGATCCCTGAGGGACTCCACTAGATACAGGCCTCCAAGTGGACTCTGTCCCATTGACCACAACTCTCTGACTTCTTTCCTTCAACCAATTCACAATCCACCTCACTACCCCATCATCCAGACCACACTTCCTCAGTTTAGCTGCAAGGATGCTGTGGGAGATGGTGTCAAATGCTTTACTGAAATCAAGAGAAACGACATCCACTGCACTGCCATCATCTGTCCACCTGGGTATGTCTTCATAAAAGGCTATCAGGTTGGTCAAACATGACTTCCCCTCGGTGAAGCCATGTTGACTGCTTCTAATGACCCTCTTATCCTTGATATGCCTAGAGACAGGGCCAAGGACAAGTTGTTCCATCACTTTTCTAGGGATGGAGATGAGGCTACCCAGTCTGTAGTTACTTGAGTCCTCCTTCTTGCCCTTTTTGATGACCGGAGAGACATTTGCTTTCTTCCAGTCCTCAGGCACCTCTCTTATTCCCTACAACTTACCAAAGATGATGGAGAGTAGTCTAGCAATGACTTCCACCAGCTCCCTCAGCACCTGCATCCCATCAAGACCGATGGATTTATGTATGTCCAGATTGCTTAGCTGATCCCTAACCAAGTCCTCATCAACCAAGGCAAACTACTCCTTTATCCTGACTTCCTCTGGGGCCTCAGAGGTCTGGGGCTCCTGAGGACAGTCTCCAGCAGTATAGACAGAGGCAAAGAAGGCATTCAGTAACTCTGCCTTCTTTACATCCTCTGTCACCAGGGTACCCACCTCATTCAACAGTGGGCCTGCATTGCCTCTAGTGTTAGTTTTGTCTGCACATTATTAATCATTGCTGGTTATCATTTCCAAAAATCACGTCAGGAACGGAGGAAAGCATTGACTCAAGCTAGTATCTATTAGTTAATTATTTCATCCTCAAGCATTTCCTACAGGATGATAATTATTCAGTTACAGTGTTTGGCTGACATGGCAGTTACATGCCATGTGTTCCTCCTGACTCACCTGCATTTTGCCTGACTGCTGCTCCTCCTTCTTCTTCTCCCCGCTCGCTGCAATTGTTGCAAAGTACTGGATGACACGCTTTGTGTTCACAGTCTTCCCTGCACCGGATTCTCCGCTGTCAAACCAACAAGAGAAGCAGAGAGCTGTGGTCAGGCAGGAGGTCCCCTGGCACCGGGCAGCCCCGCGGGGATGCGAGCAGGGGGTGTACATACGTGATCAGGATTGACTGGTTCTCACGATCTGTGAAAGAGGCAGAAACAGAAAGATTATTAATCCATATCACGAATATCTCAGATAAAAATATTGCTGGGACTTTTAGACGCACTAACATTAGGCAGTTAATTCCTTTCATAATACTATGTGCCTTCACCCCTAAATCCTTTTGAACTTTTTAAAGTTCCCAGCTGTAGCTAGGAAGCTGACATGTCAACACTGATGTGGATATCAATTTTAGTGTACACGCTTCTTTTTTGGATATTCTCTTCACATCAAGCTGTTCATTTTCTTTCTGAAAAGGATTCCAACTAAGAAGTGTTTTTGTTGAGTTAGTGAATAGTGGAATTATCTGTAGGCTGAAGTGAACTGGAGCAGATGCTTCTCGTAAACTGTGTAACATAGGAACAAACACTCCTGATCAGTCCATAGGCTCCCCTAGATCATTTTTCTGTCAGTGGCCAAATGATTGTTGCCCAAAGAAAACGACAGAAACATCACAAGCATGTAGTAACCTTTTACCAGAATATTCTCCCATACTCTAGAATATTGAAAATTGTGTACTTCCAAAGCTAGATTTGATGGTTTTATGTGTAATAGCTTGGCCTGACTTTGCTTTCTGCAATTTTGTCTGGTTGCTTTTTAAACTCATGCTTAGTTCTTTTTGCGTTTCTTCAATTTTTATCATCTAGTCTGATACATTTTTGAAGCACTTACTGTGGGATAAAATATGGTTGGTGCTGAGCTTGGTTCTTCAGGTACTCTTTCCTTGTCTATTAATCTTCTCTATGCCATGCACAACTTTATAAAATAGCAGAAATTATTTCTATAGAGTTACCTGAACAGATGTCCTGCCACACCTTTGGGAAATTTTTTAATCTTTGTTTTGACCTGTTCCATTTCTACTATATTCTTTTTTAAAAAGGAAGGGCAGAAAAGCATATAGTACAGACATTCCTTGGGTAACCACCATGCTATAATGATGTTTTCTGTTTTGGTCTCTGTTTCTTGCTCAGTGATCTCCACCTTTCGACTTGTTATCTTGTAGATTTCTGGTCATTGAGCCAAAATATTTGAAGCTGTATTAAAAGATATCTCTAACAGAAGCAGTAATTGTCAGCAATAAGCCCATCTTTTGGGCAGTAATTTCTGATATTGATTGTTAGAAACATGATCTCAATGATAGTGTTCAGTAAAGAAAATATTTCCAATAATGATAGGACATCCACCTTCCCAACACCATTAAACTGAACTATTTTACAGTGAAAAGACTTTTTGTCTCCTCTGCAAGTGTTCACAGACAAATAGTTTTAAAGAAAACCAAAAAACTCACCAGTCAGCATGAACTGATAGGCGTTGTCAGAGATGGAGAAGATGTGTGGAGGGGCCTCCTGGCGCTTCTTGCCTCGGTAGGCCAACACCACCTCCGGGTTGTACACCGGCAGCCACTTGTAGGGGTTGACAGTGACGCAGAAGAGACCCGAGTAGGTCTGCAGGGAAGGGAGACAGCACATTGGCTTCCGCTCAGCCTGGCAGAGCAGTTCCTGCTGGCTGCCCAAAGGAAGGCTGCTGCTGGTACTTACGTAGATCATCCAGGCTGCGTAACGCTCTTTGAGGTTGTACAGCACAGCGGGTTCATGGAGGTGGGTCATCATGGCCATGTCCTCGATTTTATCGTACTTGGGAGGGTTCATGGGGAAGATTTGATCTTCCTTCACAGTCAGGGTCTGTCAGATCAAGAAAGAGATGCCTGTGTGTCAGCTAAGAGCTGAGACTGGGAATTACATACAGTTTTCGGGACTTGATTTTTACTCACTTCTCCTGCTTCAGATTTGACAGTGACCTTCCCTGATTCTCGACTCTGGATTGTCCCTTTCACAAAGGATTCCTTAGGATGGGCGGCGAAGACCGATGTCTTGGCATCAAAAGGCTTGTTCTGGGCCTCAATTCTCTCCTTTTCTGACTTTCGGAGGTAAGGAGCCGCCTCCCCAAAGGCGGCCATCTCAGAGTCTGGAGTAGTCATGTCTGCACTCTATTGAAAGTACGTCAGCAGAGAACCCTGTGGGACAAAAGAAATATACCATCAATAGATCATTAAGGTACCTTGATTGCAAGGAGACATTTTCCAATGTTTTAAAATTAAACATATACTAGAATTGCTAAAACTAGCAAAACTAGCCTTCCTCCTGTTTAATGATATAAACTCAGAAGAGAAAAAAACTTGTTCTCATCCTTGAATAATACAGAATAACCTTATAAAAATTGCTGTTATTTGTGTCCTGTGACACTGTTCAGGTTGTACTTTGACTTTTCAGATTGTACAGTGTCATATTTGAGAATATTAATTATGTTAAAGGAACATTTTTGCTCCTATGTAAAATTAAAAAAAAATACAAATAGAAAATATTCAGATGCCTTGAAAGCAGATGAAAAAACTTATTTGGAAACCAGTTTCAGAGGGAAGAATATACTGTATACTATGCAATAAAAGGGGATGTCTAATTGCACTACACCCAGCACACTTACCTTGAAACTTTTCTTGGAGACAGGGCAGAGTGCTGCAAAGACACTTTTATAGAGTCTGGTTGGCAGATGCCCTGGATTCCTCCTCTTTCTTCGGTCAAAACATTTTTTGGCAAACATTCTTTGGCAAAGCATTGTCTGGCAAACTTAACTAAGGGCATAATTGTCATTTGATTTGATCAGATATATTTAGAAATATTTTGTGTATTACCAATGATGTGAATGTATCGACTATAAATAATTTGACAAGAGACTTAAGGAGAGAATCTCAATTAGTCAAGGCACTTGGAGAACGTAGATGCAGGACACGGATTCTGTTGCTGCATTTCCAGTGATTTCCTCCTGGACTCAAGGCAGACTTTTACTGCATGTCTGTGCTGCAATACTTCCAGTTGCGTTGTGTGAATAACATTAAAGTTTTCCACATGATGTTCTGAGGTTAATGAAGAAATGCATTAAGGGCAGTAGATAAAATATGTGAAAAAAGCTAAAATGTTCTTACTAAATGAATTTAACTCCTCTGTTCATCTAACAAAGAAACAAAATATGTTATAGTCCAAATTCCTACATGGGACGTTCTTGGGAAATGAGATGCAGTTCAAGACAAAGAAAAAATTACATTTATTTTCTAAACATTCCTGTTGAAAGATAAGGTACACACAAAAATGCATTCAGTAGAGAGCTAAATAAACCTAAATGTGTAATATTTAGTGACAAGCGGTAAAGTAATTAACAAATTTTTTACTGCACGTCAACCTTTATTAAAGACTTTTAAGAACCTGATAGAGGCAAAAATGAAAAGTAATCTTCTTAACAATTTAAGCCAGTTCCTCACATATGTAACCACCATTAACATAAATCAAGCAGTGTCCTCAGACAAGTCAGAAAGCAGGGGAGGTCCCTGTAGCCCTTCACTACCTACCACTCCAAAAAACCCCATCCCTCCACCCAAACACAACTGTACACACAATCACACACGTGGCACACAGTCCAAGATCCTCTGCCCTCTGATACATCCTCAGACCAGCACTCCCATCCCATCCCAAGTATCTTGCATGCTTACACATTCATACAGTTCCACCAACAAAAGCTGTCAACACAGCACTGCCTGTATCAGAGCATTAGAGGTGGTAGGCAGTCCTGTACAATGCTGATACTCTGAGAAAGGGGGAATTTCCTGGTAGTCCTGGAAAGTGACACTGTCATTTGAGCTGCTTTAAACACGGAGAGATCTAAGCATGTTCTTCCCTTGGTCATTGGCATTTGGGATATTAAAAGAGCTCAGTGGATAAAGCTTGGTGAATAGCACAGGGGAAGGTCAGAAAAATGATGCCTGTGATCCAAGGTAATATCCAGCATCAAGCACTGGCCTGTGCATGAAGGTCTGGTCCCAAGGAGGACACGGGGAGGCTGATGGAAACACCTTGTACCCTGCCCAGGAGGAACCCAGAAACAATCACTGGGAAATGCTGAGTGCAGGGGTGCATCTGAAGTCTCGCCTCTCTGGGCAATCTCCGACTCCCGCAGACATACAGAAGTTAGGGGACAGAATCATAGAATCAAGGAATGGTTTGGGTTGGAAGGGACCTTAGAAAGATCATCTAGGGCAGCACGCCTGCTGTGGGCAGGGATATCTTTGACTAGATCGGGTTGCTCAAGGCCCCATCCAACCTCAGCTTATGTACTTCCAGTGATGGGGCATTCCCAAATTCTGGGGCCAGTCTGTTCCGGTGTCTCACCAGCCTCATCTTAAAAAAATGTCTCCCTGATATCCAAGCAGAATCTACCCTCCTCAGTTTAAAACCTTTGACCCTTGTCCTGTCGCTACAGGCCGTGGTAAAAAGTCTCTCTGCGTTTTTCTTAGAAGCCTCCTTTGTACATTGAAAGGCCGCAACCTGTTCTTCTCAGAGCCTTCTGACCTACAGGCTGAGCAGGCCCAACTCTCTCAGCCTTTCTTCAGAGGAGAAGTGTTCCAGTCCTCAGATCACTTTTGTGGCCCTCCTCTGCACCTGCTCGAGTAGGTCCATGTCTTTCTTGTACTGGGGGCCCCAGAGCTGGATGCGGTACTCCAGGTGGGGTCTCGTGAGAGCAGAGTAGAAGGGGAGAATCACCTCTCTCTGCAGGGCTGCTCTCAGTCGTCATCCCCCGATATATCCTGGTAGAGGGGATCGCCATGAGCCAGGTGCAGGACCTTGCACTTGGCCCTGTTGAACTTCATCGGGTTCACATGGACGCACGCGTCAAGCCCATCAAGGTCCCTCTGGATGATATCCCTTCCCACTGGTGTATCAACTGCACCACTCACCTTGGTGTTTGCAAACTTGCTGAGGGTGCACTCAGTCCTAATGTGTATGTCGTTAATGCAGATATTAGATACTATTGATTCCAGTACAAACCCTTGAGGGACACCACTGGTTTCCATTTGGAGACTGAGCCTTTGAGTGTAACTCTTTGGAAGCAGCCATCCTGCCAATTCCTTACCCATCTAACAGTCCATCCATCAAAACCATAACTCTCCAATTTGGTGGCAAGAATGTTGTGGGGGGCCGTATCAAAGGCCTTACAGAATTCCGGGTAGATGACATCAGCTGCTCTTCCCTTGCACACTGATGCAGTCACTCCACCATAGGCGGCCACCAGATTAACAAGGCACAATTTGCTCTCAGTGAAGCCGTGTTGGCTGTCTCTAATCACCTCCCTCTGTCCCATGGACTTCAACACAACTTCCATGAAGGTCTCTTCCATGATCTTACCAGTCACTGACATGGGGCTGACTGGTTGGTAGTTCCCACAGTCCTCCTTATTACTCTATCTGAACAAAGAGAATAATTCCAAGGATGAAAAGAATTCCAAGAGAATGCCTATATAGGTCCATTCTTTCAAGACAATATAAGTGATATTTCATACTATGAACTCAGAGTCCAAGGGAATCCTGATCATCAGCCATGTCATATCATCATAAGCTGGGAGTGAATTTTTTTCTATTACTGCTCAGTTCCTTTTTAAAATATTTGTGTTAGGATACTCAGTGTGTTCTCAGCAACAGCTCTCAGCTTGTTGTTTTCAGCAACTGACTATGTCGTTGATAGGGACAGACCTCCATAAATATAGTTCATAGGCATATTTAGGACTTCATGTGGAAACATGTCTTATTGTTCAAATGTGAATTGGATATGTGAAGGAAACTTTTACGTTACCTCATCATTTTTCAGAAGTAGACTACTGGAATGTGATTTGATTACAGAGTGTAAACACTAAACTGTGTAGTAAATAAGATATTCAAGTAATTTAGTACATAGAAGGTGTGGAATAGGAAAAGAATGGGGAGAGTGGTGGAGTAATCTTACCTTTGTTTGAAGTCAGCGTACAAGACTCTGCTGGGGAATCCTTTCCGACAAATTCTGATCCCTTCCAGCACACCATTGCAGCGCAGCTGATGCAGCACCAGCTCATATGCTCCATGGCACCTAATAAACACCACCATTAGTGATTACCCCATTGTTTGATACTCAGGACAAGAGCTTCTGTGGCTTAAGTTTTCCTCCCATTGGATCCCCTTACCAAGAGTTTTTGTTTCATTTGGGATAATGCATCATACAAAATGGGGGTGTGTGCTGTGTAGATTTGTCATCAGCTTGTTTAAATTCTCCTGTGAGATTACAAGATAAAGTTTAGACCAATAAATGAAAGATCTGTATCTCTGCAGCTCCATGTACTTCATCCACGGAAAGGAGTTAATAATTTGTAACATTTAACCTAGATTGCAAAATTTCCATGTTAATGTACAAAAGCTTGTGCCTTTATCCATCTTTCACTGTTGAACATTACTATTAAAAAGATAATATCATTTGGTTACTGTATCATAATTACTTATAAAATTTTTATAATTACTTATAAAAACTAGGATATAACTCATGTGATACCTTGAGTCTCACGGGTTTGAAAGTCATGAACTATTCCCTATGTTTGCCCTCCTGAATCAATATCCTAGTTAGGCTTTTATAGTGATAACCTTAAAACCAGCCTCTTTGTTTTTCAGAACTGATCCATTACTTAGGAATCATGCATGGTAACAGTGCTGAAAAGATTCAGAAGTCTAAAATCTCTCTTTGGTAAAACATTATGAACTCTGTGCAACAGCTGAAAGAAATTGACCTATTTCAATGTCGTATTTAGCTTAAAAAATAGAAGTGTATGAAAAAAAATATGAATGACAACATCCTCAACCATTTGAAAGGGTTTTCATTTTGATATATTAATGAAAGCATATCATTCCATGTTGAAAAGGAAAAGAAACTAGTCTATCATTTAAATGGAAAGAAAATTTACATATAGTACATAATCTTTTTCATGCTCTTGCTGTAGGACTTGAAGCGTTATAACATTATTTTTCACATTTCAAATTCCCTTTCTTCAAGTAAAAAGAGCAAAGTGAGGAAAACGGTACATACCCTGAAAAGAGCTGAAACAGCCTGGAAAGAAGAATCCTTCTTTTTGCCACCCTTTTTGCCACCACCACCCTCTGTAAATGAAAGAAGGGGAAAAAAATATTAAAACATTGATTTTAAACATCGAACTACAGAAGAGAAAATTTTTAAACATTTAGGTTTTCCTGGTTTATTTTCTGTCAATTTTGTCCCACACTGAAAATTCACAAAGCTGACCTGCATCTGCTCCACCAAAGTTGGCAAAGAGTAAGGCCAGTGTCTTCACAGATGATTTCTGGTACAACGCAATGACAGTTTCATTCAGGGGGTCTTTGTTCTTCTCCAGCCAGCCAGAGATGTTGTAGTCCACCGTGCCAGCATAGTGCACCAGGGAGAAGTGGGCCTCAGCCTTGCCTTTGCCAGGCTTGGGCTTCTGGAAGTTGTTGGACTTGCCCAGATGCTGGCCATAGAGCTTGTTCTTGAAAGAGGTGTCAGTTGCCTTGGGGAACATGCACTCCTCTTCCAGGATGGAGAAGATGTCCATGGGCTGGGAGATATTACAACAGACAAGAGGGAGAATCAGATTCCTTAGTTGGAAAGAGGTTAGTGTTAGGACAGAAAGCTGTGAAACAAATGAGAATATAAGGTTGCTTCTGTTCTTTTCTGGACATTGTGTCACAGAAAATTAACTGAGATTCACCATTTTTCATCCTTTGGGTTTCACCTTTATTTGTGAAACTACTTTTAACCATTGCTGGCAACATTATAAATTGCAGAAATACAGAGCACTTTAATAACTGAAATTTATCATTTTAATCCAGACATATAAAATTTCTTTTGTATTCCTCAATAACTAGAGAGTTCCAACATAAATGCACCTGAACAGGAAGGATACCTTCTCAATGAGCTCAATTCAGGCAGCCAGGTCCATCCCAAAGTCAATGAACTCCCATTCAATTCCTTCCTTCTTGTACTCCTCCTGCTCCAGCACGAACATGTGATGGTTGAAGAACCATTGTAGTTTCTCATTGGTGAAGTTGATGCACAGCTGCTCCAGGCTGTTGAACTGCCAAATGTAAAAAATATTTTCAAGTTTCAGCCATCACCACAAGGCTCTTCCCTGAGTGGTTCTGATCCGTCATGTGTCTCTTCAGACAAATACAAGGCCCCTTCCCTGTCTGTTCTCCCAGAAATCCTTCAGTGGGACTGTACTTGCATTCTGAAGAGAGAAAAGATCTCTAATTCATTCTAATGCAAAGATATTTTGTTTGTTATCATTCCATATAATATGGATACTTTAATTAAGATAATTATCCTTTATCCTTTTGGAATCCCTTAATTCTAAAGCAAATTTAGTAAATAACTTCAGCACACTCTCCTATCAAAATTAATTTATTGCTAGACTCTGCCTCTCCCAGTACCCCATCATGAAAACTGCCTCCATTTGCTACTTAAAAAATCTTCTGTTGTTAAGTGAGTCATTCTAGATATTTCCATGCACTAGTATGGAAGCTTTTGGGGTTCTTTTACCAAAAGCATGAGCATTTCCTAATCTCTTTCATTAGTTTCCACAAACAGCATGAACATTTCTAGTCTCTTTTAATACTTTACACACCTTTGGCCCATACAATTTGTCACAGATTTCTTCTTTTTTTTTCTTTTGTTTCTTAACCAAGCTTAATATTCTTGTATGCTGTGATATTAGTTTCTTTCCTGTCAAGATCTAACTGTTGAAAAGGCAGATCTCTTTAATAAGATCTCTTGATCACTCTAGCTTTTCCAAAAATTCTGACTCTTCATGAAAGAAATCTTAGAATTTTCTTAACACCCATCGTCCCTTCCATGACGCTGTTGTGAAATCCCTGTTCCTTACACCAAAGATCTCAAAGACAGCAATGTCCAGCACACCAATGAAGTACTGTCTCGGTTGCTTGTTATCCAGCTGTTGGTTGATACAAACAACCATCCACAAGAACATCCTCTCATAGACAGCCTTTGCTAGAGCACCTACTGAATTGTGCACCTAAAGCAAAGGGGAAATGCTCAAAAGTTACTGCACAGAGAAATTTTAAGGAATTTTGACTGTCTGAAAAGAAATTTTGAGGTATAACCGTGTATTCCTAGTAACCAATTATTTTACCTGCTCCACAGTTTGACCTTTTTTCACAAATTCATTCCCAACTTTGACTCAAGGATAACACAGGGCTTTCAGCAGGTCAGCTGAGTTTCGATCCATGAGGTAGGCAGCCTTGTCAGCAACTGAAAGACAAGGAAGAAAAAGGAAAAAATGATCATTGGACGGGACTGGAATTTGATCAATGGGTCTGTGTCTCAAAAATTACAACAATGTTAAAAACCCTTGACTGCAAATCTTTTAATATAGAATCATAGAAAGCATATTGAATACAGGAAAGCTGTGAAAGCCAATATTGGTATTTTTTTGAAAGTAGTTATCAGTAAGAAACTTCTTCTTGAATAATTTAACTGAATTTATAAACTGAAACAAAGCTTTGAATAACTTTCACTTTAAAAATACATGAAGATTTCAACTTGCCATCTTAGTAAAGATCTAAGAAAGGTCTTATATTTAAATAGGCCACCGTCTGCACTGCACTATATTTACATGCTAGAACTGATTCTAGACCCTATGTATAAAACTAGGGAAGCTTCCTCTTCAAAAAAGTGTGTCGAAACCTTCGATATGCTAAATGGAAAAATGCATCAATCTAGCCCATCAAAAACCTAGTTGAAGGAGTACCATTTGGTAAGATAGGCCATGGATCAGACAATAATGTTCATAGCGTAATGGACGCTAAAAGAAATATTATTTACTTTTTGCTTCAATAAGCTATAGCTTTTGTCCTGTCTAAAAAAAAACTATTTCCCAAAACTGGTTTCTTTATTAAAAGGTCTGTTGCTAAGGACCTTCTGTGCCATCTGGCTCTGCCTGCTCCTCTCGTTGTTTCTGCTTGAACTTCAGGTTCCCATAGTGCATGACAGCCCCTGTCAGCTTGTAGATGGCTGTCTTCTCATCAGCAGTGAAGCCCAGGATGTCAATGGCACTCTGCAGTCAAAACAAGAAAGTCAAATCGTTGCCTAACGACCATCATAATCTCATTAAAAATATTTTCTTTGTAGTACTTACATCTGTAGCCATCAGCTCCTCCTGGTCATCAATGCTGGGAACAGTGACCTCACCTTGACTCACATAGTGGAAATCATAAGGGTTGGTGCTGATGAGGAGCATGTCTGAAAGCAGGAAGAGGCAAGGCACAGGCTTAGTTTTGTCAACCAGGTAACACAGGGAACTGTTGCTCAGTGATCACCCTCAAAAAGACATGATGATCCTTCCTACCAATTAGCTCTGGCTTCTTGTTGGAGGTGACCTGATAAAATACGTGGTAGCTTCTTTCTGCCTTGAGCTGGAAAGTGACTCTGGACTTCTCCAGCAGATCTGGCAAGGAAGGTCAAAAGAATTAGGCACAGGAAAACACATGGAGGTGGGATTTTAGGAAGGAATGGGACCAGGCCAGGAGAGCGCCTTACAAGTTTCAATGTCAGCAGAAGCCAGTTTGCCTGTGGCCCCAAAGTGGATTCTGATGAACTTGCCCTGTTAAGGAGAAGAAGAACCACTTCAGCCTGGATGGGTTCTTTCAACATCTTCTTTACATGGAATGCTGCTAGGGCATCATTTGTCTTGTAATGAGAGGGACAGATTTTGTCCGAAGCAACAACTTACAAAACGTGAGGAGTTGTCATTCCTCACAGTCTTGGCGTTGCCGAAGGCCTCCAGCAGTGGGTTGGCGCTGATGATTTGATCCTCAAGCATTCCCTGCAGGATGATAATTATTGCTGGTTATCCTTTCCAAAAATCATGTCAGGAAGAGAGGAAAGCATTGATTCCAGACCCTATCTGTTCATTTACCTGCATTTTGCCTGCCTGTTGCTCCTCCTTCTTCTTCTTCCCACTTACTGCAATCGTTGCAAAGTACTGGATGACACGCTTTGTGTTCACAGTCTTCCCTTCACCAGATTCTCTGCTGTCAAATGAACAAGAGAAACAGAGAGCGTGTGTCAGGCAGGAGGTCCCCTGGCACCAGGCAGCCCTGCAGGGACCCGAGCAGGGGATGTACATACGTGATCAGGATTGACTGGTTCTCGCAATCTGAAAAGACAAAAGAGTTTTCTTAGTGCTCCTCAATTGCATAGAAATCAAAATCTATGAGAGAAACTAACTGTGAACTGAAGTTTCATTAAGAATGCAGGAACCCTAGATAGCCAATTCCCAGTTAAAAGGCCCAGAAAATGTAGCACTTAATTCCTTTCAGGTTTTTTTAAGTTCTCCCAGTAAAAAATTAAAGTTTTACTCGGATATGAATATAAGATAAAACATGCTAGGCTCTTTTTAAGATCATTCTCTTTAAATCAAGATCGATATTTCTGTATACGAGAAAGAACAAAACCAAATATGTTTTGGTAGTGTAAATATGATTAAAGTGACTAAAACATGTAATGTAAAATGAATTGACACTTTCTGGTGACTTAAGATTGTTCTGAGATCAGACCACAGGCCCTCCTGAGTTCAAGCATTATTTGAGCCAGTATGTAACGGTTTGGGTATATTTTGCATGAATTCATCTCCATACTTCAGTCATCGAAATAGACTTTTAGGATGTATGATTTTCTTTGATAAAGAATATCAAGGACTTAAGTGTGTTGCATGCAATTTGTGACCCACTTTGCTTTGTTAAAAATGTTTCAAATTATAATTGTTTTAGTGCTTCCTAGCTGTTCAAATGTTAGATGGAAGGAAAGAATGAATTCTGATTCTGCTTCCTATACAACCTTTGATTTCTATACAACTCTTGATTTTACAAATTTCTGTCATATATCCTCTAATTTTTCACTAAATTATCTCTGTGAATACTGTTTTGTCCCTCACTGAACTTTTTGAGGTCGACTATCTCCTTTTTTAACATGAGAAACCTAGAGCTGACTGCATTATTCCAGATGTCAATATTCCACCTTTTAGTGGGATATGATATCATGGAACTATCACTCTTTTTGTTCTCTTTTTTTTTTTTTTTTTACCAAGTAAATACTAAAGTTCATTTTGTTTTCTTCTGCGCTAATGAGCAGTGAGCCAAAATTTCTGTAGCATTATTCATTGTAAGTTTGAGATCTTATTCTTGAGAGGTGACAGCCATTCCGTAGCCAACCATTCTGCCAGACTTCCATTTTCCATTGTATCTCCTGCCTTTTAGGCTCTCTCTCCTTCATCTGACAGTGCCTTGTCATTTGGGGTACTAAGACAGTAAAAAATCTCTGATTGTGCACTTATTTGGGTTTGGAACTTCAATTTATAGCGGTTCTTTCTTTCTATATGGATATCATGTTAGCAATGTTTGATTCTATGCTTTTTGTTACTAAAGAGAATCAATACTTCTGTAGCATTGCTAATTCTGCTTTCCAACAGACTTTTTACTCTGCAATTACAACACATAATTTCTAGACTTCCCTCTAAAACATTCCCAGTATGCTTTCTGTTCTATTTATCTCATTTAAAGATAGGCATTCTAGTTTACTTAGATGACATATGTGATGCAAACATAACTCCATTTGTTCAAAGATTATCTGCAGAGAAAAGGAAGATTTTTCCTGAAGATCAAACTACAATATCATTTGAAGGGATATCAAGTAACTCACCAGTCAGCATGAACTGATAGGCGTTGTCAGAGATGGAGAAGATGTGTGGAGGGGCCTCCTGGCGCTTCTTGCCTCGGTAGGCCAACACCACCTCCGGGTTGTACACCGGCAGCCACTTGTAGGGGTTGACAGTGACGCAGAAGAGACCCGAGTAGGTCTGCAGGGAAGGGAGACAGCACGTTGGCTTCCGCTCAGCCTGGCAGAGCAGTTCCTGCTGGCTGCCCAAAGGAAGGCTGCTGCTGGTACTTACGTAGATCATCCAGGCTGCGTAACGCTCTTTGAGGTTGTACAGCACAGCGGGTTCATGGAGGTGGGTCATCATGGCCATGTCCTCGATTTTATCGTACTTGGGAGGGTTCATGGGGAAGATTTGATCTTCCTTCACAGTCAGGGTCTGTCAGATCAAGAAAGAGATGCCTGTGTGTCAGCTAAGAGCTGAGACTGGGAATTACATACAGTTTTCGGGACTTGATTTTTACTCACTTCTCCTGCTTCAGATTTGACAGTGACCTTCACTGGTTCTCTACTCTGGATTGTCCCTTTCACAAAGGATTCCTTAGGACGGGCAATGAAGACTGATGTCTTGGCATCAAAAGGCTTGTTCTGGGCCTCAATTCTCTCCTTTTCTGATTTTCGGAGATAAGGAGCCACCTCCCCAAAGATGGCCATCTCAGAGTCCAGAGTAGTCATGTCTGCACTTTACTGAAGACATGTCAGCAAAAGACTCTGAGG
This sequence comes from Leptosomus discolor, assembly GCF_034619465.1. NCBI lineage: Eukaryota > Metazoa > Chordata > Aves > Leptosomiformes > Leptosomidae > Leptosomus > Leptosomus discolor. Next base: position 18,837,402 of record NC_141405.1, on the reverse strand, counting down.
GCGAAAAAACTTTCTATTAGTTAGACAATAGTTTTCTGTTCTGGTGATGAAATCTCTTATCGTTTCTGTCTTTCCAGTATTTAAACTAGTATGTCATTTTCAATAACACCTTTTGAAAGATAGTTTTGATTTGAACACAATTATTTACATCCCACCTGAGAACGAGACAGCATTCTCAATAACTTTACCTGCCTAACTATCAACAGAATTTTTAATATTAATTATAATTTTGCAGTATTGTCATACTGGTGTTTGTTTTGCCATTTCACTATTGGTACACTGAAGAACTAAAAATAAATCTCTCTCTTCTGTTGCCCTTAATTATCAGCAATGTGTCTCCAATGATGAGTTTCCAAGAAGTCCTTTCATTGCCCGTGATCTGTGGAAAGTGAATTGACTTACTTTCACACTGCATACATCTTATCAGGCTCAGTCCAATCTTTTCTGCAATGGGTATGAATATGAAAGACGGGGAATTAACATAGTAAAACTACCTCAAGGTGATTGGACTAACAGTTAATAACTTAGAGTGTTTCCTGTCATGACATCAGATGTTCTGAGTCAGTCACTAATATATTAACATGTTGATAACTTTGCCAACCTTCTTTGGCAAAGCATTGTTTGGCAGACTCACCTAAAGACATAATTGTCATTTGATTTGACTAAATATAATTCGAAATTTTTATATTTGTCACCAACTATGTGGTTATATTTACTATAAATATTTTGACAAGAGAATTAAGGAGAGAATCTCTATCAGTCAAGGCACTTACAGAACTTGGATGCTGACATATTTCTGGGTGACTTTCTGATCTATCCAAGATAGATTGTTTGGTACACAGTGCTGCAATAATTCAAACTATACAATGCTTTTATCTTCTTCACATGATACTGTGAGGTTTATAAAGAAATACTTGAAAAATAGCAGTGTACCAAGCCCTACAACTCATTGTGACTAAAACCGAAGTGTTTCTCTTGAAAACAGGAAATTAGAAACCCGTTGTAGCTCCGATTCCTGCAGGAACAATATATCAATTCTTGAAATGCAGTTCATGTATACAGCACTTGAGGTGATTTCCAGGGTCTTGAGATAGATACAGATGCTGATGGATATAAAGATATTATAAAGATAAAGGTATATTATATTTAAAAGATATTACATTTCACAGAAAGGTGTGGTGTCTAAAGACATTCTACATGTCCCTAACAAGTAGTTGCAAATTTTGTGGCATCTACTGTGTAAAATATGAGAACAACAGATAAAAAGGTCTGATTTTAACAGCTAAAAATCACAGCATTCCCACATCTGTAAAAATGGAACTGTCTTCAGTTGAACAAAAAGAATAATTTCCTGATTTACAGAGTTCAGCCAAAGGAAACATGTAACAACTCTAACTTGAGCTGCTTTAAATTGTGTCAGATCTAAACATATGCTTCTCCTGGTCACTGCCATTTTGTTTATCAAAAGAGCTCAGTGGATAACACATGTATGGGCAGTGCATGGATCTGACGTTATACACAGCACCAGGCACCTGTGCTTGTAAAGCCCATTCCAAGAAGAGCTGCAGCACTGCAGTACCCTCTTTGTTGGAGCCCAAATCCAGAGCTCACCACTGGCCTCCATCCTCAGGGAATGGGGGGGGCTGATGGAAACACCCAGCACCCAGCCCAGGAGCCCAAAGCGAGCTGGTGGGAAATGGTGAGTGCAGGGGTGCATCTGAAGTCCTGCCTCTCTGGGGAGAAGGCACTGAGAGGTGCTGGTGGGGGCATCGCCCTCCAGCAGGACCCAGAGCACAACTGAGCTCCCCAGCGTGGGGCCAGCAGGCATTGCTCTGAGGGGCTCTGGCAGCTGAGTCCCTGGGGTGCTGGGGTGTTACAGGGTGTCCAGCAGCCCAGTGGCTATCAGTCCTGGCCAACAAGGGGACAGAAAGGTCTTGGCTTTTCAGAGCCCAGGATTTGGAAGACCATGCAAGAAGAGCAAGGGATATCTGAGGCTTCTCCAAGGCCGTGAGAGCTGAGGGTTTTCTCCCCTCAGGTTGGGGACTGAAAATCTTTGACTTTCCAGCGATCAGTGGCCAAGCCAGTCTTCTCAGTAGAGCTCTGCTGGGTTTTGCTGTTGTGTTGCTCAGGGTGCAGACCCAGCTGTGTAACAGGCAGGAGTGAGGCACATGGCCAGGCAGCTCTGGGCATGCAGTTAGCAAGGGGAAGGTCTAGTTCGAAAGAGAAGCAGCCAGTGAGTTGAGGTGTTTCCAGATGTGGACAGTCACTCAGCAGTGCTTTTAGAATGGTGGGCTTGGGTATAACGTGTGCTTTGCCCACACAAGCCAGGGTTAGAAACTAACATTTTTCGACAGTACTCTTAGGCTCAGACAATGGTAATATTTCCTATGTGGGACAGCCCGTAAAATGGAAGAAAAGGAATTGTTCCTCACTTGCTCATATCCATAACTCCTCTCCCATTGCCTGAACAACGCAGTAGGTCAACAAACGGGTGTTTTACATCAGCTAGTCAATAGGGCTATGAAGTACCAGAGTGAGTATAAGATAAGTAATGTGGTCTACTTGGTTAAGCAGAGTAACCCACAAAGAATGAACACACATGTTTTAAAATCCAGGCTTTCAGGCTGGGTGTGCTGGGACTGCATGTTTCACTCTCAAGGAGCTGTGCATAAGCAGATCCAAAACCTTCAGTAGCCTCTTGGACACATTAACTCAGTTACTGACAATAATACAACTTGGAACAATTAATGTTGTTACTGTCACATCATGCTTTAGCTTGCAGAAGACCTTCAGAAAGGCTAGCCTTAAAATAAAGTAATACATCAGAGTTCCCAAACAGACAATTAGGAATTTGCAGACATACAGTTTGGTTTCCAAGTTTCCTGAAAAGAAGAAGTAGTGTTTCTTCTTCATGAGTGAGCTGAATCTTACTGTCTATAAAGTATGTCCGTGACGACTTCACTATGCATTTTTTACTTAAGTAAAATGAAGGCATCAAGACTGTCCATGTTTTGCCTAGATAGGCGATAATCACCAAAAGAACTATAATTGAAAATGGATATATGCGTAACAGAGGAGGAAAACTCAATTGAATTAGTTTGGAGGGTTTTAACACTTGAGTTCTCGCTCTAAAATATCTAAGAAGTATTACTGGGGAAGAGAAATATGCATGTTTAACATTTCATTTGAAAACCATGATATCAAAATTTTCTTTTTCCAGTTCCCATCAACCAAAAAATTCCCTGCTTTTCCACAGGCACTATTAAAATGCATATCTTTTAAGCAAGAAAAAATGATTGATAGCAATAGCAGCTGTGACAGAGCATGTGATGTTGATCACAAGATAGACATGAATTCCCAGTACAGGTTTGGAAAGGAAAGAAGTTTGCCACTTGGATTAGATTTGAAGATGTTGCAAAAGGAAAAGATATCAAAAGACAACACTTGTAAAAGAGACTAAGAGGAAGAAAGTTCATTGCTGCTTTGCCAATGAGAATGTCTGTGTATGATCATCATTTGTAACCATATCATCTAATAGTTCTTTCTAGAGGCTAATAATAATATTAATGAAAGTTGTAGGCAGCCTGTCCTTGAAAGCCCACGTTCCACAGGACAGTAAACACCTGTAAAGAAAATTTTAGTGTTTAAACATCTAGCCACTCATATGAATGTTTGCAAAAAGCTTGTGGATTACGCAGCGTTTGCTTTACAGTCTTTCTGAAATATTTAGAGAGTATCATGAAGGGTAGCTATTTGAACGCAAGCTCTTGGTAAAGGATCTGCTGAAAGAAGCAACAATGCCTTAATGCAAAACCAAAAATTAAACAGATCCTGCCTACCACTAACTTTCTCCAGTCCTGTTACTGTCTGTGCAGGGCTGGACTCCACCACAGCTGAAAGCAAAGCACAGCAAAATCAAAAAGAGAAGAGACAGAGTGAGAGCAGTCCCTGAATACAGAATGTCCTGCTCAGCAATGCAGAGTGGGCAAGGTGCTGTAGTGCTGACATTTCCCATGAAGAAGAGACTCAGGCGTGCTGAAAATAGAACCACCTTGAAAAAGAGATCAGGCAGCTGCCTTATCCTTTGCCAGCCCTTAAGATATGACTTCTCCTCCATCAGGCTTTGTGTTGTCAGACAGAGAGAAAGAGAATACTTAGCAATACATCACAGTCAAAGTGAAAATATGTACTTAGATACAGATTTCCAGCTTACGGCCAGGCAAAATCTCACTTTTAGATTCGAACTGTGGACTGGAGACTTGAGTTTATAATATTCCAATGTCGAAGGATATTTCACAGCCTGGAAATACGATACCTTCTTCATCACTTTTATCCATGAGTTTCAATGTGATCATTAGTGGGAGAAACCTCATAACCTTTGTTCAGGTGTCAGAACCGTCCTGTTAAAAATAAACCTAGGAAAAGAGTGATCACGGGCCCCAGATTTTATATACTCATCCATTCTGTTTTACAACTTGAAAGAAGTGGTTGAAGAGGAACACTGCTGTTTTCTTACATTCAGCTAGGAAGATCTTTGCATTTTCTCTAGGTTAAATCTTACTATAAACAGGTTGCCCCGTGGCAGCTGGCAAATTCCAGTACCATAGAGAATAAAGTGTGAGGTCCCATTTCTTCTTTCATTACGGTGCAGCAGTGAAATTCTGTGCAAACTATAATTTTTATATGCTTACCAAATACCTTTGGCAGTCTCATTAACTTCCACTCTTTCACCAGGCTTCCCAGTACAGTCCCACCAATTTCAGGCATGTCTTACGGCGATTTGTTTATTCACTAGAGCATCCGCTCAGTGGGCAGTAGATTAGGAAGTCTTAGTGTATAGATTCATTCCAGTCATAAAAGAACCTCCAAAAGTTAGGTAGCATTGTGTCTTGTACTGAGAAATTGTGACTCCTGAGTGCTGTCATGCAACTTTTCCTGACAATTGGCTGTTATGCCATTTATTTCTTACTGACTGTATCTTCGGAGAGAATTCATTCAAGTCAATAAGCATTAGTAGATTCCAACATAACACTGATTGAACTTATATGATGAACATGTCCTCTGATCCATGCCTTGCAAGTTTTTACTGCTTACACAGTGACATGGCATGGGAAAAATGCAGGTAGAAAGACATTTAGGGGGATAACAAAATGCATTGCAGAGTGAAATTGAGTATAGGTAAGTACATCACTACTGCCACTAGATGAAGATTAAAAGCATGACTCCAAGTGACCTTCCTATCTCCCTCTCAGCATGAAGTTCACAGGATAAAGAAACCAACCCTTGCTAGTGAGCTCTGGGAGTCCGGAGAGAGCTCAGACCTGCTCAGCTTCTGCTGCGGTAGGACACCTCCTCCTGTGGGTCAATGGGCTAGGCAGCAGGTTCAGGTGCCTACACAGATAGCAGTGTCTCCTCTTCCTGGGGACAGGTCACTTCAGCTGCTCCTCCACAGGTGATCGAGGTCCCTGATGCCCCCACCAGGATCTGAGAGGTGCTCAGGGCCACAGGAGGGACCAGGAATGTCTGAGTGGATGTGTTTCTCTCTGACAGACCACGGGCCTGTGTCATGTGTGCATGAATTAAACACAGGTGCAGCTGGGAGAGCACAGGTGAAGTGCACGTGTGCCTGTCCCACTCTGTGCAAGGGCAGGGAAAGGGCTGGTGTGCAGTGTGAGGGACATCCCACCAAGGACAGGTTGTGGTCAGGTGAGTGAGAGTGAGATGAGACACACTGACCGGTGGAGAAACAGAGATGGGGTAATGCAGGATAGGGGATGTAAAGAGAGGAAGAAGAAATGAGTGAGGAGCCTCTATGGAGGGACAGGCAGTGGAGAGAGCAAATGCAGTAATGTGGTTGTATTGTATATGAGAAGGTGACGCAGCAAAACTTGTGCTGGAATGGAAAGGACTTGAGCTAATGTCAGCTGTCGCACCTACAGGAATCCAAGAGGAAAACTCATTATAGCATCATTCATCTCAGAATGGAGTGGAGTGTTCTTTAATTGCTGATTAAGACTCTTTAACATGTCTTTTTCAGTCTCAAAGAGCAAAAAACCCAAGAGGAGTTGTGTCCTTCAGAGATGAAAGTTGAGAATTGTGACAAAATCCTACCCTTTTCATGTGTATTTGCGAGCCTTCTGTAGTTGCACACTTTTTACACACAACGCCTTGGAGTGCAGTGCGTTCTGTATTAATGACATGGGAGTCCAGTGCAGTTTGTGCAGTCCCACCTTTGAGAACTTGTCCTGGCACCTATCTTAGTTGCATCAAAGTCAAAATGCAGTTCAGGGAAATGAGAAAACCTTGCTGAAACTCAGTCTGTCTTTCTGTGAAATGTCATTTTTCCACTGGCTTTCTGCTTAACTTTTTCTCATTTCAACGTTTCTTTGTGACACACTCACTGAGAGGCTGGACCCCAAGAGCTTTCTGAAGAGCAAATGCAGCGCACAGTGCTTTCCTACTGGGTCATAACTACATTCATTGTCCTGTACGTATACAAACAGAATCATATTCAGACTGTGTGTGTGTAAGGCTTCACATGGTTAGAAATGTCAAGAACAAGTTGGCAAGAAATATCTCATCACATGGTTTGATGTCATCTCATACTGCTATCAGAATACCACAACTTCCAGAAAATCCTGCTGAAGGTGCAAGTGGCTGCTTTCTGCATGGGCTATTCAGGCACAGCTTTTGGGCTCCAAGCTGTCTTCAAGTGTGATGTTGGAACATCTATATCAAAGAAGATCTACCCTGCAGATGTTCATTGCAGGTGACAGCTGTCCCTAGGGACCACAGATCTGCCTGGCTGGGTAGGAAGGCATCATATCTAGCAAAAGGAAGGAAAGAAAAAGCTGAGGTAGAGCATAATGAAGGAAAAAAGGCATTTTGCCTGCCTAGCTTTTTGCTCCTGAGGCGTATCCTCCTCTCATCCCACTCCAAACAGTTTAGTTTAGGCCTGGTTCCTACAGACACACGACAGAAATCCTGCATCCTTTCATCTTCTCACAGTGGGCTTGAATGGCAGATCTGAGGGAAGCAACACCAGAACAGCTCTGACTTCTGAATAGCAAGCACAGGGCACTGTCAACTGGCAGCTCACAACTCATTCCCTCCCCACTTCTCCTCTTGAGAACTATGTTAGAGAAGGCCCTGTGTCTGGACTGCCTGTGGTGTTACTGGACCCCCATATCTCATGCTCATACTATTAAGATGTGCCCGTTGAAGGAAAGAGATAGGCTTCCATAGCAGACATACACAGTAAGCATAAGCTCTGTGTCTAACACTGTTAAATTCCTCTGCTGAGAGTGCTCAAAACATTTTAGTGTTCTAATATATGCTTATGGAAAACAACACTGGAAGATTTATCAATAAAAAATTATAACTGATGCCTCTCGTGTTAGGATGCTGCTTCTTTTCACAGGCTAACTGCAGTTCTTCTTTAGACACAGCAGCATAAATTTATGTCACTGATTTTGTGTCTTGTCCCTTTTACTAAAACAGTATAATAAATTAATAACTTTTGAATTTTGCTGAGCTGTCATAGTATGTCTGACAGAACCTCTGCTAACAGCAGAGGAGAACGGGTCTGGGGAGCTGGAAGGGGAGAACTTGGTTAGGCCAACAGTTACAGATGAGAGGCTTAGGCCTTTCACTAAAAAAAAAAAATAACAAAGAAAGCATATAATAAAAATTTCTCCCTGTCCTTTGTGTCTTTCTGGAGCATGTCTTTTTCTCCAGTATCGGTTTCAGCTGTGGAATTTTTAATTGTCTGGGTTCAGCAAGCTCTGCAAACCTTTCCAGTCTGGTGGACATCCTTCTGGCTGATACTTTCGAGACCTGATGGCTATTCTGAGCAGACTGCTGCAGGCCTCCGTGTTCAGATCTCTTTCTTGTACCACTGTTCTTCCTTTCACTCTGGAAGTTACCTCTCATCTTCCTGTCCTGTTTAACTGCTGTCAGGTAAGGTCCAATCTTCCCTTCAGAAGACTTCACCTGCCCCACAGTGAAGCAGGCAGGACAAGGCTTTCCCATCTCCTCCCCAGTCACAACCTTTTCACACAGTACCACTCCATTGATTACAGGGTTGAAGAGAACTAATCAAAACCTATTGTTAAGCTGAGGATACCAATAGATCAGCTTTTCAATGGGCATCCTGATATTTCATCCATTCCAGGTTTTTGGCATTACATTGCAGTCACATGCAGCCTGTAGCCTCCAGAAATCAAACACAAAAGTGGGCATTACAATCAGGCTTTCTAAGTAAAATCTGTAGGCTACTCAGTCTCTGTGAGATCTTTCAAAGTCATCTAACTGAAACGTTCATCTGTTGTTCTTCCTCCATCACATCCTATGATTATTTTTAGACTTCAAAGTGGCCATCCTGCACTGCAGTTCTGTTAAGCAGGAACTTGCCACTCGAGAAGGTTATTTGATTTCCATTGAACGAAACAAGAGGCCTAGGATTCAGTGTAAGACATTAACCACAGAATGCTCTGAATAAATAGCGATACAAAAGCATACAGTACTGTCCTGGTCTACACAGAGGGATGATCAGCTTCCGTTATGACCAGAGATTCTGGAATTAAATTTTTCATATCCCTGTTGCTCTACTCTGGATCACACTTCCGCTAAAAGTGGATAATCCAGGTGTTCTCCACAGACCAACTGTTGTTCCATTCTCTTCTTTGAAGTGGATAAAACACGGGGTTCGGTCACCGGCTCTTGACAAAATACTGGTCATCTGTTCAGTAAATCAAGTTATTTCCAGGTGATGTGTGAATAGATTGAGATGAGATGTATGATATGCTTCCTTGAGAAATCCATACTTCATAGCACAAAATACCCTCTCTCCAAACTTTCTATACAATTTCTTTGTGTCCCAAGCACTTTCAGATCTAAAGTTTCTCTATGTAAGTAAAGCAAAAATGCTCAAGGTTTGAACGTTTTAAATCATTCTCTCCATTCTGATTATAGAAATAACTTAGTTTGAGTAACTGAACCCAGAAAAAAAAAAACTAATCCAAATGCTACGGCTGGAATACATACATATTTCTCCTCATTGCCAAAATAGATTATTTAATACATGGATTTAGCAAATGGACTTAACACCCACAGGATTACTAGAATAATTTATCTTTGGAATGAGAGTGCTAGGATATCACAAGTCTTTAGCTCAAGGAAATGAATTACTGACATGCAACAAAACAGATTGTCTCATAATGCTGAATTGCTCACAAAACGCAAAGATAAGCCCTCAAGTTTCTTGTTAAAAATGAAAGATGTTCAGTGTTTTTTACTGCTTAGTGTTAGTTCTTACACTAATCTTGAAGAAAATTCCTGATAGGATTTGCAGCTTGCAAACTCTGTTCTCAGCTATGCTGTTAGTATTTATAAAACATGCCAAGAGCGATCTTTGTGACTGTGGATCCTTAATGAACAGACTGATAAGGAATGTGTAGCCTCATGCTGAAGATCCCTGGGTAAAATAAGACCTCTCAGGCATGCTGGCATGAGACGAGGAGAAATGCCAGAATACTAATTCTCTGGTGCAAGGCTTCTTGTTCTGACACTTCTGCTAAGATGTGGCTGGGCACTGGATCCTGGAGATGGTAAGGACACTTTTCACATAAAAATATCTTTTTATTCTGCTGAAAGGTGGGCATTGCATTGAATTAAACGGAATACGATGAGCGCTTTCTCTGTTCCTGGCATAGCATACCTAGTCTGGGTAATTGTGGTTTATCTGGGTAAGATGTGTCTTTCAGGGATTTCAGCTATCACTCCAGATGAGAAGTGCTAAAAATGGTAGAGTAGGAAATGAGCTGGGGATTATTTCTAGGGAAAAGCCAATGATAAGCCTAACAAATAAAAGACTAAATAACCTGCTAATATGTAAGGTACATTGGGCCAATTACCGGTTGGCTCTTGCAAAGGCGAAACAGAAGTGAGTCAACCTTCGTGTCTGTTGCTGTTCAGAATCTCCTTGTATCTCAGGCTATCTATGAATGGCTGAGATGGCCTTGCTGTCTTCTGATCCTGTCCTTTTGTTTGGAGACTAATTTTTGCAATGCTTGATACAGTTATTATTTGACTCACAGCAGAGCAAAAAGAAATTACTTCTACTTGGGAAGTTTCAACACTGGATTTTGAACTCGGGAATGTCTGTACTTTGCTCTGATCATACTTAAATAGCTGCCCACTGAGTAAAAGTTACAGTCTCGCAAAGAAAAGTGAAAAGGGAGGGCAAAATCAGCTCGAGATTAGAGACAGCTAACACAGAGCACTTTTAGGTTTAAAGAGGAACAGTTCTTGAGTGTGCATGAGATTTTTATGGCTAATCAAATTCCTCCTATCTCCACAGCAAATGTCAGAGAAAGATATGTAAGCAGCAGGTCCTGGCCGAGGAGGTGACATTCAGGATGCCCTTTCCATCACATGCCAAAGCAGCAGAATAGCTTCAGTTACAGAACAGGTGAGTGGGATGGACAGGCTCTGATGGCAATGGAAGGGAAAGGAAAAGGCAAAAAGAGTTGGAGAATGGCATGAAAGGAGAAAAATTGAGGACAGCAATAAAAACTAAAATTACCAGACACTTGATTAATTGGCTTGTTTCTCTGTTGACAGTACACACATGAGAGAAGTAGAGAGAGGCTACACTATGGAGACAGATCTGTTTTGATTTTCACAGAATCACAGAATGGTAGGGGTTGGAAGGGACCTCTGGAGATCACTTAGTCCAACTCCCCTGCTAAAGCCGGTTGGCCTAGAACAGGTCACGCAGGATCACGTCCAGGCAGATTTTTAATATCTCCAGAGAAGGAGACTCCACAACCTCTCTGGGCAGCTTGTTCCAGGCTCAAAGTAAAGAATGTTCAGGCGTAATATTTTCACAACTAGCTTTTTGTTGCTGTAAGTGGATGTTACAATTACATCCAAAATTTTTTTACCTGCTTTCTTCACAAAACAAGAAAGACTTCTGAATATCAAAACTATTTAAATTACACAAGGCATTCTCAAGTGCAGAAACAGTTTGCAGTATTGATACCATGTGAGATGTTTTCTATTGGCAATTCCCATATTCATTACTTACATTGAAAAAAAGATTTTTAAAACTTTCTTTCAGTTTGGAGAATAATAGGATAACACCTTTCACTGGAGGACAGGATATATTGCTGTTCATGCAAAATTAGCCTAGTTTAATATTAGCCTAACCAGCTAAATGTGTGATGACCACTTCTTTTGGTCAATGCCATGCCAGGCAGCACAGATCAGTCTCTTCAGTTCCCTGACAAATCCTTCCAGTTGGCCATGTATTTCTGAAGCAGGGTGCCTCATAAGTTCTCAGAGCCCTTTGGTCTTTGGGATCCGATTCTAAAGCCTTCTTGTGTATTGAACTGTATTTCTCCCCGTAGTACTGTGCTGATGTTGGGGCTGTGCTGCTGGCATGCTGGGCCCAGATGGGTACCTGTTCTGTGGGAGGTGTAAGAGCACTGTCACGGGACCTGAGCAGCAAAGCTCAGGTGCTAGGTGATTTCCTCCTTGCCTGAGGTGTGATGGGGAGCTCACAGTGTGAACGTTGAATTTTACTTTATTGACAAAGAGTGTCTGACAGGAAATATTTCCAACCATTTGTGCTACTATTACTGGAATACTGCTTTTGTGCTCCAGAGATCCCCTGCCAATCTCCTGCTGTCCATATAGGACAGAAGTACTATTTAAGCCCATTAACTCATTAACTGCATCTATTTTAAACCTTTGTCTGAGAAATCTTTATGGCCATTATGGACCAACATTTTTTTTAGGACCTTTGCACTAGTACTGATCAGATGACAGACAGCTTCACTCTAAAATTAGTGCATCAGTGCAAAGCAACCCCTGACCACCACACATAGCAGATAAGCATAACTCAAGAAAAAGAAATCTTCAGTTTCTCACTGGTGTTCTACACATGTCCTGACAGTGTAACCTATTGGATCCTCAATAAAGCTGCACTGAAATTCAAGCACAGGATAATATGTAGGACTAGAATAATCTGTCTAAAGATGGCTTCAGGAAGAGCACAACTTGACTGAGATTATTAGGTCAGATTGAAAATTACAGCAAGTTGCAAGGATTCTAAAAAAAATCAGCACAATAAAACCTCCTGTAAGAGTGATGTGAGTTTAAAATCCTAAAGAATATGATAATTTTCAAGTAAGGCAGATCATATATTGAAGGTATTTCTAATTTACAGTAAATTTTTTTATGATTTTATTTTGTTCAAAATATATTTTCCAAAGTAAAGGTACCGTTTTTCTTATTCATGTAATTACCAGTCCAACCCACTGAAATGTGAATCACTTCCTACAACAGAAAATTTCTAGGTCTGCAACAATAACACCAATACAGAAAAAAAAAAATGCCTAGAAATTTTCACAAATACCAAAATGTCCTTTTTTTAATGTTGAATTCTGATGTTACAATCCCCACTTCCTTTCCTTCTTAGTTCAACAGCTATAAACCATACATTTCTCTATCTCATCTAATCTTCCCAAAAGTACCTTGTTTCTCTTCATTAAACTTCCTTCTGAAAACTTGAGACAATTTCTCCAATTTCACAGAGATACTTTTAATTCTGATGCCATTTTGCCCTGCCAAAGTGCTTGGATGCTCGTCTCCCACAAGCTCTCAGGCCCTACACAAAGTCTGCAATGTAACAACCATACAAGGTAATCACAGCAGGTAAGCATCATCATCACAGTGTGGTTACAACAGCAGCTCATGTGACAGCTCTATGGTGTGGTTCCAAAGAGTGGCACTGAACACCCCTGCTTTAAAAGCCAACAGAAATAGCAGGATGGGATGCCCAAGTGCTCTTTATTGGTCACTGTGTATTTTATCCCAGACCCTTCTGCCCCTGGAGATCTGGAGGTCTGGCAGGCTTATGCTGGGACAGCCTGTTAACCACCTCAGTAGCTGTATCATGAAGGAAATGTCACGTTCTGGCCACAGACTCCTCCTTGGAAAGGGGTTCTGCAGAGCCAAGGGCATGAAGTGCAACTCACCTAAATAAGGCAAGTATCTGATCTTGGCCTTCCAAAGCCCTCTCCTGCAGTCATGGCTAGCTCACTGCCACAGGCCAGGGCATGAAGTAGAGGAAAGATTTCCCCCCTGTCAGCAAGAGGAAGGAGACGATTTTAGGGCACTGCAGCTGAAGGGCACTTGTGTGCCTGCAGCCTCGGCTGCACAGGAACTCCCAGAATGGACCGTCCCCTTTGGGACAGGGACAGCATCTTTGAGGGTGGATGTCGCTCAGCTCCTGCCTCACCTGGGGTCCACACATGTTGCCGTGGTGCAATCAGCATTCATTGCATGGGGAGTCTTTGAGCATGTCTTCCTGAATGCTTAATGTCAAACAGGAAAATGCTGTTGAAGTAAACCTCCCTGTTGTCCCACACTTTGGTTTGCATGACAGGTGTGCTCCAGGGGCACATCCAATGTGCTCCCACCTCAGACTGGCCTTCAGCTCACGGAACTCCCACCCTTTCCCCCTGAAACTCATTTAGTCTAGGTGCCAGGTCCTCAGCCCTTGCTGTTCTGCCCCACTGATCTCCCATCATGCTGCTCTACTTGCTAAGGAAGAGACAGCCTGTGTTTCAAGTGTGTGTTAGTGGCTGACCCTGCCTCTCACAGCAACCCTGTCTCCCAGGGAGCTGGTCCTGCTGACATGCCACAGAGAGAAAGGGGATTGATCTTGCCCCAGCCCAGGCTTCCTCTGCAAGAGGAAACCTCAGGACAGGAGAGGCAGACAAGGGAGGTGAGGGGCAGGATTTCTTCTTCCCACTGGAGCCCTTCTCTGCTTTTGTGTTTGAACAGTGAGGGTCTGGCTGGACTTTGTTGGATTCATGGTGCCGTTTTCAAATCCACTTTATGGGGAAGACTATTGTGATTACTTGTGTGCTTTGAGGTAGCATAAATGTAGACTATGGGAATGACTCACCTACGCTTTAGGCTGCAAAGGTTTTGTCTGTTGCCCTTGCTGGCCTAAGACACTAGGAGGTCATTGTCTGCGGAGGCCGGATCTCGCAGTCACCCTGAGATGAGTGAGGGTGACCTGGAGCCCCCGACCTCTCCTTATACCTGCGCTGTGAAGCTCCAGCCAGATCACAGCTGTCAAAAGCGCTGCTGACGCACCTGGTTCAAATTGAACTTTGATGTGATTCAGTGACCACACGTGGGTCAGGAAGGTTCAGCAGCTTTAAAAGCACTCACTTTTCAGGGAGACCTCGCTGCGGGCCTCCAGCAGAGCAGCCGCCCCGAGCCAGGCCCACCTTGGTGGCTCCATGCTGCCCCCCGCTGGCAGGGGGTGCGTGGAGCAGTGGGCCCGGCCGGCGGCTGCCTGGCTGAGCTCCCTGGGACCGACAGGAGCCTGCTGGAGCCCCAAGCCGAGAAGAGAGCCGAGGGGGCCTGTGCCCCCATAGCAACAGCCCAAATGGCAAGGCAGCAGGCCCAGGCACCGTCCCGACTGATGTCTCTGGGCCTGGGTTTCTGCTGCCTGATTGCCTGTGGTGACTGCAGCAGGCAGCCACGTCGGCTTCACTGACTTCTCCAAAGGGCTGGTGGCATCAGGCTGCAGGCAGAGCTGGCTCTCCATAACCATCATGGGGCAGCCAACAGCCCAGCCAGAGGGTTTTCTCTTGCAGCCCTGCTACTCCAGTAGCCCTTGAGGGATCTCTGGTGTACAGCCCTGCTACCTTCCCTCGGTGGGTGCTGTCAAAGCACAGACTGAGCAAAGGGACACGGTTTTCTGCAATGCTGCTCAGCCTTGGAGCAAGTCTTGCCTCTGTCTTCATCTTCACCCAGACAGGGACACAGGGGGAGGCAGCTGCAAAATCGTGCACATTCAGAGCTTCAGCCCACCCTGCCCTTTTCATTTGTTGGTGCTCAAGAGAAGTGATGCCCTCAACCACCCCAAACTGAGCCCCACCTGACTGCTGGAAGTACCTGGGCAGATGCTGGCCTCCCCATGGGACAGCACGTCCCAGGAGGGCACGGAGAGCACCCAGGCACTGGCTTGGCACAGGGCCATTGCACGGACTTCAGAGGGGCCACTCTTGATTTAGACCCTGACCAGGGAGAGCACACTCGGGCCTGCTTCTGATTTTTAACATTTCAGCTGAGAAAGGAGATGTGTCGGAGCAAGTCTCTCTGGGGTAAGAATAGCATCTGCCGTCTTAGGACACAACACAGTTGTCCAGCTCCTACGTGGCAGCACGTTGTGCTGAGATATAGAAGGCAACCTACCCGCCAAGGAATGTCTTCGAGCGCTATTAGTGGAAGCGTATCATCTACACCAGCAGGCATGACCCCGCACAGGAGTCTTGCAAGAGCAGGGCTATTTTGAGCTTTGGACACTGAGGATGAAGGGAGACAAACGACAGGCTGATCCTCCCGGCAGGGGACACCTCCAAAGCTCTCTGCAGCCTTGTCTCCTCCTCTGGGAACGACTCTTGTGAAGGCGGATGGGCGATTTGGTGGGACCTCAGAGCCAAGGAGGCGGGGGCCAGGAGGGAGCTGTGAATTGGCCAGGGGCGCAAGGCCAGGCCTCAGTCCCGCCAGCTCTGCCCAGCCGTGCTTATGAGGGTGTGCACCTGTCCCCGAGCTTAGGGCGTGCAGCTGCCTGCTTTATTTTCAACCGTATCGCCCAGAGCTAGAGAGGGGGCATGCAACTGCGTGCGAGTGAAACACGCAGGAGGCTAGAGGAAGAAAGAGCTGACTTTGCAAAACGAAGTCTAAAGAAGGCTACGATAGGTCAGAGCAGACACCGTTACACCTGTGATGTGAGAGCTCTTCTTCAGCGACTTGCCTGCCCTTTCCCACCTATGGCCTTTGTGACAGTTCTTTTGTACAAGTCATCAAAGAAACTACCTCCAGGTGTTACACGTACCAGAGTGGCCAGGAGCCTTTGGCTTGCTCACTCCTCTTCACGCCCGCCACCTTCTCTCTTCCCTGTGCCTGGCTTTGTGGGCTGTATTCCTTCATTCTGATGACACATCCTCAAGCTTCCACAGCGGAGGCAGTGTGAGGCAAGGGTGGGTGCAGGCTCTGTAAAGCAGGATTTCGGAGAGTCTCAGAAGTTTGTGCTTGTACAAGCCGTTACTGCTCACAGGGATACTCATGGACGTTGTGTTTCACCTAGACTCTACCCAGCCCCACCTGAAGCTTTGGAGATGCCTGCAGGTATGGCTAGAGATTCTTAAGCCCCGCAAGAGGAGCAGTCAGCTCATAGGTGGGTTTGGGTGGGCAAGGCTCACCACGAGAGACCCTGACTGTGGTGGTAGACCAATGCACGCTGTCAGGCAAGGAGAAAGACTACAGGGGATGAGGAGGGTTGAACAAGGTTGGGAGTCTGCTAGGGAGCCACGGGCAAAAGTTGTGCAGTGCCATGAGAAGGGAGGACTAGTCTGGCATCTCTGCAAGGTGTTGGGTAGCTTTCTTAAGGTCCTTGTGATTAAAAGCTGAGGTCTGCTCCTAAAGAACCGTCTCCTGTTGCTCTCCTCAGACAGCACTGACAGAGGTTCTGCTTGCCAGTGCCCACTAGTGACACTGGAAGGCAGGCCAGCCTTCCTTGTGAGAGCTGCTGTGCTGGTGAGGCTGCACTTGGGAGCCAGGTAAGCTGAGAACCCTGTGGCTATTGCTGTCAGAGGCGTACAGCCGTGGAGCTGTTGTTTGCAACTTGCCAGAAGTGTGAGCCTCTTTTTGGAGACTGAGCCACTGGCATTGACTTCTGCAAGCTTAGACCAAGCAGACAGTACCACGGAATCACAGAACCGTTTAGGTTGGAAAAGACCTTCGAGTCCAACCGTTAACCCAGCACTGCCAAATCCACCACTAAACCATGTCCCAAAGCACTACATGTCTTTTAAATACCTCTAGGGGTGGTGACTCAACCACTTCCCTGGGAAGGCTGTTCCAGTCCTTGATAACCCTTTCAGTGAAGGAACTTTTCCTAATATCCAATCCAAACCTCCCCTGGTGCAACTTGAGGCCATTTCCTCTCGTCCTGTCACTTGTTACTTGGGAGAAGAGGCTGACTCCCACCTCGCTACAACCTCCTTTCAGTCCTTACCACTTCCCATCACCGCAAGGAATTCCGCTGGCAAGCTCTCCCTTGGAAACATGGTAAGCAAATCAAAGTGGAAAGCACGCAGGGACTACCTGCCTCAGGCTTGGGCACAATCATTTTCTGCACAGCCTGCGTCCCTTCAGCCCACAATACCAGCCCCACTCCCATCCTTGCGGCCCTGCTAGGCTCAGTGCTCCATGGAGGACCCACCTCTGCCTTTGAATACTAGCGCTTGTAGAGTAGACAGAGGTGGAAAGCTCTGGACTGCCACAAGCTTTCAACGTCCATACATATCCTGGCCTCAGCTCCTGGGTCTGCTGCTTCTCTCCTTTTAGTGCCAGCTGCACTTCCCTCCTCAGCTGCTGCTAATGCGTTTCTCACGCACTTCACATATTGGTCTGCATCGAGGGCTCCTGCAGCCTGCAGTCAGCCGGGGCGACTGGCAGCGAATGCTTCCGACAGGAGAAGAGCTGAAACAGTGGGTGCAGTTGTGTAAGTGGATGCTGCTGAAAGGATTTCCAGATTAACTTAATAGCCCTCAGTTACCGCTAACCTGTGTTTGATTTGCTGTATACACAGCCCTGCAGTCTTTGAGGTTTCTGAGAAAATCCCCCAAAGCTGTGTGGTCTCCCTGAAAATAAGGGACAGAAGTTACCTGGAAGCCAAGAGCTGTCGGTTCTATGAAAACATCAGCTTAGGCAGACATCTGTGGGCTTGTCTTTAACACATCTTGGGCTGTCTGTGTGCCTTGCACCCAAACTAGAGGCAAGGCTTAATGTGTCGGAATACTCCAGCTGAGACGGCTGATAGAGCACGTGAGACTTCGCAGCTGTACGTGCCCACTGTGCCTCTGCTCTTCAGATCAGGGTCTGAATGAAGGAAAAAGTGTTTGACAATTTCTCCCATCCCTTCCGCCCTCATCCCCTTCCTTTCCTCCCCCAAATGTATTGTCCATTTTGCCTGTAGGTAGGCCAAGAGCAAGGTACAGGTATGCGAGGAAGGAACGGACGGGTATACCCATCAGCTTTCTTCCTTTCTCTCGCCTGAGGCAATGCCACAAGCAGCCTGTTGTGCAGAGGTGACAAGGCTGACCTTTGAGGCGGTGTGTTGAGGAGGTGTGTTGGTGCCATGAGGTGTGAAAGAGGTGGGCCCTAAGGGGCTCTCCTGCCAGCATGTGGCCCCAGGCAGGGCTCAGCATTTTGTCCACTGCAGAGAAACTAGGAGCAGGTGGTGGGAGCAGCTGAGGGCATCTAGGGTAAGAGAGACGGCACAGCTTGGGGCACTGGCGATGTGCCGTAACAGTGTTCTGTGTGCCGAAAGTCATCTCGGCCGAGGAGCTGTCGCTCCTTCATGGTGCGGTGTGCTGTGACTTGTGAGAACTTACTCAGAGGCTGATGTTTAGTGTTTGTGACTGCCAGGATCACAAACAAAAGCAGGGAAAGGAAAAAGGAAAGGGATCACCCTCTCTTGCCTGTCCCATGGGAAGTAAGCTGTGCTGAAAGGACAAGAGTTAAGAGTATGTGAGGGCAGGAGCAGGGCAAGGAACTGCTGGAGACAGAAGAGAGCATAGGCTGGACTACCAGTAGTCTCCACAGGAATGGCCAGCCTCTAAGTTTGTGGGTCCTCCATCCAGAGTTTGCATGAGCTTCTCCCTTCACCCAGGAAGGAAAAGTAAAAAAACTTGTTCTGCAATGCAATATCCCAAGCTTGATCAGAAAAAAGAACAAAAAACAAACAAAAAAAAACCCCACACCCAACCAAAACCAAACACAAAGAAGGCACTGTTCGGAGTGCATATGCAGAGGAATCTATGGTCTTTATTCTCTAGACATTGAGGTGGGTACAAAGACTAACTATAGGAGAAAGTGATTGAGAGGTTCACATTTTGTGCAGCCCTCAGGTCACTTTGCTGCCTCATGACATCCTCACTCTTCCTCTCCTATCTTCTTGCTGTGAAACTCCCGGCTCTTCACTCGGAGCTTGTTGACCTGCGACTCTGCAATGTCAGCCCGCTCCTCGGCTTCCTCCAGCTCGTGCTGGATCTTGCGGAACTTGGAGAGGTTGACATTGGACAGCTCCTCCTGTGTGGGGAGAGGGAGTCGGTGATGAGGAGCCCAGGGCAGGGGTTTCACTCCTCCTGTGCCTCAGCCTTACTCAGTTGTAGCTGTTCCCCAGGGGAAAGCACAGACCTTTTATCTTCCACCTGCCACCACTGACCCAGAAACCTCACACAGATCTTCTTATCCTCCCTTATTAGAGTATCCCATCCAAACCAACTAAAACAGATTTTGGATTGTTATCTCAGTTCTGCCCCCTGGAATGTGCAAAGAGGGATGGACAGTGCAGCATTTTCTGTTATTAGCTGTCAAGAAAATGCTGTTTGGGCTGCAGTTTGTTATCCTTTACACCAAAAGGTAAGGGCTAAGAAAGAGCAGTAGCATCAAGAAAGAACCTTTCCCCTCCCCAAAGGTGAATTTATATGGTATCCTCAGGGAGGACATAGTTGTGCCCTCCTGCCACTCCCCACTGGGTGAGCATAGCTTCTCTTTTTTATCCAGCACTGTCAGGTAGCTGCCTATATCCTTCTTCTTCTTCTGTAGCTGTACAACACTCCCCAAAATCCACCCTCCTCTTCCAGTCACTGTCTGCATATATGTCATTACTGTCTTATGAATAAAGTTGCTTTGCAGAAGAAAGTGAAACTATTTCCACTTCAGTAGATGAGCTAAGCATTTCTGTCTCCTGTTTTGGCTCAGTGTCCCAGATCTGCACTCTCTGATATAAGGTGAAGAACTTTAAGGAGAGGAGTCAGTCAGCACCTGTACATCTCCCTCTCACAAATCATTTACTCCTCATAGTACAGCAAAACGTGTCTATACTGGACTATGAAGGAAGGAACCTGACTCAAAAATTTATCAGCTGAGAGACTGGTAGTGAGCTGTGTCTGTCAGTCTGTCCTCCTGTATACAAAAGATTGCAGGATATCCCTTAGTTTATCCCTGACAGGAGCATGACCAAAATGAAGCAATGTCAGCCATACTCTCAGGATTATATTCCTAGGGTAATTAAATTACTTATGGGTAAACCATTGTTGCAAGATTTGCAAGGAGGAGTTTCTACTAGGCATACACTAAACTATTCCAAGATGACTGACCTTCCTTTCTCTGCACTTGAAGTCCATCATTGTTCACCAGTTTTTACACTTTCCAAAAAACTTGTAGTCATATCCCATATGACTTCTATTCCTCCTCAGAAAGTAATGTTTGTTACCACTACAAGCAATACTTACAGCCTCCTCAGCTTGCCTCTTGTAGGATTTCACCTTCATTTGCAGCTTGTCCACCAGATCCTGCAGCCTGAGAATATTCTTACGGTCTTCCTCAGACTACAGTGGTTGGCAAACAGGAAAGAGAGGGAATTTGTTTCCCCAACGTGTGAGTTAGCACTTTCCCTTGGCAATCAAGTGCAAAAATTTTTACTTCCTCCAAGAGGCTGTGTCAGCCCAAGGAGGCCTCCTGCCTTACCTGGTAGGTCAGCTCCTTCACCCTCCTCTCGTACTTGCGCACACCCTTCACGGCTTCAGCGCTGCGCTTCTGCTCAGCATCAACCTCCCCTTCCAGCTCCCGCACCTGCAGCGAGAAGCCCATCTTTGCAGCTTCCCTGGTGTCTCTCCAAGGGACATGCTCACTCGTGCACAAATACCAGCCCTACGCACTCTGGCCTCCAGCTTCTGGATTTGCTTCTTGCCTCCCTTCAGCGCCAACTGCTCAGCCTCATCCAGACGAAGCTGCAGGTCCTTCACCGTCTGGTCCAGGTTCTTCTTCATCCTCTCCAGGTGAGCGCTGGTGTCCTGCTCCTTCTTCAGCTCTTCTGCCATCATGGCTGCCTGAAAAGCAAAAGGTCAAAGCCATTTTGCTGGGGGTGGGGATATTTTGAGGAGAATACATCCACCACCCAGGAGCCCCCAACTCACATCTGTGATGGCCTTCTTGGCCTTCTCTTCAGCATTGCGGGCTTCCTGGATTGTGTCCTCCATTTCACTCTGAATTTGGGCAATGTCTGTTTCCAGCTTCTTCTTGGTGTTGATCAGGCTGGTGTTCTGTGCAAAGAGAGATTGCAAGACTTGTATTCTGAGGGCTGCAATTCCAAACCTACAGCCGGAGCCAAGTCTTTGCTCTTCAAGATTGCAATTCAGAATCTGAATTTCTTTTTTAAACGGTTGTTTACAAAATGTCAGTCGTGAGCTCAGGTGATGGGCGCTGAACGTGCCTTTCCTTGTGGACAGCAGCAAAGAAGCCATTCCAATACACCCCATCCTCTGGTATGTAGCAGCCCTCTGTGTTCGTGAAGTGTCCACACAACTGCTTTTGCACCATGCCCTTACCTGGGTATGGAGGAGCTGCACACGTTCCGTGGCGTCCAGAAGCTCCTGCTCAGCCACTTTCCTTGACCGCTCCGTCTGCTCCAGGGCTGCCCGTAGCTCCTCAATTTCAGCCTGCAGCAGGTTTGCTCTGCGCTCCACCATGGCCACCTGCTCCTTCAGGTCCTCCTGTGTCCTGAGAGCATCGTCCAAGTGTATCTGGGTGTCCTGAAAAAGAGACCGGGGAAATTAAAAGGCGGTAGCGGGCACTTGGGTGCCAAAAATGTCAGGGAAGACTTTTCTCTTTCTGTAGCTTTACTGAACAGACCTTGAGCACTGCCTGAGTGTTTCTCAGGTTCTTTTGTGCCTCAGCAGCCACGCGGTTGGCATGGCTCAGCTGGATCTCCATTTCATTCAGGTCTCCCTCCATCTTCTTCTTCAGCCGCAGGGCTTCATTCCTGCTCCTGATCTCAGCGTCCAGGCTGCTCTGCAAGGACTCCACAATTCTGAGGTGGTTTCTCTTCATCTGGTCGATCTCCTCATCTTTCTCTGCTATCTTCCTGTCAATCTCAGACTTCACCTGGTTGAGCTCAAGCTGGAGGCGCAGGATCTTCCCCTCCTCATGTTCAAGGGAGGCCTGGACAAATGGACAAAACGTTTGTAACATCGATAAAGCTACTGCATGTTTTCTGGTTAATTACAGAATATTTCAGGAAATCTAAACTGGTTGTGCTCCCCAGCTGAACAGAGCGGAACCAAGCAGTTTTTAGCCATATTTCCCCATTATTCATGTTTTTTAGTGCAGACACCACTGATTATGGGTATATACCTCAGCTTCCTCCAGAGCAGCCTGGATTTCAGACTTCTCCTGCTCAATCTGCTTCTTGACTTTCTCCAGCTCATGAATGGCCTTTCCTCCCTCTGCAATCTGCTCCGTGAGGTCGGAAATCTCCTCTGGGGGAACACAGACCAGTGGCATGGTCAGGCACAGAGCAGAATGGGAAGGGCCATGTCACACCCAGGTGACGGGCATCTTTGCCGACCCACAGGCCCAGACCCATGTGCAGCGGTGGGTAGTGGTGGATAGTGAGAAAGCCCAGCCAGGGGCCGAGGGCCAGGGACTTACGCTGCAAGTTCTTGTTCTCACGCTTCAGCGTTTCCAGGTGGTCCAAGGACTCCTCATAGGCATTCTTCATCTTAAACAGCTCCGTGCTGAGAGAGCGAGATTCCTTCTGGGAGGCTTCCAGCTCGGCCTGCGTTTCCTCATACTTCTGCTTCCATTCTGCCAGGATCTGAAGAGAAACAGGACCTCAGTATGGACGTGGCAATCAGGAGGGCATGCTCTGCCCAGGAGCCCCAAGGCTGGAGCCCAGAAGACCTTGTCAAAGTTCTTCTGCTTCTTATCCAGAGCTGCACAGGCGGCGTTTGATCGCTCCACATCAATCATCAGGTCCTCCACTTCGTTCTGCAGCCTCTGCTTTGTCTTTTCCAGGGAGGCACATTTGGCATTCACAGCTTCAACGTGTTCCTCTGCATCCTGCAGGCGTTGTGCCAGCTTCTTCCTGGGAGATGTAAACAGAGCTCACCGTTTGAACAGAAGAAGCAGTGTGCTTTTTACAAGAGCTTGCTTAATCATTTTGCAGTCTGCAGTCATACAGAGTTAAGGGCTTCCTTTATGTGATTCTTAGCCTTTGCCTTTACTGAAACACTAAACCTTCTGTAAGTTAAATATTTCCTCTTTCTGTACATTTCCCCAAAACAAATGTTTGACTTATTCCTCAGAACATCTAGGTTTGTCACTTCCAATGTCAACTTTCAATTTTCAGTTCCCCTTGTCTTCTTTGCATCCTCTCACCACTTACTTGGCCTCCTCCAGCTCCTCCGTGCGCTGAATAGCGTCCGTCTCATATTTGGTTCTCCACTGGGCCACTTCGCTGTTGGCCTTGGACAGGGCACGCTGCAGCTCCCCCTTGGCTTCCTGCTCCTCCTCGTATTGCTCCCGGAGCAAGTCACAGTCGTGGCGAGCAGACTGCAAGGCGTGGGCTAGGGCGCTCTTGGCCTATGGGGACATTGGGATTGGAACAATGAATTGCCTGTAAGACAACAGAATGGTAACTTAGGGAAAGTTGTTGAAAATTCTTTGAACCTGACATTCGAAGTCAGACCAACGAAAAAAGGTACATTGCTTCCATGTTCTGAGAAGCTTCTTATCACTTCATTCATCAGAATGTAGAGTGTTACCTCAGCAGAGATGATGGGTAAACTCTAAATGACAACTATAAAGCTGGGAAACATTGAATCCTTTTCAATATGTTCTAAAGATTCAGTTTCCCTTACATAAAAAGAATAAGAAATGCAGGTTTTTAGCTATATCTCAAACTTTTTTATATGCCATCAGTAACCCAAATAAAGACCTAAAGTTGTCCTTCCCTGTCTCATTATCCTGCTTGAAGCGATGCCCTCCTCAACTTTTCTTCCCACACTAGAGAAGGAGATGGCAAAATTTCCCGTCTAGTTTGAGAGCTCCCAAATTAAAATGACATGGCTAACGTATTCTGAATTTTTTTGAGAGTAGGAAATATCCTGAAAGGAAATGGAAACTGAATCCGAAGTCAAATGCCCTACAGGAACTACCTTTACCTTTATTTCTTCCTCTAAATGTCTCTTTAGTTCCTCAATCTGTTGAGTAAATGCCTGCTTGCCTCTGGACAGCTGAGATATCAAAGCATCTTTTTCTTCCACCTGGCGCGAATATTCACCTGAGAAATATTACAGATAGACTGCAATTTAAAAAGCGATACTAACCCAATGTGTCTTTAAAGCACTGCATAGCAGCTTACAGAATATAGAGAAAGTTGAGTAAAACATAACTCTTTTTCTTGTCACCATTGGTTACAGGTTCTCCCATTCCAGAGGGGTGTGGGGGTGTGTTACCTGCTTCTGTCTGCAGACGAGCTCTTTGAGTATTGAGGTCATTGATCATGCGCTGATGTTCCTCTTCTTTTGTCTTGATCTCACTTAGCTGATCTTCCAGTGTGCGACACATTTTTTCCAGGTTTGCCTATGTGTAAAATATATGTCAGGGAAGAGAATTATCACAATAGGCTGTTCTCATGATGAAAAATTGTTTGATTGATGAAAAATGTAATCAGAAGGTTCAAAATCACCAGGCCATGTATCATAAGGCAGCAACCTGACATAAACTCTGTACCTTGGCTTTGGAGACAGAGTCCATGTTACTGGCCAAGTCATCAATCTCCATCTTCAGCTCGCTCTTCTCCTTCTCCAGCTTCTGCTTCACGCGTTGCAGGTTGTCGATCTGCTCCCCCAGCTCCGCTGTGCTGTCCGCATGCTTCTTCCGCAGGGCGGCAGCCGTGGCTTCGTGCTGCAGCGTGGCCTCTTCGAGGTCACGGCGCATCTTCTGAAATTCCGCCTCGCGCTTCTTGTTCATCTCAATCTGAGCTGCGGTAGCTCCTCCTGCTTCTTCCAGGCGCTCACTGATCTCCTCTAGCTCCCTCGAGAGATCGGCCCGATGCTTCTCGGCTTTTGCCCGAGAGGTTCGCTCTGCCTCAATTTCCTCCTCCAGTTCCTCAATACGAGCCTGGGGAACATTAGGGACCCTTCACAGCCATGTCCTCCTCCTACCTGACCTGAGTCTGGGTGGGAGAGGGGAAGGAACAGAGACTTGCCTGCAGCTCCTTGATCTTCTTCTGTAATTGCATGCCCAGAAGTTGCTCGTCCTCGATTTTGCTCTGGATCTGGCTGATTTCAAAGTCTTTCCTTTGGGCAAAGCAAAGCACGTCAGAGCTCAAAGGAAAAAGACAAGTGCACCAGCCCAGCACTCAGGTGCCCTGCAGCCACTCTTACTTCTTCAGTTTCTCATCCAGCTGCTGCTTATCATTCTCCAAATCCATTATGCTGTCGTGGGCCAGCTTCAGGTCTCCTTCCAGTTTCCTCTTAGCTCTCTCAAGGTCCATGCGCAGTTTCTTCTCCTGCTCCAAGGACCCTTCCAGCTGAAACAAACAAGACCATCAGTGCTGGGCCAGCCCAGTTTAACTCCATACCTGTCCTGTCCTTGCTGTCTGCCTGTCTGCTTACGTCGTCCACTTGCTGCTCCAGCTTGGTCTTAGCTTTGGTCAGCGTGTTGACTTTGTCCTCTTCTGCCTGCAGGTCATCCAGTGTCTGCTGGTGGGCCTCTTGGAGGGCTTTCTTCTCTTTTGTCAGCTTCACAATCGTCTCATCCAGGGCTGCCATCTCCTCTGTGAGGTTTTTCACCTTTGAGAAGAAGGGAACAAATGCAGATAAAAAATTTTCTTTAAAATTTTATGCTGTGTAACAAAACAGAGGTCTTTCCTTGAGAGAGAGTGACATCATCTGCCTTATACCTTGTTTTCAGTGGCATGTTTTTCCTTCTCAACCTTGGCCAGTGTTAACTCAAGGTCGTCAATATCTTTCTTCAGCTCTGAACATTCATCCTCCAGCTTCCTCTTCTTGGCTGTCAGCTCAGCATTAATTTCCTCCTCGTCCTCAGCCCTTTCAGTCACCTCTTTAACTTTAGCTTCCAGCTGGATTTTGGTTTTGATGAGCTGGTCACATCTTTCCTCAGCATCAGCCAAGCTATCTGCTTCCTGGTGCAGGAACACAGATTTTCTTAGTTTGTTTTCTGAAAGCATGTGTTAAAATGTGGCCTGAAGTTGGCCTCTCCTCAAGTAACTTTTATCTTGCCTTTTTTTTTTTTTTTTTCTGTGATACATTATAGAACTTCTCGATTGGAAACAGTATTGATTCCTAATCTTTTTTCTCTCTGCTAGAAATGTCTTACAGATGTGGTAGGTGTAAGAATTTCTCATTTACCTAGAGGAGAAAAGACTTGGAGACATTTCCCTTCAAAAACACAGTATTCAATAACTTTCCTCTTGTAACTGAATCCTTCTGAATCTATTATTACATTGGGAGTAAAGGCTTTTGTATTCTTAGCAATAATTTAACAGAAAAAAAAAGCTTACTCTCTGTAAATATAGTAAGACTGCTACTTGTGGAAGTGGGGTCTTACAATTGTAAATCAGCTACCTGCATGTCTTCCTTCCACACTGTCTGGAGTGGCATATGTTTGTTTCAGCTGATCATCACATTTTCTTACTCTTTGGTGGGCTTTCGGTATAATGAATTTGTTTTTTCCCATGTGAATATGAAAGGAAAATATCTCATAAGAACATCCAATGTGATATTTATTTTTCTGCATATACTAGGGAAAACAGGTAACACAGGGTTCCCATTTTCTATGGGAATGTTCAAATAACTGGGTAATTAATTACAGTGTTCCAATTTCAGTTTAAGTAATTTAATGAGTAGATTAAGATTACTTTGTAAGGTGACATTTGAGTATTAAATACTTTTTATATATTTTTAAGCAATACCTTATTTTGTGAAGTGCTGTGTGTCTACAAGGTTCGAAGGATCATGGTGGTAAAATTATTAATATATAAGGTTGAGAGGTCTGGCTATGAAGCTATCTTTTCTAAAAGAATATTCCTTTCAACTAAAAGCTAACAGTCCATAAATGTTTACAGCTCCCAACTTCTGAGCTAAGATAATAACAGGTGTGCCACTCCTATAAGCTCCACCAACAGCCAGTCTCTCATATTGTCATGTTATTTAGCCAGACCTCTCAACCTTAAATATTAATAATTTTACCACCACAAAATGTTGTTTATAGTGGATCTACCATAGAAAATTCAGATTAGAGATGCAAAAAACTGCAATGTTAAAAAAAAATTAAACCTTCTTCTTCATTATAAATTTCATTTATGACCATGATTAATACCAGTTAAGTCTAAAACATAGAGAACTCTTTTGTGTAATTAACAACTGAGGGAAGAAGAAAACCCCCCTCAGATGGTGTAACTTTGTCTTAGAAACAAGAACTCTGTGTCTGTATATTCTTAGTCTAAGGAGAAATTTGAAGCTGTATTTCCCAATTACTGAGTGAATGATTAACCACTAGTTACTAAGCAAAGAGTGGATGACTTTGCCTGCACCTTAGTTCACAAGTACCGCTTGCAACTCTGGCTTGCATTTGCACTCCAAAATTAATTTGTTATTCTACATGAGATGGAGATATCCCCTGCAGGATTTACCTGTTTCAGAGGGAATTGGGGTTTCAGACAAAATCTGCCCTGAGAATTTCATGTTAACTAGCTATATCTGCCTTCTTCCTCTGAAGGCAAGAGCACTGACTTACACTTGGAGCTCCCCGCTTCTTTGCACTGGCTGTCAGAGTGCTCACCACCCCACTGACACACACTTGTTTCCTCAACTTCACATGCATATTATGGATAATTCATATCTGATATCAGACTTCTGGTCTTCTGTAATCTGACTTTCTGCTTCCTAAATAACCTGAAGGTATAGACTCATTTTCTGAGTCATAAATGAATGGTAATAAACTCACAGCCTGCACTTGGAGCTGCAGGTCATTTTTCTCCTGCAGCAGGACCACCATTTTCTCCTCCAGCTCCTTCCTCTTTGCCTCAGACTTTGCAAGCTCTTCCTTGGTTTTCTCAAACTCTTGTTTCATGTTGGCCATCTCCTTCTCAGATTCTGCACTCTTCAGCAAGGGCTTGATTTTGAAGAACAGCTTCATCCAGGGCCAGTGCTTGACGTTCATGAATGCACGAATATTGTACTGGATGCAGAAAATGGACTCTCTGAAAGGTAAGTCATAGTAATTTTAAATATTTAGACCATAATGACACATAAGCCAGATACAGTGAACCTTATTTGAAGAAATGTCTACCTCCTCTCCACCATTCTCTGGTACTCCACTCTCATCAGGAAGCCCCTGCATCTGGCCTGTGTGCGAGTGATGAGCTGCGCCAGCTTCTCATCCCTCATCTCCTCCAGCAGTCCCAGCAGCCCAGCTTTGAAGAACACCTTGAGAAAGGGAATGTTGCCGCACATCACTGTCAGGTAGAGCAAAGCAGAGACATGCAGTGAGTGAGTCAAGGAGGGCTTGTACCTTGGTGTGACCAAATTTGTACTGGGTGTGGTCCACATCGATTGACCCGAGAAGCTTCTCAGAAGCCTTCTTGCTATCAATGAACTGTCCCTCTGGGATGGCACTGGCATTAAGCACCTTGTATCTGTGAAAAGAGCAAGAGGAAGATAAGGCTCTTTTTTCCCAACCAACAGACAGCAGCAACTCAACACCACCAGTTCATATATAGCTATATATATATAACAGTCCAGCCTGAATGAATCTATATGAATGCAATACCATTGCTTTTAATGACACTGAGAAGTGCAGTGCTCTTACCTCTGTTTGAAGTCAGCATAGAGGACTCTGCTGGGGAAACCTTTCCTGCAGATTCTGATGCCTTCCAGCACACCATTACACCGCAGCTGGTGAAGTACCAGTTCATGCTCCATGGCACCTAACAATTCAGAGCACAAATGAATGCCACAGTTTCCAGTGCAGAGGGCAATGGTTGTACCAGAGGAAGTTCCCTTTCAGCTTGAGCGTCTTACCAGGTGTTTTTGTTTCATTGGGGATAATGCAACGGACAAAATGGGGGTGAGTGCTCCGTAGATTCGTCATCAGCTTGTTTAAATTCTCCTAGAGGGACCAGTTAGTAAAATGAGACAATTTAAAACCACAGAAACAAATATTTATTATATTTGAAGATATTGAACACCATTTTTAAAGACTAAAATACTACTATGTTGCTACTGATCCACTGGAAACTTAATATACAATTTCACACTTTCACACAAATAACTTTTATATTTTATATATTCTGTCTTCTAAAGTAAATCTACTTAAGTTTAAAAAGCGAGTTTCAGTTCCCCAACATATCAACCTCGCAGAAAAACTAGTCTGACCCAAAGACATAAAAATATGAAGATCTGAATAATATCCTCTCTAAACAAAACAAACAAGAAAAAGTGTTAGATTTTCATGATCTTTGAAGACTGAATGCTTGTTTTTGAACACGACATATTAGCATACTGAAATTGACCCTGGAAAACTTGATGTGGAATTTCCAAAGGATTTTAACACTGTTACAGCAATCCAAAACAGTCCTTTCAAATCTAATATTAGCTCACCCCCTTTCTTCATATTACAAAGAGATAAAAAAGGCATTACTGTACCCGGAACAGAGCTGAGACAGTCTGGAAAGAAGAACCCTTCTTCTTGCCACCCTTTTTGCCACCACCACCCTCTGCAAATGGAAAAAAAAAAAAAAAAAAAAATTAAAACAAGGATGTTGTAAATTGGCGACTACAGAACACAAAACAACTTTAAATGTCCAGTGTTTACTGCTTTCATTCTGTGTCAACATTGTCCTACATTAAAAATACAATTTTCAGAGAGCTGACCTGCATCTGCTCCACCATAGTTGGCAAAGAGTAAGGCCAGTGTCTTCACGGATGACTTCTGGTACAACCCAATGACAGTTTCATTCAGAGGGTCTTTGTTCTTCTCAAGCCAGCCAGAGATGTTGTAGTCCACCGTGCCAGCATAGTGCACCAGGGAGAAGTGGGCCTCAGCCTTGCCTTTGGCAGGCTTGGGCTTCTGGAAGTTGCTGGACTTGCCCAGGTGCTGGTCATAGAGCTTGTTCTTGAAAGAGGTGTCAGTTGCCTTGGGGAACATGCACTCCTCTTCCAGGATGGAGAAGATGCCCATGGGCTGGGAGATATTACAACAGACCAGAGGGAGAAACAAATTAGAAAAGAGATGTCCCTTGGTTGGAAAGTTGCTGGAGTCAGAAGAGAAAGCTGTTCCCATGAATTTCATAAAAATAAGTCAGAGAAAATTAACTAAGGCTCAATATTTTTCAGTGTTGCTGTTTCATTTGAGGTCATGCAAATGCTTTCCTAATGAAAAAATTACAAATACGATATTGTGAAACACTATCATCGCCATGAAACTTCTTTACTGATGGGTACTTACAGAACATGACATCTTTTATGCAACTTCACTTTTTAATCTGAAAATGAATAGTCTCACGGAAAGTCCTGATATCTGAGTATGATCTCCAAAAACACTTCCACCCTGTTGCCATTTTCACAGTATATATACTTGAAAAAGCCAGAATATTCTCACGTTTCTTAAGTATGTCTCTTGGCAAGTATGGAAGATCCAACACATGATAGACTTGAACAGGAAGGATACCTTCTCAATGAGCTCAATGCAGGCAGCCAGGTCCATCCCAAAGTCAATGAACGTCCATTCAATTCCTTCCTTCTTGTACTCCTCCTGCTCCAGCACGAACATGTGGTGGTTGAAGAACTGTTGCAGTTTCTCATTGGTGAAGTTGATGCACAGCTGCTCAAAGCTGTTGAACTGCCAGACATAAAAAGACGTGCAATGTTTTCAAGATTCAGCAATAGTAAGAAGGTGTTTTCTTGGGCAATCGTAATTCACCATGGTGATACTTTAAATACAAGGCCTCTTCCTGTGTAGTTTTCCTGTGGTGTCTCTCTAGGATAGGCTTTGAATTTAGAAAAGTGAGAAGGTTTCAAACACAATGTAATTAGGAGATTAGGTTTTTTGTTTGTTTTTTTTCAGGATTAAAAAAAAAAAAAAAAGTTATTCCAAAAGCCTTGCAAATAAGTGTAGGAAGATACTAATTTCTATTAAAAATGTGTCTCAAATTTGTGTTTATTCTCAGTTGTCCTTGTATGAAAATGCTAGGAAAACCGTGTTCCTTACATCAAAGATCTCAAAGCCAGCAATGTCCAGCACACCAATGAAGTACTGTCTCGGTTGCTTGGTATCCAGCTGTTGGTTGATGCGAACAACCATCCACAAGAACATCTTCTCATAGACAGCCTTTGCCAGGGCACCAACTGCATTGTTCACCTAAAGCAGAGAAGAAAGGACCAGAGTTACCACCTAGGGTCCAAGAAGAATGCTCACATACTCTTTCAAGCCATGTATTTTCAGCCTCCAAATTTTACCTGTGACACAGTTTGACCTTTGGTCACAAATTCATTCCCAACCTTGACTCGGGGATAGCACAGGGCTTTAAGCATATCAGCTGAGTTCAGTCCCATCAGATAGGCAGCCTTGTCAGCCACTAAATACCAGAAAAGTGTGAGAGAGAAATAAATATTGGACAATTCCTAAAATTTGACCCCTGAGGGACTGTCTAAAAAGTAACAGCAATGTTCACTGTTACAGAGTTGCAGAAAAATATCTGATGCAAAGCTACAAAGATAATTTGTTTGTTGTCTTCAGGATTCAGAGTCCACAGCACGTTCTGAGCTTCAGTTTCTCTAAATGTTCTTCAAGAGAACTCATTGCTTTCCTCTTTTCAGGCATGACTATGCGACTTCTCACTTTCTTTCTTGTTAGTGGATTCATCACTCAGAGGGCTGGATTGTACTTCCTGCTGTCACAGAGACTAATCAAGCACATCTCACATCAGAGTTCCCCTCAACAGATGAGGGTGAATAAGAGCACAGTCTCCCATCTTGTTAGGGCTGAATGACTTCACTACTCCACAATGCAGCAGAGCTTGCGAGATGCATTCCAACTAAAGGATGACCAGTAATGTTACAGGAATTCACCCATGCCTCCAGGCTTCCTGACAGTGTACATGAGATCTCTTATTTATTAAGTAGTCACAAATAAAATTGCAGGTATCATTAGATGAGATACATGTCTCAACTGTCACGTAGCCATTGAATAAATATCTTTTTAGTTTACACTTTTGCATATTTAAAGCCTGAAATGTGCCTAAGCCTTTTTGGTGACAATCTCTTTTGGAAAGTTTGCTGAATCTGCTGATACCTTCTGTGCCATCTGGCTCTGCCTGCTCCTCTCGTTGTTTCTGCTTGAACTTCAGGTTTCCATAGTGCATGACAGCCCCTGTCAGCTTGTAGATGGCTGTCTTCTCATCAGCGGTGAAGCCCAGGATGTCAATGGCACTCTGGCAACAGAAACAGTAAAGTAAATGTATATGTAGTGGGGCTCCGATCTACCAGATGGCCTGTTTGTTAAGTGACTTACATCTGTAGCCATCAGCTCCTCCTTGTCATCAATGCTGGGAACAGTGATTTCACCTTGACTCACAAAGTGGAAATCATAAGGGTTGGTGGTGATGAGGAGCATGTCTGAAAGCAATAAAAGGGGGAAAACAGGCTTACTTTAGCTTTCCAGATGACACAACAAGATATTGTTCAGTGATCTTCCTTCAAAAATGTTAGTGGTCTTCCTACCGATTAGCTCTGGCTTCTTGTTGGAGGTGATCTGATAAAATATGTGGTAGCTTCTTTCTGCCTTGAGCTGGAAAGTGACTCTGGACTTCTCCAGCAGATCTGACAAGGACAGTGGGACAGAGTTAGCACAAGAACTGGGGAGGGTTACAAGGAATATGATCAGGCCAGGAGAGTCTGGCAAGGAAGGTAGAAAGAGTTAAGCTCAGAAAGGCACATGGTGGCGGCAATATAGGGAGGAATGGGACCAGGCCAGGAGAGCGCCTTACAAGTTTCAATGTCAGCAGAAGCCAGTTTGCCTGTGGCCCCAAAGTGGATTCTGATGAATTTGCCCTGTTAAGGAGAAGAAGAACCACTTCAGCCTGGATGGGTTCTCCCAACATCTTCTTTACGTGCAATACTGCTAGGGCATCATTTGTCTTGAGAGGGACAGATTTTGTCTGAAGCAACAACTTACAAAACGTGAGGAGTTGTCATTCCTCACAGTCTTGGCGTTGCCGAAGGCCTCCAGCAGTGGGTTGGCGCTGATGATTTGATCCTCAAGCGTTCCCTGCAGGATGATAATTATTCAGTTACAGTGTTCAGTTACATGGGAATTACATGGGAAGCGTTTACCATGTTCTTCATGACTCACCTGCATTTTGCCTGACTGCTGCTCCTCCTTCTTCTTCTCCCCGCTCGCTGCAATTGTTGCAAAGTACTGGATGACACGCTTTGTGTTCACAGTCTTCCCTGCACCGGATTCTCCGCTGTCAAACCAACAAGAGAAGCAGAGAGCTGTGGTCAGGCAGGAGGTCCCCTGGCACCAGGCAGCCCCGCAGGGATGCGAGCAGGGGGTGTACATACGTGATCAGGATTGACTGGTTCTCACGATCTGTGAAAAGATGGAGATAGCTTTTCCTAGCATTCATGAACAAAGTACATTTTTTCAAAGTTGAGTACACGGAACTCAAAAACTATGAGTAAAGTATGAATTGAATCTTCCAGAAGATGCAGGGACAGATGACAGTGAAAAGCCCTGGGAATTCTAGTGGGTACTTTTGATGCTTCCAGCAGTACTTTAGGTATTATCAACCGGATCACTTCCAGGTAGTTTTGTAGTCTTATGCCTTTCAAGATATTATCTTCTCATCAGGCTACTTATTTCTATTTTATTAGGTAAGTACAGGTAACAAAAATATTGAGGCTGGGCTTTCACAGCAAGTAAATTCTTCTGAAGCTAGAATTTTTCTGAGTAATGTTATGGAAATTTGGAGGCATCATAAAAATCAGAAACATCTAACCGACCTCTTTTACTATTTTTCATTTCTTTTTTTTTTTTTTTTGAACCCCTATATATAGAGAAATTATGTATTCCTGAGATCACATAGACAAGGTTAATTTTTCATTTTTCTACACTGGATTTATTTTCCAGTTAGTAGCAAAAGAACAGGAAAAGAAGATCTAAAATCCTGTGCATCTTTTTTTTCAATGTGCACATAGGGAAGAGAAAATAAGAGGTGGAGGGAAGAGGAGAAAGCGAAAAGAATTTTTTTAAAGCCATTCAATTTAAATGCTAAAAGATTCATTTTTTCCTTGACATTGTTTTCTGAGGTTTATTTTTCACTATTACATGCAATTGATTTAATGTTGCAGAGATCAGTGTAGGGGTTACATAGATAATTAAAGGCTGTATGTACTTTAGACCACTCACTCATCTTTTCCATCATGAATGCTATTTGCATAATAAGCAAGTGAAGCTTATGTACCCGTTCAACGCAGAAATACTCTGTTTTACTTATTAACACTGATGATTGCAAGTTTGAATTGACTGTATACACATCACTTATAGCGTACGTGTGATATTATTGTACTTTCAGGCTGAGACTAGTTTAGTGACAAAGTTACATAAATCTATGCATAGATGTAAGATCCCATTACAGTCAGTAAAGTCTACATCAGAAAATAGGTGTTCTCTTTCCAGCAAATTTTCTCCTTCTACATTATTTTCATTAGGTCCACATCTTTATTGATTCTAATGGGAACACAGACATTTAGCTCGCACAGGTCATTACAGTTAAGTGCATTAGTCTTCCATTAATTTCACACACACAATATTTTAAGTGTTGCGCCATATTTCCAGAGAATACTTTACATTTCCCTCTACAGATAGCTAATTGCAAGAGCAGTTCAAAGGAAATCAAGCACTCACCAGTCAGCATGAACTGATAGGCGTTGTCAGAGATGGAGAAGATGTGTGGAGGGGCCTCCTGGCGCTTCTTGCCTCGGTAGGCCAACACCACCTCCGGGTTGTACACCGGCAGCCACTTGTAGGGGTTGACAGTGACGCAGAAGAGACCCGAGTAGGTCTGCAGGGAAGGGAGACAGCACGTTGGCTTCTGCTCAGCCTGGCAGAGCAGTTCCTGCTGGCTGCCCAAAGGAAGGCTGCTGCTGGTACTTACGTAGATCATCCAGGCTGCGTAACGCTCTTTGAGGTTGTACAGCACAGCGGGTTCATGGAGGTGGGTCATCATGGCCATGTCCTCGATTTTATCGTACTTGGGAGGGTTCATGGAAAAGACCTGATCGTCCTTCACGGTGAGGGTCTACCAAGGAAACAAAAGATCCATGTATTTACAAGGGTCTGCAGTGATAGGACAAGGGGTAATGGTTGGAAGCTGGGAGAGGGCAGGTTTAGACTAGATACAAGGAAGAAGTCCTTCACCCTGAGGGTGGTGAGACACTGGAAGAGGTTGCCTGAGGAAGTTGTGGATGCTCCATCCCTGGCAGTGTTCAAGACCAGGATGGATGGAGCCTTGAGCAACGTGGTCTAGTGGGAGGTGTCACTGCCATGGTAGGGGGGTTGGAACCAGATGATCTTTGAGGTCACTTCCAACCCAAACCATTCTACAATTCTGTGATTCTATGTCAGCTAAAAGCTCAGAGTGGGAATCAAACGGTGTCCT
The DNA here is from genome assembly GCF_034619465.1 of Leptosomus discolor. Classification (NCBI taxonomy): domain Eukaryota; kingdom Metazoa; phylum Chordata; class Aves; order Leptosomiformes; family Leptosomidae; genus Leptosomus; species Leptosomus discolor. The sequence continues at coordinate 18,801,770 of NC_141405.1, read as the reverse complement.
TCAGCCTTGTTTTTCACCCACCTCTCCACCTTCAGTCTTGACAGTGACCTTCCCGGATTCCCTGCTCTGGATTGTCCCTTTCACAAAGGATTCTTTAGGATGGGCCACAAAGACAGATGTCTTGGCATCAAAAGGCTTGTTCTGGGCCTCAATTCTCTCCTTTTCTGACTTTCGGAGGTAAGGAGCTGCCTCCCCGAAAACAGCCATCTCAGAGTCTGCAGAGGCCATGTCTGCACTTTATTGAAATCACGTCAGCAGAGGTGTCTGGTGGGGAAAAAAAAGGGTTCTGAGAAGAATATAAATGGTATCAGTGAGAAAACTCCTTGCTTTTTAGGTAATAAATTGCTTGCTAGTCTCCCAGAAAATCTCTTAAAAGCAACCACTGAAAGCCACTTTGATTTGAACCTAAAAGTACCCTAGTCCCACTCAAAAGCGAGACCTAGCCTTCTAAAAGATAGGCCTTCTAACAGTAAACTGAACATCTTCTGAGTATTGACTAAAGTTTTGTAGATCTCCTGGATGAGTTCTAACAAGATTTGAGGTCTTCACAGAAAAGAATCTATACCCAGAGAAAATCACTCTCTGTTCTGGTTCTTAATTATGAGTGACAACTCTTCAAGAGAGTACTTTCTTGTTAAAACCATTACTTTGTGTGCTAAAAATGAAAAATTACTTCACTTTTTAGATCTTCCCTATTTTCAACAGTCTAGCCTAAGCAAAAGTTGGCAGAAATATAAGAGAATTTATTAAGAGAACTCATGCAGCTATATAAAAGCCCTGTATTAGAATGTAGTCTAGGATTGCATTATTCAGGGTGTTACCTTTGGAGAAAGGTTTGTATCCTGGAAACTGGCCAAATCTGTAAAACATGAATGGCAGTTATTTTTTAGTGCTTCATGGAATTCCGGAGACAAATTACAGATTAAAGACAGAGACATGCATTGAAATTATATTGAAAAGTTTTGTTCACATGGGCACTCCTTCTTGCAAATGGTTGCCAGAGGCAGGAGAAACAGAATGGGATATAGCAAGGATGTTGTCCTCTTTCTTCAAGCTCACAAAATGCATGCACTTACCTTGAAGCCTTCCGTGGAGACAGGCCAGACTTGTCCCTGGGAGATTTTATAGTGTGTCGTCTGCAGATGCTGCAGATGCTCCCCCTTTCTTCGGTCAAAACATTTCTGGCAAACCTTCTTTGGCAAAGCATTGTCTGGCAAACTAAGGGCATAATTGTCATTTGATTTGAATGATATAATTAGAACATTTTTATATCTTACTGACTGTGTGAATACATCTATAAATAATTTGTCAAGAGTGTTAAGGGGAGAATCTAGACTACTCAAGGCACTTAGAGAACTTGGATGCAGGGACTTATGGTTCCTATTGCTGGCTTTCTCAGTGATTTGCTCCTTGACCCATGGTAGTTTCCTTGATATGTTTATACCATGAATTTTCAGTCATGCAATGGGGATGATAACGTCTATGGTGCTTTAGGAACACATGCATTGAAAGGAACAGGAAAAGTATGTCAAAAAACAACAAAAGGTTGTTATTAAGAAACACTTTTCAGTGATATTTCCTAATAAGCAGAAAGTCAAAATTTTTTATACAGCTGTTTCTGTATGGGACTCTCAATAGCTGAGAGGGTTTGAAATACAGTGAATTGGAAGCCTGAACCCAAGTAATTGGAGACTCTACTTTGAAATGGAGTGTGAATAGATTCCTGAGCTGACTTTTGAGGTATAAAACTAAAACGCACACTTGTGCATGCATAGATAATATACAGTTTTGTACATATTTCATTTAAATAGTGATTCTTCAAGAAATTCTGCTTTCTTACTGCTCACTCTCTTGCACTTTTTACTTGCATTTGACATATACTTGCTCCTGTCATCATCTGCATAAATAACCAGTTCCCTGTGTCAAATCTGAAGTTCCAGAGGCTCCCATAGCCCCCTCTACCTACAACTCCCCAAAACAACACGCCTTACCCACCCATGCTCTTAACACAATCACACATATCATCTCACCATATAGTTCCGGATAGTATGCATTCTGACAAATCCTGTCTAGCACTGCTGTGCCATCAAAATATGCATATTTACACATTCACAGTCCCAGAAAAATCCGACAACACAGTACTGCTTGTACCAGAGCATTAGAGATAGCAAGCAGTCTTGTGTAATGCTGATGGTATGGGAAAAGGAGATTTGATGGCAGTCCAAGAGACTAACCGATCTTGTTTTAGGAAGGGCTGTAATCACTTAAACTCCTTCAGATCCTCCAGCTCTAAACACATTCTTCTTCTGATCATTTGCATTTCAATTATTACAATATCTCAGTGAATAACACAGGGAAGAGGTTAGAAAAATAATGTTTGGGGTCCAGTGTAATATACAGCATCAGACAATGCCCTGTATTGTAGGACCCCCTTCCAAGAGTGCTCTGGCAATGCATCACCCACATTTTGGGCACCAGACTGGAATCCAAACCCTGAGCTCACTACACAAGTTACAGGATCAGCTGAATATCTCATAAAGTTAATCTTTTCACATGGATTAGGAAGAAAACTGCCCATTACCAGAGGATTAGCGCGGTAATTTTGCATTCTTGTCTAGTGCAACACAGTAATGTGGAGGGCACTTAATATCTGATCTGATCACACAACTTTCACAAAATAATTCTTCATATAGGAATAGATGCCTGCCAAATTTCCCTGTATATTCAGCTGCCCCTCACAGATCCTTGGAGAAAGATGAGGCATTCAGTTATTCGGAACATGTACTGACTATGGCCTTGTCTTCCTTTTTGGTTGAACAGTATACTCATACCAAACAGATTGAACTCAAGAGAGTTGGAAATTTTGAAGCTGAATTCCTACCTGTTCTTGTAATTTCCAGTACTGAAGTTCTCTGTTAATACTTCTCCGTGCTTATGCTATTCAGAGAATTCAGGTCATGCTAACTATGAGAAAAGAACTGGTAACAGGCAACAGTCACTTCATCATAGAAGCCAATCAGGTTGGTCAAGCATGATTACTTTCCCTAGTAAATATATGTTGGTTTCTTTGGTTATCTTCTTGTCCTTTATATCCTTTGCAATAAATACCAAGACATATTCTGTGATCTTTCAAACAACTAAAGTAAAACCGAGCAGCTTACAGTTTCACTGATCTTTCTTCCTGCCTTTTTTAAAGCTGAACATAACACTAGCTTTTTTCCATTTATATAGGACCTTCCCTGTGTGTCATTATGTTTCACCAATGATAAACACAGGCCTTACAATTACATGGGTGAACTCTTCCAGCATCTTTTGATGAGTGGCACCCAGCCTCTTGGATATGAATACATCCAGCTTTTCTTAGTAATTCCAGCTTCACTAAGTAGTAGGTTAGGACTTCCCCACTGTTGGTTATCCCTTTCCTTCTCAAAATCTGTTGAAGATGCATATGCCTGGGGACAAGATTTGCCCAGGAAGACTGATGCAGAAAAGTTCCTGCATACTTAAGTGCTTTCTGTATCATCTCTCACTAAATGGTCTCCCATGTTCAGCAGTAGACACATTTTCTCTGAACTCCCTTCTGCATCACCCATGCAGAACTGTTGTGCTTAATGTCCCTAAGTGCTCAAGAAATGTTTCATACTCCTGTTTTGTTGCCAGCCCTTGCTTCCACCTCTTAGATACTTTTGCTTTTTAGTTCATCAAGAAGTTTGCTGCTTAGCCAAAGATGAAGTTCCTAGTCTTCCTGCAGAACAAGGAAGTTTGTTCCTGAGGTCTCAATAATTTTCCTTCAAACCCTAACCATCTCTCCTGAGCAGTCTTCTCTTTCACAGCTGCTGCCAAATGTGTTGTAACGGTTCCCTGAATACAGTGAATTCCAGCCTTACGAAGTCGAGAGTGCTAATTCTGTTGCTTACCTCCCTAGCTTTCCACTAGATCCTTCACTCAGTCATCATGTGGATGCTGCAGCCTGAGCTGCCATCTGGGATTGCATTTATCACTTGTTCATCCCTGTTTCCAGCACTCAGCATTGCCTGCCCAGTATTTACATTAGGGTATTGTCATTAGCACAGTCTAAGAACTGGCATTGCTTACGCAGTGCCATTGCCCTCCCAGGAGATGTCCACATGGCTGAAATCCTCCCTAAGGCAGAGGAGACTTCTGCCTTTCTACTAGTTGTAGAAATCCTCCTTCACTACTTTGTCTTGGTCTGGTAGTCTATAACAGACCTCATCACAATATCTCTCATTTTCCTCTGGTCTCTGACGGGATGTCTATAGTTTCACATGCACAATCATGGAGCACTTTAATGTAAAGCATAAATCCTCCTCATATTCTTTGCCTATTCTTCCTAAACAGTCTGTACCCTCACGTGACCATGTTCTAGTAATGCGTACTATCCCACCATATCTCCATGATTCTGATCATGTTTTCCTTCTCTCTTGGAAAATTCCTACATTTGCAGCTATTCCTGTGTCACTTCTGGGCTTAAGTCATCTTCCCATGCTGAAGCTCATTTCACATCCTTGTCAGCAGGTTAGTAGTCTCATTGCAAAGACTTTTTTCCCTCTCAGTCCTCAAATACAGATGTCCAAAAATCTAGAAGAAATCAAAGATTATGTTGCTAAGCTTCCAAACATGATGTGGAAGCTCCTACTTAAAAATCCATTTGGATATCACAGGACTTCCAGATAATGTAATCCCATGGTATTAGAAGGTTTTATGGCAAAGTCAAAGGAACTGCAGTGTGGTAAGGCTAATGGCTATAGCAGACAAATCAGTAGAAATTATAATATAGAACAAAATTAACAGATACAGGAAAAAGTGACAGTCTTTCATGTGTATTTGTAAAGGGAAGTCTTACTTCACAAACCTGCTGGCTACTTTGAAGGCCAGATAAAGCATGTAGATTTCACTATCAAGACTGCATCTGTAATGCTTGTGACCACCAGAATTGTCTGGCTGCATCAGCACTGCATAACCCTTGTTTGGGTCTCTGCTGTTTAACAAATGCCTGCTTTCCCTTTCCTACCAACTAAATAAAGTATAATGCCATAGCTTCTCCCCTGAAGCTTTTAACAGGTGGTTTTAAACAATGGTATGGAGGGAAAATTGTATAATGCAGCACTGACATCTGCTTGCATGCTGTTCACAAAAATGGAGCGTTAGCTATCAGCAGTTTTCAAAGGGAAAAACCCTTACCTTTTGGACTAGATTTGGAGGGATTAGAAACTGAGAAGGAAACTGTGAGAAAATAGACAGAAAAAGACTAGGAGGCCAACGTGGGAAGTTCAGGGGAACTTTCAGGGGAAAACAAGACCTAAAGTTTTACCCTTTCTTCCAGATGTTCTTTCTGGCAGATAAAGATTGTACTAATTCATATTTGCAGGCAAACTAGCTTGAATACTTTTCTTTCACAGATCTAAAAATCCTGGTCATATGGACACTCAGATATGTATTTTGTAAAAAGGTGTGGGAAACACACCATCTTCTTTGGATTTGTTTTAATTCATAGAGCTTATCAATCTCACCCAAGTGATAAATTTCTATGACATGGCCTATTGAGCCTTCCAGCTTCTTACAAAGGAGTACTCTGTAATTTGAATTATTGGATACAGACTCCATACAGACCTAACTCCACAGTTCTCAGTGAGTTAGGCCATAGAAAACTGGCCAATTTCCTCTGTCTAGGCAGGGGGAGCTGAGACGACACCTGCCCTTAGGAAGAGGGATCTGCTGAAAGAGGCAGCAATGTTCTGATGCAAAACAAAGTGGGAAATGGATCCTGACAGACATTGACTTTCTGCCACTTCTGCTTCCATCCCTACAGAGCCTGGAGTCCACTGGGCCTGGAAGCAAACCACAGCACAGTCAGAAGAGCAGAATGAGATAAATCCCTGGATACAGATGGTCCTGTGCAGACATACAGTGTGGGCAAAGTGCTGGAGTGATGACATCCAGGCATGTTGAAAACAGATCCCATCCCACCTTCTGTAAGACTCTGCAATGTGATTTCCCTTCCCTTGTGTTCAGTGAGCATGAGCTGGGGAGAAAGAGGGGCACTCACAAGCACAGGTAAAGTGTGAAGGTGGAGCACTGTCAAAGGGTCTTGCATTTGTGACCCAATGCAATCCTCACTCACCGCTCTGCTTCTTAGAGTAGGATCACCAGCATTGTAACCTGTCTGGATACAAGGAAATTCCAGGACCAGCATCTCCCTGTCATTGTCATAAAACCACCTTCAGGCCTCATGCTTAGGTCCTCCACTCCTTCCACCCTGAAGCAAACTGACCAGGACCTCCTGGCCAGTTGCAATAACAGAAAAAGAAGCATGATTGCAAGCTTCTCACCTCCATTTTAGGCCTATTGGTCTTCCTTTCTGCCCAGAGACAAATTACTAAAGTGAACCCAATTGGGCCATGTGGGAATTAACCAGCAAAGTTCAAGAAAGCATCTTCTTGGGGGTCAGTACATGTGGTGTAAAATTCAACCTTGGAAGCAGTGAATTCCAGTACAGAAAGGTAACTGAGTTGGTGAGTTCCCCTCTAAGTCTGTGAAGGAGCACAGCATTGAGGTCACCCTCACACAGTTCATGCTTTCACAACAGGATTGGGTACCTTCGTCACTCTCGTTAGATTCCTTTAACCATGTAGCTACGCTAGAGCAGCCACACCATGGATTTCACAGACCTTTTGAGGTGGTGCATTCAAGTCAGGTTGGTGGATATCAAAACCGAATGTCCTGATCCATGGAATTTCCCCATCAAATGGAGAGTGCTTTCCAAAATATTAGTTTCCTCCTTTGCACTGAGCTCGCCTACCCTTTCACGTGACTTTCCGAGAAGATTGGCGCAAACGGTGTTACCAACCAACAAGATGACACCAGCTTTCATCCCCTGCAAAAGTGAAGAGAATCCATTCATATCAGCAATTAGCAGGAGATCTCAAGATGGCACTGATCTCACCCTGTTTCCTCAATGCCGTGTCATCAGCAGTTACACAGCAGGAGGCTTGACAAGTTTTCCTCTTGTTCTATACAAGCTTGATGCAGAAGAAGCAGGGGAGCCAAAGACTGCCTAGGGTAGCAGCCTGCAGCTGTGACCAGGTAAGCCCAACTGTACTGTCTCTGGTACACGACATGAAATTCATGTGTCTTCTCACCCACAAGAGATCTGTGAGCCTCCTATGAAAGGCCCATTAAGCCCATTTAGAAAGAGATGCCTTTGTCATCTCCCCTCCACATTAGTCAGCCTTAGGAGGCTGGAGAGAGCTGAGAACTGCTCAGGTACTGCTCAGGTAGAAGGTCTGCTCTTGTGGATCAGTGTTTTCCCTATGATATTCCACATGAGAGGCCACCCCTATCACAAGAGAAACACAACTGCCAGCAGCCACAAGCCCCTTCTGGAAGTGCAGATGGCTTCCTTCTGCACCGTGGAAGACTGTCCAGGCATGGCTCTAGCTTGGCCAAGTACTGCCTTTATGAAGGTAAAGACATGCAAGGTCTGTGTAGCTACAGAGCAATGGCCTTTTGCAGTGCTACACCCAGCCTGTCCCAGTCCCACACAGCTGGGTGAGTGTTTTTCTCAGCCAAGTATCTGCACTTCCAAGGAGGAAGAGTCCACAAGCTCCCTTGGCAGCTTCCACTATATCTCATCATTAGGACCAGATTGTGGAAGGAAGGTTGAAGAGATGCAAAGAATCAAAGTAACTGTGCCACAGGCAAGAAACCACCCAGCTGTCCTCCTGTATCTCACAGGTGATTGCCCAGATGCTCCTGCATCTTAAGGGCTGTCATCGCCCTCAGTATCTTGCAGCCCCTGTGCCACCTTGCCAAGGAGATTTCAAGAACTGTTCCAGGAAATTGATTGTGTCATTAAGAGCTTTGCATCATGAAACAAGGAATGGGGCAGTTGGTCAGCTGACAATACATTCTTATTCTATTAACATGTGGAGATTGAGCACTTGTAACTAATTTTTGTAAGAAATGCAGTTCCCTCTTCTGCAGCATCTGAGCTGCGAGGAAACCCAAGGATTCTGGAGTCCACACACAGACTGAGAAGGTGTGTTGTCAAAGTAGATTTTGAATGCCCCAGCACCAACTAAAAAGTAGATTGTCTGCCTCACAGGATGTATGGTATTCTGAAATTTGGGGTTAGCTTTTTGGCATCATGCTCCTACTGTTTCTGAGAATGACTGCAAAGTGGGAAGGGTGACGCCCATCTCAAAGAGCAATTTGTTCAGAATAGAGCACAGAAGCCCTAGTTACCTTGTCTCCAAAACAAATCTAGTCCCATCATTAGCTACCTTCTTCTGAGCAGCCCCATGGTCAGACCGTTTTACTACGAAGTGAGATGTGTGTGTTCTTCAGTCTCCCCAGCACAGGATCAATGTGCGTGCTCAGCATCCTTGTCTCTGAGATCTTGGTCCTTTACCAATAGGTAAGGACATGTTCTGGGTGGATGCACTGTGTGCAGCACTGCCTTGAAGCTTGGCCACTGTGCAGGCAGGCACACTGACCCACTTTTAAGTTAAGTCCCCTTGGTGTGTCACCAGTTGTCTACAAACACACGCAGTACACATTACTAACAGACGTAGTAGGTTGAGAAGATACAGTTGAAAAGGTGCTTTGCTGGGATACATTTGTGAAAGTACGCTTTTTTCCTTAGGCAATTTATAGTTCTCTAGTAGGCTATGAGATCTTTGGTCAGCTTTAAAAGCCTTTTCTGCTAAATCATACCTCCAGCAGCATATTGAAGATTGCTTTTTTCATCCCAAGAATTTTAGCTGAGAAGCTAACTTTTAGCTGATTTTTCCCATATTTTCTACATTGTAGCTTATGGTGAGACGAGCAATTAACTCTCACTTATCAGACAGAGTGAGACACCCAGGTGGTGAGGCAGATCAGATTATTTGTATTCTACAGAAGCCACAGGGAGCACTGCGCAATCTGAGTTACGGGAACAAAGTGTCTGTTCTGCAGCGATTACCAATGAATAACTGGACGCATTTAACAGTGCTTGAGGGTTTTAGGCCGCCTCTTTGCCCACCTATTCGCTCTTTGCAGGATTTTCAGCTTGCAAGTGCTGTTGTTGGCCATGCTGTCATTATGGTAGGGCCTGCCTAGACAGATCAGCTTGCTTTGCAGCCTGTGATGGACGGTCTAACAGAGAATGTCCAGCTTCTGCTGTAGCAGCATTTCTGCTGTCCTCTGTGTAAAATGAGATCACCCAGGAATGTTAGCACAGGACAAGCAGAAATGTCAGAACACTGCTCTGTAGCAAAACTGTTCATCACTACACTTCTGCTAGGATGTGGCTGGACACTGAACCTTGGAGATGGTAAGAGAACATTTTCTATATTAAAAGGTTGTCAATTCAGTGTAGATCTGCTAAGGTGCATGTTTTCGTTGTTGTGAGCAGAATGTGCTCAGTCCATATTTTTCATGTGCCATCTGGTTAGGAAACGTGGCATTAAATTAACTTTTCCGATAAATGTGGCAGAAGGAATGGGCTGAGACAATTGCCGGAAGTAATAAATAATTTCCCAGGAAGAACTACTGAGGATCATAACTAATGAGACTTAAAACCTGTAGGCTGAAAAGCAGTGTGGGCCAGCCATTCTCTATCATGGCAAATGTAAGCAAAAATTTCTGGGTGTATTTCTGAGCACTTGCGAAGACAAGCTGATGTCACAGGCTGGCCATGAAGGGGCTATAACGGCCTTGCTATCCCCTATCCCTTCTGCTCTGTTCAGAAACTAGTTTCTGCATATCTTAATGCAGCTGTAATTTACCTTCACTACCTGTCAAGGAAAGTTAATCCATCTGTCTTAGGTGGAACTTTGATGACAAATTTGTTTCTAAGTAGCTTTGACAGAATGATATTCTTGGAAGATCTCAGAATGAGTTAACTAAACATGAGAGGCAAATAAACCCCACCATCTGGGATTAGAGGATGGGCAGCTTTCAAATGTGCACCACAGGTGCACCATTACTCAACTCCTCCTGTCTCCACAGCTAACATCAACGGAAGAGATCTGGGCAGTAGATTCTGGCCAAGGAGATGACATTCAGGATGCCCTTTCTATCATCCATCAAAGCAGCTGAGGGGCTCCTGTTACAGAGCAGGTGAGTGTGGTGGGCAAGCTGGGAGACCACTGGGCAGAAAAATGTACTCGAAACAGCAAGTAGCTGGAAGAGGAGGAAGAAAGGGGAAGGAAAAGAAAGTAAGGAAGAAGCATGCTATTAACCCCTGCAGGTATCTGTAAGCATAACCTAAAATAAGCTCTACTTGTGAGATCAAATGTCCATGTGTGAGATCAAATGTCCATGTAGCCCAACATTCTGTCTTTGGAAGTGATGTCCACGAAGGAGCAGCAACATAGAGGGGCACTTCTCTAAAACTCTCCTGACTCCCAGTAATTTTTATCTATTGAAGCCCTGAGCAGGACACAATGCTGGGTGTTTTAACAGCTCACGGCAGATTTTTAACTGATTAATTTGTTCAAACACTTTTTGAACCCATAAAGTGTTCTCTGAATATATAGCATGTTACTGTGATCCTCTACGGAGGCTAACTCATAGAATGCAAACATTCATGTATTTTCACTTTGTTATTATTCACTCTATTAATATCTTTGACAGAGTGTTACAAATACGTATCTTCTTTACACTTCATCCAAATTTTCATATGAAGTCATATATTTGATGAATAGCAATTAAACAGCAGAGGTCATCTCCCAGGTGCTAAGGTAGACTATGCTATAGTTTACAGTACATATTTTTACTGTAGCAGGATGTTTTTCTTGCAGCATTTTCAAGAGGAATTTTTTTCCAAAACACTCCTATGCAACGTTAGCAGACAGATTTCCTTGGTGGTCAGCCTAAATGTTTCCTTAATTGCCCTCTGCATCCATCTGAGATGCTGAGGCAAGTGTACAAGTCCCTGCTCCTCCTGAAGGGCAAATCAGTTGTGTAAAGTAGAACAGCTCCAGCAGAAGACAACAATGGCATTATGTCACCAGATAGCCAGCAGCCAGGGTTTCAGGCTGCTGGTGGCCCATGGGGGAGATTAGCAGCTGGGGATTCTAACAGTGCTTGCATCCCCTGTCCTGAGGAGATTGCCTACTCACCCCACTTAAGTCTACCAGGGACAGACCCTTCTCTCCATGTGCCTTGTCACAAAATACTTGGAAAGATCTGAGTTTATCCCAAAAGAGAAGTGAACACTGAGTCTAAAGGAGGAGGGGATGTTGTTTTGCATCTCAATCAGGACTGAGAAAACGTATCCCAAATCCGCTGCAGCTCAAGGTGCAGTGCCAACTTCACTCCATCACTGTTTCACTGAGAAACACTGGTGTGTGTTGCCTTCCTTCCAAATCAGTCCCTCAGGTCCCTCAAAGTGCCTGCTGCTCCCTGACAAGTGCCTCCAGGTGGCTCGTATCTTGCAGGGTTGCAAGGTCTCAGAGCAGAGGCAACTCTTGACTGCACTGGTGTCTCCCTCATATATTTGCTAAGCCTGGATTTTGCCCCTCAGTGCCCCGATGTATGTATGCTCTCCACAGTCCTATCTATGTGGACACTCTGTATTCAAAAGAATTATTGCATTTATAAAACGGAGAAAGAAAGGACCTCTTTGTAGGCCCTTTTCCTGGATGTATGGCAGATACTTGACGAATTCATGGAGAAATCACCTTTATTTATTTCCTCAAACTCTTCTTCTTTTAATATAGAATACTTTCAAAAAGTTCTATAACTGGAATAGTTAGCTCAGGAGGTACAGATGTCTCTCTAGTCCAGGAGTTCATAGATCTGAGAGTCTTTGCAGTGGGACAGAAGTTCTGTTGGAACACATGCACTGTATCTATTTTGAATTTCCTCTCTGAGATGGTCCTTTATGGACATTTTGGAGCAGCGTTTTCCCCATGATCAGTTAGCACTTGTCAGCAGACAGGCAGCCCAACTCCACAACGTCTCAATGCAAAAGGCTATCATTTTGCAGTTAAATATCCAAGAGAAAGGAACCTCTGTTTTCCCTCCCTTGGTATGATATTTGGATCCTGGTAATTTATCATGATTTACAGCCTCCTCAACTGAATAATTCTGTTAGTTCAGCATGAAAGAAAACCTGGGAATGTGATTTTTTTTTGTTTATGTTCTAGTTATATGTAATGCATCTTGTTCAGGCTAGCACATTGCTATAGTTCATATTGAACCATTAGAGAGGTAAACTTTACAACTTGAAGTATTCTGAAAAAAACAGTCTCAGAATAGGTGCATAAAAATAACAAAAGTTCTTATTTTTAAAGGGTGTTTACGTGTTTCTTACATTAAAGGCAAATAATTTATTTATCAATTTTGAAAAATCAATGGTTTTGTATACCTTAGAAAGTATTCCCCAAACTAACCTTGTTCAGGAAACCAAATAAACAGAATCCTAAAATGCTAACTCTTTCCAAATGGAAAAAGAAGCTTTTAACAGATAAACGTCATATTTTAGATATTAACACATCTACACCATTTTGCTGGGTATTATAAGGCAAAGTGGGATATACACACCTTCTCAGAAATTATAGCACCTTTTCCAAGCAGGATCAGTAGCTGACTATGAAACATAAACATCAAAATAGACATGATGATCATCACAGGTTCAGTTTCAAGAAAGCTATTGATATACTTGCTATTTTTCTATAAAAGTGCATGTGATACTCTCTATATCTAGACAGTCCTTGATAGATGCTTGTCTAAAACAAATCCTTAAAAGCATAGGCTAAAGAAGATCATGCAATATAGATACTCTGTATGTTCTACCATACACTTTTTCTCATTCAAATATTTCCTCAAAATTTACCCAATTTACTTAAGATTAAACAGTTATAATCCTGGTGACATAACGCTCTATGTCTCATAATGAAAATCTTTTTCATTTGAAAAAATTGTTTTCATACTCCCACACCCAGTCTTTTCTTTTCTCATCTCATGGCTTAAAAAATGAAGCTCTATCCATATCTTTTCTAAATCACATTTTTATACTTGTCATTCTGAGTCCTCTCCTCCTTACTCTACAGAAAATCTTTTCTTATTTCAGAAGAGGTCTACAAAATGTGCACTATTCAAAGAACTGGAGATTATCGCTAAGATAACCCATTGCTGAGGAAAGCAATATGCTGCACCATACAAAGAGTACTCATACTAATATTTGCAGTAACTAGGTACATCATTTTTGCAACTGTTTGACATTGCTGAGTGTGTATAAACTTTCTCCCACAATTCCTTTTCTTCCTGCCTCAGGTGGCAAACCACATGCATTACTCTGACTTCATCCTCCGAAAGCACGTTGTTTCTCTTAATCAAATTTCCTTCTGAAAATTAAAGACATTTTCTCCAATTTTCCTCAGCTACTTCTAAGCCTGATCCCATTACGCACTGCCAAAGTGCTTGGATGCCCCCCTTCCTAAAAAAAAACAACACCAGTGGATGCTTCTGTCAGCTCAGGGTCTTATGTTTAAGTGCTGATGACCATAACACCTCTTCAGCGCATTTCCCCTGTCTTAGTTCTCTCCCAGTGGTGAAAACAGGAGACTGGCTGACGCACCTGGGTCGGTTTGAACTTCTTTGATGTGATTCAGTGACCACACGTGGGTCAGGAAGGTTCAGCAGCTTTAAAAGCACTCACTTTTCAGGGAGACCTCGCTGCGGGCCTCCAGCAGAGCAGCCGCCCCGAGCCAGGCCCACCTTGGTGGCTCCATGCTGCCCCCCGCTGGCAGGGGGTGCGTGGAGCAGTGGGCCCGGCCGGCGGCTGCCTGGCTGAGCTCCCTGGGACCGACAGGAGCCTGCTGGAGCCCCAAGCCGAGAAGAGAGCCGAGGGGGCCTGTGCCCCCATAGCAACAGCCCAAATGGCAAGGCAGCAGGCCCAGGCACCGTCCCGACTGATGTCTCTGGGCCTGGGTTTCTGCTGCCTGATTGCCTGTGGTGACTGCAGCAGGCAGCCACGTCGGCTTCACTGACTTCTCCAAAGGGCTGGTGGCATCAGGCTGCAGGCAGAGCTGGCTCTCCATAACCATCATGGGGCAGCCAACAGCCCAGCCAGAGGGTTTTCTCTTGCAGCCCTGCTACTCCAGTAGCCCTTGAGGGATCTCTGGTGTACAGCCCTGCTACCTTCCCTCGGTGGGTGCTGTCAAAGCACAGACTGAGCAAAGGGACACGGTTTTCTGCAATGCTGCTCAGCCTTGGAGCAAGTCTTGCCTCTGTCTTCATCCTCACCCAGACAGGGACACAGGGGGAGGCAGCTGCAAAATCGTGCACATTCAGAGCTTCAGCCCACCCTGCCCTTTTCATTTGTTGGTGCTCAAGAGAAGTGATGCCCTCAACCACCCCAAACTGAGCCCCACCTGACTGCTGGAAGTACCTGGGCAGATGCTGGCCTCCCCATGGGACAGCACGTCCCAGGAGGGCACGGAGAGCACCCAGGCACTGGCTTGGCACAGGGCCATTGCACGGACTTCAGAGGGGCCACTCTTGATTTAGACCCTGACCAGGGAGAGCACACTCGGGCCTGCTTCTGATTTTTAACATTTCAGCTGAGAAAGGAGATGTGTCGGAGCAAGTCTCTCTGGGGTAAGAATAGCATCTGCCGTCTTAGGACACAACACAGTTGTCCAGCTCCTACGTGGCAGCACGTTGTGCTGAGATATAGAAGGCAACCTACCCGCCAAGGAATGTCTTCGAGCGCTATTAGTGGAAGCGTATCATCTACACCAGCAGGCATGACCCCGCACAGGAGTCTTGCAAGAGCAGGGCTATTTTGAGCTTTGGACACTGAGGATGAAGGGAGACAAACGACAGGCTGATCCTCCCGGCAGGGGACACCTCCAAAGCTCTCTGCAGCCTTGTCTCCTCCTCTGGGAACGACTCTTGTGAAGGCGGATGGGCGATTTGGTGGGACCTCAGAGCCAAGGAGGCGGGGGCCAGGAGGGAGCTGTGAATTGGCCAGGGGCGCAAGGCCAGGCCTCAGTCCCGCCAGCTCTGCCCAGCCGTGCTTATGAGGGTGTGCACCTGTCCCCGAGCTTAGGGCGTGCAGCTGCCTGCTTTATTTTCAACCGTATCGCCCAGAGCTAGAGAGGGGGCATGCAACTGCGTGCGAGTGAAACACGCAGGAGGCTAGAGGAAGAAAGAGCTGACTTTGCAAAACGAAGTCTAAAGAAGGCTACGATAGGTCAGAGCAGACACAGTTACACCTGTGATGTGAGAGCTCTTCTTCAGCGACTTGCCTGCCCTTTCCCACCTATGGCCTTTGTGACAGTTCTTTTGTACAAGTCATCAAAGAAACTACCTCCAGGTGTTGCACGTACCAGAGTGGCCAGGAGCCTTTGGCTTGCTCACTCCTCTTCACGCCCGCCACCTTCTCTCTTCCCTGTGCCTGGCTTTGTGGGCTGTATTCCTTCATTCTGATGACACATCCTCAAGCTTCCACAGCGGAGGCAGTGTGAGGCAAGGGTGGGTGCAGGCTCTGTAAAGCAGGATTTCGGAGAGTCTCAGAAGTTTGTGCTTGTACAAGCCGTTACTGCTCACAGGGATACTCATGGACGTTGTGTTTCACCTAGACTCTACCCAGCCCCACCTGAAGCTTTGGAGATGCCTGCAGGTATGGCTAGAGATTCTTAAGCCCCGCAAGAGGAGCAGTCAGCTCATAGGTGGGTTTGGGTGGGCAAGGCTCACCACGAGAGACCCTGACTGTGGTGGTAGACCAATGCACGCTGTCAGGCAAGGAGAAAGACTACAGGGGATGAGGAGGGTTGAACAAGGTTGGGAGTCTGCTAGGGAGCCACGGGCAAAAGTTGTGCAGTGCCGTGAGAAGGGAGGACTAGTCTGGCATCTCTGCAAGGTGTTGGGTAGCTTTCTTAAGGTCCTTGTGATTAAAAGCTGAGGTCTGCTCCTAAAGAACCGTCTCCTGTTGCTCTCCTCAGACAGCACTGACAGAGGTTCTGCTTGCCAGTGCCCACTAGTGACACTGGAAGGCAGGCCAGCCTTCCTTGTGAGAGCTGCTGTGCTGGTGAGGCTGCACTTGGGAGCCAGGTAAGCTGAGAACCCTGTGGCTATTGCTGTCAGAGGCGTACAGCCATGGAGCTGTTGTTTGCAACTTGCCAGAAGTGTGAGCCTCTTTTTGGAGACTGAGCCACTGGCATTGACTTCTGCAAGCTTAGACCAAGCAGACAGTACCACGGAATCACAGAACCGTTTAGGTTGGAAAAGACCTTCGAGTCCAACCGTTAACCCAGCACTGCCAAATCCACCACTAAACCATGTCCCAAAGCACTACATGTCTTTTAAATACCTCTAGGGGTGGTGACTCAACCACTTCCCTGGGAAGGCTGTTCCAGTCCTTGATAACCCTTTCAGTGAAGGAACTTTTCCTAATATCCAATCCAAACCTCCCCTGGTGCAACTTGAGGCCATTTCCTCTCGTCCTGTCACTTGTTACTTGGGAGAAGAGGCTGACTCCCACCTCGCTACAACCTCCTTTCAGTCCTTACCACTTCCCATCACCGCAAGGAATTCCGCTGGCAAGCTCTCCCTTGGAAACATGGTAAGCAAATCAAAGTGGAAAGCACGCAGGGACTACCTGCCTCAGGCTTGGGCACAATCATTTTCTGCACAGCCTGCGTCCCTTCAGCCCACAATACCAGCCCCACTCCCATCCTTGCGGCCCTGCTAGGCTCAGTGCTCCATGGAGGACCCACCTCTGCCTTTGAATACTAGCGCTTGTAGAGTAGACAGAGGTGGAAAGCTCTGGACTGCCACAAGCTTTCAACGTCCATACATACCCTGGCCTCAGCTCCTGGGTCTGCTGCTTCTCTCCTTTTAGTGCCAGCTGCACTTCCCTCCTCAGCTGCTGCTAATGCGTTTCTCACGCACTTCACATATTGGTCTGCATCGAGGGCTCCTGCAGCCTGCAGTCAGCCGGGGCGACTGGCAGCGAATGCTTCCGACAGGAGAAGAGCTGAAACAGTGGGTGCAGTTGTGTAAGTGGATGCTGCTGAAAGGATTTCCAGATTAACTTAATAGCCCTCAGTTACCGCTAACCTGTGTTTGATTTGCTGTATACACAGCCCTGCAGTCTTTGAGGTTTCTGAGAAAATCCCCCAAAGCTGTGTGGTCTCCCTGAAAATAAGGGACAGAAGTTACCTGGAAGCCAAGAGCTGTCGGTTCTATGAAAACATCAGCTTAGGCAGACATCTGTGGGCTTGTCTTTAACACATCTTGGGCTGTCTGTGTGCCTTGCACCCAAACTAGAGGCAAGGCTTAATGTGTCGGAATACTCCAGCTGAGACGGCTGATAGAGCACGTGAGACTTCGCAGCTGTACGTGCCCACTGTGCCTCTGCTCTTCAGATCAGGGTCTGAATGAAGGAAAAAGTGTTTGACAATTTCTCCCATCCCTTCCGCCCTCATCCCCTTCCTTTCCTCCCCCAAATGTATTGTCCATTTTGCCTGTAGGTAGGCCAAGAGCAAGGTACAGGTATGCGAGGAAGGAACGGACGGGTATACCCATCAGCTTTCTTCCTTTCTCTCGCCTGAGGCAATGCCACAAGCAGCCTGTTGTGCAGAGGTGACAAGGCTGACCTTTGAGGCGGTGTGTTGAGGAGGTGTGTTGGTGCCATGAGGTGTGAAAGAGGTGGGCCCTAAGGGGCACTCCTGCCAGCATGTGGCCCCAGGCAGGGCTCAGCATTTTGTCCACTGCAGAGAAACTAGGAGCAGGTGGTGGGAGCAGCTGAGGGCATCTAGGGTAAGAGAGACGGCACAGCTTGGGGCACTGGTGATATGCCGTAACAGTGTTCTGTGTGCCGAAAGTCATCTCGGCCGAGGAGCTGTCGCTCCTTCATGGTGCGGTGTGCTGTGACTTGTGAGAACTTACTCAGAGGCTGATGTTTAGTGTTTGTGACTGCCAGGATCACAAACAAAAGCAGGGAAAGGAAAAAGGAAAGGGATCACCCTCTCTTGCCTGTCCCATGGGAAGTAAGCTGTGCTGAAAGGACAAGAGTTAAGAGTATGTGAGGGCAGGAGCAGGGCAAGGAACTGCTGGAGACAGAAGAGAGCATAGGCTGGACTACCAGTAGTCTCCACAGGAATGGCCAGCCTCTAAGTTTGTGGGTCCTCCATCCAGAGTTTGCATGAGCTTCTCCCTTCACCCAGGAAGGAAAAGTAAAAAAACTTGTTCTGCAATGCAATATCCCAAGCTTGATCAGAAAAAAGTACAAAAAACAAAAAAAAAACCCACACCCAACCAAAACCAAACACAAAGAAGGCACTGTTCGGAGTGCATATGCAGAGGAATCTATGGTCTTTATTCTCTAGACATTGAGGTGGGTACAAAGACTAACTATAGGAAAAAGTGATCGAGAGGTTCACATTTTGTGCAGCCCTCAGGTCACTTTCCTGCCTCATGACATCCTCACTCTTCCTCTTCTATCTTCCTATGAAACTCCCGGCTCTTCGCTCGGAGCTTGTTGACCTGCGACTCTGCAATGTCAGCCCGCTCCTCGGCTTCCTCCAGCTCGTGCTGGATCTTGCGGAACTTGGAGAGGTTGACATTGGACAGCTCCTCCTGTGTGGGGAGAGGGAGTCGGTGATGAGGAGCCCAGGGCAGGGGTTTCATTCTTCCTGCACCTCGGCCTTGTGGGGCTGTGGCTCTTCCCTCGGGGAAGACACACATCTCCAGCCCCTACCCACCACTGCTTTACACATAAGCCTCACACAGACCTCCTCATCCTCCCGTTTTTAAAAGATCCATTGTAGAAGGAGCACAACAGGGTTCGAACATAATTCTCCACTGGAACATGGGAAGGAAACAAACTGGGCAGCTGAACATCAGATTCTGTTATCTCTGGAACTAAGTGTTCAACTGCCTTTGCAGATCCTGAGATTAGGTTAGGTCTTTGTAAGAGACGGTGAATCCATGACATCTCAGTGTCCCTCTCGCAAATCCAGACTTACCTGAGTCCAGAAGCCCTTGTCTACTGGACTGTTTGCATCAGCAAAAAAGCCATGCTTAGACATCCATAAATTCAGGGTCTGCAGGACTTCCCTCATTTCATCCCTGATTGCTGCATGCCCAGAAAAAGGCAAAGCCTCCTTGCACCATTCTAAATGCAGTGTACAATGTGGCTTTGAAGTGTACTCCCAACACCTCCTCTATCTGCTGAATTTCCCCTGGCAGTATGCAAAAGGTGGACTTCCCTGTAGTAGATGAGGATATGCTGAATCAGAAGGATTTCTTGTGCAACGTTTCCTGTGCTCCTAAGCACAGAATTCTGGAGTTTTGACAGGTCATTTCCTTTCAAATAACTAGCAAGATTCTCCAAATTGCAAGGGTCACAGGCAACTTTCATAAAGACAGTTACATGAATTTCAAAATTCTGAAAATACGTTCTTTTCAAAACGTCTTAATATATGAGTCTAATAGTATTATTAGTCTTACAGAATACTTAGTTGCTCTAATGAAAAGAAAGTTATGTGCACTTCCCCTCCTTTTTAGCCTTGTTATTAACTCATTAATTTAATTCTCAAAGGCTAGATTAATTTATAAGCATTTCAAAGAACTTGAAGCCCTCCATTATTGACCAGTGGCACTTTTCAAGGTACTTATATTCATCTCCATAATGATCATGCTACCCACTTGGAAAGTCCTTCTTGCCAAGCAGTCGAAGTGATACTTACAGCCTCTTCAGATTGTCTCTTGTAGGATTTCACCTTCATTTGCAGCTTGTCCACCAGATCCTGCAGCCTGAGAATATTCTTACGGTCTTCCTCAGACTACAGTGGTTGGCAAACAGGAAAGAGAGGGAATTATAGGTTCGGCATCATGTGAGGTTAACAACTCCCCTTGGGCGTGGTGCGTGCAAAATCTGAATTGCTGTCAGAAAACTCTGTCAGCCCAAGGAGGCCTTCTGCCTTACCTGGTAGGTCAGCTCCTTCACCCTCCTCTCGTACTTGCGCACACCCTTCACGGCTTCAGCGCTGCGCTTCTGCTCAGCATCAACCTCCCCTTCCAGCTCCCGCACCTGCAGCGAGAAGCCCATCTTTGCAGCTTCCCTGGTGTCTCTCCAAGGGACGTGCTCACTCGTGCACAAATACCAGCCCTACGCACTCTGGCCTCCAGCTTCTGGATTTGCTTCTTGCCTCCCTTCAGCGCCAACTGCTCAGCCTCATCCAGACGAAGCTGCAGGTCCTTCACCGTCTGGTCCAGGTTCTTCTTCATCCTCTCCAGGTGGGCGCTGGTGTCCTGCTCCTTCTTCAGCTCTTCTGCCATCATGGCTGCCTGAAAAGCAAAAGGTCAAAGCCATTTTGCTGGGGGTGGGGATATTTTGAGGAGAATACATCCACCACCCAGGAGCCCCCAACTCACATCTGTGATGGCCTTCTTGGCCTTCTCTTCAGCATTGCGGGCTTCCTGGATTGTGTCCTCCATTTCACTCTGAATTTGGGCAATGTCTGTTTCCAGCTTCTTCTTGGTGTTGATCAGGCTGGTGTTCTGTGCAAAGAGAGATTGCAAGACTTGTATTCTGAGGGCTGCAATTCCAAACCTACAGCCGGAGCCAAGTCTTTGCTCTTCAAGATTGCAATTCAGAATCTGAATTTCTTTTTTAAACGGTTGTTTACAAAATGTCAGTCGTGAGCTCAGGTGATGGGCGCTGAACGTGCCTTTCCTTGTGGACAGCAGCAAAGAAGCCATTCCAATACACCCCATCCTCTGGTATGTAGCAGCCCTCTGTGTTCGTGAAGTGTCCACACAACTGCTTTTGCACCATGCCCTTACCTGGGTATGGAGGAGCTGCACACGTTCCGTGGCGTCCAGAAGCTCCTGCTCAGCCACTTTCCTCGACCGCTCCGTCTGCTCCAGGGCTGCCCGTAGCTCCTCAATTTCAGCCTGCAGCAGGTTTGCTCTGCGCTCCACCATGGCCACCTGCTCCTTCAGGTCCTCCTGTGTCCTGAGAGCATCGTCCAAGTGTATCTGGGTGTCCTGAAAAAGAGACCGGGGAAATTAAAAGGCGGTAGCGGGCACTTGGGTGCCAAAAACGTCAGGGAAGACTTTTCTCTTTCTGTAGCTTTACTGAACAGACCTTGAGCACTGCCTGAGTGTTTCTCAGGTTCTTTTGTGCCTCAGCAGCCACGCGGTTGGCATGGCTCAGCTGGATCTCCATTTCATTCAGGTCTCCCTCCATCTTCTTCTTCAGCCGCAGGGCTTCATTCCTGCTCCTGATCTCAGCGTCCAGGCTGCTCTGCAAGGACTCCACAATTCTGAGGTGGTTTCTCTTCATCTGGTCGATCTCCTCATCTTTCTCTGCTATCTTCCTGTCAATCTCAGACTTCACCTGGTTGAGCTCAAGCTGGAGGCGCAGGATCTTCCCCTCCTCATGTTCAAGGGAGGCCTGGACAAATGGACAAAACGTTTGTAACATCGATAAAGCTACTGCATGTTTTCTGGTTAATTACAGAATATTTCAGGAAATCTAAACTGGTTGTGCTCCCCAGCTGAACAGAGCGGAACCAAGCAGTTTTTAGCCATATTTCCCCATTATTCATGCTTTTAGTGCAGACACCACTGATTATGGGTATATACCTCAGCTTCCTCCAGAGCAGCCTGGATTTCAGACTTCTCCTGCTCAATCTGCTTCTTGACTTTCTCCAGCTCATGAATGGCCTTTCCTCCCTCTGCAATCTGCTCCGTGAGGTCGGAAATCTCCTCTGGGGGAACACAGACCAATGGCATGGTCAGGCACAGAGCAGAATGGGAAGGGCCATGTCACACCCAGGTGACGGGCATCTTTGCCGACCCGCAGGCCCAGACCCATGTGCAGCGGTGGGTAGTGGTGGATAGTGAGAAAGCCCAGCCAGGAGCCGAGGGCCAGGGACTTACGCTGCAAGTTCTTGTTCTCACGCTTCAGTGTTTCCAGGTGGTCCAAGGACTCCTCATAGGCATTCTTCATCTTAAACAGCTCCGTGCTGAGAGAGCGAGACTCCTTCTGGGAGGCTTCCAGCTCGGCCTGCGTTTCCTCATACTTCTGCTTCCATTCTGCCAGGATCTGAAGAGAAACAGGACCTCAGTATGGACGTGGCAATCAGGAGGGCATGCTCTGCCCAGGACCCCCAAGGCTGGAGCCCAGAAGACCTTGTCAAAGTTCTTCTGCTTCTTATCCAGAGCTGCACAGGCGGCGTTCGCTCGCTCCACATCAATCATCAGGTCCTCCACTTCGTTCTGCAGCCTCTGCTTTGTCTTTTCCAGGGAGGCACATTTGGCATTCACAGCTTCAACGTGTTCCTCTGCATCCTGCAGGCGTTGTGCCAGCTTCTTCCTGGGAGGGGGTAAGCACAGCTCATAAGGGGGGAACAAAAATGGAAATTGTTTTCTCTTTTTCACCACTGTGCTGAGGGACTTTGCAGTATTTGGTCCCCGCGCATACAGTGCAGAGCGTCCCCCAGCCAGTCATTTCCCTTTATTTTTCCCCAGGGTGTAGCTATCCCTCTGCCCTTTGCACATTGCCATTCTCCTGGATTCTTTGTCATGTAGCCTATTTTCCTTGTGTTTTTCAACACCACACCCTTTATAGTTTATATTTCTCTTTCATATAACTCATCCCCAGCCTAATACTAGGCTTTTGCCTTTCAATATCTCAGCAGTATCTCCAAATTTCCATTATTGGAGCCTTCCCCACATTCCCCACGTACTTGGCCTCCTCCAGCTCCTCCGTGCGCTGAATAGCGTCCGTCTCATATTTGGTTCTCCACTGGGCCACTTCGCTGTTGGCCTTGGACAGGGCACGCTGCAGCTCCCCCTTGGCTTCCTGCTCCTCCTCGTATTGCTCCCGGAGCAAGTCACAGTCATGGCGAGCAGACTGCAAGGCGTGGGCCAGGGCGTTCTTGGCCTGGTGGTAAAAAGATGGTAATAAGGAGTAGATATATCCCTGGCAATTTTCTCTTACTGGCACTTATACACTGGAATATAACCCAGAGAAATAGTGATTAACTGACTGCGTGAAAAAATTAAAAGCCAAGGTCTGATATACGGCAAAAAGCTGGGAATCCTGCACTGACAGGGCCTAGATTCCATGACTTAATGGGATGTATTGAACTTTAAATTAGATCATCTTTTGAACTCCTGAACAGCGCACCAAAATCAACGTGATGTAAACTACTGATTACACATCTAACATGAAATATCTTCACCTTTATCTCTTCCTCTAGTTGCCGCTTCAATTCTTCAATCTGCTGGGTGAAAGCCTGTTTCCCTCTAGACAGTTGAGAAATTAAAGCATCTTTTTCATCCACCTGGCGTGCATATTCACCTGGAAAAGTTTGTAATTAAGAAAATATTTTAACATGCAAGAGAGTCATTTAGGGGGTTCTCCCATTTCCAAACTAGAGAAGGAAATGCCATACCAGATTCTGTCTGCAGACGAGCTCGTTGAGCACTGAGGTCACTGATCATGCGCTGATTCTGCTCCTCCTTAGTTTTAATCTCACTCAGCTGGTCTTCCAGAGTGCGGCACATTTTCTCCAGGTTTGCCTAGGTGTCAATCACACACAAGAAAACAAATACCTAAATTCTTTCTTAGTTACAGCAGGAAATTATGTCCAGAAGATGAAGTTTACATATCTGGGGACTATGTGCATATACCCACAGTTCTATACATTAGATTTGGAGAAACCAGTTACATTATAACCTGGTAATGGTTAAATAAGATTAAACACAAATATTACATTGTTTTCAAATTACCAATAGAAGTATTTGTGTACCTTGGCTTTGGAGACAGTCTCCATGTTACTGGCCAAGTCATCAATCTCCATCTTCAGCTCACTCTTCTCCTTCTCTAGCTTCTGCTTCACGCGTTGCAGGTTGTCGATCTGCTCCCCCAGCTCCGCTGTGCTGTCCGCATGCTTCTTCCGCAGGGCGGCAGCCGTGGCTTCGTGCTGCAGCGTGGCCTCTTCGAGGTCACGGCGCATCTTCTGAAATTCCGCCTCGCGCTTCTTGTTCATCTCAATCTGAGCTGCGGTAGCTCCTCCTGCTTCTTCCAGGCGCTCGCTGATCTCCTCTAGCTCCCTCGAGAGATCGGCCCGATGCTTCTCGGCTTTTGCCCGAGAGGTTCGCTCTGCCTCAATTTCCTCCTCCAGTTCCTCAATACGAGCCTGGGGAACATTAGGGACCCTTCACAGCCATGTCCTCCTCCTACCTGACCTGAGTCTGGGTGGGAGAGGGGAAGGAACAGAGACTTGCCTGCAGCTCCTTGATCTTCTTCTGTAATTGCATGCCCAGAAGTTGCTCGTCCTCGATTTTGCTCTGGATCTGGCTGATTTCAAAGTCTTTCCTTTGGGCAAAGCAAAGCACGTCAGAGCTCAAAGGAAAAAGACAAGTGCACCAGCCCAGCACTCAGGTGCCCTGCAGCCACTCTTACTTCTTCAGTTTCTCATCCAGCTGCTGCTTATCATTCTCCAAATCCATTATGCTGTCGTGGGCCAGCTTCAGGTCTCCTTCCAGTTTCCTCTTAGCTCTCTCAAGGTCCATGCGCAGTTTCTTCTCCTGCTCCAAGGACCCTTCCAGCTGAAACAAACAAGACCATCAGTGCTGGGCCAGCCCAGTTTAACTCCATACCTGTCCTGTCCTTGCTGTCTGCCTGTCTGCTTACGTCGTCCACTTGCTGCTCCAGCTTGGTCTTAGCTTTGGTCAGCGTGTTGACTTTGTCCTCTTCTGCCTGCAGGTCATCCAGTGTCTGCTGGTGGGCCTCTTGGAGGGCTTTCTTCTCTTTTGTCAGCTTCACAATCGTCTCATCCAGGGCTGCCATCTCCTCTGTGAGGTTTTTCACCTTTGAGAAGAAGGGAACAAATGCAGATAAAAAATTTTCTTTAAAATTTTATGCTGTGTAACAAAACAGAGGTCTTTCCTTGAGAGAGAGTGACATCATCTGCCTTATACCTTGTTTTCAGTGGCATGTTTTTCCTTCTCAACCTTGGCCAGTGTTAACTCAAGGTCGTCAATATCTTTCTTCAGCTCTGAACATTCATCCTCCAGCTTCCTCTTCTTGGCTGTCAGCTCAGCATTAATTTCCTCCTCGTCCTCAGCCCTTTCAGTCACCTCTTTAACTTTAGCTTCCAGCTGGATTTTGGTTTTGATGAGCTGGTCACATCTTTCCTCAGCATCAGCCAAGGCATCAGCTTCCTGGTGGCAAAATGCCATTTTTAGGGGTATGTTTTTTGAGGGAATATCAACATGCTTAGCTTTACAGTTTAGAGTCCTGGATAGCAACTTTTTTTGTTAAATTTTGGTTATATCCCAACAGAATGAAAAATAATATCGAATTGATTCTATATTGTTGTTTTTGAAACAGCCAGTTTTGAAAGCTAAAACAAAATAAATTTTTTTCAACCTAGATGAAGGCCAAAGTATTATCAAATTTTTGCGAGGTATAGAATCCATCTTATCCCATAATATCAAAGAGTAGAACAAAGTAAATAAGTATGGGTTTAATCACAGGAATATCTCCCACATTCTTGAAGTGCCAAGTGATAAAAATATACATATAAATTCCAAAGTCACAGTTACGCTCACATCATTCACATTTCTCTTTTCACCCTACTGTCTTTCTGAATCAATGGTTTCTGATTCATCATGGCCTAAAAATATCCAGCTTTTAGGAGTTTTGGGTTTTCCCTGTGAGACCCTCATAAGCTAAAAAGAAAAGTAGTTGCTGGAAAATTTGTCTCCAGGCTGGTTTTTTGCAAGAGATGTCCTCTGGTATTTGTTATATTTTGTCTCAAGTTTCATTCTAGCAGAAATATATGAAGGAAAAAATATAAATTTAGCAGTGAGTGTTTTTTTTCATCTTTTTACCATTCAAAGGTCTTTAAAAAGCAGGGAAATGTAAATTTTCTTATTTGTCATACATGCTGCAGGGTATCCCTTTGAGGATACCGTCTTTTCTATTCAGTGCATGATTTAATTTAGAAACCACAGCATTATAACACTACAGATGTACCACATAGTTTTATTTAGCGTTTCTGATTGATTTAGGAGGACTAGTCAGAATATTCTCTTTCCTCTCAGCTAGTTTAGTATTACAACATAGTAATGTTTGTAACAGCTAAGCCACCACCTACACCAGAAAAAAATAAGGTATCTTGTTTATTGAAGAATAAAGGAAGGAAAGAAAAGTCCTCCTGTGCTAAGAATTCCTAATCATGTGTGTATGAGGACAGGCATACTCAGTTTTGGAGAGGTACAAAAAAATTATTAGAAGAACAAACATTATACTAACAAAAATAAAGCTTCTTGATTGTTCTGATGCAGTTTAACTGAATGCAAATGATAGAGACCTCAGCATACACCATAGAAAAGTCTCACCCATGTAATATTTTGAATATAGCCTCCTGACAGTCCTTATCAAAGCTAGTTACATTTTTAAGAGCACCACACACAATGAAACACAATTGAATTTAACTAAATTTTAGTTTCTATATGTCTTTTAAAAATGTAAATATCAGCCTGATAGTCACAGTTCAGTTAGGGTGACATGCACTGGTAGTACTCACAGCCTGCACTTGAAGCTGCAGGTCATTTTTCTCCTGCACCAGTTTCACCATTTTCTCCTCCAGCTCCTTCCTCTTTGCCTCAGACTTTGCAAGCTCTTCCTTGGTTTTCTCAAACTCTTGTTTCATGTTGGCCATCTCCTTCTCAGATTCTGCACTCTTCAGCAAGGGCTTGATTTTGAAGAACAGCTTCATCCAGGGCCAGTGCTTCACGTTCATGAATGCACGAATGTTGTACTGGATGCAGAAAATGGACTCTCTGAAAGGTAAGTCATAGCAATTTTAAATATTTAGACCATAATGACACATAAGCCAGATACAGTGAACCTTATTTGAAGAAACGTCTACCTCCTCTCCACCATTCTCTGGTACTCCACTCTCATCAGGAAGCCCCTGCACCTGGCCTGTGTGCGGGTGATGAGCTGCGCCAGCTTCTCATCCCTCATCTCTTCCAAGAGTCCTACCAGCCCAGCTTTGAAGAACACCTTAGGTAAGAACATGAAAATAGATGCAGTGTATATGCTTGTTGTTCAGTGTAGACCGGTACTTTGTCTCCCGTGGCAGATAATAGGGGAAGTTAAGAGAAAAAGCAAAAGCATGAAGAATATATGTAGTGATAAACCCTCTTTTATATCTCCAAGCTTCCAGTTGCCTGCAGTTGAGGAACTATAATAGCCAGACATTTTGCCCTTGTTTCTATTAACCCTTGATTCTTTTATCCTACAACTTTGTCTTAAATTAGGAACCCTTCTTTATCCCTTAATTAAATCATCCTATGAATTTCAGCTTTATTCAAGTGTTGAATCAATAGGTACTTAGCTGTTTTCTTTTAAATACACTATTTGATCATTTCACATGCTATCTGGAGAATCTGAGTGCCATTCTCAAGCCATGCAAACCAAAACCACATAGTACTTGAAACAAACAGTTCTTGTACCTTAGTGTGACCGAATTTGTATTGAGTGTGGTCTATATCAATGGATCCAAGAAGTTTCTCACAAGCCTTCTTGCTGTCAATGAACTGTCCTTCTGGGATAGCACTTGCATTTAATACTTTGTATCTGGGGGAGAAATTGGAAGGACTTGCATTGGACTCAATGATCTTCAGGGTCTTTTCCAACCTAAATGATTCTACGAATATAAAGAGGTCTGTTGTTGAGACCAATTGGCTGGTACACTGCAAGAAGGAGTCTAAGAACTGTTGGGAACAAAACAGTGCTGCTAAACAAAAACTTTGGAGAAAGTTTTAGTCATCAGAGGTGAAACTTAAATTTCACAGGCTACTCAAGATGGACCAAATGATCCAGTAAGGGGAAGAAGTCTGACCTCTGTTTAAAATCTGCATACAGGACTCTGTTGGGAAATCCTTTCCTGCAAATTCTGATCCCTTCCAGCACACCGTTACACCGCAGCTGGTGAAGCACCAGTTCATGCTCCATAGCACCTAGCAATTCAGAGCACAAACATATGCCATCGTCTGTAAAACAGAGGGGAAGAGCTGCATCATGTTGAAAGTCTTCTATATGTGAGTTTCTTACCAGGTGTTTTTGTTTCATTTGGGATGATACAGCGTACAAAATGGGGGTGGGTGCTTCGCAGATTGGTCATCAGCTTGTTTAAATTCTCCTGGGAGAGTCATTTAAAGAAGCTTATATTAGTAAACATAATTTCACTATAAGCATCAAGCCCTCTGAAATGAGATAATGAGATACCAGCCAAAAATTAGCTTGCAGAATCCTGAACTGAAGCCCCCTGCATCAGTTCTCTGACTTTCCACAGATCTTTGCTGTTATTAACTTAATGTATAAAGTTCTTCTGATTAATCTGTAGGAAATATCATACTCATAAACATATGAGTTTAATACATTTCACTGACTCTAGTGGAATGCCTTCATTAGAAATTATGTCCATATTCCATTGGATGTTCCAAGAGTGATAAACTGGTATCCCTGTGAGGCAGTTTGAAGCAGTCTATAGTATGCATTTCAGATGGGTCACATGGAGAACACTACATAGACCCTTCCTGTTTTCCTGACTGAAAGCAAAAGGAACAAAAATGACAAGCTGAGTTTTTATGTCTAGATTACATGTTTATCTTGTAAGGTAAGATGAGAATATGATGAGATGAATCCCAGCCTTGTTTTGTAATTAACATCTGTATATTTATTTATAAATATTTACTGCCTATAATTAGTGAAGGGAAGCAGGTGCCTCCAGAGGACATCTCAGAGTATGCAAATTAAGCAGCCAAAACTTTAAGATGTCTAAACACTAACATGTCTAAACAAAAGGGATACTGGAAGAAAGTGTGAAAACATAACAGAAATGCAACTCAAACGCAGCAAATAATATTTCTCCTGTAACATTACCTCTTAAGCTTTTATGACCTTTAAACACAGGCTTATTGCATTTTTTTTTAGTTATGCGTGCCGGCAATAATTTCCTGCTTACAAGGCCAAGGCACCACAGCTATGATTATTTTTATTGTGACATATACACACACATGCCCATGTCCTGTTTCAGACACTGGCTAGAGGCTGTCAGGTGATCAAGAGTCATATGACAGCAGATCTGCAGAAGAAATTAGGCTATATCAAGAAAGGACTCCTAAATGAAGGATGAATATGGTAGTAAATAACCTCAGGAGAGACTAGGAATTTCACTTGGTAGAAGCATATGGAGCAGCCAGGCAGCAAGACTTGGTTACGACAAAGAACTGTCAAGTATCCGAGACCTTAAAAATCCATAACCCAAGGAGTGGTGGTATTTCAACTATAAGAGGTTGATCCCTGAATCAGGGAGAAAAAATAGAGATATAAACGGAGCAAACAGGTCATCCTCCAGACCAGTGGGCAGAATGTTGTTAAAGGGCAGTAAAAGGTTTCGAAACCAGAAGTGGGCAGCTGAAGGAAGTCTGGTCTATTTCAGGTACATTTTAGAAGTCTTCTATATGACATTCTTCCATCTGGAAATGTCATCATGGGACAAGTGGACAGAAAGAAAAGTTGAGCATTCAGTGGAACAGAGCGTAAGTAGATTACAATGGATTAATTCCTAGCAAGACATGGCCCAAGAACTTCAGGATCTTTTAACAAAACTAAGCCAGAAAAAGATTAGCCATTTTAAATGGGGGGTTTACTCCTCATCTTAGGAAGAAATAGTGAACTCTCTACTGTACCCGGAAAAGAGCTGAGACCGTCTGGAAGGAAGAACCCTTCTTCTTGCCACCTTTCTTGCCAGCACTAGCCTCTGCAAAATTGGAAATAAATAAAAAAGGGTTTAGATTTTTGCTTTTGACTTTTATGATTCCTTTTTGTAAGCTATATATCAGTGAAAATATGGGATTCATAAAACCAACCTGCTTCTGCTCCACCATAGTTGGCAAAGAGTAAGGCCAACGTTTTCAGTGATGATTTCTGGTACAACCCAATGACAGTTTCATTCAGGGGGTCTTTGTTCTTCTCAAGCCAGCCAGTGATGTTGTAGTCCACCGTGCCAGCATAGTGTATTAGGGAGAAGTGAGCCTCAACCTTCCCCTTGGTAGGCTTGGGCTTCTGGAAGTTGCTGGACTTGCCCAGGTGCTGGTCATAGAGCTTGTTCTTGAAAGAGGTGTCAGTTGCCTTGGGGAACATGCACTCCTCTTCCAGGATGGAGAAGATGCCCATGGGCTGGAAGAAATGCACAAGGGAGACAGATGGTAATTTAGTTTTCAGGGCAATAATGACCTTCACACCTAGGCAGAGTAGTGGAACACAGACTGAGATACACATTAGAAAAGATTATTTTTCAATCATATTTTCTTCTAGAAAGTGAGATTAAACGTATTCATACCTATGGTTTTTAACACCAAATTAATCATAAAGATTAATGAAAATTCATTTTGTTTGTGTTGAGAATGTGCTTTATAAAATCAGAGCACCATCTTCTTATCCAGAGGGACTCAAAGCACACACAGATGTCTTAGACAAATTGAACATGAGCAGACAACCCATCCTGGGCTGCATTAAGAGTGTTGCCAGCAGCTCTCCTCTACTCAGCTCTGCTGAGAAACATCTGAAGTGTTGTGTCCAGTTCTCGGCTCCCCAGTACAGGACAAACATGGACATAGTAGGGTGAGCCTTTTGACAGGCCACGAAGGTATTTAAATGACTGAAACATCTGACATACAAGGAGAAGCTGAGAGAGATGGGACTTTCAGCCTGGAAAAGAGAAGTCTCTGGGGGATCTTATCAATGTGTATAAATACCTAACGGGAGGAGATAGAGAAGATAGAGCTCGAGGCTTCTCAGTGGTGTCCAGTGACAGGACAAAATGGAATAGGCATGAATTAAAATATGTGAAATTCCATTTAAACAAAAGAAAAAGCTTCTTCTGATGCCCCAGAGTATCTATGGAGTCTCCATCCTTGGGGATATTCAAAATCCTACTGGACATGGTCCTGAGCATCCTGCTCTAGCTGACCCTGCCTCGAACAAGGGGGTTGGACTAAGTGATCTCCAGAGCTGCCTTCAAACCTCAGCAGTTCTGTAATTCTGTGATTCTAACTACTTATCATCCGTCCAGCCACTGAACTCTTCATTTCCTATGCAGTGCAACTCCCTTCTTACTGTCAGTCAAACGACGCACATGTAAGTTTGACTGTGTGCTGACAGTTATGTATGACCATCTTCTGTGTATATTTTACAAAAATGTATCTATTCTGCTGTACAAACACAGGTCTACTAGAGCTGAAAGGTGAGGAGGACATGCTGACCTGGAAACTGACTCTAGCTATTTTGGAAGAACACTCTTATTGGGAGTTTAACAATCTTTTGGCACTTGAAAAGAGATCAGTACAGTCTTGCTGCCACAAAGCTGTGAGAAATCTCTTTCATGTCTCACTTGACAGAAAAAATAAACTACAGGACACAGTATTTTGAGTAACAAAAGCTGAATATTCGGACATGAACAGAGAAGATCCCTTTGAAAACTGAGACCAAGTAATTATAGAATTTCCACACATGTAATGCATTTGAACAGGAAGGATACCTTCTCAATGAGCTCAATGCAGGCAGCCAGGTCCATCCCAAAGTCAATGAACGTCCATTCAATTCCTTCCTTCTTGTACTCCTCCTGCTCCAGCACGAACATGTGGTGGTTGAAGAACTGTTGCAGTTTCTCATTGGTGAAGTTGATGCAGAGCTGCTCAAAGCTGTTAAACTGGAAATAAAATGAGAAAGAACCACATTTGCAAGATGCATCAATACTTGCACAACCTCATCCTTTATAAAAAAGGAATGCAGTTGTCTTGGCTCCATTGTCAAGTCTGTGCGTTTCTTTAGTCTGCTTTATATCTCCACAACAAAACAGAGAATGTGTCAAATTAATTGTCCACAAGGCATTTTTTTTCCACTGACAAAAATGCAAAGATAAATTGTATTTCCCATATAATCTGAGACCAAATTACAGGGAATAAAAAAGCAAGCTTAGGCCTATCATAATATACATGTTTTTATACTGTCTTGTCCTTGATCATTTAAACCAAGGAATTCTTCTGATTGGACCATTCTGTACTTCCGAGTTCACACATCTTGAAATAAGACAAGTCCTTTGAAAGGTCTTTTTTTTCACTTCATGACAAAAAAAGGCAAATAGCTGCAAAAAATTACGTGAAGATATTATGTCTTGTTTAAAAATATGCCTCACAGTTATCGTAACATCCAGTTGTCACTTCCAAATAGCTCTTACCAAATCTTTGTCACTTACATCAAAGATCTCAAAGCCAGCAATGTCCAGCACACCAATGAAGTACTGTCTCGGTTGCTTGGTATCCAGCTGTTGGTTGATGCGAACAACCATCCACAAGAACATCCTCTCATAGACAGCCTTGGCAAGAGCACCTACAGCATTGTGCACCTATAAGAAAAATAAATTCCTGGAGTTACCATACAGAGGAGAGGAGAATCAAAAGGGTTGTCATTCAAAACATGGTTCCAGGTTACCATGTGTTTGTTACCTGCTGCGCGGTTTGACCCTTGGTCACATATTCATTCCCAACCTTGACTCGGGGGTAGCACAGGGCCTTGAGCATGTCAGCTGAATTCAGGCCCATAAGGTAGGCAGCTTTGTCAGCAACTAAAAAGACAGAGGAAAACAGAAGAATTTGGTGTCATATAGACTTCAAATCCTGGAGTATTCTCTAAAGGCTGCAGAGGTCAGATATCTTTTCTTCAAAATCTTTTGGTAGTGTCATAGAAGGAATCTTCATAACATCAGAGTCATCATTATGCATTTTGAGCTTTTCTAAAAGAGTGAATGTCTGAAAAATCTTCACTGAAGCATGTAGGAAGTGATATTTCCAAAAATCTCCTGGCACAAAATTGAAAGCTGCAGCTTGCCAGTCTGAATATTTGAAGTACTTGCATATCTCAGGAGCTGCAGTGACCACAATCAGGTACTGATCTATGTTCAGGTAATCAAAACCATCTGATATTTAGGGTGGGACACAGAGAGGATATCTCTGTTCTCTTTCAGATCCAGAGTCTACAACCCTTTCTGACCTTTGGTTTCCGATGTTCAATAAAGCCCACTGCATTTCATCCTTTTACCTCTGGTATTTCTGACCTCCTGCCTTGTCCTTTAGCAGGATGAGCCATTGCTCAGAGAGCTGGAGATCTGGGCTGTAGGTCCTGCATCAATAAAGGAGAGGAATCAAATACACCTCTCACACAAAAGTTCCTAACCCTAACCTAACTCCTTCTCATCTGACAGGTGAGGGTGAACAGGAATGTGGACCCCCAACCTGTTAGAGCTGAACCACTTGGCTCTTTCACAATTGCAAGCCATATTCCAACAAAAGTATGCCTAATAAAGGAATTACATCCATGGCTCCTGACTACCTGGAAGTGTATAAAGGACAGTTTAAACAATTAATTGTTCCTAGCATAAAATACAAAAATCCTGAGATCAGGGAACTTGGCGTACTGAGAAGAGGAGAAGGAACATGGTTTTTTTCTGGCTTACTGTTTTCTTTGGGATCCCAAAGTCCAACAAAGAAAAACTTTTGCTGTCTTCCACATCCATAGTGACTTACAGAAGGGTTAATTTTTGAGTTTGGTAATACCTTCTGTGCCATCTGGCTCTGCCTGCTCCTCTCTTGGTTTCTGCTTAAACTTCAGGTTCCCGTAGTGCATGACAGCCCCTGTCAGCTTGTAGATGGCTGTCTTCTCATCAGCAGTGAAGCCCAGGATGTCAATGGCACTCTGGCAATACAATCAGCAAAGTGAAATATTTGCATGTCATGTGATGTATGAGCTGGGCCTGTTGACCCGTTTGTTAAGTGACTTACATCTGTAGCCATCAGCTCCTCCTTGTCATCAATGCTGGGAACGGTGATCTCACCTTGACTCACAAAAGGGTAGTCATATGGGTTGGTGGTGATGAGGAGCATTTCTGAAAACAAATGGGTTCATGGGTTAAATTTCATTCTTTTTGTAATGTAAATATTGTCAGTGATCTTCCTCCAAAAAGCTCAGTGATGAATCCTACCAATTAGCTCTGGCTTCTTGTTGGAGGTGACCTGATAAAATATGTGGTAGCTTCTTTCCGCCTTGAGCTGGAAAGTGACTCTGGACTTCTCCAGCAGATCTGGCAAGGACAGTGGGACAGAGTTAGCACAAGAGCTGGGGAGGGTTACAAGGAATGTGATCAGGCCAGGAGAGTCTGGCAAGGAAAGTAGAAACAGGCACAGGAAGGCACATGGAGGTGTAAATTTGGGAAGGAATGGGACCAGGCCAGGGGAGCGCCTTACAAGTTTCAATGTCAGCAGAAGCCAGTTTGCCTGTGGCCCCAAAGTGGATTCTGATGAATTTGCCCTGTTAAGGAGAAGAACAACCACTTCAGCCTATATGCATTTAATTGCCATCTCCTGATATGAGAATACCACTAGCCCATCGCTACCGTTATAACGAGGAGGGATTTTGTCTGAAGCAGCAACTTACAAAACGTGAGGAGTTGTCATTCCTCACAGTCTTGGCATTGCCGAAGGCCTCCAGCAGTGGGTTGGCGCTGATGATTTGATCCTCAAGCGTTCCCTGGAGGACAACAATTATTGCTGGTTATCCTTTCCAAAAATCATGTCAGGATCAGAGGAAAGCATAGATTCCAGACACTATCTGTTCATTTACCTGCATTTTGCCTGCCTGTTGCTCCTCCTTCTTCTTCTCCCCGCTCGCTGCAATTGTTGCAAAGTACTGGATGACACGCTTTGTGTTCACAGTCTTCCCTGCACCGGATTCTCCGCTGTCAAACCAACAAGAGAAGCAGAGAGTGTGTGGTCAGGCAGGAGGTCCCCTGGCACCGGGCAGCCCTGCAGGGACCCGAGCAGGGGGTGTACATACGTGATCAGGATTGACTGGTTCTCGCGATCTGTGAACAAGGAAGAATGAAAGACAGTGTCAGAAGCTGACCCGGGTAACATTAAGCTGAACGAGAAGTAAAGCTGCAAACAGAAGTTGGGCCTTCTTCAGGAAGTCCAAGAGTTCCCAATTCCCTTCCATGTCCCAACAGTAATAAGTATAAGCCCAAATGGATGCATAGAGTTGTCAGAGGCAGGCGGTCCTGAGACAAACCGTGCATCCACTTCCCCTTCACACAGTTCTCATCAAGAAATATAATCAGACTGCCTACCTGTGTTCAAAATAGTGGATTATATATAGAATAATAACCTTTTCTTTCCTATCAGTGAAAAAAAGTGGCAATCTGAGTTAAGTATTTTTTCTGCAGTGGGAGAGTGTAGAATTCAGTACAATAAAGTGCAAATAATACACAGTGCTGAGTCCAT
This sequence comes from Leptosomus discolor, assembly GCF_034619465.1. Classification (NCBI taxonomy): domain Eukaryota; kingdom Metazoa; phylum Chordata; class Aves; order Leptosomiformes; family Leptosomidae; genus Leptosomus; species Leptosomus discolor. The sequence continues at coordinate 18,766,376 of NC_141405.1, read as the reverse complement.
GCATGCTTCTGGGTCACTTTCACTTGAAATTAATTCCTGCATAACTCAATTGAGTTCTCAGCCATACAGCTCTGTGGTGTTTTTAGCTGTCTTGTCACATGCTCCAGTGAGATCAGTGGGGCTTTTTGGTTTAGATTGCTGTGAGGGAGGTCAAGCACTCACCAGTCAGCATGAACTGATAGGCGTTGTCAGAGATGGAGAAGATGTGTGGAGGGGCCTCCTGGCGCTTCTTGCCTCGGTAGGCCAACACCACCTCCGGGTTGTACACCGGCAGCCACTTGTAGGGGTTGACAGTGACGCAGAAGAGACCCGAGTAGGTCTGCAGGGAAGGGAGACAGCACGTTGGCTTCCGCTCAGCCTGGCAGAGCAGTTCCTGCTGGCTGCCCAAAGGAAGGCTGCTGCTGGTACTTACGTAGATCATCCAGGCTGCGTAACGCTCTTTGAGGTTGTACAGCACAGCGGGTTCATGGAGGTGGGTCATCATGGCCATGTCCTCGATTTTATCGTACTTGGGAGGGTTCATGGAAAAGACCTGATCGTCCTTCACGGTCAGGGTCTGCCAAGGAAACAAAATATTATTGTATGTCAGCTAAAAGCTCAGAGTGGGAATCAAACGGTGTCCTTCAGCCTTGTTTTTCACTCACCTCTCCAGCTTCAGTCTTGACAGTGACCTTCCCGGATTCCCTGCTCTGGATTGTCCCTTTCACAAAGGATTCTTTAGGATGGGCCACAAAGACAGATGTCTTGGCATCAAAAGGCTTGTTCTGGGCCGCAATTCTTTCCTTCTCTGACTTTCGGAGATAGGGAGCTGCCTCCCCAAAGACAGCCATCTCAGCATCTCCAGAGGCCATGTCTGCACTTTACTGAACGTACGTCAGCAGAAGACTCTAATGGGGAGGAACAATATGGCACTGATTATTTACAGCTATTCTTTAAGATCGGGAAAAATTTTATATCCTGTGTCTTAGTTTCTTTCCATACTTTGAGTATTTGGAACATCTAACATGAGCTAACTAGAGACTTAATTTTTCAGTCAACTTAGAAAATAAAGGGGTTTCATTGATGTAGTCTAGGTCTTCAAATATCTCTGAGAAAAACTTTTAATGACCTTTCAGAATTACGGGCTTGGTGCTTTAAGAATAATGTGTCCATAAGATAAGAGTGAATTTGTTGAGCAAGTTTCACTAAGACATCACTATTAGAAATAGAAATAGTTAGGACATTTTGCTAAAAAGATGAACAATGAAGTAACACTTGTGAAAAAGTGTAGTTTAGGCCATCTACAGTCTTGGAAAACCTTGAACCTGTGGGACAATTACCTATTAAATATAATAGTAACAGAAAGGCAGTGGGAAATTAATGAATTCTGCTAATGAAGCTGTCAACTGAAAGAAAAGGGCAGGCTTCACGACCTTTTAATATTCTGCCATAATTTAATTTGTTGTATGCGTTTGTTGTTCTTCAATAAAATATCTAAATAATTTCAGCCCCGAAGTTCTGATTTGGGTGAAATAAAATGCAAGCATTGGAACTGCAGTTGCCAAGCCTGTATTAAGATCCCAAATAAATACTTACTGAAAAAAAAACTAGGAACAGGTGAGTTATCAAAACTTTAAAAAAATAAGAGTAATTCTTCAGATGCTTTATTAAACATGTACTTAGTTAAAGTCAGGCAACAGTACTTGAAAATTCTCTAGGTACTTTAGCAAAATTTGTTCCCTCTTTATTCATTAGGTAATAAATATTTTTTTTTGTGCAGAGTAAGCATCAAACAAAGCCCTTGCATTTTACAGAGGTGGTTAGAAGGTCTCTACGCTCAGATGATTTATTAATTCATACATTCTCAGGTAAAATGCAGAATTTTGCACTTTTTCCTGCTGTTCTCATCTTGGTCCAGTTCAACTGCTACCATAGCAAAGACAGGAAGCCAGCACACCTTGATCCATGTTAGGTCAGTTAAACAGAAGTGAAGAATTTCCCCATAGGGATTTTCTGGTCTGCCATCAGTGGTCACAGACTTTAAACACATCCACCTGAAAGCCTTGGGCACCCCACCACCTTCTGCTGTAATTACACTAGATTTGAATACAGGGGGAAACAGTGACCCTTCCAGAAATCCCACCCAAAAGGATCTTTCTCTGCCCTCTAAGAATTAATAAATCAGGTTCTTACCTCTCGTGACACCAGATGGGTGGCTTGCAGGCTTACAGACTGGCAGCTGCTCAGTCAGTGCTGTAAAACAGAAATGGCAACTCCCTGCTTGCTGCTGCACAGAAATCCGGAGTGAAAATGTGCAGATGCCTTGAAAGCAGATGTAAAACCTGAGTTGAGAAATTGAGTGCCCTCCTGGACATTGGGGGCAGCAGGAATGCTGCTGCACCTAAGGGCCATCCTCATCCCACAAGCCTGCAGACCCCACACACTTACCTTGAAGCTTTCTGTGGAGACGGGGCAGACTTGTTGCAGGGACGTTTTATACGATCTAGTCTGCAGATGCTACAGATGCCTACTCTTTCTTCGGTCAAAAAATTTTTGGCAAACCTTCTTCAGTAAAGCATTGTCTGGCAAACTGAACTAAGGGCATAATTGTCATTTGACATGACTAGATATAATTAGAAAATTTTGATGTCTTACTGACTATATGAATACATCTCCTATAAACAATCTGACAAGGGTGTTAAGGAGGGAATCTGGACTAGTCAAGGCACTTAGAGAACTTGGATACAGGACTTATGGATTCTATTGCTGGCTTTCCCACCGACTCACTGTATGACCCAGGGTGGATTGCTTGGTATGTCTGTGCTGCAGACAGTTCCCAGCTGTACAATAGATAAACCAGGATGTTAAAAGACAAATTAGCATTATTAAAAGCTTTTGGCAGTTGTGATGGTAAAATCCCGAAAGCAAAAGTGCAGATGTGTCAGTTCACCGTGGTTACAGGCACAGCAGGATGGTCAGCCACACCCTGCAGCAGTGAGGGGCTGGGTTCTACCTGGGCTTTTAAGCTGGTGCCTCTGACAGAGATGTGAGGCAGCTTCAGGGATAATAGGAAGAGTGCGCTTGTGCACGCACACAAACACACACAGAGGCATGTGTGCTTCTCTGTACACACTTCAGATTCCAAACAAGTGGGAGATTCTCCAAGAAATGTAACTCTGTGCACCACCTTGTTATATGGGAGGGATTATACCTGCTAAGGCTTTTCATTTGCATGTCAGTGCCAGTGAGCAAGAGATGCTCCCTTCTTTTGCTGGCAACTTCTTAGTCTATCCATGTGTTCCTATGCCTATAACCCTAGGAAAGATAACTCTGATCTAGGAATGAAATCCACAGGCTTTTTTTCCTATTTACCAATGATAGAAAAATCATCTGGTCAGCCATACCTATACAAATAATTGGGCATATGCACAAACACATCACCTCAGCAGGCAGTCCCACATGCTCTGCACCTGATATATCCTCCGTCCAGCACTTCCATTTCATCACAAGTATCTTCCACACTTCTGCATTTTCACAGTTCAAAAAACCACAGTAATACTTTTATCAGAGCACTGGAAGTGGCAGGCATGCCTGTAAAATGCTGACAGAGTGGGAGGAAGGGGGACTTGTTGGTAGTCCTGGAGAGAGATTGATCTAGTTTTGGGAAGAGGACACTGTCATGTGAACTGCTTTCAATCCTGTAAGATTTAAACACATTCTTCCTGAGGTCGTCGGCATTTTGGTTATTAAAAGAGCTCAGTAGATAAGACGTCGGCAAAGTGAGAAAAATGCTGCATGGATTTCATGTAATATCCAGCATCAGGCAATGTTCTGTGCTTGTAAAGCCTATTCCAAGAAGAGTTGCAGCACTGCAGTACCCTCTTTGTTGGAGCCCAAATCCAGAGCTCACCACTGGCCTCCATCCTCAGGGAATGGGGGAGGCTGATGGAAACACCCAGCACCCAGCCCAGGAGGAGCCCAGAGCAAGCTGGTGGGAAACGGTGAGTGCAGGGGTGCATCTGAAGTCCTGCCTCTCTGGGGAGAAGGCACCGAGAGGTGCTGGTGGGGGCATCGCCCTCCAGCAGGACCCAGAGCACAACTGAGCTCCCCAGCGTGGGGCCAGCAGGCATTGCTCTGAGGGGCTCTGGCAGCTGAGTCCCTGGGGTGCTGGGGTGTTACAGGGTGTCCAGCAGCCCAGTGGCTATCAGTCCTGGCCAACAAGGGGACAGAAAGGTCTCGGCAGTTCAAAGCCCAGGATTTGGAAGACCATGCAAGAGGAGTAAGGGATGGCTGAGCCCAGGGTGTGAGAGCTGTGCATATTCTCCTCTCAGGTTGGGGAGGGAGCTCTGGACTCCCATTCCCACGGAAGCTATAATATCTGCACTGTAAAAGAGCATTGGAGGCACCATTGAAAAGAGACTGGCTCCATCCTCTTTGCACCCTCCCCTCTAGTATTTATATACATTGATAAGATGTATAGATGTATATAAATAAAGGTATAATACGGAATTCAAATCCCAGGTTACAACAAATTAAAGGTATTTCCATTATAATCTCCACCCCTGGTTTCTTTGGACCAGACCATCAGGTTTAACATTGTAATGAACGCCTCCCCTTCCCCCTGTTCTGGCTTTGATTTATCCACAGACTGCATTCCCTTAGGGGTCTACCTGCCTCAAGTGGAGCCTTATCTGTGAGCCACAGTAGGGGTGAACCTGCAGCAGCATTGACTTATTCACAGCCACAGTTGCTTTGAAGTGCACCTTCTCCAGTGTGGACTTATCCTTGGGCTACAATCTCCTCAGAGGTATACCTGCTGTGGCACAGAACTAACCACGGTCACAGATGCTTCAAGATGTGGGCACGTTGCTGGTTTATGTTCAATTTGGTGTCTACCAGCACCCCCAGGTCCTCTTTTGCAAAGCTGCTTTCCAGCTGGTCAGTGCCCAGTATATACCAGTGCATGGGGCTGTTCCTCTCCAGCTGCAGGGCTTTGCACTTCCTCTGCACTATTGGACTCAGTATTGACCTCTGGGTTTTGCCTAACCAGTACCCAGTATCCTTAACATAGAAAACACTTTTGCTAAATGGGCCCTAGGAATTGCAGAATCAGAAAGACTTCGAGTCTTATCACTGTGTTTATCAGTATTGCTAATTGAGTTAACAAAATCATGTGTGGATTTCCAACTAAAGAACCTTTGTGACATTAAAGCAAAGCAACTAAAGTGCACAGGAACCTCTACATTAGCCCAGTAAACTCCATGCTTTGCATACAAACAGGGTGAGATGCCTGTAGGTTCAATATGATGTCCACTAAGGCAAGAATACATATACTACTTAGAGACCAAACCATTTGCCATCTACTTCAGGCACTTTGCCCTCACTGTCTCCAATATTGAACTATCCAGTTCGCTGAAACTAGTCTCTGCTTGATCCTTGGATGGGTAGGACTATCAGGCAGCAGGATACGGTTCTAATAGTGTTCCTGGCCCACTCTGATGGAAGCAATTTTCAATATGGTGCCATAACAACCATGTGGAAATAAGCATCTTAAAGGTTGAAGGGTAGGAGCTTGTGAAGAACTAGCATCATTATCTTGAAGGTGTGAATCTGGAAGCTTTCTTATCACCAGAAAGAATCACCACATTCCTTGACACAGAGAAATGGCAGCTATAGAGCTATTCCACTGAAATGGGAAGGAGCAGGTTCCCTGTCCCAGACTCAACAGGGAAGAAACTTTCTGCCAATCTGTTCTCCTTAGTCTGCGACTGCAGACCCTGGGCTCTAACAGTCCGGGTATGCTATGTTTGCGATCTCCTTAGGAGGGAAAGCAACCCCGCGTACAGAAGAATGATACAGGAAAAGAACTCAGAAAACTGCAGACAGTCACAGCCTACAAGACCATGAATGCTGCCCAATCGCCCAGGGTGTAGAGGGGATGCAGGACATACTGTCCCACCTAACATTGCATCAAGTGTTGGAGGAGGTCCTACTTTGGCCAAAGGTTTCTGTGGGCATATGCAAATCCACAGTGTGGATATGTATGTGGCTTAAATTCAGAGAAGAAGAAATTATTGTCACTATGGATCCCTAATTTGTATTTCTGTGCTCATTGTCTACTATGTCTACATTAATAGCTGTGTATTAGTACCTCAGTGCCAGTATAAACCCCAAAGTTCGCATAATGTGACTATGGGTATGTGGGCTTTGCTTGGTATCTTGGAGTGAAATCCTTGAAAGGTATTTGGCATTAATCATTCAAGATTCTGAAGTATTACTGAAATATAACAAAATTCTCTGGAATGTTGTATATGGAGATGTGACCCTCATGCTAAGAACAATTTGCATACTGAGTTCAACTAAAACTTGCATACTTTACGTTAAATAATACTACCTCCACCATGAAGCGGCATTTATAGATGACGCCAAGTATGTCTGCTTACTTTTCTGTCAGCTGCACTGTAATACAAAAATAATCCTGGTGGCTTAGACCAGCAGGGTTGAAGGAGCCTGACCGAATTCAGCATCAAACACTCTAGTACTATTCAAACTGAATATCAAGGCTATTCTAGCAACTCCTAGAATCAGCATTAGAAAAACTCTTTCAGACAGTCAGAACAAAAAGATAAAATGTTAAAACATTGACTACTTTCACTTGAAAACTCTAAATTCGGATCCATTTCCTTTTTTCTCCTTTTGCATTAACTAAATAAAACATGAAAACCAAGAACTTCTCATGCAGTGTTTTCAGTAGATGTTTTTAAAATATCTTTTTGAAGTAAATCATGGCTAAACGAATGGCAGCTGCAACAGCATGTGTTGTGAACATAGATAGTATACGAACTCTCAGTGAATGTCTACAGGGGAAAGACACCTGACAATTGGACTAAGTTTGTGGAGGCTGGAAAGGAGGCAGCAGAAAGTGCAAAAAAGATTGGGAGAATAACCCAACATTCAGTGTTTTAGTGTACGACATAAAGCTAATGAAATGTGAAGTGTTTGGTCAGTTGGTATAAGCATCCCTGAAAAGGATTCTAAGCTACTGAGCATCTGCTTTGGATTTGTTTTAATTTATAAAGTTCATCTATCCCACCCAGGTATCACTTGTATGACACTGGCGTAGTGGCTTCTTACAAAGAAGCAGTCTCTAATCTGAAGTAGATGACCTACATGTCACTGTAGTTTAACTTGGTAGATCCCCGTAAATTACATCAGGGAAAACTCTGCCCTGTTTCCTGTATCCAGGTGCAGCCAAGGAGAAAAATGTCCAGGAACGGATCTGTTGAAAGAAGTGCAAGTGCCTCAATGCAGAAAGAAGAATGCAACATTTCCTGCCAGCCATTAATTTTCTGTCAATCCTATTTCCATCTCTGCAGGGCTGGACTCCACTGGGACCTGAAGCAAACTGCAGCACAGTTAAGAGAAGAGAGGGACTGAAAGCCATCTCTGGATACAGACTGTCCCGCACAGCAGCGCAGTGTGGCAAGGCGCTTATTCCCCATGGAGGAGAAAGGGTTCATTTGTGCTGAAAATAGATCCTTCTTGAGACAGAGATCAGGCAGCTGCCTCCCTTTCTGCCAGCCCTTCAGATGTGTATTTTCTTCTCCTGATCCCTGTGGTTAGCTGAGAGACAAGGAGTGAGAAGGCATTTTTTAGCTAGGCAGGACAGCCAGACTGGAGAGGGGAAGTGAAGGTGCCTACAGACTGCTGTGTGCTGGCTAGCGGGAACCTCCCTCTCATGCATGTTCAGGGTCGTCAAGCTCATCAACTGGCAACATGAGAATGTAGCTGTATGGCAGCAGGCTTTGCAGTAGGAAAAGGAATCTTTTGCTGTAGTTTGGTGATCCCCAGTCTTTCACGCTGGGAACTATTCTCAGGCCCTCTGCTCCTCTAACTAGAACAGACTGCCCTCCAAGAAGAAGGACTTTGGGGTTACGGTGGATATGAATATGAGTGCTCTCAAAGTAAACAGGACAAATCAAGCACCATGTGGTGTTAGAAGTGTGGTGAGCTGATTGTAGGAAACTATTGTCCCTTTTGCTTGACACTGGTGAGACCTCATCTGAAATGGTTTCTCCAGTTTTAGGCTACCCAGTTCAAAAGGGATGTGAACTATTGGGGTGGGTCCAGCAGAAGGCTAGCAAGATGGGCAAGGGTCTAGAAAACTTGTGCTATGAAGAGAGTCCGAGGGCACGTGTATTCTCAGGAAAAAGGGGCTAAGGTACATAAGGGCAGTCACAAAGACAATGTGCCAAGCTTTTTCATGAGTAGCAGACAACGTAACAAGGGGCAATGACCACAAATTGTTGCTTGAAATTCCACAATTAGACATTAGGAGAATCCTTGACTATTGGGTAATGTAGAAATGGCACAGTCTACCCAGAGAGGTTGTGGAGCCTTTGTCTGAAAATCTTGGCTAGTCAAAGCCATGACTGATCTGACCAACATCAGCGATAGATCTGCTTGAAGTGGGAGACTGAACTAAAGACCTCCAGATGTTCCTTCGCAACAGCATTTCTGTGGCTTTAATGTAGAGGTTTCCTCTATCCATCCAAAGAAGACAACTGCTCAAAGCTAAGCAGAGAAGGTGTGTGTCGCTTTACATCTTGTGCTAAGAAACAGAAATTTTCCTGGAGTCCTGAAAAACAGCTTTTCTTGAGTGGACCACCGGGCATGAACCTTTGATCTCACTGCATTGTTGGAGACAGGTAATTCCATGCAACTTGTCAAAGCATATCCCTCCATAACCCAATTCCAGAATACCACTTCTCAAGTATGTCATCTGGAAACATCCTCAGCAGCAGCAGGCTTTGGTAACTTTCAGTCCTTGAAGAACAGTGCGACATGCAGGCAGTCAGAGAACTGTGGAGCTCACTGGGGCAGCAAAGTGCATCAAATCACATAACATAGAATTTCCACCAGGTGAGGAGCAGCAGGGCAGGCAGAGTACAGGAGGGTCCTCTTGTTATAACAGGCTGGACACATTCATGGTGGTAATTGTACGCTGGCAAGAATTTCTGCAGCCCTGTTACAGGAATTTAGGGATCTGGTTACAACCCTTTTTCATTCTGAGTCACTGGGTTCCATTTGTCAGAAAATATGTCTATGACGTAGTGAACAGCATCTAACATCACCACGATGTGTTATTTCTGACCATAACATAACATTGAAGGAAATAAGATTGCACGATATTCCTGCCACTGGCAGGAGGGTTGGACTAGATGATCTTTAAAAGTCCCTTCCAACCCAAACCATTCTGTGATTCTGTGTGATTCTGTGAAAGGCTGTACTGAGTGACATCAAAGGAACATGTAGACTCATACCTGAGACATTTCTCGTCATCCCAATCTCCCCAGATACCCACCCTCTACATGACATGGTGAAGTCTTCTAGAACAAAAAAAACACCTGGAGTTGGTGAAAAATGTCATGTGGCTGGAGCAAAACCAAATAAGGCACATATGGGAAACTGTACTGAAAATAGCAACCAATTTTCTGTGTCACTGCCAATCATGGGAGACAGACACACAAGCACATTCCTACTACGTGAAGCCTAAGAAGCCTTTGGCCTTCTCAGATCTCAGTCACCTACTTGTTCCCCCACATAGAGCCTGTAACGCTCACGGGATAAAGCAGACATCCCCTTTAGCAGGGATCCCCTTGCAGACCTTGCTAGTGAGCCCTGGGAGTCCGGAGAGAGCTCAGACCTGCTCAGCTTCTGCTGCGGTAGGACACCTCCTCCTGTGGGTCAATGGGCTAGGCAGCAGGTTCAGGTGCCTACACAGATTGCAGTGTCTCCTGTGCCTGGGGACAGGTCACTTCAGCTGCTCCTCCACAGGTGATCGACGTCCCTGATGCCCCCACCAGGATCTGAGAGGTGCTCAGGGCCACAGGAGGGACCAGGAATGTCTGCATGGATGTGCTGCTTCTCTGAACACACATCAGAACGAAGCTGAAATGAAGTCAACCCTGCACGTGGTAGTTAATTACTGGTGGTTACTCCGTCCTGCTTCAACCTAATCAGCTTGCTGGGTGACGAGTCTCCAGACCCTCATAAAGCACTATGAATGTTCCATATATACATCCGTTCAGAGTTTATATACACGTCAATGTCTGATGTGTTACCAACTGTCTCTAAACACTACGTCACACAGGAGACAAGCAGCTTTGCTTGGACGTGCTTCTGAAGTTTGGTTGTAATGACCAAATATGACCTGGTACTGAGAAATTCAAAGATTTTTGTCCATCTGCTACTTATTTTCAGAGGAATTAGCATACATTCCCTCAAAATCTCCAGAGGAAGAACATCCTGCCTAGTCATTGGTACGAAAGAAACCGATTGCACAGCAAAACCATTTAGAACAAACACCAATTTTGCTTTCTTTTATTTTGTTTGACAAAACTCCCTCAGATAGGTGCTACAGCACTAGGACGCTTCCTAATTAAAAGACAGTCTGATGTTGTTTCAAGCTATCTTCTCCCTTGCATTGCTACCTGTTATCTGATAAACAGCACTTGAGGAAAGAGGTTTATTTAGCAATTTTAGTGCCAGGCATTGGGACCAGCCTCTCTGCAGAAGGAGGTGGAAGTGGCTGAGCTTGAACAGGTAAGTGTAGGAAGATCGCTGACTTTCCAGGCTTGCAGCTGGTGGGAGAGATGGGGAAAAGATGTGGCTGTTATGTCTAGGAGGAACTATTTAGCACTACCCACTCCGATCTGCCTTCCCACGGTGGTAATCTGGCCTTGCAGAGCTCTGGCATAGGTAAAGCCATTTTGCTGTCATCATTATATGATTATTATCCCCTGATTCCAAACACTATGGGGGCTTTTCTTAAACAGTAGGGTTTAGTTTTACTCCCTTTTTCCCCTTTCCCCAGATCTTGAGAAATTTTACTCCTAAATAATTTGCTTTTCCAGCTTCTATACAAAACTTAACTTGAGCCCATTTGAGAGCATATGAAACAGCAGCTGTGTGTCCATCTCCTGGCTGAAAACAATGAGGATCTGTAAGGCTTGCTCAGTTGTGAGAAAGCCACAGCAGGAAAAATTCATCATGCAGAGACAGTCTCATAAATTTGAGAATAAGCAGACAGCCATACCAGCTCAAAGCAAAGGTCCAGCTGCTATTTTGTGTATGAGTGTACATTCTATACTTGATGAAAACTCAGTTTTACTTTTTCTGTACTATTTATAATATTATGCAAGCATATCATCTTCCCACTTGGTTGTTCCTTTCCCAAAGTGAAGGGCCATAGTCCAGACAGCTTGTCTCTCCAGTGCTCCCATCAATATTGTCATCTTCCTCTGTACCCTTCCTAATTACACAGGCCAAAAATGCAGATAGCAGGTGGTTTGTGGGCCTGGTGCAATGTTTTCTATTTTGTTCTCGGTTGATCTTGGTAATTCCTGATACTCTGTTTGCCTTTTGAGGCCACCGATGAGCACTGACTGGCTGTTTGGAGGCAGCTATTCACCGTTCTGGTAGCCTTCCTATCTCCTAATCCCGGTCCTCCTGCAGAGACTGAATTTCTATAGGGTTGGTCTATATATGGCTCAGAGTCATTGTATGCACAGAGAAGTTGATGCCCTGTTTCATCTGCATTACGTGTTTTTACGACTGGTGACTATTCAGTCTGCCTTTCAAAGATGACATCTTTCTTAGTGGCTTTCAGCAAAATGACAGTGAGTGAGACTCAAGAGTGGCACAGCCCAGCTAACAGAGAGTGAAGAGACAGGTAAAGCAGCAAACATTTTGCGGGGGGGGGGGGGGGGGGGGGGGGTGAGCAGCTCTTCACTGAGTATCAGAGTTGTGCCATTACTCAGACTTCTCATGTTCCCAGCAAACATCAGCGGAAGAGCTGGCCGAGGAGGTGACATTCAGGATGTCCTTTCTATCACCCACCAAAGCAGCTGAGGAGCTCCTGTTACAGAGCAGGGGAGTGGGGTGGGCAGGCTAAGATGCCTCTGGGTAAGACAAAGAAAAAAAGAGAGCAAGTGGCAAAAGGAGGAGGGAAGGGGAGGGAAGGAAAATCGAGATTAGGTGCATAATATTAGCACTAGCAACAACTGCATCCAAAAAAAAAAAGAGCAATGAGGTGATATCTTCCTAGGCTGACACCCATCTGTGACAGATGCACAAATCCCACTTCTGGGCAGATTTCAGTGCTGTAAATGGAAATACACTGGTATGGAATTTGCATAAACCTGTGCACTTTAAGCATTAGACTTTTCAAGGTTAAGAGAGCCCACTGGATTACCATAGGATTTTCTGAGTGCTAGAGTCACTGCAGTATAGTTACTAGCAGGATATGTAGCAGAATTTTCTAGTGACATTTTCTGAGCTAACTTTTTATGTTGAAGAAAAATTCCTTTTGCATTCTCAGGACATCTGTCAACAGCCTCACTGTTTTGTGCTGGCAGACAGATTTCCTTGGTGGTCAGCCTAAACATTTCTTTAATTGCTCTCTGCATCCATCCGAGATGCTGAGGGAAGGATATAAGTCCCTGATCCCCCTGAAGGGGCAAATCAGTTGTGTAAAACAGAACAGCTCCAGCAGGAGCTCATGACAGCAACGTGCCACCAGCTAGCCAGCAGCCAGCGTGTTTTACCTCTCAGTCAGGACCATGGCTTCAGAAAATCTTCTGCAGCTCAAGATGCAGTGCCAACTTCACTCCACTGCTTTTTGCTGAGCAACACAGGCATATGTTGCCTTCCTTCCAAATCAGTCCCCCAGGTCCCTCGAAGTGCCTGCTGCTTCCCGAGCAGTGCCTCCAGGTGGCCCAGATCTTGCAGGGTGCCTCACTGGGTCTCACAGCAGACACATCCCATGACCCCACACTGCTGTTGGCCTCTTACGTTAGCTAAGCTTGGACTTCACCTGTCTGGGCTTTGACCCTAAAGCCTTCTTGTGCTGAACTGTGTTTCTCCCACAGTACTGTGGGGATATCGGGGCTGTGCTGCTGTCAAGGGGGTGGGGGTGGGGGGAGGCAGGGCCTGTGAGACCACAAGTGAGAGACCCTAATAGCAAGGCTCAGATGATTCCTCCTCTCGTGGGGCTCCTTGAGATGAGCTTACAGTGTGAACTGTTGAATTTGACTTCACTGACAAAGAGTTTCTGAAGGGGAATGCTTTCAACCATTTGCTCTACTCTTACTGGAATGCCGCATTTGAGCTCAGGAGATCCCATATGGATGCCCTCCATATGGGACAGCAGCTCTGTATGAACCCATCAGCTGCGTCTATTTTAAACTTTCTCTCGGAGATGTTCGTTTATGGCTGCTACGGACTGATGTTTTTCTCAAGACCTTTGCACAGGCCCTTATCAGGTGACAGGCAGCCGCACTCCACAGATAGAGTGTCAATGCAAAATGACCCTCATTCTCCATAAAGCAGTGAGCAATTCATCTTCCTCACATCAGTGTCCCACTTTGATCCTGATAATCCAGAAGGCTTTATAGCAGTGGCTGTCAGTGGGGATTTTTTCCCAGCCTCTGCTCCTCCTGCACGCATCCTCCTCTGGCTCAGAACTGCTAATTTGTTATTTTCTCCATTAAATATCTACCCACTCCTCCTAGGATGGGCAGGAATGGCTAGAACCACTCAGAGACACTTAGCTTCTGCTCCTATCTAGTCCTCCACTTCCATGGTGCTTTTTTCCTTGGAAGATTCTTCAAAAGACACGTGCATGGGTGGCAGCCACAGGCTAGGCTCACACAGAGTGACAAGCTAGGTCCCTGTGGGGTGAGCCACCGCAGCAGCTTGAAAGTTGGGCCACTCTGCACCATCCCCATCCACTTCCCCCTGCCAGAGAGAGCTGCAGCTACTGCAGCCAGTAGACCCAGCCCAGGCTGCCCTCGCTGTCTGGGGAGCGGGCTGGGGCAGCTGGAGTCTGCGCCATGTTTGGTGGCTTCCAGACTTCAGCTGGGGACCGCCAGTAGTCCCTGAAGTCTTCAACCCTCTGCGAAGGTATGGCCTTTCACTGCCTCCTCCCAATACAGCTTGTGCTCCTAGGTCTGGGAAACGCTGCCCGAGGATGCTTTCTTCTCCACAATGCAGCCAGCTCCCCACAGCGCCGTGCACAGGCATGAGTGACGAGCCGTGTGGCGTATGCAGTAGTAATGAAATATACTGCTTTACAGATTAAATACAGTAAATTATTTCTTTGAAACTAAAATTAAGCTTTACAAATCTCCCTCAAGATGGGCTATGAATTAGATTGACATTTGCAGATTATCATTGTAGTGTTTCCCGGCAGTTTCCCCTCAGATTTCACCTGACCTTTCTTCTCCAAACATGATGCTGAGTTCTCATCTCTTCCACCCTAACATCCTCTACTATCTTCTCACTTATCCCTTTTCCTCACACACATCCATATCACTTTCCTCCTCACAGACTCCTCCCTGCACTCCCCAGCACAATTTCAACCCTACCTCAGCACTGTGGTTACTGTTACTTCCACCCTCTCTCACTTACCAGTTTATTAATTTTTTCTGCAACTAGTCGCACAAAGGCGAGTTCAGCTGCTCACATCACACTTAATGCACTTGGGCCCCAGCTCTGTATTTGATCTGAACATGTTCATGGGATGCTCCTACTCCATTTGGCTGAGAGATGAGACATGGCTTTCTGCAATGCTGCTGGTTCTGGAGCAAGATTGGAGCAAGTCCTGCCTTTGCCTTCCTCACCAGGGATAGGATTCATGGACTGGGCCCTCTTGCTGATCAGCAAAGAACGGGCTTTCAGGTCCACAGGGCATTGCTTTAATTTCTTCGTGCTCAAGAGAAGTGATGCCCTCAACCACCCCAAACTGAGCCCCACCTGACTGCTGGAAGTACCTGGGCAGATGCTGGCCTCCCCATGGGACAGCACGTCCCAGGAGGGCACGGAGAGCACCCAGGCACTGGCTTGGCACAGGGCCATTGCACGGACTTCAGAGGGGCCACTCTTGATTTAGACCCTGACCAGGGAGAGCACACTCGGGCCTGCTTCTGATTTTTAACATTTCAGCTGAGAAAGGAGATGTGTCGGAGCAAGTCTCTCTGGGGTAAGAATAGCATCTGCCGTCTTAGGACACAACACAGTTGTCCAGCTCCTACGTGGCAGCACGTTGTGCTGAGATATAGAAGGCAACCTACCCGCCAAGGAATGTCTTCGAGCGCTATTAGTGGAAGCGTATCATCTACACCAGCAGGCATGACCCCGCACAGGAGTCTTGCAAGAGCAGGGCTATTTTGAGCTTTGGACACTGAGGATGAAGGGAGACAAACGACAGGCTGATCCTCCCGGCAGGGGACACCTCCAAAGCTCTCTGCAGCCTTGTCTCCTCCTCTGGGAACGACTCTTGTGAAGGCGGATGGGCGATTTGGTGGGACCTCAGAGCCAAGGAGGCGGGGGCCAGGAGGGAGCTGTGAATTGGCCAGGGGCGCAAGGCCAGGCCTCAGTCCCGCCAGCTCTGCCCAGCCGTGCTTATGAGGGTGTGCACCTGTCCCCGAGCTTAGGGCGTGCAGCTGCCTGCTTTATTTTCAACCGTATCGCCCAGAGCTAGAGAGGGGGCACGCAACTGCGTGCGAGTGAAACAAATCCTTTGCAGCCAGGGGGGTATTCACCTCTTACTACCCAAAACTCTCTATCTCTGAGTGGTTCTTTCGCATCACGGATGTTTGAGAGGCCCCTTTTCATAGAATCATAGAATGCATTGGGCTGGAAGGGACCCCAAAGGTCATCTAGTCCATTCCTGCTGCAGTGAGCAGGGACAGCTTTAGCTAGATCAGGTTGCCCAGAGCCCCATCAAGCCTGATCTTGAATGTCTGCAGGGACGGGACCTCTACCACCTCTCTGGGCAACCTGTTCAAATGCTTTACCACCCTTATGGTAAAGAACTCCTTCCCAATAGCCAACCTAAATCTACCCATTTCTAGTTTAAAACCGTTGCCCCTCATCCTATCGCTATGTGCCCTTGTAAACAGTCCCTCCCCACCTTTCCTGTAGGCCCCCTTCAGGTACTGGAAGGCCGCTATAAGGTCTCCCTGGCACCTTCTGTTCTCCAGGCTGAACAACCCCAACTCTCTCAGCCTGTCCTCACAGGGGTGGTGCTCTAGCCCTCTGATCATCTTCCTGTCCCTCCTCTGGACGCGCTCCAACAGGTCCATGTCCTTCTTGTATTGAGGGCTCCAGAGCTGGATGCTTGGTCTCACCAGAGAAGAGTAGAGGGGGAGAATCACCTCTCTTGATCTGCTGGCCACGCTTCTCTTGATACAGCCCAGGATGCGATTTGCCTTTTGGGCTGTAAGCGCCCATTTTTGGCTCATGTCCAGCTCTTCATCCACCAGTATCCCCAAGTCCTTCTCGGCAGAGCTGCTTTCAATCCCATCATCCCCCAGCTTGTACTGATTATGAGGATTGCCCCAGCCCAGGTGCAGGACCTTGTGTTTGGCCTTGTTGAACCTCATGAGATTCACATGGGCCCACCTCTCCAGCTTATCCAGGTCCCTCTGGATTGCCTCCCGTCCCTCAGGGATGTTGACTCCACTCAGCTTGGTGTCATCTGAAAACTTGCTGAGGGTGCACTCGATCCCACTGTCTGTATCATTGATGAAGATATTAAACAGCACTGGTCCCAGAATGGACCCCTGAGGGACACCACTCGTCACCCATCTCCATCTGGACATGAAGCCATTGACCACTACCCTCTGGATGTGACCATCCAGCCAATTCCTTATCCACCAAATAGTCCACCCATCAAATCCACATCTCTCCAACTTAGAGAGAAGGATGTTGTGGGGGACCGTGTCAAAGGCCCTGCAGAAGTCCAGATAGGTAATATCCATAGCTCTTCCCTTGTCCACTGATGTAGTCACTACATCACAGAAGGCCACTAGGCTGGTCAGGCAGGACTTGTCCCTGGTGAAGCCATGCTGGCTGACCTGAATCACCTTCCTGTCCACCATGTGCCCTAGCAGAGCTTCTAGGAGGATCTGCTCCATGATCTTCCCAGGCACAGAGGTGAGGCTGACAGGTCGGTAGTTCCCAGGGTCCTCCTTTCTACCCTTTTTAAAGATGGGTGCAATATTTCCCTTCTACCAGTCACCTGGGACTTCATCTGACTGCCACAACTTTTAAAATATCATGGTGAGTGTCTTGGCGACTACATCAGCCAGTTCTCCCAGGACTCTGGGATGCATCTCATCAGGTCCCATAGCCTTATGTAAGGTCCCATAGACTTACGTTTTCCTCTTCCTAGTCATCACAAATCCCCTCCCCAAGTTACTCCCATCCTTTTAACACCCTCTTTCTTGTTCTGGTATGGATTTCTTTCATTCCGATTTATTTTTATATCTCATTTATTTTTTATTTCTGTTTCATTTTCATTGCTTTGTGGAAAAGAGATCTGCACATTAGGCTCTCTGAGGAAAAAAAAAAAAAAACAAACACTCTCCCAGAGAAGTTTTCCAGCTGGATCAGCTGGATCAACTGGCTAAGTCAGTTTCCCTCGGGACTCCACATTCAGCTGGACCAATGCACAGCAGCAGGGTTAGCAGGCAGGAACAAGTGGTCTGGGGATTGAATGTATATTAGGTAGCTTATAAAGTGCTGCCACTAAATGTAATCCCACACCCTTAGGGGATGGATCTGATAGTAGCTCTTGGAAGAAGGCCCCTTGGCACAGTCACAGTCTTCTGAGCCCTTCCCAGCCACGTCCAGCACTCCTGCAGATGAAGACTCACTTTGTTCAGCTGGCAGACCAGAGGCACAGCTATTCATCCTCAGGCAAGTTACTTTTCCAGCAGCCTAGTACGTTAAACTGACTCCTCCTACAATCCCCAGCAGTCTGGCTTTCCCAGGCACCTTTATGCTAGTTGGGTGTCTCCCTGTGTCTATCACAAGACAGTACAACTGGGTGTGGGCAGCGTCAACAGCCCCTCCTCGGCTGCTCACCTAAAGGACAGCGATAAAGAGAAAAGCTTTACCCCCCATCTTGGTGCCAACTGATGAGGCTCAGATTCCTACAGAGCAGCCTTGCCAGGTGGAGACTCAACCAGGATCTCAAACCTTCTCCCTGGTGTGGCAGACTGTGTGATGGGGATGTTGGACAGGGCTGGCTGCTCCTCTGAGACTCTCCAGCAGCAGAGTGCTCCCATTCGTGCTGCCCTGAGCCATCACGGCTCAGCATGGGCTAAGCTTCCTTGCAGTAACTCAAGCTATGAAGCTTTGTGACCATAGCCATGCATTTCTTTCAATTTGTTTTACTCTTATCACATGAAATTGGCAGTACACAAAGTGGATCACAGCCTTTCCACAGAGCTGCACCGCTACCAGCAGGCCCTGAGCCCAGTTCTGTAGGTGCGCTTTCAGAAGCACAACTCCAAGCTAGCCAGACTAATCTATACGCATGGCATTTTATGCCAACGCAGGCACCATGGTCCCCAGATGCAGTCAACCTGGGGATTCAAGGCTGCCAGGTGGGAAAGACAGGCTCCCCCACTTGCCATTCAGCAAACCTCGTCATGAGTCAGAGCCAAAGCATTAAGGCTAAAGAAAGTTAATTCCCCTTTTCAAAATGGGAATGAGCTCCACTGCCAGCAGAAAGCAGCTGGTGGGGTGAAGGTAGTGATTAACCTGCTAAAGCCACATCCCTGCAGAGCCCCATTCCCCAGGGACTGCCAAGGCTGCTGGGCTCTGCCTCCTGTGGTTGAGCAGGTGGGAAAGAGTCTTAGAAGACCAGGGACTGTGTAGCTGGGGCAAGAACCCAATCAGCAAACAGTATGAAAAGCAGGAGAGAGGGCCGGGAGGCTTATGATATATCCAAGCTGATGCCTGGATACTCTGGAATGATTAATGACAGTCCCCTGATTAGGGCTGCTAGACTTTCCTAGCAGTTAGTAGTTTCCCATTGGTTTTGCACAGCTACTCCTAAGAAAGTTACAGCTGTTTTTCTACAGGTCTATGAAGTAGATTACTGTCCTGTGCAACCAGTCATTTGACACTGTGGGCTAGGCTCAGCGACATGACCGAAGGGCAAAGCAGGACTTTGGATTGCATCCTGAAGCACAGCAGTATGCAGTGAGCTGCTGAGAACAAGATGCAGGTAGTCCCTGAGAGAGTGCTGCTTCCAGCAGCAGGAGATGAAACAAAAGTCATTCCTTGGGAGACCAAAAGAGCAACACATCCAGATCTGTCCCAGCTGGTGTGAAAAACTAACATTCAGTTCCAATTCTCCAAAATCACAGGCCCACAACAGTGGATGGAAGCCCCTCTTGAAAGGATCTTGTGGGGACAGTTTTTGGGGAAACCAACGGCTAGACTGACTGAGAAGTTCCAGGTTTCTTAGAAAGCTGAAGATCTTGCAGCTCATCAACTCAGTATTTCATGAGGTTATTTTTTGGACAGACGGATAGGAAAGCTTGGGCCATTGAATAATGATCATTATCAAACACTCCTAAGAAAATGTGAAAACCCGTTTGTAACTAGGGCAGTAGTTCACAGGCCTCTGGAGAACAAGGTGAGAGGAGAAATCGGTAACCCCAAACCCTGCTCAACCCGGCAATAGTTCTGTTTATCTCAGACCAGGAATCTGAGGGCAATAGTTAATTATCTGAGCAAAACACAGTCCCTGTACTGGTGTTTGCAGATGATCTGCTTCCCAGGTCTTGGGACAGAATGAACAACTTCATTGATGACAGCAGAGTTGGTCTGCAAGCTCTCTGGTTTGAGGACATGTGCAAGCAAGTGCCACAGGCTATACAGCACCTCAGCATTTGACTCATTTGTGATGAACAGTAGTGAAGTTTTGAGAATAGGAACCAAAGCACTAAACTTTTTTGTCCCAGTTGTGTCAGAGAAATATCTGGGTATGAGGGGGGATTTGTTGTTTAGATCATCAAAATGAGATCTCATTTCCCAACTAGACTTCTAAATTAAACCCACTCAGAAGCTGAAAATGCTGAGTGTTCACTGTTCTAAAAATTCCCATCTGTTTTAAACTGCATTTCATATATGAAAGACAGTACAGTCACTTTTTTGGATACCAGTACGTGGTAGGAAGGGCCTTCCATATCTCCACATGCGTAAGTCTTCTGTATTCAGTAACAAAAGGTGGAAATGGATGGACTCCCAGCCTCACTCCCTTGTACACCAGTGTGATCCTTGCACAATTTGCTAACTCAGAAGCAGGGCAACTCATCAGAGTGTCCTGGAGTGTGGATTTCAGAAAGGACACAAGAAGATGTGGCTGAATGCAGGAGATAAAAACAAGACGCCCAACTTTCACCTCACCTGCAATTCTCTAATGCCTCAGCTGTTAAAGTATGCCAAGGAAACTGTAACTGAGACCTTCCACCCCAATATCAGATGCTGTAAATCTTGCAACTGAAAAAAGAAAATTTCACAGTGGACTAAACTACCTAGAAAAGGATGCTGTGTGGTACACTCTGACAACTCCAGCAGCAATAACCAGATCCAGATTTAGCAAGGAACTCCTGAGAGACTCCTTTTTGTGGCACTACTGAACTACTGTGTGAAGCTACAAGAAACAGCATGTCCCACCAGGAGCCGTGATGCCTAGAAAACACATGGAAGGAATGCAGACACCATCCCAACAACTCTGAGACCTACTCCCCCACTTTGGGAGCTCACCTTGCAGCACTAGTCAATCCAGCCAGTGATCACAAGTTCAATGGAAGCCACATCAAGGAAGAAACAACAGGCAGGGTCCCGTGGGCCCCATCCTAGCGAGCAGGCTAAAGAGCTCGAACAAACTGAGATTGTGTTTATGAATACAGAAGGGCCCAGGCATCAGGGAGAAAGGTCAGTGATAAGAGAAACATCTGTGCTAGAAAATGCATTGCTATCAGCTTTTGCTAGAACAAATGAAAGACCAGACACTTTCTGAAGCGTGTGTACATTGTGTTTCCGCTGGGGGCCAGAGGGGAATGATGGGGGTTGGGAGGGGGGTTGGACTTGATGACCTCCAGAGATCCCTTTCAACCTCAACCATTCTGCAACACGAAGGAAAAAGAGAAACCTTAGAAGCCTTCAATCTCCTGGAGTCCAAGCAATGACAGAGTGACGGACTGCTCTGTCAGCTGGCTTCGCTGCAGTCTGCAGGCATGACAATGTCTTTGCCAACCTGGAAAGCCCTGCAACACCACCTTAGTTTCTGGAGTGGTTCCTAGGTGGTACCTCTGGCACTGAACTCTCAAGATATTTTCTCTCAAACTGAGACGCCATTAATAGTTCATGCAGCCTAAACGAGGGATGTGAATCTCCACATTATCTGATCTAAAGAAGTGATGGACTAACAGGCTGCAGGGGACTGTTCGTTTTGCCAAGGCTGTGTTCAGCAGCGGGTCCCATCCATAGCACAGCTCCACCTCCCTTCCTGCACACTGAAGTACAAATCCCAGGTCAGGTGGGCCAGGTGTGTCTGGCACGGAGGATCCCAGGGCAAAGGGGTACACGGCAATGCTGCAGATGAGTGAACTGTTGACCTGGTGTGGTGGCAGCCAAGTGATTAAGGCTCCTGATTATTTTGTGGTAATGGAAGAAACAGGTCTGCCATCAAACAGGAGCAGGACATACACGGGTAATGTTGGACCAGGAAGGATCAGGCAGAGACATTGACAATGATGGTAGGGCCATCCTGATTCTTTGCCAAGGAGCATGAGTACACTGGATGAGAAGGAATGGAAAAAACTGGGGGTCTTACAGGGAACCATGGTAAAATCCTCAAGGTGTCATGGGAGGGACAGGTATCTGCTGGTTTTATTAAGCTCTTTGTAGTTGAAAACTGAGGAAGCGGTGACGCCCATCACTCTCTTTCAGACAGAAGTGACAGAACTCTGCATTTCTCCTCTCCCATGCTTGTTACTGACAGCAGAAGCAGGCCAGACTGCTTCCTGAGCACTGGTGTGGCTGTGTCCTGGACCCAGGTAGGGCGAGATCCATTTGGGTATAACCTTCCTAGGCACACAGACATGAAGCAGTCAGCTGGAACTTCCCAACAGTGTCAGCTTCTTTTTTGACCCAGCGTCTAGTGCTGTGCACAAACTAATCAGAGCACTGGCATGTCTGCACAAAGGTATCCCACTGACTCTCTAGCCCTTGCTGTACTGCCAGGTATGTCTCCTCAGCAGTCTTCACCAGTGCCAAAGTATCTGGGTTTTCTCACTACCCAAGATCCTGCAGTTTCAACTACATCACGCATACACCACAAAGCAGATGAACACGTATTTCTCTTTGGGAAACAACAAGCAGAATTATAGTGCCCAGTGCCACTGGGGAGATAAGCTCCAAGCAGCTACTTGGATTTTGCTGATAACATTACAGACCATTTGATAACTATTTCCAATGTAAGAACTATGTGAGACACCTCATTTCAAGTCCTCGTCTGCTCAGAGCTGCAACACTGCACAGCACAGAAGTGGGACAACTTTCTGAAGTGTGGTTTGACTACAAGGAGATTAGAAATACTTGATTTGTAATGCACACAGATGTCTGTGGGCTCCCAGGCTGGACTGGTCTTGTTCTCCCATGCAGAGAGACAGCAGTGAAACCAAGTATGAATGTTGTGATTTTGTTCACACTGCATGTTTGACGTGCCACATCTGCTCATACAGTCAGTCATTCTCAGCTTCATTTAACAAGGCGAGGATATCTGCTTTCAAGCAGAAGACATGGAGGAAGCCTGTCAAACACGAGGATTTTAAGCTCAGGACAAAATTGCTCAAACATGATCATAGCAGCAGTAAGTCTTGAACCCACGATTTTGACTATGCTTAACTTAGAAAGAAAATGACTCTCACCTGAATATCAACATTTGGAGCATATGAAGTTGCAGAGATCTACTTTATTGACACTGGTATAGCAGCAGAGTGACAGAAAATGTTTAAGTCTACAAGCAAATGGAAGATTACTTCCTACCAGTGTAGCTCTAGTTATCGCAAATCCACAGCTAGAAAGATACTTTGTGTAAATTCTGTTATCCCAGAGGAAGCTCATTTTTCATTTCCTAACACCATCTGGAAAAGAGAGACTTTGTTTAGTCCACACATGTCAAGATGAGTCTTTTGGTCCCCAAAATCACCTGTCTCAATGCACCATCCAGGTAGGATGTGTAAGTGGAGCCCAGGTCAATGTAGCAATGTCTGTAACCCTTAAGACCATGCATCATCAAATTTCATGCTGTGTGACTGATGGGTTGAAATGGAGAAATGTTAGCTTGAAATGAATGTTAGCAACGAAATGAAGCACTACTTTACTCTCGCACTGCTTAAACAATTCACACCCCCATCCTCCGGGACAACGAGTGTGCCAGCATTTCCAAAAGTGAATGTAAAGCATGGAAGGGAGTGAAACGATGTATTGTTCCGTAGGATCTATTAAAAGATGTTTTAGGCATTACAATGCTTAATTTTTAGGCCTCCCAGAGCAGAATCATGAACTCGTGCCAGGTGCCCAGGATCCATATACACTGCACAGTATCAGGTACCTCAAAGCAGGATCTAACACTATAACATACTGCAGAGATTGTTGCCCGTAGTATGTTCAACTTGCCTTTACCTGGGAATACCCAATAGCAGATATCAGAAATCTTGCCCCTCTCCGGACTTTCAATTCGAGATTCAGCATTCCCTCTATAAGGTAATCTCATGTCCAGAGACTTTTCTCAGGAACCTGGGCTCAGCCTTCCAAGTGCTTCCCCAGCGATCTTGGCAAGATACCCTGACAAGCACTGAGGAGTCAGTGACGTTTATTGAAGCATGGCATTAAGTGACTCACTGAAAGTTGCACACCAGCCTCTGGCCGAACCAACATTATTTGTTGAGTCTCAGCCCAGAGCCTTCAGCAGAAAGTATGTTCTCCATAGTGTCTCTTATAGAGTTAAATTGCTGTATAAGTAAGAGGATGCTGTGGGTAAGCAGAAGGCAGTCTGGAGCCAAGGTTCTCCGTTTCCTGGATACACGCACTAGTAATTTTTCCAAAACACGGACTGAGGGTATTTCACCTCCAACGACAAGCTGAGCTAGCCTAGTGCGATCAAAAAGGTGTTACAGCTGCTCAGATCACACTAGGAAAAACAGGCTCTAGATCTTGTACCAAACAGTCTTAGGTTGGAGATAGACAACTGCCCAGGAAGTTCATCTAAGGACACAGTGCTGCTGCATATTTCTCAATCAGAATGCTAATTCTGCCTAAGGCTCACAGGAAGGTTGTTTCAGGAATGTTCAGAGTTAGGTTGGCTCTCATTGCTTTCCCTTTATGAGGCAGTTGCTTAAATCTGAAATTAATGTGATTAAACTATCCAGAAGGCTCATGATAGGCACCAGAGCCTGAAATGTCAGTCACAGAATCACAGAATGGTAGGTGTTGGCAGGGACATCTGCAGATCATCTAGTCCAACTCCCCTGCTAAAGCAGGTTCACCTAGAGCAGGTTGCCCAGGACCGTGTTCAGGCAGGTTTTGAGTATCTCCAGAGAAGAACACTCCACAATGTCCCTGGGCAGCCTGTTTCAGTGCTCTGCCACCCTCGGAGTAAAGTTTTTCCTCATAGAATCATAGAATCATTTTGGTTGGAACAGTCCTTCAAGACCATCAAGTCCAACAATTATCCCAACACTGCCAAGCCCACCATTAAACCATGTCCCTAAGCACCACTTCTATACATCTTTTGAACACCTCCAGGGATGGTGACTCCACCACTTCCCTGGGCAGCCTGTTCCAATGTTTGACCACTCTTCCAGTAAAGAAATTTTTCCTAATATCCAGTCTGAATCTCCCCTGGAACAACTTGAGGCCATTTCCTCTTGTCTTGTCATTAGTTACATGGGAGAAGAGACCAACACCGGCCTCACCGTAACCTCCTTTCACGTAGTTGCAGAGAGCAATAAGGTCTCCCCTCAGCCTCCTCTTCCCCAGGCTGAACAACCCCACTTCCCTCAGCCGCTCCTCACAAGACCTGTTCTACAGACCCTTCACCAGCTTCGTTGCCCTTCTCTGGACACACTCCAGCACCTCAATGTCTTACTTATACTGTGGCGCCCAATACTGGACACAGTACTCAAGGTCTCACCAGTGCCGAGCACAGGGGCACGATCCCCTCCCTGCTCCTGCTGGCCACCCCATGGCTGACACAGGCCAGGATGCTGTTGGCCTTCTTGCCCACCTGGGCACACTGCCGGCTCATGTCCAGCCGGCTGTCGACCAGCACCCCCAGGGCCTTTCCCGCCGGGCAGCTCTCCAGCCACTCCTCCCCAGCCTGCAGCGCTGCGTGGGGTTGGTGTGACCCGAGGGCAGGACCCGGCACTTGGCCTTGTTGAGCCTCGTACAACTGACCTCAGCCCGTCGATCCATCCTGTCCAGGTCCCTCTGCAGAGCCTCTCTACCCTCAAGCAGATGGAACTTCCTGGGTTCCAGTTTCTTTGAAGAGACCTTCAAAGATCATCTAGTCCAAGCCCCCTGCCATGGACAGGGACATCTTTCACTAGATCAGGTTGCCCAAAGCCCCATCCAACCTGAGCTTGAACACTTCCAGTGCTGCAGTATCCACAACTTCTCTGGGCAACCTGTTCCAGTGTCTCACCACCCTCATCATAAAATATTTCTTCCTTATGTACAACCTGCTCTCTTTCAATTTAAAACCATCACCTCTCTACAGACCCTGGTAAAAAGTCTTTCTCTGTCCTTTTTATAATCACCCTTCATGTATTGAAAGGCCAGAATAAGGTCTCCTAGGAACCTTCTCTTCTCCAGGCTGAACAACCCCAACTCTCAGCCTTTCTTCATAGCCCCTTCCTTCCAGAACTGCTTTTTCTGAATGATGGCTATACCCACTGGCAAGGCACAGATCTACTGCTTGACTTGAGTAAACAGTACCAACTGCACACCTTCCTCCTGCAATAAAGGCTTACCTTTGTAGAAGGGACTCCTCGGGTTTTAGCTCTGAGCTTGTTTGCTTGACTCTCGGCAATATCTGCCCTTTCCTCAGCCTCTTCTAGTTTATGCTGTGCTCTTCTGAATTTTGAGAGATTAGTATTGGCTTGTTCATCCTGAAATAGTAAAATAAAAGGTACTAAAAACCATCTGGTAATGTGCTGGGGCACAGAGCCAACTTTTAAATTGACAGTCCTAGACAATGGTAAATAAGTATTTGCTTCAGTTTAGTGACTCACAGCTTCCTCAGCTTGTCTTTTGTAGGACTTGATTTTCATCTGCAGTTTATCTACCAGATCTTGTAACCTCATCATGTTCTTCCTGTGTTCTTCATTCTGTGGAAAGGCAATGTGCAATTATACATCCTTGGGAGACAAAATATCAGGAGAATTGCTTTCTATTTACACCCACCTGGAAAGTAAGCTCTTTGACATGCCGTTCGTATTTGTGGATGTTTTTCATAGCCTCTGTGGATTGTTTATGTTCTTCTTCCAGCTCAGCTTCTAACTCTCGGACCTGGTGAATCAATCAACAATTGGCTTGCGCCCTCAGACAGGACACAGAGAAGAAAGGTTTCTTTGACACCCATGTCCAGTGCTGGTACCCACTCTCGCCTCCAGCTTCTGGATTTGCTTCTTGCCCCCCTTCAGCGCCAACTGCTCAGCCTCATCCAGACGGTGCTGCAGGTCCTTCACCGTCTGGTCCAGGTTCTTCTTTATCCTCTCCAGGTGGGCGCTGGTGTCCTGCTCCTTCTTCAGCTCTTCTGCCATCATGGCCGCCTTGGAAGGGAAGTGACACAAGAAACTGGAAGAACGTGAAAGGACAGTGCATGCTGTGTACTGCCTCACCATTTATTCCCGGTTCCTGCTGGCCATTCCTGCCACCACATTTGCTCCTTTGTTTTTTATTGTGACATGACAGTGGCAGAAACATGATAGGAAATAGTAGGAAAAAAGATGGGGAAAAACTCTGCCTTGCTGCACACGCAGTGTTGGAACGACAGAAAGGGTAAACGCTCTGCCCCACGGTATGCTCACTGCTCTGACCTTCACTGACACCCAGGTGCCATGGGGCAGAGCAGGAGCCACGGCAAAGCTCGGGAGCAGGACGCGGTACAGCTGAAAGGCTTCTCGGCATAACACACGTGGAGTGGGACGGACTCTGTGTGCTGTGCCTTAGGGCCTGCCCTGTTATTACCACAACAGCCTAGATGTCCAGTGTTACACAGCAGACGGTAGTTTAAAACAATCTGTGCTATGTAAGACAAAGTTCGGACATATTTTGCTCTCAAATATTTCATTCCTACACGATCAAATTAAGCATTTCGGTGAAATATTGAGTGACATTACTTTAAAAAAAGTAAAATTCAACAAATTGCTTTGGCAGCAAAACACCTGAAAAGGTCTAAATTGAAAAACGTGAAAATAAAATAATGTCACTAGAAATTTTATATGTGTGTATGTGTATAGTTCATTGTAATGCTCTATTTCTGTTTCATAAATTACCTAATTTTTTTTTTTCATTTTCATGAGCAAGTGGAGAAGTTTTCCTTCTATTTTAACTCCAGATAATGTTTTTAAGTGTTAAGATACTGTTTTGATCCTATGCATCAAAAATCATTAGCAGGTTGGGTCCCATGACACACAGCCTACTGCCTGGCTGAGCTTCGCTGGCCTTGCACAGGAGGATATAGACCAATTTTGAATGGAAATACACAATCCTCATTTGAAAGTTCTTAAATAGGATTTTGAAATGATAAATATTTAAATACATTAGACATTTCACTGGTTTCAATACTGCAGGATTTTTTGGTGGTTTACATTTTCATGCAGCACTGGAGAAAGTTATTTGGTTTAGACTGACTAAACGTGGGTTTAGTTCATTATGACGACAACATTCCCAGTAACTCCTCTGTCAACATGACAAGTTCTCTATTGCTCTAATCCTCCTCTGACATGTAGCCTCTCCAACCAGGCCCACAAACTGGTTCTTTGTCCAGCTTGTGACAAGAGTGTTTACACTAACTCCCAGCAGCAATGTCATCGGGAAGCCCTGAAAATTCAAAGAGAAAAATACAGTAACATCCTCACATCGGTGATTGCCTTCTTTGCTCTTTCTTCAGCACTTTTTGCTTCATTAGTAATGCCTTCCATCTCGGTTTGGATTTGTGCCATATCAGTTTCAAGCTTCTTCTTTGTATTAAAAAGGCTGGTATTCTATGAAGGAGAATAAAAGAGGCTTTGAGTATCTGTCTTTGGTGTCTTACACACAGAGATCATGACTTACTGTTCATTCTCACTCTGTGAATCTCTGGACCCCAAAATACGTCTGTCTTAGCAAAGCAAACTACCTGGGTATGGAGGAGCTGCACACGTTCCGTGGCATCCAGAAGCTCCTGCTCAGCCACTTTCCTCGACCGCTCCGTCTGTTCCAGGGCTGCCCGTAGCTCCTCAATTTCAGCCTGCAGCAGGTTGGCTCTGCGCTCCACCATGGCCACCTGCTCCTTCAGGACCTCCTGCGTCCTGACAGCATCGTCCAAGTGCAGCTGTGTGTCCTAAATACAAAGAGCCAATTTTGTCCTAATGAATTTCTCGGCTACTGTGCTTAAAAATAAATCGACCAGAGAGGTAAACCAAGACCTTGAGAACTCCCTGGATGCTGTGCAGGTGTTTCTGTGCCTCGGCAGCCTGGCGGTTGGCATGGCTCAGCTGGACCTCCATTTCATTCAGGTCTCCCTCCATCTTCTTCCTCAGCCTTACGGATTCACTTCTGTTCCTGATCTCAGCATCCAAAACACCCTGCATTGTGTCCACAGTCCTTTGATTGTTCTTTTTTAACTGGCTGATCTCCTCATCTTTCTCAGCAATCCTTCTGTTGATTTCTGATTTAATCTGAGTCAATTCTTGGTTGACACCAAGGATTTTGACCTCTTCATGCTCAAGAGCTGCCTTTAAAAGAAAAAGAAGGAAAAAACCCACAAAAGTAACATTTCAGAGAACATAATCATTGTGACATCACTCAGTGACTTCATACAAACTCCTGACGTTTGTGGCAATCAATCTTGCACACAGCGACTGCCCAGAAGAAGAATAGAAAGCTGTTCAGTCTGCTCTCTACTTGTTCCAGTAATATTTAAACTAACTCACCTCTGCCTCTTCCAGAGCTAAGCGCAGCTCAGATTTTTCTACTTCAGCTTGCTTTTTGGCTTTCTCAAGGTCTCTGATCATTTTGCTGTTTTCAGTTATTTGTTCAGTCAGATCAGCTATTTCCTCTGTGAGATAAGAATGACATCAGCCTGTGGTAGCCAGAGAAGTTGAACTCTATGCTTTCTGATTGCTTTCAACACCTCTTTTGTATACCTGCATATATACACATGTATGCACACACGTACAGGTGTATATGGTTGTGTACGTGTATGTCTCTGTATGTACAGACAGAAAATGGATGCGGCCAACTCCTGCAGGACGACATAAACACAGGGACATCAGTGGGGTTTCATAGCCCACCTTACAGAGAGCCTGGACGAGACCTGCATGTGTTTATGTCTCTGGACAGGCCATCAGGATAACACTACAGGTCTCGTCATTCTATGTGCACAGTGCATCTGTAAAATTCACCTTCACAAGCCGTACAGCCTCTAGAGGGCACCACCTCGATCTTGCATCCATCTGCAGCCATTAATGGAGAGCTAGGACACTTGCTTTATTACCCTAGTCTTTACAAACTTGCTCGACAACGTTTGGTGAGATACTTAAATTCTCCATTAAAATGGAGAGAATAGTAATGACAGAGCCCTGTAACTTAGTGTACCTCCTGCAGACACAAGCACGTTTGTACAGCATGCCTTGTTGTGGTTCGAGTGAACAGCTCGTGGGAAACCAGAGTCAAACACTTACGCCTGAGGGTCTTGTTTTCCCGTTTGATTGTTTCAAGCTGATCTAAGGTTTCCTCATACGCATTTCTCACTTTGAAAAGCTCTGTGTTCAGTGAATGCGATTCTTTAGAGAGAGCTTCCCTCTCCAGCTGGCTTTCCTCATACTTTCCCTTCCATTCTGCCACAACCTGAAAGACACCGTGTTTCATTTCCTGCTAGTACTGAAAATATTACTTTACTTGCAGCTATTTTCTGTACTAGATAAATACCACAGCCTTTGAAAACAGGTCGAATTCCTGTTGCCATGCTCTAGAGGAGATCATAACTGTTAGATTCAACTTGATTTCAGTATTAAGTAGTGGGTATTAGTTTGGCCTGCTAGGAAGGCTAGATTTAAAAGATTCTATGCTCACTTATCACCTTATCAAAGTTCTGCTGTTTCTTGTCAAGGGCAACAGCCAATGCGTTTGCTCTCTCTATGTCCACTGTCAGATCTTCCACCTCCCCCTGCAACTTCAACTTCATCTTCTCCAAGGAGGCGCACTTGGAATTCACAGTCTCCGCCTGCTGCCCTGCTTCCTGGAGACGCTGAGAGAGCTTTTTCCTTAAGAAATACAAATAAAACAAGCAAATTATTAAAAAAATCAGTGTATTATTTACATAACGTAATGAGTACAGAATCAGAAGTATTTTTTTTAATTAAGTGTATATGCAAACCCCGATAAAATAATTTAGGTCAGGCTACATAATGTACGTAAGATCTGGACACTTCATCTCATCTATCACCTACTTGGCCTCCTCCAGCTCCTCCGTGCGCTGAATAGCGTCCGTCTCATATTTGGTTCTCCACTGGGCCACTTCGCTGTTGGCCTTGGACAGGGCACGCTGCAGCTCCCCCTTGGCTTCCTGCTCCTCCTCGTATTGCTCCCGGAGCAAGTCACAGTCATGGCGAGCAGACTGCAAGGCGTGGGCCAGGGCGCTCTTGGCCTAAAAATTACGCATAATATCATGTATTTATGTTAGTTGTGACCCCATGACCTTGCACACTAAACATGTGGTCACTGAAGCTTGGGCAGAAGACAAAGGGCCAGAGGTTTGTAGGTGTTCAGGCAGCTATCTTCAGCTGCAACCAACTTTTCTCAGCCCTACCACTAGAAAAGACGTAAGAGTGATGCTTTCACCTTGGCATATGCTCTAGGTCTCCTTCCCCGCGGCTACAGAAGCAAAAGAAATCACATAGACCATGGCTTTAAAGTTAAAAAATGCATGAAAAAATTCACCAAAAATGGAACGACTTTTAACATGTCAGAGACCCCTTTAGCAAAGCACTTAAACACAGAGCTCATTGCACACATCCTGCCTACCAGCAATTTTGTTGTGTTAGACTGTAGGCAACAATAACTTAGCAGCTTCCAAAAGTGTATTTTAAATGAACTGAGGCCCTGATACATTTTGAAACTTTAGTATGTGCTCCATAGTTAGCGCTACCTTGATCTCTTCCTCTAGCTGCCTTTTAAGTTCTTCTATTTGCTGTGTAATTGCCTGCTTGCTTCTGGACAGTTGCAGTGTGATGGTCTCTTTCTCTTCAAGCTGACGGCTTAGTTCACCTGTGACAAGAGAAGACATGTCTCCAGTAAGGTCCAGATTAAGCATCCTGAAAACATTCATATATAAATAATCAGTAACAGACAAGTGGAATCACATGTTTATCTTATCAGCCTTTACCTTTATGTATATACTTTTACCATTTCCATCGCATATATTTTACCATGTCATCTTTACTCTTAAAGTAATGAGCGTTTAGTAATGAAATCATGAGACAGATATGTCTCCTCCAACACTTATCTATTGTATCTCCTTCAACATTACTCCTATTCTGCTTTAATCATGAGTTTTACTTCATTCAGACTTCCACATACACATGCTTAACCCACAGTTCTCTCACTTTAACTACTTAAGTGCATAGCACTTAGTTACTCTATGGTTTCAAACTTTCCTTTCTCTTTCCTTTCTTGTTTGTTATCCATTCTAAATTTCTTCTATACTGATACTACTGATACCCTTTTTTAGAAGAACATTAGGCAATCCTGTCTCTAAGTCCAGATGCGTCTCTTCAAGTTGTATCACTCTTTCTCACTTATTCTGCATTTCCTTCCCATTCCATTTTACCATACCTTCTACTAAACACTTCAATACTCTCCAACGCTTTGCGTGGGTTCAGTCAGTTTCTTCTGCTTTCCTACCCCTGTTAGCGACCCTTACTTGACTTCTTTCTCTATTCATCCGCTCTGGAAATTTCCTTTTCTCTGCTGTTCATCTGCTGGTGAAGTCTCTGTAAGTCTGTGGTCCTGCTTAGCCCACACAGGGAATTTTCCCTGTTTCTTCCTTTTTTCCTAAACCCACTTTAAAACACTTAGTAATATTCTGTACTAGCTTCACAACTGATTCCAGGTAGGTTTCCCTACTTTTTTCCACACAGGTGCTTGCAATATATAGTCCGGTGCATTCGGGCACCCAGTGCTGCTGCCAGAGGACCAGAGCTACCTGTGCTCCATGAGGACTGGGTAACTGGCACGCGGTATTTTGTCCTGCCCGTATCTCAGTGACTCCCCACCGTCTCCCAACTTACGGATTAATGTTAGCGCTGCCAACGCCATTTTTGCCTTACCTATTGCCTGTTGGGCAATTTGACTTAAGGCAGTCATCGAGGCAGCCATACGATGATCTCTTGGTGCATGCTGTTTAGTAGCAGCAACACCTGGAAGGCCAACCCCAGTTCTTTGCTCAGAAGCAGAGGATCATATTGGCGAGCCAGTGTTTGGTCAGAAAGACCCTCAGGGCCTCCTGTTTTCATCAGGTGGTATGTATAATCCTGTAGTCTTTGCACATGACAGCCACTACCCTCTTGGATGTATCCTCAGTTATAAAACCTGTTGTTGATGATGGCATTTGCCAGCAGCCTTGGGCTGATACGGCAGATCTTGGTTTTCTGAGTTTGGTAATTCTTTTGTATTCATCAGGACCACCAGCCTCCCGAGATTATCAGACTTCGGGAGACTTTCACATGCTTTGCCCTCTTTGGTCTGCTTTTTCCTTGTAACTATATCTGCATCCACATCCAGATGTGCCTACAGAGCTCGTTCACATAAATTCACATAAAAAGGGTTTTCAGGGGAGGTGTAGCCCTATGTCTCAGCTACTAGAACAGTGTATGTCAGCACTCCCTGATCTGCTATCATGTAAAATCCCCAAAATTCAGGTTAGTTTAAGCCAATTCAGTGGCATTTTAATTTGAGATGTCTGACCTTGCAGTCAGCCAGACCAAG
Organism: Leptosomus discolor; assembly: GCF_034619465.1. Classification (NCBI taxonomy): domain Eukaryota; kingdom Metazoa; phylum Chordata; class Aves; order Leptosomiformes; family Leptosomidae; genus Leptosomus; species Leptosomus discolor. The sequence continues at coordinate 18,733,271 of NC_141405.1, read as the reverse complement.
GAGCATTCATACTCCTCACTCACACTGTTCCAACAAGTCTACGTAGGAGCAGTGACAGGCTTCATGAAGGTAGCACACACACAGATACTGCAGACACAGTGAACACGGGCACTCTTGGGAGAGAAAGTGCAGTTCTAACAGGTGGCTCAAATCATTTGGGACTGTCCCAAATTCCCAGTCCACCCGCCAAGAATCAGCAAGCTATGTCACATCACCCCGGGAATTACTTATCTAAGCAAATAATGCCTGCAATTGGTATATGAACTTTAAAGGGTCATCTATGAGCTCATTCCCTTTGATTTATTTCTAGTATTGTCTGTGTCTGTACCAATGAGTCTGAAAGTAGAATATGCACCTTGGGAACCAGGTCTCACTCATGATACATGTTAGAGGGTCTCTGCTACTGAAGGGAAAAAATATCCCCTCAGCAGATCTTTGTGCCTTCCTTACCAGACTCTGTCTGGAGCTTGGCTTTTTGTATCATCATCTCATTCATATTTCTCTGGTTTTCCTCGAATTTGGCTTTCATATCTCTCACCTGGTCTTCCAGGGCACGGTACATTTTTTCCAGATTAGCCTGAAAGAAAGCAAGAAAGTGGAATCTGTGTATGTGTGTTTGTATTGCATTAAATTCCCACCAGTCAGAAATATTGCCCATTCAAGTATTTCAGTTATAAAGAAACACCTTGGACTTAGTAATGGTCTCTGTACTACTGGCCAAGTCGTCAATCTCCATCTTCAGCTCGCTCTTCTCCTTCTCCAGCTTCTGCTTCACACGTTGCAGGTTGTCGATCTGCTCCCCCAGCTCCGCTGTGCTGTCCGCATGCTTCTTCCGCAGGGCGGCAGCCGTGGCTTCGTGCTGCAGCGTGGCCTCTTCGAGGTCACGGCGCATCTTCTGAAATTCCGCCTCGCGCTTCTTGTTAAGTTCGGTTTGAGCAGTGGTGGCTCCTCCAGCCTCTTCAAGTCTTTCAGTGATTTCCTCAAGTTCATTAGCCAGCTCATCACAATGCTTCTCTGCTTTTGCCCGCATCGCCTTCTCACTTACAGACTCCTCTTCCAGCTCTGCAACACGGGCCTATTTAACGAGGAAATAGCACATCAGGAATTAATAAGGGAACAGACAATTCAATGCTTAGGTTAACGCATAATTGTCACAGTATAATAGCACGGCCATTGTTCTGGAGACTATAAGCAAATCAAAGTCCCTTTGAATTTTACTGTTTTCCCATTGCAGGCAAAGGCTTAGCAACAGGAAAAGACATATGGATCAACTCATACCACCTTTAGATCACAGCTTTCTGTTGCTGTATTGGGTTTGCATGGTAAGGTTTCAGTAGCGGGGGGGCACAGGGGTGGCTTCTGTGAGAAGTTGCCAGAAGCTTCCCCTATGTCCAATACAGCCAATGCCAGACAGCTCTAAGATAGACCCCCTGCTGGCCAGGGCTGGGCTCATCAGCAATAGTGGCAGCACCTCTTGGATAACCTATTTAAGAATCAGGGGGTGAATCTGTGCAACACCAGCAGCAGTCAGAAGGCGGGAGTGAGAAGCCGTGAGAGAAACAACTCTGCAGACACCAAGGATAATGAATAAGGAAGGGGAGAAGGTACTTGGAGGAGGTGCTCCAGGCGCTGGAGCAGAGATTCCCCTGCAGCCTGTGGTGAAGACCATGGTGAGGAAGGCTGTGCCCCTGCAGCCCATGGAGGGCCACAGTGGAGCAGATACCCATCCACCTGCAGCCCATGGAGGACCCCATGCTGAAGCAGGTGAATGACCAAAGGAGGCCATGACCCTGCGGGAAGCCCACACTGAAGCTGGCTCCTGCCAGAACCTGTGGACCCAGGGAGAGAGGAGCCCATGCTGGAGCCAGTTTGCTGACAGGACTGGTGACCCCACAGGAGACCCACACTAGAGCAGTCTGTTCCTGAAGGACTGCACCCCATGGAAGGGACCCGTGCTGGAGCAGTTCATGAAGAACTGCAACCTGTGGGAAGGACCCACATTGAAGAAGTTCGTGGAGGACTGTCTGCCGTGAGAGGGACCCCACGCTGGAGCAGGGGTAGAGTGTGAGGAGTCCTCCCCTGAGGAGAAAGGAGCGGCAGAAACAACTTGTGATGAACTGACCACAACCTCCATTCCCCATCCACCCGAGCTGCTGCAGGGGAGGAGGCTGAGAAATTGGGAATAAAGTTAAGCCTGAGAAGAAGGGAGGGGTGGGGGGTAGGTGTTTTTTAAGATTTGGTTTTATTTCTCACTATCCTAGTCTGATTTGATTGGTAATAAATTAAGCTAATTTCCCCCAGTCGAGTCTGTTTTGCCTGTGATGGTAATTGCCGAGTGATCTCCCTGCCCTTATCTCGACCCACAAGCCTGTGGTTGTATTTTCTCTCCCCTGACCGGTTAAGGAAGGGGAGTGACGGAGTGGCGTTGGTGGGCACCTGGTATCGAGGTAATTACTGTGACTGTGCCAGAGATTTTATCAGTTACCCACCGTGGACAAGCATTATTCATGCTACTACAGTTCAAACAAGCAAACAGCAATGATGAACTAGTTACATAAAGTCTCTTGCCTGCAATTCTCTGATCTTCTTCTGCAACAGAATACCTGAATTCTGCTGTTCCTCAATTTTATTTTGCATCTGGTTAAATTCAAAGTCTTTCCTGTGAAAGAAATGTTCTTTCAATAAAAAGAAAATATGTCCGGTTAAAAACAAATAGAGAATTTGTCAGATTTTTTTTTCTCATACTTCCTTAATTTTTCATCTAAATGTTGTTTATTGTTCTCCAGATCCACTATGGTTTCCTGGGCAAGTTTCAAGTCTCCCTCAAGCTTTCTCTTTGCTCGTTCAAGATCCATACAAATTTTTCTTTCCTGTTCTAAAGATCCTTCAACCTGTAACATAAACATATATAAAGATGACTAACAGAACAACTGAAGAATCTACCTCTTCTCCTTGTGTGGAACATGCTCACCTGGTTCACTTGTTGCTCCAGCTTGATCCTGGCTTTGGTGAGGGTATTAACTTTGTCCTCCTCAATTTGCAGGTTATCCAGTGCCTGCTGGTGGGCTTCTTGCAGGGCTTTCTTCTCCTTGACTAATTTCACAATTCTCTCATCCAAACCTGTTGTTTCTTCAGTTAGATTTTTAACCTATTTTAAGGCAAAATACTCGAAGGTCACTAATAATTTTGGCTTTTATATAGGCTAGTAATCACACAAAGGCAATAAACTTGTTGCTAGACTACCAAAGAAAGTTAATAAGTTGCATTATATGGTCAAACTATACAATTTCTCTGCTTACATATGAACCCTTCTGAAGTCACAAAGCAACACTGAACTCTCATTTCAACGCATTTTTGTATGCTTATGTATTGGTTTTCCTGCACAATAGAGGTGACCCAATTTGACACCGAGCCCACAGATTTCCTTATACAACATCGTGTTATTGCTCAAGTTGACTGAACTTTTACATCCTATATACAGAGAGAGCAACTACCTTTAAACATGCAAACAGCAGAAATAAAAAGCACCTTGTTTTCAGTGGCATGCTTTTCCTTTTCAGCCCTGGCCAGTGTTAACTCAAGGTCATCAATATCTTTCTTCAGCTCAGAGCATTCATCCTCCAGTTTCCTCTTCTTGGCTGTCAGCTCAGCATTTATCTCCTCTTCATCCTCCAGTTTTTCCATTACCTCCTTTATTCTTGCTTCCAGCTGGAATTTTGCTTTGATAAGCTGGTCACATCTTTCTTCAGCATCAGCCAAATTTTCACTTTCCTTTTTATAGAAAACAAAATGTGTTTCACTGCCACACATTGGAACAGACATTTCCAGAAATCACCTGCTCATCATGCAAGTGGAACATGAAGTAAGAGAATTTCCATTCAGCCCTTTCCTGAACACTCATACAAAACTGATGCAATATGAGGAGTTTTAATGGTTTTAAATGGTTTTAAATTACGTACGGTCTGTACTTGCAGCTGCAGGTCCTTTTTCTCTTGCACCAGAGTCACCAGTTTTTCTTCCAGTTCTTTCCTCTTTGTTTCTGATTTATTCAGTTCTTCTTTTGTTCTCTCAAACTCTTCTTTCATCATGGCCAATTCTTTCTCAGTTTCCACACTTTTTAAGAGGGGTTTTAACTTGAAGTACAACTTCATCCAGGGCCAGTGCTTGACGTTCATGAATGCACGGATATTGTACTGGATGCAGAAGATGGACTCCCTGAAATCAAATTGATCCATCAGTACTACGAAAAAAGCACATCTTTGAGAAACAAGACCTTGCAGAAGACACACACCTTCGGTCTAACATTCTTTTCAGTTCAAGCCTCCTGAGGTATCCCCTGCATAAAGCCTGTGTCTGTGTGATCAGCTGTCCTAAGCAATCATCTCGCATCTCTTCCAGGACACCTAGCAAACCTGCCTTGAAGAACACCTGAGATCAAAGAACAGAGATCAGTCATTGCTGGGCTTATATTTTAATGCAAGGAATGATTTCTCATCATGTGGAAGAATTAAATGTTTACCTTAGTGTGTCCAAATTTGTACTGAGTATGATCTATCTCAATGGAAGACAGCAACTTTTCACATGCCTTCTTGCTATCAATAAATTGTCCTTCTGGAATGACACCAGCATTCAGAAGGCGGTATCTGACAAAACAAAGGAAAAAAGCTTAACCATCAGTATCATTTTAGCGTACAGGATGCTACAAGAACAGCTGTCACTTTGAAGATACAGAGGAAGGCTGAGTCTGCCTCACACCTCCAACCTTAAATAGCAAACCAGCAAGAAGCGGGTCAGTTCAGTAGGTTCCCAGCATGTGTTACAGCCCTCCCTAAGACGGAGGGCATGGACGATCTGTTCTCTGGATCTGAGAGACTCCGCTCATCTGTGTCACAGTCGTGCACACTAAACTAGGGGGGCAGCTCACTGGGTCAGCTGTAAACTCAAAAAAATAATGGATTTTAAGAACAGAGGGACTGCTGCATTTATCTAGTATGACCTCCTCTATAACACAGACACACAGTCCTCCCAGTGCCTTGATCATCCAGCTCCCATCTTGTGATTAATCTAGTACGTAGCTTTTTAAAAAAGAAGTATCAATCTTATTTGAAGCCTGCCAACCTTGAGTGCCCTAGGTAAGCCAGCCACCCTCACAGTAAGAAAGGCATACTTCACTTCTACCTTGACAACATCCTTTTTCAGGCCTCGCCCTTGGACTCTTGCTTTAAGTCTGTCTTTTAGACAACAGGCTCCTGCATATTCAGAAATCCTTACACCTGTATGTTCTCCACACCACAAACAAATCATCTGTTAACATACAGTTTCATGAGCTAAATAGTTTGATTTAAATCTCTCACTGCATTTGAGTTCACATTTATCCTGTAGCTCTTTTCTGAACAATATCCAGCTTCTCACATTCCTCCTGAAGTACATAAACCAGAATTAGACATAGTGTCTAGCAATGGGCTTCCTAATCCTACGTTGAGACATTATTCCACCCCCTATTCTTTTCAGCACACCTCTGTTTACCCATACACAAATCTGCCCACCCACATCATTGCCTTGGGAAGTCTTCTTCAGTTAGTGCCCAAAGCGCCACTTCTACCCTTTTCAATGTCCCTTCTCTCCAGGATACCCTGTTCAGTGCTCTAAGTGTGGTCTCCTTCCTTTGTTCTTAGAGATCTGACCCTACATTTGCCTTTGTTGAAATACAACAAGCAGATGATCCCAGCTGGGTTGTCATAAATTTAGCACACATTTATAAATGTCTTATTTGCATGGCGGTTCCTGGGTTAAAATTGTTTGGTAGTGGGTTTTTTAATCTATAAATTAACGTAGCTAAGGTGCTGTAGAAATGTTAGCATGTAGAAATGTTAGCCCCATACAAAATGAGAGTGACGTGTGGAACTAATTCAGATGTCCTGCTGGAGTCTGTTTTGTTAATGTAGCTGCATTTGCACTCAAGCCTGTAATTTCATCCAAAAAGTGGCATCAGGTTTAACACAATTTCCTTTCAGTAAAACCATTCTAGTTTTTACTAGGAGGAGTGTTGAACATTGTTCAAACTTCTACTAGACAGTGCTTGAATACAGGATGTGGTATAGACCAGTCTCCATATTTTTGCTGAAACGTGTTTGTGTCAAATTTGAGAATTTAAGCAAAGAATAACCAAGCATTCAGATGAGCATGAATGAAGTGAAAATAGGTTTTGGCACATAGTATTCAGCAAGGCATTTGGGAGGGCACTGCCCACACAGACCCTGCTATTAGATATGTCTTCATACTTACCATAGTTGTTAAATATTAAAATACTCTTTTCCTAAGAACTGCATCATTGACTTGTTTAGCAAGACTCCTCTCAGATGAATTTGGCTCAACGCAAACACAAGAATGTTATTACAGACCTTTGTTTAAAATCCCCATATAATATCTTGTTAGGAAATCCTTTCCTGCAGATTCGAATGCCTTCCAGAACACCGTTACATCTCAGCTGGTGCAGAACAAGCTTGTGGTCCATCAGGCCTATGACAGAGCAAGATGGGGCTATATTGATCTTTCTAGCACTGGTCAGAGGTCTTTCTGCCAATTTCTAATCTGTGTTTTATGAATTACCTGGGGTCTTTGTTTCATTGGGAATGATACAACGCACAAAATGAGGATGAGTTGTTCGTAGGTTGGACATCAGCTTATTTAGATTTTCCTGTAAAAAAGATCATTTGCAATCTCTATATCATGTCAAGGCATAATGCAAATATTCTCAGTATGATTTGACTCTAATGAAAAATAAAAATTCAGAAGTTTTTCCTTACTCTTCTAGTGAATATTCTACAATCCTGCATAGGAATCAGCAAAGTAAATAGCTGCTAACAGTGGATACAACTGATAGATTTTCTTCCTGTCTTAAAATGAAAATGTGTCCTCAGTGGTTAGAGGCTAATCATAAGAGCTATCAAACAGGATGAGGATGGAAAGACATGAACAATATTCCAGGATACCAATAGTGGTCTTTCTTGATCAAATAACTCTTGATCAAATGAATGGATGGGTTGATTTGCCGGTTTTATTACTTAGATATATTAGTTATGTATACTTAAAGGAGAATTGAGCCACGAAATCAATGTTTGTCTATGACATCAGAAGTCATCTGCTCTGCAGGATAGTTTTTGTTAGCATTGCATTTCTTCCATCATGAAGTAACGACATACTCTTGAGTATGGCTGCACTCATCCTGCCAGGAGGGGCTGAGCACGTTCCTGGGCGCAAGATACAGGTGTGTCACAGCAGCAAGTGGCTGCAACATGTAATTTGTGTTGTCCACACTGACTGCAAGGCACTGGTTGCCACACAAGGCCCTGTACTCAGAGAGGCACATCCTGGAAGAAGCCAATTAGACAAATATGGGAAGGATGCTGTTAGCACCAAAGGTCAAAGCCAAGACACCCTTTGGGCTGTCTTGAAACTGTGCAACCTGACAAAGTGTATGACTTCCCTTCACCATCACCCCATTGGACCTCACCAGCAAAGCAGAATTCAAAGTAACCTTTACCAGATCCCAAAGGTAACTTTCCACAGCATCATATGGCAACACAGAAAGTGGGAATGGTGACTTAGCGCAGACAGGTCGGACAGGACTGCCTCCTCGGCATTTTCTGCAGCTGGCCCATGGCTGTGCCAGAGAACACACCTACCCGAAAGAGTACAGAGACCGTTTGGAAGGAAGAGCCCTTTTTCTTGGTTCCTTTCTTCTTAATACCACCATCTTCAGCTGGAAAATGAGATGACAGTCCAACTGAGGTACGGCTGTAGACCCCTTTGCCAGCATTATAATTGTGCACCTAATACTTAGAGCACAAATACCGACTCAGCACTGATTCAAGTCAGGTGATGGCTACAGTTGGAAACACCAGAAAGGAGACATAATCCTCTGATCTTACCTTCATCTATGGAAGCAAAGGTGGCATAAAGACTGCATAAAATTTTCATAGATGATTTCTGGTACAGCCCCACAACAGTTTCATTCAGGGGGTCTTTGTTCTTCTCAAGCCAGCCAGTGATGTTGTAGTCCACCGTGCCAGCATAGTGCACCAGGGAGAAGTGGGCCTCAGCCTTGCCTTTGGCAGGCTTGGGCTTCTGGAAGTTGTTGGACTTGCCCAGGTGCTGGTCATAGAGCTTGTTCTTGAAAGAGGTGTCAGTTGCCTTGGGGAACATGCACTCCTCTTCCAGGATGGAGAAGATGCCCATGGGCTGAACAGAAAACAGGTGTTTTCAGATAAGATGAATTCAAGTTATAATAAATGGAGTGAAAGAAATGCTAAAATTTAAGTATTGGAGATATTAAGAGAATTAGCTTGGGAGGTACAGGTAAGCAAGATCTTTTGTGAATGGCTGGCAAGACATATAGAAGCAGCAGATTTTCATAAACAAGGTTTTGAACTACCCAAGACATTGGCTGGAAAACAAAGAAAGCCAAGAAAAAACTGTGCAATAACTTCTCAGAATACATAGCGACTTTTCCTTACCCAGAAGGAGCAAAAAGCAAGCAGACATGAGGCTTTCTAACATTTGAATTTAACCGAGAGGAAAACCTGAGGAGGAACTGATATGCAAAGATAGAAGGCAACGGGGGTAAATATGACAACGAAATATCAGTTTATAGAGATGTAGAAGAAAGAAAGACAGGATAGAGAAATAAAAGAATGTCTTTTTAGAAGGCAGAATACATTTCCAGTCAGTGGATAATTAATCACAACAGTTATGTTTAAAGGAAGGGAGGAGGTAAGGAGACTGGAAGCTTCACAGTGAGACTCTATTGAAGGCACTCAGTGCAAACACTCTCCCCATCCAGATCTGATTTGTGTGACTGCACAAGCTGCGTAAGAAACTCACCTTCTCAATGAGCTCAATGCAGGCAGCCAGGTCCATCCCAAAGTCAATGAACGTCCATTCAATTCCTTCCTTCTTGTACTCCTCCTGCTCCAGCACGAACATGTGGTGGTTGAAGAACTGTTGCAGTTTCTCGTTGGTGAAGTTGATGCAGAGCTGCTCAAAGCTGTTGAACTGATATTTGAGTAAATGTGTTAATACTGTTAAACTGACTCCAATCAATTTATTCTGTAGAGATGTCAAGGCAAGGTCAGCCAGTCTACCCCTAAAGGGTTTCAGTAACAGTGCAAAGGATATAACATGGGTGGTCCAGGCTCACAGAGAAGTTGTGCTATGCGGCACATGGTTGATGTAGCCTGAATTGGTGATCGTTTTGGGTGACCTTAATGCCACTAAATATAGATTCTGTGGGGAGGGAGACAACATCTTCACGGCTATGCCTCTGCTGTTTCTTTTCTCTTACAAAGTGGGTGATGGGTCTGCAAAGGCAGAGGCAGTTTCAGAGATATTTGCCCTATTCTTGAGGGCTGCATTGGGGTGAGGAGGAGGAAAGGTCAGAAAAGTCAAACAAAAGGAAAAAAGCATTTCAAGACAGCCAGAAGTCTGAGAGTACTATGTAAAACCAAACCTCAAAAATCTCGAAGCCAGCAATGTCCAAGACCCCAATGAAGTGCTGTCTGGGCAGCTTTGTATCCAGTTGTTGGTTGACACGTATCACCATCCACAGGAAGAGTTTTTCATAGACTGACTTGGAAATGGCATTCACTGCCTGGTGCACCTGCAAGGGAGGTGGTTCACAGAGCTTGTCAGGGCACTGCTAGTGCATCACCGGAATAAAACACCCTTCCACACGCACAGATACTGTCAGCCCACAAAGGTCAGTAATAGGCCTGACCATCTGCAGCTGTGACCTGCACCCGCTCCTGCCTCTGAGGGAGAGGATGGTCCCTGCTGCTCCCTGACACTCACCTGATCCACTGTTTGGCCCTTCATGACATATTCATTTCCCACTCTCACCCGGGGATAGCACAAAGCTTTCAGCAAGTCTGCTGAGTTCAGGCCCATCAGGTATGCTGCTTTGTCAGCCTCTGTAAAACAAAAACAAACCAAAAAAAAGCCAAAAGACTGACTTCTTAGCTGGGACAGGCATAATGCATTAGAGCCAGCCAGAGTTCACTCTGAAACCTGGCAAACTGATTGGCTTTATCCTATCCACAAAGCTTGACCAACGTTCTCATTTACATTTCCAAACAGCCTTGTAGGGCTGGTCCTCATGATTGAGTGGCTATGGCAGCTAGCGGTAAAACCAGTGAGTGCATTAGTGGTGGGACAACAGCGTTTTCCCTTCAAACCACTTCTCCACAACGTCACCCAAGCAGAACAAATCTGGATGTGTGACCAGAAACTGGCAAACGCTACAGTAATGTGTCCCAGACACAAGGTCCTTCAGCGGAGCCATCAGGAAAAAGTGGATGCAGAAAGTGTCTCTACAGGAGATGGTAAGTTGACGGTTGAATCTCCTTTTTATGTTCATCAAGGAACAACTACTTCTTATCCTGGATAACCTCTTGCATTCCTAGGGAAAAATGGTATGAAAACACTTGGTAATACGTCTCTCCAAGCCATGAAGGTATTACCTTCTGTGCCATCTGGCTCTGCCTGCTCCTCACGTGGTTTCTGCTTGAACTTCATGTTCCCATAGTGCAGGATTGCCCCTGTCAGTTTGTAAATTCCCATTCTCTCGTCGGGGCTGAAGCCCAAAATGTCAATGGCTGCCTGCACACCAGATAAATCAGCTGATTATAACGGTGGCGATGGCAAAAGTGATACTGTCTCTCCTTGCTAAAAGTACTCACATCTGTGGCAACAAGCTCCTCCTGGTCATTGATGCTGGCCACAGAAATCTCCCCTTGGCTGATGAAGGGGTAGTTGTACGGGTTGGCTGTGATGAGGAGCATCTCTGAAAGGCAAATGAGGGAGTGAGAGCCGGATCCTGGCAGTGAAAATGGAACAACAGCTCAGCAAAGTTTCACAGGCTCTTTCCTTTTGCATCCCCAAACTCTTGGTTTTCTATTAAGAGACAAGAAAGACAAAGTCATTCCTTTGCCTTCCACTGGATGAGCAGAAAGTCCTGGGCAGGTTCTCAGTCCTACTGGTTTAATATGCTGTGAACTGGGAGCTGAACATTCAGCACCGTCAGACAAGGAACAAGGGCCATCCAAAGAAACAGCTTTTAAGAAAGAAGATACTTTTAGGTAAGACCCGTACACGCTTATCCTCAGACATGACATAGAGTAATCCATCCTGAATGCCCCCTGCACCCACTGGGGTTGTGTGCTGGTGCACCTAAGTATACAAACATGTGTGTTTATCTCCATCTAACTGAGGCCAAAATCCACAACTCCTTTTCAGTCCTCAATCCTAGGGCAGAGCTAAGAGCAGTGAAGGAACGCAGATGTGCAGCGGGGTTGTGCAGAGTGCAGGACAGAAAGCCCTCCACACATTGAAGATAAATCTGTCTGTGACTTGCGTGGAGATGCAGTCCCCTGGCACACAGCACTCTCTCTGGAGAGTCAGGAGGGCACATAGGGGGAGGATGGACACAGCAGCTCCACCTTGGGAAATGTTCTGTGGGCAGTTGGGAGGGATGGGCAGAGTGGAATGAGGATGAGTGCAGTAGCTGAGTGTGTGGCAAAAGGCTCTGGGACAGATGTGGGTCATGGGTAGGGTATGCCATGGCAGTGGAAGGGGGAAAAGGCTGGTGGGTCTATACTGGAAACAGGGAAGAATTTTTGCCCATACAATGAAAAGTTCAGATAGATAGTTTGTAGACCAAGATATCTGGCTATCCTGCACCCAGGGAATTTCTCACCTCTCTACTGAAGATTATTCACAGAATCTGGCCCATATAAGCTGGAATTTCCACACCAGCAAGAACAGCAAGGTGTGTGGTAGAGTAAATTAGCCATCCTTGCACCTCACCTGCACGCAGTTTACATTAAAACTTACCCAGAGAAGATAAATTGGAGGTGGAGTAACCCTTACTGTGACACTATTATACTACACAGAGATAAAAGTGCTGTGTACAGCTTTGGTAACCCAGTCATCGCTGATGTTGGAATGGGGATGACACACACAAGCACTTGATCAAAGCTTCAGTGCTTCGCACAGCCTGAGGCACGCGCCGAAAGGGGAAGCTGGGTGCTTGTGACACAGGGTGCTAGGCCAGCAGGTGCCACTGGACCCTCCGTCACTGCGCCGGCGTATTTAGTGAAAAGTTTCCCATATTGATGTTACTGTAAAATGTCACCAGGTGATGGCTGTCCTTACCGAGCAGCTCAGGCTTCTTATTGGAGAGGATCTGGTAGAAGATGTGGTAGCTTCTCTCAGCTTTCAGCTGGAAAGTGACTCTTGACTTTTCCAGCAAGTCTGTAATATGTATGCACACATAAATTTTTCAAGCTCTTCTTTACTTTATAGTAAAGCAGTAAGCCCCCCTCCTTTACTCACAGGTCTCAATGTCACCAGAGGCCAGTTTTCCAGAGGTACCAAAATGAATACGAATGAATTTGCCCTAGCAAGCAGACAAAAGGTGGTGGTCAGTGGAGCATTCTCAGGGTAACATGCCAGAGTGTTTTTCTCTCTTGAATCTCAGTGACGCTGTCTCCAAAGCAGTCTGAATTATCTTAGATGTTCAAAGACAGCTAAAGGGGAGCAGTTTGTTGCAGCCCACGCAGCTATGAGCGTGAAACAGCTGTAAACACATCAGCATCTGACAAACAGCCAAGAAATTTGTCAGCAAGAACATTCCTCCCAGCCCAGTGGATCCCAGTTGCAAGAAACAAACAGGCAAACAGGATTAGAAATGCAGGAGGGCAGAGAAAAACATGACGACTCACAAAGCGCGAGGAATTGTCATTTCTCACGGTCTTGGCATTCCCAAAGGCCTCCAGCAGCGGGTTAGCGCTGATGATTTGATCCTCGAGTGTGCCCTGTGAGAATATTTGAATAATTATTGAAAAATACCATGGGCTATGTGGCAGGAAAAAGTGACTATATTGCGGCTCGCCTGATCACATGCGCAACCACGTGCCCTTCACTTCAGCTGTACGGCATTACTACAGCATCTTCTCAACCACAGCGCCAAGAACCAGCACTGTGTTCACTTTTCTGTTACTCAGAATTCCTCCCATGATCAGAGCTCTCATCTCTCAACCACAGGGACAGACTGGTCCATGTGAAGAAACGGAAGCTTCTGATTCTTCTGGGAACCAGACCTGGTTTCAATCCAGGTGAAGCTACACCTGGACAGTGACAGTAGCAGCTCTGGTGGCTTGTATTTGTTGTGGTCCTAACTGTGTATCAGCCCTGGTCCTACTGCCTTTCGAGAGAGTGGCTGAAGCTAATAAAAGATATTTTATATTTTGAGGTACATGTTTGTCAAGAGTGTTGTCCACAGCCACAAGCTGAAACATCCTGAACTGCCCCTCTGACAAGCCTTTGCTCCTCACACCTTCATCCAGGACTCCTTCTTCTTGGCGAGGTCCCCGCTCGCTGCAATTGTTGCAAAGTACTGGATGACACGCTTCGTGTTCACAGTCTTCCCTGCACCGGATTCTCCGCTGTTGAAAGAAAGCCCAGAGCAAACAATTATCTGCCCACTTTTTGTTGCAGACGAAGTTCAAAGTGACAGATGTACTTACGTGATGAGGATAGACTGATTTTCACGATCTGTCAAAGGGAAAAATAACTGCAGTCAGAGAAGCTGCAGGGAAAAGTGCTGGTTCTCAGGTAACCTGTGACCTAGTGCCTATTGAAGGGAAAAAAACCCCAAAATCTCTGCAAGCAAAACTGAAAAGATATATAATCTTTTTCTCCTCCTCTCTTCCCCTCCCTGTACTTCACTTTTTGTCTTTTCTCCTCCACCTCTGCTCTATCCTGCTCTCCCCTCCCTGCTTCTGTCTTTACCATTCTTTACCTTTACTACTATTTAATACTGGATAGGACTTGATTCACACTGAAACCATGTATTTGGGTGAAAATATTTCTTCCAGCTCTGCTCTGAACCTACCTGCTGTTGCTGGAAGCCATGTGCTCACGTGCTGACTAGGGACTTACCAGATAGCATGTCCGACCCAACTGCAACTGCCCTTTGTACTGGTTCCTGTTACGGTGTTTAGCTTAGTACTTAGACCAGAAATACAGATAAGGTGCAGTACAACAGCACTGCACTTCAAAAATAAAAAACCTGTTTCAGGAGACAGGGAAAACTGTCTGGAGCTGGTTTTGCATCACCTAGAGATAAAATAGGCACATCTAATTGGACAGTACAGTAGTTGGGAGCCCAAGCAGCTAATCTACAGCATGACACAGAACAAGGAACTGGGGTAGCACTCTGTAAGAGGCAGCAAAGGCAACTGAGTCCAGTAGATCTACCGAACTGGTAGATAAGGAATGGCATTTGGCAGAAGCAGTGTTCCTGACAGTTTGTTTTCTGTGAGTCTGGTCAAAATAGAAAAGCTCACCAGTCAGCATGAACTGATAGGCGTTGTCAGAGATGGAGAAGATGTGTGGAGGGGCCTCCTGGCGCTTCTTGCCTCGGTAGGCCAACACCACCTCCGGGTTGTACACCGGCAGCCACTTGTAGGGGTTGACAGTGACGCAGAAGAGACCCGAGTAGGTCTGCAGGAAAAAAACGGAACAGAAGAGTCACTGAAGCCCATCTCCTGGCAGCTGTACTGTCTCCTTTGCCCGAAGAGGGAACTTACATAGATCATCCAGGAGCTGTAGCGGTCCTTGAGGTTGTAAAGGACAGCAGGTTCATGCAGATGGGTCAACATGGCCACATCCTCGATTCTGTCGAACTTAGGTGGGTTCATGGCATATACATCATCGGGTTTGACAGTAACCATCTATAATTCAGAAAGAAAGCGTTAACCTTGATGCAGCAAATCTTGATGCTCCTTCCACACGTACAAACAGCGACACAAACACAGAGAAGTAATAACATAGAATCATAGAACGGTTTCGGTTGGAAGAGACCTTCAAGATCATGGAGTCCAACCTGTAATCCTATTTTTCTTTTTGTTTAACTGTGTCGAACAAGATACAGCTATTACAGGGCAGACACTGAGGCCAGCCAGGAACTCTACAACACTGGCCAATTTACAGAATGTAAATTTGTTGTCCTGGAATTGCAACAACCACACAGACAGGATTTGTGCTGGACCAGATCTTTCTACACATTATTGCTGCTTCTGAACTTCAGGTCACTGCTCATGGCTGCAATAGCCAGGGGCACAACTGCTGGCCCATCTGCCTTTCAGCCTCCAAGACTCACACGGCACAGTGCCGGAGAGAAGGACACTAACAGCGTAAGCTTCTTCAACAGCAAATCCTCCCGTGGAACAGATTTTTTCTACCCCTGCCTGTTTCCATTCCTAACTAAACGAAGGCTCTAGCTCTACCAAATAGCACCGTCTACTGGGCTCACATCGGGGGTGACTGTCCCGTCACACAGCCAGAGCCTGTGAACACGTGGGGGGGGCAGGGCGCAGACATGCAGGAAAGCAGATGTACACAGATGGCAGCAGCTTCTCTCGGCCACACTGAACCATGAAGGAGGCTGAAAATCCTGCTGGCATTTCTCCAGCTGACTTTTCCCATTGCTTTTGTCCATTGCTTTTATGCTGTAATTTCTCCTCACATGGACTGGTCCAAGCTGACTAGAGCAGTCCAAGGAGGACATAGTGTTACTGCAATCATATTTGTTTCGGAAAGATTGAACACCATTTTGAAGCCCAGGTCCTGACTAGTGGAATGAGCTTGGGCTTCTTTTGAGAAAGAAAGAATTACAGGCACAGTTTTCAAAATCAGCTTTCTGATACGTGTCTCTAAATACCTTCCTAAAGTGTTCAAACGTGACAATTAGGATTCACTGAAAGTCTCCGTATAGAACAAGAGACTGTGCATTAACTGCTCCTCACAGGACATATCCTGGAGTCACTACAGAGGTTTCTAACATAATGCCTGTTCAGTGCTCAGAAGAGGGCAGGAAGCTCTAAAATATTAGGAATTATTAGAAAAGAAAGGGAGAAAAGAGAGTGTAGGATGTGTCTGTCAGTTCACTCACACCTTCATTACTGATCACACCCCTTAGAAAGGATTTAGTTGTACTAGAAATGCTCCAGACAAAGATGGTCACAGGTATGAAACAGCTTTTCTGAGGAGAGAACAACTTAACTGGGATTTGAGGGTGAAAAGGAGACACTTTTGAAGTCTGCAAAGTCAGGAATAGCAAAGAGAACCATGGCCTATCAAGGAAGAATTATTCACTTTCTCGCCTTGTGAAAAAACAAGCTGAAATTACCAGGCTGCATAGTGCAGAGAAAAGGAAGCACTTTACACATACTCGAATTTTAAACTGGGGAAACCTTTCCCACAGGACACTATAGAGGCAAAAAGCTCAAAAGGATGTAAAAAAGCCAGCCCCCAGGAAAGCAGGTCCTTGCACACAGTAGCCTGCTGCAGCCTCTGTTCAGTCACATACCTGTGATCGCTGGAGGCCAGGAGTGAACCAACAGATGACTGCTTTATTCTTTATTTGCCCTCTTAAAAATCTTGTAGCATCTACTGCCCAGATGTTGTTTGAGGTGGTACTTCGGGCTGTTGCAGCTAGTCTTACAAAAGTTGTCAAGACACGAGCTGCTAAGACTTCCAGCGTTTTTGCAAGATTAACACCTTGGAGGCTCCTCTAGGAAACTGTCCGCAGCCAGTGACACTGATAATAATTTCACATGTAAAGGGGACTTTCAAAGCAGCTGCCTGCTCTGCTACCAGGAAGGGAAGGAATTTATCAGTGGATAGGACAGTATTAGATGAGACAGGGTTAAAAGCAGCAGTTGAGGAACACTAGGTCAGGCAAGGCTACAATCCAAGCTGTTTTAGAGCACTGCCTGATCTTTGAAGCCCAAACCAAGAATAATCATCCAATGTATACCTTCAGCCCAGCATCCAGAGCAATACTGGATGTACTGGAGGCTGTGCTGGTCCCAGTCAGAGGGTAGGGCAGGGCAGATTTCTTGCCTGAGCTAGTCTAGTGCTTGCTGTGTTCCTTGCCCTCCCTAGCAGATGTCCTGGGGCCCTCAGCAGGGCAGGGAGGAGAGCCAGGAGGAATGGACTTACTCTGCCGTCCTCTGTCTCAACAGTTATCTTCCCAGCCTGTGCAGCCTTGATCTTCCCTTTGGTGTACACCACCTCGGGGTCGGCCACAAAGCAGTAGGTCTTGGCATCAAATGGCTGGTTCTGGGCTTCTATTCTCTCCTTCTCTGATCTGCGCAGGTACGGTGCAGCCTCACCAAACACCTCCATGTCAGCGTCTCTGCTCATGGCTGGAGCTGAAAGACAGACCCTGCCGCAGCCTTAGAGTCAAGCAGAGTGGAGCTTAACATCCACAAGCCCTCCCAAGGTGGCTGCTCTGAGAGCACCCTCCCCATCTCTCAGATGTGTGCCACAAGGTCTTGAGAGAGATATTTCAAAGCTGGAATGTACAAAAGCAATTAAGAAGAGCTACCACCCTTCACAGTCCCAAGGAAAGGGGATCCATGCCCCAAGGAGCAGGAGGGCTCCCTGGGCAAAGTGGAGGGATCTCTGAAGGGTTCACATAGTTCTTAGTAAGACTGAAGCCCTGAAGCCTCTTTTCCTTTCAGTTCTCCATTTATGATTTCCCCCACTCCCTTTTAACACGGAGCCTGTTCTAGTCCTCTGCTGGGCAGCTGTGGCAGGCAAGAACAGACACATGTCATGGCCCATTAGAGTAGTTCATGCAGGGGAAGAATGGGGACCTGCCCACAGTAAGCACAAGGGAAAAGCCAGCTCCTGCCAGTCTGGGCAAGCTGTTAGTTTTCATGCCTTAAATTCTCACCTTAACAATCAGTCGACAGAAAGAAGGAATGGGCTGACATCTCTGATCTCTGAAAGAGAAAGAGTGGAAGGTCAGACTCTGGCTAAGACACAGCTTCTTCGAAGGCCAAATACCTCTCACTTACTGTGAGCACCCACTCCAGTGGAGGACTAGCAAAGCAAACCGCAGATACCAGTCCTTCCCTACCCAAGGAATGACTCGGTGGGCAGTCTACAGCAGATTTCCCACCGCAGTGCTACAGCCTTGCCAAGCTTCGAGCATGGGGAACAGCAGCTGCGACAGGACCCCTCACCCCTCTGCAGGTCAGTCACAGCACGGCCACAAGCACAGCCAGGGGATCAGGAGCCACCACCAAGGGCCTTTTCCCTGACAGCTTTTATAGGCTCAGCCCCTTCTCTTAGCTCAGCCCCTTCCCTATATTTGGAACGAAGAGACCGACACTCCTGCCTGCTCACCAATTCATGTTCATTTTCTGCCATATACAGTATGTAAAGAAAGGAGCCATTTTCTTTTCCAATTTTAGTAACTCCAGGACCTTACTGTGGTTTGTAGACTCTTTTCTTGTGAGAATTTCCTTTACTGGCTACATGCTCTCCTGACAGCTACAACCACGGCCGGCACTTCACTCACACCTGCTCTCACCTATATGTCAAAGAAGCGACCTGCCCCACTGCTCCTGCTCCTGCAATGCCTGGGCAGAGTTGCACAGTGGCAAGGGAACACAAAGCAGCTACCCGTGGGGTGGAGGGCAACGCCACAGGAAGGGGAAAAGGTGATGAGGATTCATGTAGGATCAGTTATGGCAATGCTTGTGGCTTCCCACCACTGCATGGGTCAGGGAGGACGGGAGAAGAGGCCATAGTGAAGTATGATGTGACAATCCATGGCAAAATAGAAGCTAATCAGAAAGAACAACACCCAAATCTAGCCAGGGATGAATGTTTCGTGAATGCCAAACCCTAAATATGCCACAGAAATTTAGCTTCAAATACCGCTTTGACTGCATAGGACGTTCACTACCCTTGCTGCCAAAATGAGCTGCAGAAGCCATGTCACAGTGTGCCATCAGGTTCTTAGACACAGCTGATTGCATTCCCCAGGTGAGGAGGACAGTGGCAAGGGGACATAGCAGTCACCAAAACACTGGGCACCAGCCATCTTTGCATGCCAGCTAGGACAGTGCCGCTCTGCTCAATCGGGAGCACTTGTAACCCAGAGCACCTCTCTCGTGTGAATCCCTGGGGCTGTAGGCTCGGCCCTGCCTGGGGAATGGCAGAGCTGTGTCTGAGGAACAGCAGGCTGTGCCAGGGTACATTGCGCCCGCGCAACTCTTCCTTGGGTAGCACAGACTAAGGACTGGCAGCAAGGCTCGGCCAGGATAGGCTCAGGCACCCCTCTCCCCTCCCCAGAGCAACGCTGTGCCACAGGCTTCCAGGACCACACTGCCAAACCATCACCAAATCCACTTTAGCCCACATGTGTGCCCTGAGAAGCATAGGAAATCAATGGGAATTAGCCCAATGGGGAAAACCAAAAACGTAGCAAAATTCTCCAGCTCTGCAGGAGAGGTTGGGGGTCAGGCAGGACACAGAGCTGAGCTCTCCCATCTCAGGGTAAAGCACCACGACCAGCGGGGAGCACAGCCAGGCTTTTGCTGGATTACTCTCTTCCTGGCCCAACAGCCTGCGTTCTCAGTTGCACATTTTCCATGAGATAAACCCCTCACTGATTCTTGCAAAACTCTTGCAAAGCTGACTCATAAACTCTTGCAAAGGGGTATGAACTCCCTTCGGGCCAGGGTGGCCTTTGAACGGAGGTCTTCCAGTCCCAAATGCTCCTTCTTTGGTTGGTACAGAGCAGACAGGCTGCAAATTGAGCTCACCTGGCAGGGCAGGTGAGGACAGGAGCTGGCAGGAGCAATGGGAGCCTTCATGCCTGCACGGATAGAGGAAGCTCCTGGTGCATAAGCCGAAGGGTCTCCTCCACCCTGAGTCATCCTGCCCATTTTGGTTGTCTTCTGTCACTGTTTGGTATCACCCGTTTGTCCTCCGCACTGCACAGACACTCACCCAAGGCTGCAGCACCAGCCTTCCCCCCCCCCAGAACGAAGCCTACAGGTGAAGTCAGAAGCCTACCAAAATAGCTCCTACCACCACCCAAAGCACCACTCCCAGCTGGAGCACCCTGGGGCACCTGCAGGTGCTTCTGGGGCACAGGGGACCTTACCTCATCTTTCAGACACAGTGGCTTGCCCTGATGGTGTTTGCCTGAGGAAAGCTGACCACATGGTCTTGCAGGCGTGTCATTGTGACTAGTGTTTTGACAAACATGTTCCATGTTGCCCTTAATTTCATTTAATGTCACTAAAAATGGACACCACAGCCACATATCTCATGAACCATGAATTCCTAGAATCCCCCTAAGCCTGGAGGATGAGGGAAAGCTTTTTTTAGCAAGTGTCCCTTGTGATCGGCCCTTTGAACTCAGCACAGTGGATGTACTGAGTGTCTACAAAAAGCCGAGACACACCAGACCAGCTATTAGTTTGGGGCTTTGTCCTGATACTGAATTGTCAGTGTGATTCAGACAGGGCCTTTCCTGCTCCCAGGCATGCCCAAAAGCAAGGCAGCTGGACCCTACTGCCCACACCCAGCTGCAGGATCAGAGCAAAGAATACAGGCAGCAGGAGACTCTCTCCCTGTTTTCTCTCACTGGTTCAGGTGCCCAGCTGGGAGCAGAGCGCAGGAAAACAACCAGCAGTGAGCAATGACCTACAGGTAGCCCCTGCTGCCAACTAGTCACCGACATCTGCTGACCACCATCTGCGCACAGCCATTGTCTCAAATGCTCTAAATCAGGGCCTTTCAGTATATACACAAGCTGCAGTATCATTTCATGTTCTCCCTGGCCCAGCAAGGGTTAGTAGCTAAAAAAAATACACATTAATTACTTTCATATCGCTAAGTAATTCTGATCTGTGAACGATGGAACCAGCTACAACAGCCACTGCTATGATACGCCTGCTATTTGAAAAAGCCCCACTTTTCATTGTAACAGTCTCACTCTTATTTCTAGCAGTTCTACATCATTATATGAAAACATTTCTCAAGATAATAGCTGCCACAAAATCTTACCAGAAGGTAGCCTGGAGCAAGGGCTGAGATATAAAAAAGTGCCTATTACACTGCAAAGCAGGAATGCTGAGAGTGCAGATGAATCAACACATCTAGATTTTTTGGCTTTTTTTCTTTGGACTTAAGGACATGCATTAGATTTTTCTGGCTCAAGAAATAAGTGTACAAACCTTTCTATGTTTAGACTTGTCTGTGCTTTGGAGCCTTTGGTCGTTTGACAAGCTGTATGAATAGGAATGACAGGGCTTCACGCAAATGAAAATCCCAAAGTGCCATGATAGACCTAAAATTTAAATCTCTTTTTATAAATGACAACGGGAGTTGAATGAGTGGGACACTGCAGGTCTTTCAACCCAACCAAAGAAATTCCAAAATTTCAGTAAGTTGACTAAAGATGACTGCTTTTATTCCATGTGTCTGGAGTTTTCCAGAGAGCAACCACTTTAGAAATACTCCGTATTTCACTCTGGCAAGGTGGCTATTCTTCCCACACTGCAGAGATCACACACAAATGATCTGCATCCTCTAACAGCAAGAGGCTGGGCCAGACTCAAAGCAGGCTGTGGACATCTGGGTGCCAGCTTCTGGGTACTGGATTTCAGGGTGAAAACCAGACCCCAGGGGCTTGACATAAAAGCTCCCTGTGCTGTGCAGGGGATCGTTAAGCACCTCAGAAGGACAATTCACAAAGTCTGTTAAAAAAAAGGGGATCTGCTTATCCTGAGCTGAGTGACAATGTTGAGCACCCAGCCCTTCCCTGTTGCTGCCTCTGGAGGGCTTAAGCAGAGCTCAGCCCCTCTGACCGGCCTGGCTCTGGTTGCTCCAGCAGGACTAGCAGCCAGGAAATAGGAGACCCAAAATCAAACCTTTTCTTGACCTGGGTATTTTCATCTGATGTCTCCTGCCTTCCAGAAAAAGTGGAGATAGGTGATAACAGTCAGCGTCAGAAGCAGGGGCAGCAGAAGGAAACCTGGCTGCAGGCTCCAGGGCTCAAGTGGTGGACACCTTGCTCCCAGTATAATCTCTGGGTTCTGACCCTATTCCCATAGAGAGATACTTCTTATTGCACTCCCAGGGCTGGAGGACACCTCAACCATTCCATCTAAACCCCAGGATGATACAGGATTAGTCCCCTAACCGCAAAGCCATTACCTACAACAGGCCACACACAAGTGCCACCTCTGCGCTTGTGGAGTATCCTGCTCGCCCTCAGGAAAAGCTGCACGTGCTGGGGCTGGGCCGTCCAAGCAAGATGAGTGCAGGCCTTGGGCTTGCTGCCGTGAACCCGGGTCATCGCGGTCCACATCTCAACTCGGGCACCTGTGGCTCAGGAGCGAGGTTTTAGCTGCACGCCTGTGTTCAGAGTAACCGCCCCCTTTAACAGACATCGCTTCAAATCTGAACAAAACGCACTAAAAATATAAGCCAAGTTAAGAAATGGTATGGTGCAAAGGAAGAGATCAGTGGGTGAGGAGGGATGTCTTACCGTCTGAAGAGCTGTATTTAACACAGGGACTCTCAGGAGCCATTGTTGCTACGGCAGAGGTGACAGTGCTGCCAGCAGCCCAGAGAGCAGCTGTGTGACCAGCTTTGAGCACACCATCCCACCGCCACAGGGCACCTGGAGCAGCACAGGCACAGCCCAGCATGCGCAGGTCAGTGTACGCAGCACCAGCAAGGGATGGGGCTACTGGGCCTTTCTAAAACCAGTCTGGCCTTATGGGGCACTGGAAATTACTGCAGTGAAGGTGAAGAGCTAGTTAAAGAGCTTCTAAGTAAATCTGCTGGGTTTTTTTCTCAGAAATATAAATTATTTAGAAATAAGCACTCTTAAGAAAGCCAGAGGCTAGTGTCACACCCTCTTCTGCACCGCAGCTCTGCATTACAGCTGCTCTTTCAAAACTCCCAGGTACTAAAAACAAACGGTATAAAGTATACAGATTATATGTGCATCAAATTGCAACCAAGCTAACTTATCACCGCAGCTAAGTGTTTTGTGACACAAGGAATAGTGATCACTGCTGCATTCCTCCTAATGTTCACCAGCTTCTGGTTTCAATTACTTTCAGCTCTCTTGAACATAAAAAGACTGGTCTGACCTTTTCCCGACAGATGTCTACAGTGAATGTTTTCATGAAGACTTCAGCAAAATGCATCCATGATTTCTAGGACCATGGCTTGGCCCCTGCGTACTGCAGGTTGCTGCAGCGGGCACACTGCACACATGCACAGCTGAAAGCAGGCCCAGCCTTTTCAACGGGTGAAAACAGACTCAAAACCAAAATGAAGACCATGGAGTCAGTGCCAATATCAGACTCCATGCGGATCTGCCTGCAAAGCCCTTCTCTCTGACTTGGTCCCTAAGATTATCCAACCCAGAGCACCAACCTGGGACCCAGCATGGGGAATAAATCACTCGCAACCACCCAGCCTGCCTCCAGAGCCCTCACAGTGGCTCCACCGTGCTCTGGGGTTGGCTCTCTTTTCCCAGAGACAGCTCCCAGGCTGATGAGTGCCTACTGTGCCCCACCTCACAGACCCAGGCTTGGGTGTGCAGGTAGGTCTCATACCCCCGAGTCAGGGGGACACCACAGCACAGCTTCCCATGCAGGGGGTGGGCAAGGGAACGGTGCCAGGCGTCCTCTGTCCTGCAGCCAGCAGGACCCGGCCAGGTGAGAAGCTCATCAGCCGACTGAACCGAAGAGTCATGGCTGGCAGTAGGGCATCTGCTGCATCTGTCCCAGCAACTGCTGGCAAGACCCAGAAAGGGCTGCGGGGACCACAGGTTGCTGAAGGGCCTACAACAGTGCTCACCCAGGGTAACAGTGCTCACCCAGGGTGCTGGCTACTGCAACCTGGCCTCAGTGGGTACGGAAAATGAGAGGGCCAAATCCCAGCAAATTACTCCTCAAGCTCCACAGTTACAACACGAGGGCTCCCGTGTAACCCTAACCATGATGAAGAAATGTCTAAGCACAAGCTGTCCATTTCAGAGGGCATGCGAGCCAAGGTGTTACACAGACTGGACAACATTTATTCCCAGTATTTTCTTGTAAAAGCCGATGTTGCTTGCTTCTTGGCCTCGCAAGAGCTGGATAGGGAAAAGCAGACTTTTTGGTTTACTTGTTGAGTGCCTGGATCTCCTTTCTTAGCTCAGAGCTCTGGACTCCTTGTTCCTCTGGACTTAGTGCTACCTGTGCTCCGGGCCACGCTGTCTCTCCCCTACCACCACACACTTGGAGGCAGGGCCAGTAGATTGATCCTGTGAACGGCCCAACTGCACATGGGGTTGGGACAACGGGGCTGCTGCCTCACAACAGGGTACCAGACTGCCCCTTCTGAAGAAGCACTGACACCATCCCACCACAGCCAGGGCTGCCACGAGCTCTGCTGCTTAATGTTTGGGCAGACATGAAATGATGTCCCAGGAAAAGATGGGATTTAGGGTGAGTCCCAGGCCAACAATACCCTGCTTCAGATTCTTGCAGGCAGAAGACAGTGAAACACCTTCCTTTACCACCAAAGCCTTCCTGGGGTACTGTGGAAAGGCCCCAGGGTGCACATGTAGGTGCACATCTACTTGCAAACAGCCCTGGGGAACAGCAGCTGCAGTTGCATCTGTTGCTCCGTGCTGCCAACATCATTTGGAGACACAGAGCTGTTCCAAGGTGAAGGTCACAAGGGGGCTACCACAGCAAGCTGCATTGCCTTGCAAGGCTCTCTCGTCCTGGTGTGCTAGGAATCTTTTATTACTGCCCTTCATTCAGATAAGGGCACTCATGGCTCAATATACCCCCACAAATTAAACGTGGATTTACTGGTTGGTGTCTATCTATTTTTGCACAAAGAACTTTGGGAGAACAAGGAGGTTTTGTAAGCTCTAGCTGAGTAAGTTCCCTGGCATGCTAAAGGAACCTACTTTATTAAACTAGTAATACACAGCTTAAAACACGGAATGAGCTGGCTCTTGCACAGAGACAGATGCAAACATTCCTGCACGGGCCTCACCAGCACAGATCCTCACACTCCCAGGATCACATACAACCGATGCAGAGCTGCTAGAAGTCAGGGGCTAGATACTCCACGAGCAACATGGCTTGCTTTAAAAAAATCAGTTTCCATTTGAACCAAATCAAACTTTTAAAATTCTCTTTTAGGGGGAAAATAGTTAGCTTTTTGCTTTCCTTTTTAGGCCACTAAATATAAGAGCAATCTGGTAAAATTAACCTTCTTATCAGTTCACATCTAACAGCAAGGACGTGGCCATTCCCCCCATAGCACAGCCCAGAATATCTGCTTCACTAAGTATATACTCACTGCTCCAAGGCTGGGGAGATCCTGACCAGCCCCAGCACACACTGTCCTGGAGCCACAGCTCCTGGGTCCTCCAGGCGAGCACCGCATGCCAGCAGCAGGGACTGGAAAGCCTTGGCTGCAACTGGCAACCTCAGCGCATCATGGCAGGCTGTTCACAGCTCTGTTTGACTCCACAACAGCCTGCACATCGCTTGTTCTAACTGACTGAAGATACATCCTGATTTGCAGCTAGGTGATAAAGAGCCCAACTCAATGCTCAGCCTTCAGTCCCGTCCTGTAGTTTAGCGAGGAGCACGTGAGACCCCTCGCTCATCCCACCGTCCCGGTTACGGGCAGATGGGAGCACACCATAATGCAGCGTCTGTGCTTGGGCCGTGCAAGTCTGACGAAGTGTGAAAAGGCTCAGAAAACGTAGATATCTGCAAAGTTACCGGAGAAAGGGAGAAAGAGCTACGGTATCTCAAACCACATATAGCCTTGATCCAAGATAGACTTGATTTCTTCCCCAGGTTGCTAATAGATAAAAAGCAGCAAGGACTAAACGTTTCTGGGCAGCTGCAGGAGGACGCTAAGTTTCAGCCAGCTTTCTTTAACGGCCAGGCATCTCTGCCACTGAAGCTCAGTGCCACCAGGTGCAGTTTCTGAAGGACTGCCGTGACAACAGCGTCGTTGTACCACGGCCTGCAGCGCTCTGCGGTGCTGCCCAACAATGCTGCTCGGTCTACCATTGCCAAAATGCCACCAAGCAGGGCCGGCTGTGGCATTTCTATCAGCACTAAGGAGGTTCAACCCCAAGCGCTTCAGGAGCCTGAGTCTCTCCATCAGCTGAACCCCTGTGTGAGCAGCACAACGCTGCTCACCCCAGGGGAGGGGGTCAGGGAAAAGCAGTAGGGCTGGGAAGAGCCTGGAGGGAGGCAGGGCATGCGGCAGCCACAGCGGAGGAGACACAAGCAGAGTGACGGCCACGCGGCCAGGTGTCAGCTCAGGTGCACACCCCGGTCTTCCATGCACCCCACTGCTGTCTCCATGTCTGTCCCATCTCTTGGCCTCATGCTAGCGTGTTTTGGTGCCCAGCACAACCGCTGTAGCCTGTACTTAAATCTGCTGTGCCCGCAGCAACCTCCCCTGCTCCCTCCCTGCACCCCCAGTACCTGGAAGGTACTGCAAGGTCCTGGCCCTGGGTCAGGGCAATCCCCAGCACAGACACAGGCTGGGCGATGAGCGGGTCAAGAGCAGCCCTGGGGAGAAGGACTTGGGGGTGCTGGGGGATAAAAAGCTGAACACGACCCAGCAACGTGCGCTTGTAGCCCTGAAAGCCAATCACCTCCTGGGCTGCATCCAGAGCAGCATGGCCAGCAGGTCCAGGGAGGGGATTCTGCCCCTCTGCTCCACTCTGGTGAGACCCCACCTGTAGTGCGTTCTGCCCTGGGGCCCCCAGGAGAAGGACATGGACCTGCTCAAGCAGGAGGCCACAAAGATGATCGGGGGCTGGAGCACCTCCCCTGTGAGGACAGGCTGAGAGAGTTGGGGTTGTCCAGCCTGGAGAAGAGAAGGCTCCAGGGAGACCTTATAGCGGCCTTCCAGTAATTAAAGGGGGCTACAGGAAAGGTGGGGAGGGACTCTTGATCAGGGGGTGTAGTGACAGGACAAGGGGTAATGGTTTCAAACTGAAAGGGGGGAGATTTAGATTAGATATTAGGAAGAAGTTCTTCCCTGTGAGGGTGGTGAGGCACTGGCACAGGTTGCCCAGAGAAGCTGTGGCTGCCCCCTCCCTGGAAGTGCTCAAGCCCAGGTTGGATGGGGCTGGGAGCGACCTGGTCTGGTGGGAGGTGTCCCTGCCCAGGGCAGCGGGTTGGAACTGGGTGATCTTTAAGGTCCTTTCCAACCCAAACCATTCTGTGATTCTACGATTCTTCGAAATGAAAGCTGAGGACCGGGCACTGACTGGATCAGGCCAGGGAGCCACATCTCTTCTTTTGCACTCACCTGCTCTGGCCACAAGCAAGCTCGTCAGCTGCCGCGCACACGGTTTCGAAGCTGGGGAGCAGATAAATTCCCCTGCCACAGGCCATTTAATCCAGGTCAGTTCTCCTTAAGATCAAAACCGGATTTGGACTGAGCCCTTTTGGCAGGCACACAGTGTATTTTCACACTGGCAGTATACATGTGAGTATGGAAAAATAAAACCTGATTTGGATTTTGCCCTCATGACTGTGGACTGATGCCCGGTCTAGCTTCTGCATCCTTTAAAGAAATACCAGCCAAGATAAGGGCTTGCTTTCCTGATAGGTTTCTTTTTTAAGTGCAGAAGAAAAAATTCCAACAAAGAGGGAAAAAACCCACTGAAATGGTTTGGAGCACATTTCTGGGCACGTAAGAGAAGGTGACTGGGAACAGTCAGCGTGGACTTACTAAGAGGTAAATCGCATCTGACCCTCCTGATTGCCTTTTATGATAAAATGACCAGATTCATGCATGCGGGGAGAGCAGTGGATGCTGCCCAACCTCACTTCCCAAAACCATCTGCCACAATACTCTTGTGTCCAAGCTAGGAGTTTATGGTCTGGATGGGTGGGCAACTAGATGGGTAAAGAACCTGGCTGGGCAGTAAAACTCAGAGGATAGCTCTTAATGGGTCACGTGCATGGGTCAGTCCTGCAAGTTTTCCGGTTTAACACCTTTATCAACAACCTGGCAGAGGCAACAACACACTCACTTATAAAGTTTGCAGATGGAAACATAGTGGGGGGGGGAGCAGCCAATACCCTCTAGGTCAGAGCTGCCATCCAGAGGAACCCAGACAGGCTGAAGGGACAGACAGGCAGACAAGAACCTTATGAAGTTCAACAAGGACTAATGTAAAGTCCCTCCTGGTAAGGAAAACATCCTTGCAGAAACACATGCTGGGAACTGACTGGCCAGGGGGCAGTTTGGGGAGAAGAATCTGAGCTTAAGCTGGACAGGGGCCTGGAGCCACCACATACAACACCAGAAGAGGCTGAGGGAACAGGGCTTGTTCAGCCTGCAAAGGTGGTGGCTTCGGGGGGAGCTAACAGCAGCTTTCCAATACCTATGCAGAGGTTATCAAGAAGACAGTCAGGCTCTTCACGCGGGTGCGCAGTCAAAAAAACAAGAGTTAAGATGCTGGTTGAGATGAGAAGTTCAGACTGGACATAAAGAAAAATATTTGCTCTAGTGGGAAACATAGAGAGGTTGTGCAGCCTCCATCCTTGGAGGCTTTCAAGCCCTAGCTGTTTAAAACCTTGAGCAACCTGGTTTTACCCCATAGCTGCCCCTGCTTTGAGCAGGATTTTGGACTACAGACCCCCTGAGGTTCCTTCCCATCTGAGTTATTCCATGATCTGGATTGCAAATGCAACATCAGGCTTTGAGACTTTTAAAGTAATGGTTTCTGTACCTCTTCAGTCCCTGGCTCTGCCTGTGCTGGTGGTGAGAACATTCCTAAAGCGGACAGCTTCACCCGTGTGACTTAAATATCACTCACTAGCTCAGCTCCTCCACAGGCTATGTGCGGAGCACACAAGGGATGTGTTGCCTTCCTTGGGTAGACAAATGGAGCCGTCCCTCATTCCTCAGACACCGTGCCACTAGTCCCCAGCCTGGGACGGCACCAGCTCTGCAGTCAGTGTTAGAGCTGCCGGCCCCTCCGAAGAGACTCCGTTTTCCACCGGTATTTCACGGGACAAGCAGGCCGGGGCGGGGGGCAGGGCAGGCACACACAGCAGCACTCTGCAGACTGGCCTCTGCTGCCTTCGTGCTCCGTACTCCATCGCCCATCTACCCGCAGGGTGCCCCGGCGTCCCCGCTTGCCAAAGGTAACGGAGGTTCACCTTCACAGCACCAGACTCGAACAAATTTGGTTCCCAAGTGGAACCTGTAGTGTGGTCAAGTTTGCACAGGGGAGACCCCCCCGCCCAGGAGCGAGCCACCCCTCAGCCCCGGTCCAGCGCTCAGCACAGCCACAAGCCAAAAGCCCTGTCACAAACCTCCCCCTGCCAGACCCGAGCTCCCTGCGGGCTGGGCACTGCACTCTCGTGCCTTTGGGTACGTTGAGTACAGAGGGAGTTTGCTCTCTTTCTAACACTGCAGAAATACTGGACATCTGCTGACAAAGGGTCTCCAAGCCCCCCTGGCATATTCCCTTTTCCCCACTACATATACACAGCTTGAACAGCTCTGCCTCCTCCTGGTGAGCATTCAGCACAGCCCTTGGTCCTCCTAAACATGCAGGGAACAGAGCTGTGCTCCCTGCTGTCACCAAGGAAGGGCAGTGAAAGCCTAACTGTTGCTTAAACAACAGATTTTTTTAAAAACAAACAAACAAAAAAAAACAAAACAAACAAAAAAAAAAAGAAAATAAAAAAAGAAAAAAGAAACCTCACCTCCAGAGAAAGTTCCCCCCCCCCCCCCAGAAAGGCTGAGGGAAAAGATGGGCAGGATCAGTCTGAGAGGCAGAAAGCAGCAGGACATCAGCTGCCCCCAATGACAGGAGGCAAGGCACGTCCTTGAGTGCTGTGATGTGGCCCACAGGCCAGTCCGTCCATCCTACATCTTTCCATGCCTTCCCACAGGCCTCCCAGTCTGCCACAAGCTTCCCCTGTCAGCTGGCTCTGCCCTTCAGGGCACATAAGAACAAGTTAAAAGACACGACATTTATGCCAAAACACTCAGGAGAAGGCAGAAATCTCACATTTGTCTCCATAGCAGGAGTCAGCTGCAAATCAGCTTTAGGGAAATAAACGTAGATAGGGTGAGCCTTGACACGCCGCACCCACCGGCTTTGTACAGAGCTCACGAAGCCTCGGGACAGAGGCTTGGCAGGCTCGCCTCATCCAAATTTCTACTGCTTTGTTTTAATTTGGCTCAGCTGTAATACCAATTTTTTCTTCCAAGCAGCTTGTTCTGGCCAATTTGTTTTAGTTTTACTTATCATTACTTCACAGGATCACAGAGTGTCAGGGGTTGGAAGGGACCTCAAAAGATCATCCAGTCCCACCCCCTGCCAGAGCAGGACCACCCAGAGCAGGTCACACAGGAACACGTCCAGGTGGGTTTTAAATGTCTCCAGGGAAGGAGACCCCACAGCCTCTCTGGGCAGCCTGTGCCAGGGCTCTGTCATCCTCACAGTGGAAAAGTTTTTCCCTATGTTCATGTGGACCTCTGATTCTCCAGCTTGCACCCGTTGCCCTTCATCCTGTCATTGGACATCACCGAGAAGAGCCCGGCTCCATCCTCCTGACACTCGCCCTTTATGTATTTATAACCATTCATGAGGTCACCCCTCAGTCTCCTCTTCTCCAAGCTCAAGAGATCCAGCTCCCTCAGCCTTTCATCCGAAGGGAGATGTTCCACCCCCTCCATCACCTTTGTGGCTCTGCGCTGGACTCTTCCCAGCAGCTCCCTGTGCTTCCTGAACGGAGGGGCCCAGCACTGGACACACTATTCCAGATGGGGTCTCACCAGGGCAGAGCAGAGGGGGAGGAGAACCTCCCTTGACCTACTGACCACAGCCCTTCTGATACACCCCAGGATGCCACTGGCCTTCTGGGCCACCAGGGCACATTGCTGGCTCATGGTCACCCTGCTGCCCACCAGGACCCCCAGGTCCCTTTGCCCTACGCTGCTCTCCAACAGCTCAGTCCCCAGCCTAGACTGGGACATGGGGTTGTCCTTTCCCAGAGGCAAGACTCGACCCTGGCCCTTGTTGCAGTTCATTCAATGTCTCCCCCCCAGCTCTCCAGCCTGTCCAGGTCTCGCTGAATGGCAGCACAGCCCCCTGGGGTGGCAGCCACCCCTCCCAGTTTTGTGCCATCAGCAAACTGGCTGACAGTGCACTCTGTTCCCTCGTCCAGGTCATTGATGAATACGTTAAATAGTCCTGGTCCCAGTACTGATCCCTGAGGGACTCCACTAGATACAGGCCTCCAAGTGGACTCTGTCCCATTGACCACAACTCTCTGACTTCTTTCCTTCAACCAATTCACAATCCACCTCACTACCCCATCATCCAGACCACACTTCCTCAGTTTAGCTGCAAGGATGCTGTGGGAGATGGTGTCAAATGCTTTACTGAAATCAAGAGAAACAACATCCACTGCACTGCCATCATCTGTTCACCTGGGTATGTCTTCATAAAAGGCTATCAGGTTGGTCAAACATGACTTCCCCTCGGTGAAGCCATGCTGACTGCTCCTAATGACCCTCTTATCCTTGATATGCCTTCATACAAACCTCGTTTTATACAGATTGGGCTTTGTGCAGAAAAAGGTATTTGTCACTAACATCCTGATGCAATATAAAGGAATACAAGCCTGATACAACAGCAGAGGGCTTGAGACGTGCAGACAAAGGATGCTGTGCAGAGTACAGTCACAGGATGACAAGAGATGGGGCAGACACTTGGCCCTGGAGACTCCACGGCCACAAAGAACTCACAAGCGGTCATTAAAGAAACACAGACCTGAAGGTGTCACCCATGAAAAACAGTTTCATCCAGAGATCACGCACCCAACGTATGTAAAACCGCACGAGATGTAACCTGGAGTCACACAATGGAAAAAAGGGAGCATCCTGCGGCAGGACCGATTTCATTACAGAGCCAGTGTTCGTTGCACAGATACGAGAGGTCAGCAGTGGGTGTTTAACAGCAATTTACAATTCTCTAGCAATCCTTCAGAAAGAGGAGTCAATTTTTCACTAATTCTTTCCCACTGACCAGAAGCTACTGCAGATCACTGTGCCAAGCAGCACATCTGCCTAGGCCTTTTCATGACATTTTTGCATGAACGCCTCCTCTACATCAGTTAAACCCACTGCCTTTACACCACCCCCAGCTGCAGAGCATGCACACGCCTGTTCCATGCTTCCGTCACATGCAAAACACCACCAGCACAGTGGTTTAGGGGCAGACTCAGAGAAACTGCCACACTTTTCACACCTGCTCCCCTGTGAAAAATGGAGGGGCAACAGAGCCGCCAAGCAAAGGAAGGTCTCACTCCCGGGAGGCTGCACACTGGCACAGCAGGGAGAAACCCTGCGTGGCATGATACGCAATCCTGGCACTTTGGTGACTACTGCTGACAGACCCCTCACACCGCCAGAAGAGACGGGTCCCCAGGACAAGCCCTGTTCCTGGCAGACGCTACCACATACATCAAATGTGAAGCACTCCTCTACTTAGTGGTCAGTTAAATGAAACAGGTTTTAAATAAATACACCCTCTCTCTCCCTTAGCCCCACAAACAACCTGCTGCATTTTTAGCTTTGAAATATTGTTTTTCCCATTCTTTTTGGAAAACAGATACAGTGAAAAATGTATATTTTAAATCTTTTCAGTCCCTAAAGATTCAAATTACAGTGTTAAAACTCTTTTCTCCACAGAGTAACTAAAGTGGAGGATAATCAAGGGAGGCACAAATAGGCTTTAAAGAGGCAAAGTATCCTCCTGGATCAGCTGCTCCATTTCTTAGTCACATTCCCACCAGGTCTTCTCCATCAGTATTTTCAAGAAATACAGAACAGACAGGAATGGACTTTTCAATACAGAAGCAGTGAGACAGGCAGGACAATTCCCTCCCTGTCACCCTCGAGGAAAATACTCAGATTATTTCTGACTTGTTCCAAAAGGAAAAGAAATATTTCCCCAAGTAAGGTAAGCAAGAACTTGGGGAATGGCAGCTCATGAGAGGGCATTAAAAAAACCAGCACAGGTCTGCACTTCCAATCACTGTCTCTGCTGGCAGTACCTGCTAGTTACCTTGTTACTGCCGTAAAGAACTTCTTCCTAATATCAAAACTAAATCTCCCCTCTTTCAGTTTGAAACATCACCCCTCTTCCTGTCACCACACCCCCTGATCCAGAGTCCCTCCCCACCTTTCCTGTAGGCCTCCCTTCAGGTACTGGAAGGCCACTGTAAGGTCCCCCTGGAGCCTTCTCTTCTCCAGGCTGAACAACCCCAGCTCTCTCAGCCTGTCCTCATAGGGGAGGTGCTCCAGCCCCCTGAGCATCTTCGTGGCCTCCTCTGGACCCGCTCCAGCAGGTCGACGTCTTTGTGACTTTACATGCACGTGTGCACTACTGAATGGCCAGAGCATTGGGCCACCGAGACCCTGTCCTGGTTTGAGGAGGACAGACCCACAAGGAGGTGGTATTTCAATATTGCTTTTATCATAATAGCAGATACACATAGTTTACCACCTTCTATATCCTAATGCACTGTATTGTACAAATCATCCTCAAAACAACTGCACCAGAAGTTCAAAAAGAAGGTGATTTTCCCCAGCAAATGTCACAATCAAAAAGGAAACACACACTCATCTGGAGCAGGGAGGCTCAGAGCAGAGTGAGTACAATCTCAGCAAGACAAATTTCATAGAAAGACAGAAGTGCTGGTTGGAAGGG
This sequence comes from Leptosomus discolor, assembly GCF_034619465.1. NCBI lineage: Eukaryota > Metazoa > Chordata > Aves > Leptosomiformes > Leptosomidae > Leptosomus > Leptosomus discolor. Next base: position 18,699,595 of record NC_141405.1, on the reverse strand, counting down.
AACTCCAGAGGTCTCCAGTCCAGCTTCCCACAGGACGACCACCAGCAGGCTCAAGCCATGGCCTGTCCTGTTTCAAAACAAACTGGTGCACAGCCACCTGGACAAAGAGACGCAGAGCTAGTAGATGCCAAAAGTCAGTTCTGTAAAGAAAGTTTTGAAAATAAACTACCTCCAGGATTGTGCAGAAAAATAAAAGGCGAGGAAAGCCTCTTTAGAATCAAAGCCGACACGTACAACCACGCCATGAAAATAAAATCATTATTGCCAGGGTGCCACCCACCACAGACACTAATGTTACTGATAACACCTTGGATTTGACACAGCCTTTAATTGATAGAAGACAAAGCGTGAAATTTGGAATTCCCTTCGGAAGCCACTTCTATTATCTACCGCAATCAAGCCAGCCAGCACAAGGAGGGGAAAAAAAAAACCCTTAGTTCCTTTTCAGCTGTTGAGTTTAATTCTACTAAGACACTTTTTAAAACTCCCACTGTTCACTGATGTAGAGAAATTCTTCTGATTCTTTAAAACAGAAAAAAAAAACTTCTTTAAACTATTTGAGAGGAGAAAAAAAAAATAAAAAGTGCATCTTGGAACTTCAGGATCTTCCTCCCTTGACAGAGCTTTATCAGAAGAGGGCAGTCTTTTAGACATACGCTATCACAGTAACCTTCCCGATACCCTCAGCAGGTCACCAGAGCACAGGGCAGCTGATGTGGGCCTACACTACTTTATCATGTTTTATAACTGCTCTGGAACAGCTCAAGTTTACTGTTTTCATGATTTTGGAAAGACGGAAATTTACCACAGACATCGCACCTTCCCTCAGACAGGAATATTCTTTTCCAAGCCCCACACTGAGAAGAACGCCAGCGCTACCAGCAGGAACACTTGTGTTCAGTTTGAAACGCTCTGGGACTTGCACCGCAAACTTTTCTGGTTTGTCTCCTATGGGCCATTCTGTGGGGTTCAGCTACCTTAAGAAAGCCCAGTCAGCTTATGGTTTGCACTACTGTAGGTAAACACTGCTTTCTAAAAAGGAATAAAACAGAGCAAGGACACGAAGCTTGACCAGCATACAAAGTTCTGATATTCTAGTCAAACCCAACCAGGGTAAAAAAAAAAAAAAGCTTATACAAAGTAATCTTTATTTTCAAATGCTGCACTGAATAAAATTTGTGATTGACAGCCCTATGCATGGACACAGACCCCCTTCATCCTCCCCACTTCACTATTCAGGATAGTACAATCAGGCCAACTAAGCATAAAATCACTTAGACCAAAAGAAAAATCTATTTGCAATCCATTATTCATTTCCTTATAAGTTAAGAGCGCCCACCTCAAAAAATAACCAAGAAAAAACCATTTCATTTCAGTTCTGCATTCAAATGAAGAAAAAGATCAGGCACATTACAGGGCTGGTCTCATGCGTGGAAGCTGCTGATGCTTCCACTGCTCTTCACCTCCTTAACCTTATGAAGAAGTACTCTGAAGACTCTCCTGCTTTTAATGTTGTAACTGCCTCTCCCAGAAGGCAAAACAGTGCAGAAAAAAAAGAGGGCAAGGCTCCTCTGGGAATGCCATGGCCCACACGGCTTTTCATCCAGTAATCACCCTCCTGCAGGGACCGCCCTTCGCTGATGTCTTGCCAAGAGATACCAACTAGTTTTACCAGCGATACACCCGTTCCTCCCAAATGAAAAGCGTTTTCCATTTTTTGCTCCCAACGTTTCAGAGAAGTCCCAAACTTCACTCTGTAGCCTAGATCTTGCTGCAGTGTCCATGGAGAAGGCTCCATAGAGACTTTTGATAATGGTATTTTACAGAAGTATGATTGCCTTTCTTATTTGGAAGAAAGGAGGCATGTGGTGACAGGACATTACACTTGTATGCTTCTGCTTTAACTCCAATGCCCAATTACAGCCAAACCTACAGGTGATGTCCATATCAATCTTTGAAGACCTTGTGGTTTAGGACCTGTATTTTCTCATGTGTGCAGTAATAGAAGCAGAAATCTCAGTGCTCCTCTTATTCTGGCCATAATAGTCCACGAAGTCACCATCTGGCCCGAGGAGGTACATTATTATTGTGTGATCCACCTGCAAAAAGAGCATATCATGGCTTGGTAAAAAAGATCACAGAACCATAGAACACCCGGTTGGAAGGGACCTGAAGGACCATCTGGTCCAATGCTTCTTGGCAAAAGCACGGTCTAGACAAGATGGCCCGGCACCCTGCCCTGCCAAATCTTACAAGTGTCCAATGCTGGGGAATCCACTGCTTCCCTGGGGAGATCATTCCAACGGCTGATTGTTCTCATTGTGAAAAACTTTCCTCTTGTGTCCAGTCAGAATCTCCCCATGAGCAACTTGTACCCATTACCTCTCATCATTTCCATGTGACTCCACGTAAAAAGGGAGTCTCCATCTTCTTTGTAGCCACCCTTCAAACACTGGAACACCCCGTACATCTCAGTCAGCAGCAACAGCATCCCATTCAGCCTTTGGTTCAGCTGTCTACAAGACTTCCCAACAAGAAGCTAAAGCTTCACCTCAGCGACCTCCCCTGGTTTTACCCAAGAAAATAGATGGAGGAAACTAGTTCCATACTCAGAATGTGTGAAGGAATACTTTAAGCAGACAAGTCTTCCCTAAGCTGCTGGCACCCTTCCTGCAGCACAGACAAGGCTGGGGCAAACCTGCCGGCTAAACGCCTTTCTCTCTCACCGTTTCCAGTTTCCCTCTGCTTCTCATGATGCTCCACAACCCCCCCAAGGTATTCAAGCTCCTGCTGCTAATATGATGTAAATCCAATATAAACAGAGGTATTTCATTAAACCAAGTCCACTGTCAGTACAAACAACGGGACCAAGCGCATCATCGGGATACGGGAGCTGCAGGCAGAGGAGCTGGCGCAGAGGGAAACACGTGCGCTGGAAAGGGGCTCCCTCTACTGCCCAACTGCAACAACGTGACAAAATGTTCAAAGGAACAATTGCTTTTCGAGCTGTTCCAATTTGATTTACATAAAAATTAACTCCACTGCGAATTTATTTAAAATGCCACTGCAAGTACTGTCTGTATCTAACTGTGACACCACCTTTGTGAGCAAAGACACAAAATACTGAAAATGGAGGCCATGAATCCGCTCAAGTGACCACATCATCTCACTGCTGCTGAAGAAACTGAACCTAAATGTACTTATGCACTGAGAGTACAACTGCGTCTGAAATCCCATAAACATTTCCAGTACAACACACAAAAAGGATGCAATAAACTTAATGGCATTCCTGTCATTGGAAGAATGTTTCTCAACATTTTTTTGAAGCAGGTTTAATTCAAATATTTTACTCTACTTTCAAATGTTCAAGATAAGAGCACAAAATCAACTCGTAGGAGAAAATTTTTTTAAGGAATCTGAATCACAACTTAGATCCTTCAAATGGAAACTAGCAAAAAAAAAAAAAAAAAATCAGGGTAGCCTGCTCAGTGCATCTTAACTCCCTGGCCTATGGAAGATTAAACACAGTCAGGATGGAGTGGCCACTGTTTTTCAAGCTGTGCCTGAAGCCTGCACTGTTCCCACTGTACACACATAAGATCATCCCTTGAGGTTCAATGTAATCTTGTAAACCACAGAATAAAACAAGTAAATTGGATACTCTGATACTGAGAATTATAAAATTGAGATTAAATAAACAGGAACTAGTAATATTCAAGTAACACTTGAAAAATTCAAGCAGATGTTTAGAAATCATAATTTCTAAATGCCCATCTCAATGCTTTTTTCTAGTCAAAACAAGAAGCAAGGCTTAATTCGCTGTAGTGGACCTCTTCCCCTTCCCACACCTCCCCGCAGCCTGCAGAGGAAACAGAACCCGCTCCCACACAAACGTCAGTCCTAATCGCCACCTGGCACAACAGGTCCGTGCAAGACACAATGAGGAAAAAAATAAACTTTCTGGAAGAAATGACGGAGTAGCAATTACCTGGAGAAGTCTCAGATACGCACAAAACCAGCCTCAAGCTCTCCTGCCCAGGTCTGCTGCTGCTGCTACCCTCTTTCTGTTTTGTTTCCGAGACCTGTGTCCTCGGGCCCTCCTGCTCTGAACACAAACCAGCTCACTGCCTCTCACAGCCAAGAGCCTCTGACAGACCCTGAAGACATGCTGCTATACTACTCTTCCTTCTTGGCACCACGCCTGGGGCTCCCAGGCTGCTCTCCTGCTCCCAGTTCGCTGGCCTTTCTTCCTCACTGCCCTCCCCTTCCTTCAGACTTGGAACCCTAGCACAGACCAGTGGTATTCTCCCTGGAGCCCAAATACTTTCTCCTACTTCACAGCATCTGTAGCCACATTCTCTGGTTCGGTTTCACCCTCCAGCCTCCCTTGGAGCTGCTGTCATCTCTGCTTCCCTTGGCCAAACCCCTGCACTTTCCCTTCATGACCACACCGCAACCCAGGTATGGTTTGCTAGAATCCACGTGTGGTTGACTTCATAAGGAGCACTGCTCCTGCAGCTTTTCTGGCCTCTTTTCACCACCCCTCTGCAACTTCAGTTCACCCATTTACTGTCAGATTCTACTGATTTTTCCCCATTCCTGAGCAAGCATCCTTTGCCATTTCTGTTCCTATAACCTATTCTTGCATTTCCACCAGCCCCCTTTTATAAACCTGATTTTAAGCAGTATCTTTAGATTGATTTCGGATACTAAATTGATTTAAACTGGTCTTTAATTTCTCCAGCAAGCTTCTCTCCATTCAAATATAGTATCTTAGACACAGAATTCTGTAGCTATTGAGTTGACACTTTAAATGAAAACAAGTTCTTGATTTCCCACTTCACAACCCTTTTAGTAATATAGAGCAGTGCCCATCACCAGTGGGATTCCATCTTCTCTTTACTGACATCATGCGCTGCTCTTGCTATTTCTTTTTACACACCACTTTTTTGTTCCACCATTCTTTTTGTCCACATGTATAATTTATTTGCTGCAGTCAGGTGGCTTTAGAAAACAGATTAAGAACAGACAACACTGGATTAGACCTAAACCAATCTGCCTCAGCATCCTACCTCAAATAGTGGCCAACAACAGTTGCTTTAAAGAGTATAAAACCAGCACCAAAATTATGCTGTCTTCCTCTATTACCTCCCAGCTTACAAACTTTTTTAGTTTACAGGCTTCCTGAACTAGGCAAGATTTCTGCACATTTCATAATCCTCAACAGACTGTTTTTTCCAAATACGAACAACCAGACTCCCTCTGGACTCCCATAAACTTCTACCATTTGCATCTGTAGCGAGCGATTCCACTTCTCACGTGTCCATCACAACAAGAACCATCACCTTTCCTTTTCAACCTGTTTTTAGTTTTCTCTGATGCCCCTAGTTCTTGTAATGAATTAAAAAAAAAAAAAAAAAATCAAGATCATACAAAGTGCATCCTCACTCGTCATATCGCTCGTACCTACTTTATTCTTCCAGTCTGCTCAGGATGCAGCAAGTCACGAAGGCCCTGGCAGCAGCTCCGAGCCCTACAGCCAGTTCTATTCACGTCCACAGAGTAAGATATTGACTATCCCGTTTAGCCTTACTCAAACCTCAGTTTCCCCCTTCACGCTATCACTTTATCTATTTTATTCCCACTTACTTTAGCATTAACAGGCTCTCTCTTCCAGGTCATTTGACACAGGAGGAAGAACCAGGCAGTATCTGCAGGCAGACTGCCCGTCATCCAAGTCTCTTGTCAGGAAGACCCCACTCCTTGGTGGCAGTTTGACAGGGAATGCCTTGTTACTTCACTTTCACCTCTCATTTCTCCCTCTTCCTATTGCCTTAATTTTCCAGTTCCACTTTCACTTTGGAGCCCATAGGAAAACAGCCAGACAAAAACAAACAGAGAAAAGTTCAAATACTGCCAGGCTTGCTAGGTCATGTGCTATTCCGTATGCAGGCCTGGGACTGTACATTTTTAGAAGGTGTCAGTGAGGTTTTGAGCTTGTAAGGCGGCACCTTGATTCTGACCAAGGCCTCTGAAACACAGCTTAACACATCGGTGCAAGGGGGCTCTGTCACGGAGGACTTCAGCACAGCCTGCAACAGCTGCCTTCTGCTTTTAAAACCTACATGCTGCTCTAATCCCAAGTCCTTCACTAGGCCAAATCCCTACATTTACTTACTATGTAATCATCGTCTTCATCTTTGGGCCCCTCACTGTAGTACACACGGTAAGCTTTGGCCACCTGGTCAATCTGTGCCTTGCTACCAGTCAATCCGACCAGCTTCGGAGAAAATTCTAGATTGAAAGGAGACATTTAGACATGTTAGTGAAAAGAATGCCATCAAGATCCTCCCTTTCAGTGCGCTGTATTACATGCTGTAAGACACTGAGGAAGAAAACAGTAATACCTCTGACATATCTGGCAATGGCTTCTTCGTTGTCCCTCTCAGGATCAATGGTGATGAAGAGCGGAGTCAGATTAGGCAAAGATGGAATTCTATCTGTGACATTAACAATTATTATTTTTCTGAGACAAAAAATCATTTGTCACCTCCCTTCAAACAAGCTCACAGCCAATCAAATCAGCTCACACCAATCCAAGCCCACCCAAGTAACAAAAAAAGGCCATTTTGTGCAGTTTCATTTACGTCATTTGCAAATGAAGCAAATGCTGTGAAATCTAAGGCTCTGTACCTGTGCTGGGTGCAGCTACACTTCCAGCCTCCCAGCTTGGACCCTGCCCTGCTTTGGAGGGATGACAAATTTGCTCTCATGCAGAAAATGCCACAGTGTGACGCCCACGCCAAAGCAGAACGGTCAATACGACGAAAGCACAGCTGTGGTGGCGGAGAGGGAGGACGTGTGAAGACACGGTTCAGGCTCTTTCCCTCATGCTCCAGCCACAGCCGCCACTGTATTTTCTTCACTTTGGTCTGTCCTCCCACCTGCCCATTTCCTCTTCTCCCGCTCTGTAACCTTCAGGGCCTGCAGGCTGAGCAAACCACCTCCATCACACAGCCTTCCCCCAACCTCCATTCCATAGAACAATCACTTTGAGAAGAGACACTCGCAGAGATTTGTTCTCAGAATGAATAAAATATAGGGGAAAAAAAACCTGAATACACCCCACAACCACTTCTTGGGAAAAATACGATGCAACGGCACCATTCCCTGTAACCTGCCACCATAAAGTTTTATTACCAAGAAGTCCCCTGTTATGAAAGATCAGTGCTGTCGTGCTCTAAGCACCAGATCCTAGCGATAGGCAGCTTGATGTACGTATCACTCGGCAATTAATTCAACTACCAAACAGCAGTCTACAGCATTTTTTTAAAAAATATCATGTTACTACCATTTGCGATATTTTACCACAATACACCTGGCCTTCCCATAAAAAGGGCCACTATGTCAACTGGATTCTCGTACCAATTTCATCTACCACTTCAATCATCTTCTCCAGTTCATCAGGACAAATGTCAGGGCAGTGTGTGAAGCCAAAATAGATCAGCACCCACTGGCCGATGTAGTCCTTGCTGGTCTTGGGCTGTCCCTCATGGCTGACGAGCGAGAAGGGCCCTCCTAGCAGGGGCTTTCCAATGCCTCGGTTTCGTTCCTTCTCCAGCTCTACAAAAAACAAGAGGGGATCAAACACATCCAGGCCACAATCCACACCGCTTCCCATGTGAGCCTCAGAAGCAGTCGAGAGTCAGGCAGCCTCGCAGAGCCACGGCCCAGGGTGCTGAACGTTGAGATCTTGTGCCCATCACGCAGAAGACCAACGTGGACAAGATTTCCAAAAAGCATTCCATTTGGGGCAAAATCAAATGCATCACTAAATTCCTTTGAAACATAGTAACTTCTTTCATTGTCATCCGATTATATTTTGATTTTAAAAAAAAAAAAAAAAAAGGAAAACAAAAAAAAAGAGAAAGATGGGTACCTGGCTTTGTGTGAAACAGAAAAGTCAGTATCCTTTACAAACTGAACACATCCTAAAAGCTGCAGTATCTCTGATTTTCAACACTAAAAACATGAAAACGAAACGCACGGGCAGTTGCTGCAGGACATGGAAACACACACACACCCCCCCCACACAGAGGGAAACCGCCGCGCACAGAAAACGCCACCTCCGGCGTTTCCACGCTCGCCGCCCGGCTGCGGGGTGCGTCAAACACAACCACTCCGACAGCAAAAGCGTTACTTAAAATTTTAAAGTGCTTAACCTTTAAGTTCCTTTTGAATTTCTGAACACTTTCTGCGGCACTTACATACACACAGGCACAAAGACGAGGCACTAGCGGGAGATGTCCCTGCCCGTGGCACTGGGGCGGGACGAGATGGCCTTTACGGTCCCTTCCAGCCCCAACCACGCCGTGATTCCACGAAGCGGCACCGCGCGAAGCACGAGGTGACTCAGCGGGATGCCAAAGTGGGTAAAATGCATCCGAACGCAAACCCCGCATCCTCTGAACACGAGACACGTCGCTGCTGCTGCCGCTCCTCCTGCCCGGCCGCCCGCTGCCAGCCCCGGCCCGGTCCGGCCGAGGCAGCGCGGCCCCCCCGAGGCGGGAAGGGCCCGCTCCCCCCGGCGCACTCACCCTCCTCCTTCCGCCGCTTCACCTTCTTCATGGCGGCGAGCAGCCCCCCGCACAGCACGAAGGTGGCCGCCAGCGACCGCCACGACACCAGCTGTTAAGGAGAAGCTGTTCAGTGACTGAAAAGGGGGGACGGCGCGGCCCGCCCCCCCCCGCCCCGGGCTCCCCCGCCGAGGAGGGACGCAGCTCCGTCTCCCCCTCGCCCACTCACCCTCCTCTGCGCGCCCCCCTGCGGGCCGCGGCCCGGAGGCAGGCGGGAGAGCGGGCGGCTGCCGGGCGCGGGCAGCACCGCGCGGCCCTTCACCACCGCGCCCGGCAGCCGCCAGCAGAGCGCCGCCCGCCAGCCCCGCACCGCGGCCGCCGCCATCTTGTCACCCGCTCTTCCGTGCCCGCCCCTTCCGCCCCCTCACCCGGGCGCGGCCGCCATGGCGGCGGCACCGCTCTTCTCCTTCGGGGTCATCGCGGACATCCAGTACGCGGACGCGGAGGACGGCTACAACTTCGGCGGGTACCGGCGGCGGTATTATCGGCAGAGCCTCAGTCTGCTGCGGGACGCCGTGGAAGCGTGGGCCAGCGAGAGGCCTCCGGTGGCCTTCGTGCTGCAGCTGGGTGACAGCATCGACGGCCTCAACGCCTGCAGCGGCGAGGCCGAGGGTGCCCTGGAGCAGGTGCTGGCAGCGCTGGGGCGGCTGCCGGTGCCGGTGCATCACGCGTGGGGCAACCACGAGTTCTATAACTTCAGCCGGGCCCGCCTGGCACGCAGCGGCCTCAACAGCCGTCCCGCGGGGGCCACGGCCGGCCCAGCAGCCGAGGACTGCCAGGCCTACCACTTCAGCCCGGCTACGCGGTTCCGTGTCGTCGTGCTTGACACCTACGACCTGAGCATCCTGGGCAGGGAGCCGGACAGCCCCCGCTACCAGGAGGCCCTGCGGCTGCTGCGGGAGAAGAACCCCAACGACAACCTCAACAGCCCCGCAGGTACCCCCGGGATCGACCCTTCAGCAGGGGGCGTGAGTGGCTGAACCTCTGCTTCCCAGAGCGATAAGCCAGCTCCCGTGGCTGACATCAGGTCACCAGGGGGCTGAGGCATGTGCCCCATTTCTGCCCACCTCCTCTGCCTCTGCTGTCGGCTGAGAGCCAGTCAGTGGGTCTCTAGGCACGCACAAGTGATGCTCCCCATAGCCGTCATGCTGCTCTGGTGCTTTTGGGATGGGTTTGTGTTGTGCTGTGTGCCCTGCAGTATCAGAACAAAAGGCATCTCTTGGTGCAGCTACTATTGCAGAGCATCAAGTGATGCCCACCCTATCCCATGCTGGGGGCGGGGGAGTGGGCTCAAGGGTGGGAATCATGTGCATGCAGTGTGACCCCGAAAACACCAACCAATAGTTTTCTCTCATTTGTCCATGGAGGCTGGAGTTTCGATCCAAGAAATAATTAAAAAAAAAAAGTGGTAAGAGTAAACCATCTATCATAAGCAGGCTTTTGTAAGGCAAGAAAGACGGGAGCCACAAGAGGTGTATGCACCGATGCCTAACCTCCTTCTTCATTGCAGGACTCGAAGAACCTCAGTTTGTAGAGTTTAACGGAGGATTTAGCCAAGCCCAGCTGGACTGGTTCAATGAAGTCCTCAAATTCTCTGATGAAAACCAAGAAAAAGTTGTAGTTATGGGTAGGTGGATATGGGAGATATATGGGGATATATGCAAAAAAAGTTATGTACCCAATGTGTGTAAGCTGAGGAAAATATGTAGCAGCTTTGTAGCTCCACTGAGGTACACATGTAACCTGTAACCTCTGCAGTAGGAGAACAGCAGCCATGTCTCACATTTGGGTGAGCTCTCTGTATACAGTTTGATGTCTGAACTTCCCAGCAAGGAAGGCAGAGTTTGGTTACACTCAAAGTAACTCCTGCTTCTTCCCCTCTTCCCTCTTGTCTGCAGGTCATCTGCCCATTCATCCAGATGCTTCAGACCGAGTTTGCCTAGCGTGGAATTACAAAGATGCCCTTTCGGTTATACACTCCCATCAGTGCGTGGTTTGCTTTCTTGCAGGGCACCTGCATGATGGTGGCTATTGTTTAGACTCTCACGGAGTTCATCATCTGACTTTGGAGGGGGTTATTGAAACTCCACCGGAAAGCAATGCCTTTGGAACTATTTATGTCTGTGAAGATAAAATGATACTAAAGGGAAGGGGCAGAATTTCAGACAGAGTTATGCATTTCTGAAAATGGTAAGCACATACAGATGGCTCTTCTTCAGGAAGTACTTGGACAAAAAAGCAGGGGATTCAGCTGATTATTTGCTTATAGAAAGATGTGGATGGCTGATCCTTATAGCTTTAACTTAAACATTTTTCTCTTGGATACAGAATTTTAGAAATTACGTTTCTGTAATAAAACAGACCTGCTTTCTTCATGGAGAATAGAGAAGGCCAGTAACCATGTTTGAAATAAATATACTTGAATGCAGAATGTTGACTTGAAACACCCAATCCTGACTGGATTGTTACTTACTGTGACAAAATGCAAACCATATTATGAATATTACCCAAAAAACCCCACTTTTTGTATCAGTCAGAATTAAAGCATGCAGAATTACACCCGCCCAGACACATTTCTATTTTTTTTTTTTTTTTTAACATTACAGTAATGTTTCCTGTCTGGCAGAACTAGTCCACCCTGTAGCCTAATGCAGTCTTAACATTGCTTTAAAAAACTAAAGTAATCTTCAAAAAAAGCTAAGCCCCAGGAAAATGGAGACCATCTATGCTACATCAGGTAGTGCCGCAGATACACCCGCTGGGATCTACCTGTACCCAGCTGCATGAGCCTGCAGCAACGCTAAGAGAAGCACCCTGATGGGGAAGGATCTAAAGCACATTGCTGTGCTGCATCTGGATCTGCTCCGGCTCGCTCCCAGCCAGCTCGTTTGTCCGGTGTATTCAACTGCGCCTCCTTCTCCAGGATTAGCGCCAGTGGGACACGCTTGCTGCCGCTGGGCTGCTGCATGGGTGCTGCTTTTCAGGAACAACCTCTGTGAGAAGCAGAGTTGTGATGGTGACATCTGCTGCTGGCAGTCTTGAGGATGCATCTCACAGAAAATAAAACGTACAGAAGCTTTCATTGAATTGTCTTTAGAAAAATAGTATTTTTACTCTGTAAAATCAGTAATTTTCAGTTAATAGCAAAAGTATTTATTCAGATGTATGCTACATACGATTTTAGCATAGGAACAGAAATAGAGACTGCTCAGTTTTTCAGTTAGTCTCAATGGACTATCCAGGCAGACATCTGGAAGTTTTATGGTTGTAAATAGTCATTTATTGAAACAAAGTGTTTGCTTTAATTTTCCCTTACGTTACAGATTAGTAGATTTCCCAGAGTACAAGGTGGTTGGAGAGCAATCCAGGGATGCCACGGTATCTTGAATATACCATTAGAACATGCGTTAAATCAACAGTGCTTTGTAAATGTATGAAGAAGCCAGCTGAACAACGGTTTCCGTAGAACACTGCTTGGATTTGACAATGTTCCTCAGTTTTTTTAACAACTCCCAAACTGCCCTGCTGGAAGCAGCCAGGCATTCTTGGGTCCTATCAAACTACTAACTTTTCATTAAGAGCCAAAAGCAAAGGCAAGTAAGGTCAGAGTATTTATTCTATACTTTCTCCCACCCATTAAATCACTGTTTTACAGTGCGTTGGCCAAGATGCTCGCACCTCCTGGTTCACGTAGATGTACAGCCACGAAACAAAGGGGAAGAGGGCAACCACGACTGCGGCAATCAAGCGAACTCCACCCAGTGGACTCCTATAAAGAAGCAAACGCAACAGACTCCTTCCAGTCAGACTGCTACGAAACATTCACACCTGGCTGCAGGTGGAAGGACAGCAGAGAGCCGTTGGCCACTTTAATGTAGCTCCTCTGGATGCATCAGCAGAGTCCCTTCCCGGAGAGGCACCACATGCCACGAGAAAGTCTTTGTGCCACCTCAGGCTACGTAAACGAGGTGAAATTTAAAAAAGAAAAAAAAAGCACCCTGCTTGCCCAGAGCATGTGAGGTGTTTTCCCAGCACAAAGGTACTTTTTGGCAGATGGGGATTTTTCATGCTCCCAGCTCACAGGAATTCAGCAAAACTGCTGTAGCACAATCCTCTGAGGAGGCTGGAGGGGAAAAGTGTGGAGCCACTGCAGCTGAGCAGCCACCCAGAGCCTTCTGCCAGCTCTGCCTGCATCACCCACCTGCTCCAGTGGATGCAGCAGACACCAGCACAGACCAGACAGACAGTTCTGTAAATTGGGAGCCATGGCAGAAATGCGTTTGCAGTGCATCAGCAGCTGTGGCCAGCACTCACTGCGCCGTTCCACAGCAGGGGCGTGCTGTCCTTACGCAAAGGGAGTGTCCCCTGGCCGTGTCCCCTGGCCGTTATGGCAGAGGGAGCAGGAAAAAAGCTCTGTGTAGCTTTACTGTCCGCCCCCCAGACTTGATCTGTGCAAGATCCTACTGGCTGTAGCACCAGCTACTACTGCTTAGGTATCTGAGAAGGTTAAGACAGTGACAGGAAGCAGAAAAGCAAGCAGCCAGAATCAACTGTGTTTTCCAAGAGGCTAGTCACTAAATGCAAACATATGAACAGATTTAAAAAAAAAAACCAAAACAACAAACAAAAAACCCTTACTTTGCTGAACTGCGACAGAGACTCATCCATATTGTAATAATCACCAGACCAAACAACTCTCTAAAAAGCCAAACAAATAACAGATCAGAAAATAATGCAAGCAGATGTTTACTTCTAAAAAAAACAAATTTTGCCTCCAAAACAGTAGTGTCTGCTCCTTTGGAGAAGTTCAACGTATTTTACTAGGATTACAATTACAAAGCTATGGACACGGAGTAGCTTTGCTTCCCACCACAATTCTACAAACACACGTGACCCAGATACGCGGCTGCAGAAATTCCTACTTCCACTTTGTGTGCCACTGCTAAACTTACACTCCACAGCACATTTCCCTCATTCACACAGAGCAAAGCGACACCACAGTTTTCCAGACTGTGAACAGCCGCAGTAGCTGCCAGGGCTTCACCTCAACCCTGTGCAAGCATCTCCTTCAGGCAACAGCCGCGTGTCCAGGGGAGAAATCCTCCCGCCCCCTCAGTCCCCAGCAGTTCAGAGGACTCGGCAGCCCTTGCCAGACAAACGCGCACATGGTGCCACATCAAGAGTTTTTAAAACATTAATTAATTCCCATTCCTACATCTCCACCAAGAGAACACAAAGCTGCTTCACCATGCTAGTGCCCTGGTCTTTGAAAGCCAGAACTGCCCCCAATTAAATCTAACTGCCACAATCAGGCGAGCAATCGTGACTATTAGCGATCCCTTTAGCTCTTTGTCCAACAAGTCGCTGGTTTGGAGCACTATGGCCCCGCCTCCTTGGTGGATTCCCCTGGATCAACAGCACTCACGCTACAGCCCAGCAAATAAGGTTTAGCAAGGTGACCGCCAGAAAGAGACGGCCTGTCATGCTTAATTCGTGCAGAGGAAAGTAAAAATCAGTGCTCACCTGCCTTCCTCTTCGTGCAAAATGTTTCCTTGAGTGTAAGCAAACAAAGAGCAAGCCAAGGCAATGGTCCCAAAAATACAACCAGCAGAATGAAGGTCAGAGAGGCTCCTCCACGCACCATTATCTGAGGAAAAAAACAGACTGCCAGCAACTGTGATGTAGCATGAAGTAAACCCTATAAATCAAAAAGCAACTGAGCTGCTAAAAAAAGATGATTCCAGCAAACACACACATTTTAGGCAGGAAGACAGAATTAATACCAGCATCTTTATGACGAGAGTAATCTAAAAAGTGCTGTCGAAAACAAACGCTAGTGGCCTTGGGGCTTGCTTTCCTACAAATGGAACGTCTCGGCAGCAGCACCTCAATGAAAATGGTTTCCTATTCCCTCCAGCAAATAGAACAGGCTCCAGCATTCAACATGCATGGGAAAAAATCACAAGGCCGATTACAATGAAAGGTCTCCTAAGCAGGAGGAATGGCCTTTCCGGGGCTCACAGCCATGTCCGGGTGCTCAGCAGGACCCCAGAGGACCACCGGAGTCCAGGGGAGCGAGCCCCAGCTCCTGGACAGCCGTCAGGGGCACCAAGCGACCACCACACACGCTCCCTAATAAGCTTCTGCCTGAGGTTTTGCCTGTGAGGATGAGCAACACTGGTGACATCTCTGCCTGGGGACTGATGTTTTTAAGCAGAGAAGTACAGATGATGTGAAATACCTGAAGGGGCCCACAAATTCTTGTGGTTTTCCATGTCTACTCCTGGGGGGCTCGTGGGGGAGAGGTGAGCAAACGACACGGGCACTTCTCTGCTCTCAGTAATGTCAACAGCAAAAATCCATAAAGTTAAAAGCAATCTTTTCTGGGCACTGACCCCTCCAGGCAATCATTAAAGATGATGAGCTGCCAAAATTCAAGAGCTCAGCGCGACCCAACGTTCCCCATTTGTCTGAACTTACTGCAGCTCAGTAGAGGCAGAATCTGGGTCTTCCAGACTCGAGTGGCAAACATCCCTTGGTAAACTTACATAAACGTCCAGTTATATGATAGTTGTGCTATTGTAATGTTTATTTTCCGCAGTTCTCGCCACAAGTAACGAAAACCTACTTGTGAGTTTAACGTGCCATTATGTTGAAGCTACGCCTGTCACAAACAAACCTCCCCTGAAATGTTCCTAACCACAGGCAACCAGCCCTCCCGGGTTTTGGCTTTATAAATGCTGCCACTTTAAATGCTCACCGTAGCCAGAATGTTGAGAGACTGCAATGAGGTGATTTGTGACAACAGCATGCACCCTTGATGATTTTCTTTTATGGTGGAAGTGTGGTTTTAGTTTATTCAGAATAAGTACTCATCCAGAGCAGACACAGTCACTTTGTGTATATAAACTGTTGTTTTAAAATCATTTCTACTGGATGAAAATACAGAAAATGAACTATTTTCTGGAGTCCTGGACCAAATCTGATCTGAGTGATTCTCTCAACACGTGGTGTGGCACAAGCTCCCTTAGCATATGCCTTTGGAAACTCAGCCACTGCACCGAAGCCTCTGAACGTCCCCCGCACAGCCCGTGCGCTCTGTGGGGCAGGCGCAACACTCGATACCGAGCAGGACCTTTAGCTCTTTCAAAGGACTGTGCAGAGCTCAACCGCTCTTCTGAGGTAGATAAGCAAAAATGCAGATTACAAGGAAGCAAAGTGAATTAATACACTAATGTCAACACCAGAGCCGGGTTCAGAGCGTGCTCCCAGGCTTGTGCTCAACTTGGGCTTCGAGCGCTGGAACTGGGGTGCAAAGGTGAGACCAGCCCAGCAGCAGGCCTGCAGGCAGGGCTCCTCTTCTTCACCTGCAGCATGTCCCACCACTAAAACAATGAGCAGCTTTGGTAGAAGCAGGTCCCAGAGGGTTTTGCCCTCAAAAGGCAGCAGGACGCAGCCTGGTCTTAACCTGTGATTCAATAAACAAAAAAGAACAAACACCTTTGGGGGGCAAATTTTGGGCAGAGGCTGTTTTGCACAGTCTTACCTGTTACTGAAGGGTTAACGCTGACAAGCAGGGTCAGGGCAGCTGGCACTGAGTAGACAACCTGTTAATGAAACGAACCTACTCTGCAGCAATGCTCAGCAGGACAGCACCCACCCACACCAGTGCCTCTGCCCGGCCGCCAGCGCCCTGGCGCTGCTGGTGCTCCCCTTCCCCACCCCCCAAACCCCCGGGCCAGCAGCCGAGTGCCAGCCCTTGTTCCTCAGCCTCTGGGTGACCGAGTCCTTGCTGCCCAACCAGCCCGTTGCGGAGCCCCTTGCGCTGCATCTTGACCCCCCAGGGAAAGCCCCTACGGGACACACAACCCCCTCAGGCCCCCCAAACCCGCCTCCTGCGCTGGGCAGTTCCCCTGGGAGCAGGAGCACCCTTGGGTGCCGCAGCCCAGCCCTGCCGCCGTCAGCTGGGCTCGCCCGCACAAGGGCTGTCCCCCTGCACAAGGGACGCGCAGGGGACAGCCCCTGCCCGCCCAGCAGCCCCTGTAGCGGGCAGAGACGCCCCCCCTCGCCCCCCGGCTGCAGGCCCTGCGCCCACCGGGCCGGAGCCGCCGGGTGTTCGTGCGCCCGAGCACGGGCGGACAAAGCGGGGAGGGGAGGGGGTGTCTCTACAGGCGTCCCTGGAGGCCGGGGGGCGGCAGAGGGCGGTCGGGCTGGTGCTTGAAGGCCAGCGGAGGTGGCGACGGAGACGGGAGGTGGCCCGGTCAGGGGGTCCCGGGCAAGGGCAGGAGGAGCGTGGGGCGCTTCTGCCCAGGGACCCGCCGCTTTGCAGGGGGCAGGTGCCAACCCGGGGTGGAACAAGGAAGATCCTGGACGCACGGGCGGATTTCAGCCGCCGCTGCAGCGGAGACGTTGCCTTCCCGGCGCCCCGCTGCTCTTCAGCTCGAAGCAGGGAGCGGGATTCCCCCGGCGGCCCCGGTTCGCAGCAGCCGCCGGGACGATGGGCGCGGCGGAGCCGGGCTGGGGCCACCGGGGACGCCCTCAGGAAGGCGCCGCAGCAGAAGGGCCGCCCCCGGCGCCTGCCTCCCGCGCCCGCCCCGCTCCGTCCGCCCGGCGGGGAAGGGGGGCCCGTACTCACCGTCCACAGCGCGGCGTCGGGGTCGTTCACCTGCAGCGAGGGGGCGCGCACTGAGCCCCGCAGCCGCCGCCACCACCACCCCGGCCGGGGCCGGGGCCGGGGCCGCGCCCCGCGGGAGGGCAGCGGAGGGGAGCGGGGCCGCCCGCCGCCCCCAGCCCGGGCGGCCCCGCCCTCACCTGCACGGCGGCCGCCAGCCCGAAGAAGGCGGCCATGAGGAGGTTGCAGAGCCGCCACAGCCGCCCCGCCATGGCCGCCCCGCCTGCCCCTTCCCCTCCGCCGGGGCGGGGCGGGGCCGCCCGGTGCCCGCCCCCGCGGGGCCGGGGGTCGCTGCGGGCGGGGGGGCCGGGGGGGCCCGCGGGGCCTCCTCGTCGCTGGGGGTGTGCGGGGGGCGCAGAAAGCGCGTTTTCACAACGCAGCTGGGAGGCGGGGCGGGTGCGCGGCGCTGGCCGCAGCCCGCTGCCGGGAAGCAGGGAGGGGCTCCCCCGGCCCGCCCCGGCGGGACGGCTGGGCCGCGCCCGTGGGCACTGGAACGGGTCCTCCATCCACCAGCGAGCTCCGGCCCTAAATCAGCCCCGGTACGGCCTGGGCTCCCTGAAGAGAAGCGCGACCAGCGCGTTGCAGGGAGTTGTTATTCCCTCTTGGAGCTGGTGCTGGTGTGCCTGTTGCAGAAACCACCAGATTGAGGATTTTAGGATACTGCTCGGAAATCCCCTTACTTTTCCCATTTTGATTTGAATATCAAGAATTCTAATTAATGGATATTAGTAGGAGAGACTAATGATTATTTGGGGAAAATAAGTCTCAAATGGAATAAATCATCAAATAGAAAATAAATTCTGTACTGCCAATGCTGCTGGCATACCCCTGTAAAGTCCCAGACCTGAGGTATTCATTAACCAATGATCTGTTAGTGGTTAGACAGGATTTATTACGGTACTCATTGTGTATAATCTTTGAATTGTGACCGAAGTAGGTACGAGCCAAGAGCCTACGAGCCAAGGACATGTTCCTTGACCAAACACGGTCCATTCGAGGAGTGGTCGAGACCTCTGACTCACGGACCACCTACCCAAATTATACCCCCTACTCACAAGGGAACGATACAAGACGATGACAGAGGCTGCACGCTAATTTGCATCAGAAGCGAGAGAAGAAGAACCAATCATTGAGAGGATGATAATGAATATGCATTGTATAGACTGGATACGTATGAATTTAATATATCAATATTTATTGACTGCATCGTGCGGGCGGACATCTTTGGGAAGGATCCCATGTCCCCGGTGCGCATAATTTATAAAGGACGACTCTACTGATCTAACTTTGTGTAGAGAAGTTTTTCTTACCACTGCAGGTTTGCAATATATCCGCAACTTTCGGTCCTGTCCAGGGTCCCCAGTGACAAATGATGTGGAAGACCTGGACTGGGGTCCTGCAGACAGCAGCCAGGATGGTCAAGAGACCAGAGAACGTGGCCTTTGAGCAGAAGTGGGCAAAGAGGAAGTAAAATCCAGTAATAACATGCAACTGCCTGTGGGGTGGCTGCAGAGATGACAGAGCCGTATTCTCCTTGCTGGTGTCAGCTGATATAGCAAGGGGCAGTGGCCACAAATGGTGGCTTGGAAGGTTTTGACTGGACATGGGGAACATCCTCATCAGGAGGGTCGTGCAGTCTGCAACAGGTGACCCAGACTGGCTGTGTCTGATCTCCATCCAAGATTTCCAAGATTTCCAGCACAGCCAAAGCCATGGCTCACCTGATCTGATGTGACAATCTTGCTTCAGTTGGGCTGTTGGACTCAAGACATCCAGCCATGCCTTCACAGCAACGTTTTCGTGTGTCTGTGATAACTTGTGTACCTGAAAGAGAATTAGATCTTTGTCTCAGTGAATACACATGAACAAACTTGCACTGTAAAACTGGCAAATAGGTACGCAAAAGTATAAACCGCTTGAGAGGGACCCTGCAGTGCCTGCCTCAGCTGCTGTAGGAGTGCCCATCTCCAGCCCAGCCATAGCCTTGCCTGTGTTTGCCCATGGAGCCTATTGATCCAGTCCTTGACCCACAGGCTGACCTCCCATCTTGACCTCAGACCTGCCTCATCACTGTGGATCTCACCAGCCGTCACTGGGCTATGTCTGATGCTGGTTACCTGCACCAGGCCTGATCCCAACCCTGACTCCTAGGTTGACTTCCCCGCTTGACCTCAGGCTTGCCTTTTCTCCATGAATCTGATGGGTGATCTGGGCTCTCAGTGGGATCTGGCTGCAGGCCCTGGGTCTGCCCTGCTTGCCCCATGCCAGGGTGGTGGGACAGGCATTGCCCGTGCCCTGTTGGCCATGGTGTCCAGCCTGGCACCTGTCTCTTAGGGAGCTGTTGACCCTCGCTGCTCCCTGATGAGCTCCTTGACCCAGTTCAGTACATGTGTGCTGGTGGCCAGGGAGGGCAGGACGGTGCTGTCAGGGTAGAGAGGGAGGGCTGGCGTGCGGAGCCCTGGTGCAGACTGGTTGAAGCTGAGATGGCTGTGGAGCTGCACTGTTGGTCACCACGGCTGGGGCATGACTGAGCTCAGAGAGTTCCCAGGGAGGGGCTGGGAACAGCCGTGGCTGGCAGTGCAGCTGCAGATCAAACCGCTAGTGGTGACACTGCTGGGCAGGGACCAACTCTTAGTGCTCTTTTGAGGGACACCTCCAAGGTGAGGCAGGACTATGCAAGACTAGATACTCGTTTTTCAGCACAGGCAAGGCAAAATAAGGAACTGCTGCAAATCCCGCAGTCTGTGTCACAACTATGAACAGTGCTGTTTCCACTGAATTTCTGTCCAGTCTGACTTACAGTCAAGAACCACCCTGTTTAGTTGCAAAGGACATTGCGAGCCCACCTCTACACCCAACCTACGTGTGACAGAGATGCGTTTGTTACAGTTAACTTTGGCAGTAGGTATCTGAAAGGTTTTTTATCTCTACCATAGAAATAACTAAGCTGACTGAGAGCTGGCATGGCAGAAGATGAGGAATCGTCTCCAGAAAGGCCTCCTTTTCCACAGCAAGAGTGAGCACCAACTCCAAGGATCCCCAGTGAGCTTGTCACAAGCATCTTCTGTCTCCCAAGGGCCATGAACTGATGTGGTACTGGGTGTCACAGCTATGCCAGGGCTTGGCAATCTGGTGATGTTGAAGAACCACAAGTGTAGGGGGGGAATAATGAGTCAGGGATGACACTTCTTTCTTTTCCTTACCAAGAGACTGGGTTTTAAATGGAAATTTTTGTCATGACTCAGTGGTCTAGGATTAAGTTTGTATTTACGAAGAGATTCAGTCTTTTTGTGCTTTCTGGAGAAGAAAAAGGATATTGCTCAGGATAGTACTGCCTTATCATTCGCTGATCATTTATGACCAAAAGTGATAATTAGTGATGAATTGAAAGTGGGCCCTTTAGGAATGTGATATCTACCATATCATCTACCAAACCTTAGTCTCTGACAGATAATTTCTTCCAGTGATTTCAGTAACAGTGTAATACAGCCCCCTCAGCCCCCAACAGAATTAGGTTTTGCTGAACCATTGTGCAGAAGACATGCAAATGTGTCCACATTTGTGAAACGGAATAATGCTCATCTTCTCCTGCTATTTTTAACCGAGTCTTTCCTTGAGCAGGTTATAAGAGATGAAATTACTGCAGAGAAAGCCACAGAGAAGTGAGACGTCTTTGTAAATGGCTGCCTTTGTTACAGCTCCACTGAATATCACAGAATCACAGAATGGTTTGGGTTGGAAAGGACCTTAAAGATCACCCAGTTCCAACCCCCTGCCCTGGGCAGGGACACCTCCCACCAGACCAGGTCGCTCCCAGCCCCATCCAACCTGGGCTTGAGCACTGCCAGGGAGGGGGCAGCCACGGCTGCTCTGGGCAGCCTGTGCCAGGGCCTCACCACCCTCACAGGGAAGAACTTCTTCCTAATATCTAATCTAAATCTCCCCTCTTTCAGTTTGAAATCATTACCCCTTGTCCTGTCACTACACCCCCTGATCAAGAGTCCCTCCCCACCTTTCCTGTAGCCCCCTTTAATTACTGGGAGGCTGCTATAAGGTCCCCCTGGAGCCTTCTCTTCTCCAGGCTGGACAACCCCAACTCTCTCAGCCTGTCCTCACAGGGGAGGTGCTCCAGCCCCCGATCATCTTTGTGGCCTCCTCTGGTCTTGCTCCAACAGGTCCATGTCCTTCTTCTCCTGGGGGCCCCAGAGCTGGACACAGCACTGCAGGTGGGGTCTCACCAGAGGGGGCAGAGGGGCAGAATCACCTGCTCGACCTGCTCGCCACGCTGCTCTGGATGCAGCCCAGGATATGGTTGGCTTTCAGGGCTGCAAGTGCACGTGGCTGGATCACGTTGAGCTTCTTGTCAACCAACACCCCCAAGTCCTTCTCCACAGGGCTGCTCTCAATCCACTCATTGCCCAGTAGGCTTTATGGTTCATAATCTTTGTGTTTTTCTGTACATTAAACAACTGCTGGCAGCTGCAGGCAGAACAACAGGCCATGTTCACTATAACTAAATTGTTCAAGACATTTAGATTGATTCCCATCCTGAAGCCCAGGAAAGTTAAACCACTCTCTACAGGTGCCCTTAAGAGTACGACTTTCCTGTTCACAAGCACTCTGGGAAGCGACTATGGATGCTTAAAGGAAAGCTGGGGAGCTACACATTATGTTCTTCTTTTAACAAACCCAGCTTGACCCATAGGTTAGTAAGAGGAACAGTCCAAACTTCCCTGCAGTTTCTCAGTAGGTCCCCATGGAGCTGCACTCCCTCGCTGAGGCACCATGAACTACACCATACCCCTGGATTGGGTTTTTTAAGGGGGCTTGACCGCACTGGAGAACACTCAGCAATGTTTGTCTTTGTGGTGTAACCTCTGTCCCCGGATCTTCGGTCCCTTCCCCTCACCTCGGAGGGAGCAGTGGTCTAGTAATGAACCTAGTAATGTACTGTAGTAACAATTGCTTTTGTGCTTTGTTTCCAGGTCCAGGATAGGCTTTTGAATGTATTTTCTCAGGGAGAGGCAGTGTCTCAGGCTAGGAAAAGGAAATGTCAAGGGAAAAAAATTAATAGTGGTGTCAACAAGAATAAGAGAGAAGAATGTGAGAGGCAATGTATCTTTCATTTCATTCAGATAATTTATACGGTATGAAAATAAACGCAGAGGAGATTTTCAGGCACACCAGCTCTTCTTCGTGTGGGAAACCACATTACAAATTACAGTCTGTTTTTTCCAACCGTATTAGCTGACCTTGCAAAAAGACAATTCAGCTGTAATGAACTCAATGACTCTTTCACTTGTCCGGTCACAAGCTATTGCACAAACCTACAGACCCACCTGGTTTCTGTGCCGTGCTGGGCTGCTGTTTGCCACAGCATGGGCTGCGCTGGGCTGGGCTGCAGGTCTGGAGGGGAGCCTGCAGCTTCTGGAGAGCAGCTGGGAGAAATTGGTGGAGACTGGGAGAGAGATGGTCAAACAGCCGGACAGGCGCATCCAAGGCCCTGCGTGGGGTGGGACAGGACTTCTGCTGAGGGGAAGGGGCTGCTGGGCTGGCGGCAAGAAGCTCCTTCTGGGCACTTGGGAGGGACGTTGTGAAGGGTCTGACAACCCTGTAAGTGAGCCAAGTTCAGGACACAAGAGCAAGAGAGGGCAGAAGGCCCGTCTGTCTCCTGTAAGGGCAGGGCGGGAAGGAGGGGATTGGTTCACCAACCACGGCATCTGAATCTGTCTTGTTCTCTGCTGCTCTAATTCAAAAGCAGCCGGGCTGTAGTGTCGTTTAGAAGTGTAAAGGACTTTTAGTGCTTGGTGTGCTTACTGCAAAGGTCAAGGCCGTTCACTTTAAAGCTTTACCAACTCTCATGAGCACTTCCTATAACCAACCTCCCTCCACGGTCAAAGGAGACTTTCTCTGCCTGAAGAGAATCTCCAGCAGTACTGCTTTCTCCCATAAGAGGGAGGCCAAGAACATTTAGTACCCTTGAGTATAATTCGAGCTAGTTGCAAATTAGTTCCTCAATATTAGATAAAACATTTTCCCTCGTTATGCCTCTCTGGAGTCTGCTACTTAGCCCACAGAAGCCCAAGCTGATCTTCAGTTTGGCAACTCTGCCTGTAAAAGACAGAGGCTTTCAGATGAGACTGCTGCAGGAATGGACCCAGCAGCCAAGCTGTGACACCGGGAGAACCAGGCTCTTTCCCCAGCGCCTGTACCAGAGGCGTTACTGAAATGTTGCCATAGTCACCCACCCCAGTGACCCGCTCCATAATTGCGTTCATCCTTGTGGACACCGATGACACTGCCATGAGTGACCACAGATTGGTTTTGATCGGTTCAAAGCTGGTTAAGAGGCTCCCGGTGGACAGATGAAGGATTCGGGGGCTTTGGTGTGCTCCCGGCCCCAGGACCCTGACTGCAGCTCTAATAGGGACACCTGGAGGTAAATCCATGGTTCCACAGCTGGTATGGATAAAAAGCCTTGGGTTTCAGTTGCCTTAACTGGTGGGTTGGGAGCCGTGAGCAGGGAAGGATGGTGCCCACCTTACTGAGAAGGGGAGGAGCCCTGTGTTCACTGATTGAGCTTCAGGGGATACATGGCTGAAGTGTTCGATAGATTGCCCTCCTTCTTGTCCTATACCGTCAACCTTCTTTCTACCTCATTAGTTTTATAGAGCTCACCCTATATTGATCTTGTTTATGCTGTGTCAGCTGCTTTCTTTAATCCTAATTTAAAGTCCTCTCAATTCCCAGACAAGTTCTGGAACAACTCAATAAACAAGGCGCTTGTACGCACCTGGAGTACAACAAGGGGAAGGACAGCAGCCTCCGTGAACTCATCGGGAACAAATGCTGACAAACCAGTCTGATGTCCTGGTATGGCACAATTTTTTAGGCATAAAGTGAAAAGTAGCAGATGTCACATGGGTGGGCTTTAGGAAAGATTTTACCACTGGCTGTCCTGACCCTCTCTTAGGAAGACAGGACCACGTGGTGAGTGCGAAACTGGTGAGATAATTGTACCTCAAGTGTTAATTATCAGTCGTTGTCAAAATGGAAGGACATATTGAAGGGATTTTTGTGAGGGTCCATTCTGGCACCAGATCTTTTTAATTACTTCAGTTGACAGCCTGGATGATTAACACCCATGAGTGCCTTATCAAACCTGCAAATTACTCCAGGCTGTGAACGGCAGCAAAGGCAGCACAGTTCGGCACTAGGCTGACAAATGGGAGAAATGGGCTGAAACCTACAGGGCAAAATTCAACAGGTACAACTTCAAGCAGTATCTTTATGAACAGGGAGCAACACAAATACAAGTGAGGGAACTGGGTGGATGCAGTTTTTCAAAAAAGAGGTATAATGGAGAGCAAGCTGAACACCAGCAATGGAAAAGGCAAACAGCGTCCTGGAGAGTAGGAGCCAGGAGTGTAGCCTCCAAGACAAGCTGGAGTAATACGCCTAGCTGGGGCCAGTGTACTTCTGAAAATGCAGATCAATAGGAAAAAAAGTCAAAGGAGGTCAGTGGAGATGCTGGGAGGCACAGGAAACATGAAGAAAGGCTGAAAGAATCAAGTTGATGTAGTCTGTAGAAGAGAAAGCCAGAGCGAGGAGGGGAAGGGAAACTTTACAGTCATTGAATGCCTAAGAGGTCCTTTCAGAGAAGGCTGTGGCCATAGCAAACTGGACAGGGTATAAAGGACTTCACCTCAGACAAAAAAGCTTAAGTTAGGCTCTCAGATAATGTTGGGATAGGAGTATGCCAGAACAGATTGCTGGGGGATGCACAACCTCCGTCATGGAGGTATTTAAGAACAGGTTTCACATCTGCCAGGACAGGTATTGTTGATCCTCCCAGATTTATGGGGGCGGGGGGGGGGGGGGGAGTGCAGAAGGATAAGCACTATTATTTTACCCAACTGTAAGCAAGCCACATGCAGGTGGCACAAAGCAGACGTGGAGTGCAGCTGTCAGCTTCTGCCGGCAGGCACTGGGTTGCTGTATCACAGCCTGCAAGATGCCAGCTTTGGACCTGCACTCTTTGTTAAGGCAAAAGAGAAGGCTCAAACAGGAGAGGGAAGAGAAAGGAAAGTTGTGGAACTAGAGGGGGGGAATGTCTTTTGTGTCAGGACCTAGACTGCACCCCCTCCCCAGGAGTTTAACTCTCACCATTCAAGGCCTGTTTGCTGGTAAGAGCAAGTGGTTTTATAAGCATCAGGTGGCTTTGGAGAACTTTGGAAAAAAAAGCTGGAAGAAGCTGGGGGTGGGGAGAAACTACTCTTCAGTCCTTCCTTTGGGAGTTGTTTTTAGCCAAAGCTTTTACTTTGCTTCCCACCTAAGCTACATTGCAGCTGTGCTGCTGTTGTGCCTGGCCATGTCCTAGGTTGTAAGCAGCTTTGGAAGAGTGAGCAAGGTCAGGGTGGGACAGGTAGGGTAGCACCCTAAGTTCAAACCCAGAAAATACGTTACTGGGATTTGGGCCTGAGTGCGTGAGGGGGTGATGGTGTTCCCCGAGGCAAAGGAAAGCTGCAACCCTGACCGGAAGCTGACTTTGCTGGACTAGCAGGAGTCGGGAGGACAGAGCAGAGAGACAGAGACGGCCAGGGACAGCTCTGCCCCCTTCTCCCACCTCCTCACAAAGGTGAGCTCTGCAGAGTCTCAGATATTCACTGGAGAGCAGGGTTCGGGCAGAAGGCTGGGCTCCTTCTGTGCCACAGGGACCACTTCTTGGGTCTCGGCCCATCTTCCTGTCCCCACATGCAGCTGAGCAGGGAAACCAGAAGACTCTAGGATGAGAGAAGATGTTTTTGCAAGCTCAAAGCACAAGAGGAAAGAAAATTCTTGACCTTAACACGAAGGGAGATAAATGAATATGAGCTGAGCTGGGGGAGAAAATAAAAAAATAGGGCCAGAAGGGGAGGCAGCTCCTGCCCCAACCTCTTTCCCCCACTGCATTTGCATTTGTACAAAAGGTAACTGTTGGCAGCTTCTGGAGGCACATCCAGCGCTCCTTCAGGACTTGATGTGTTTGCTCTGTCGCCACCTTCATGAGAAGCACCGAGAAGCCTGGGCAATGGACAATCGGAGGAGTAGGGAAAGAGTCCGCATGCTGCTGTCTAGCACTTGGGTGTCCAGCTTTGATCGGCGGAGCTCAATTCATAAAGGAGGTCAGTATTATTTCTGTTACACAGATGGAGAAACAAGGACTCTTGCAGGTGATGGGACTTGCCCAAGTCATGCAGTGGGCTGGAGAGCGAGCCCATGTCCCTGGGGGACTCATTTCACTGCTCTAATTCCTGGTGCGTGCTGTCCCTACGACTAAGGCTGTAAGTTCACTAGGGTTAGAGGTAGGATCAAAAACAATGTACTGGAATGAACAGCAGTGGCCAAGGGAGGAAAGAAAACGTGTAGGAGTCTGATGGTGGCAGAAAGGGGATGATGCCCAGGATATCATGGAAAACACGGGAGGAAGTTATGCCCTGTGGTGGTCAGGGGAGAGGGAAGACTTGAGAAGTTTGCAAGTAACTGCTGGTGTGGAAGAAGTCATGGGTGAAGACGAGAAATCCAACAAAACTGCTTGGACCAACGGCCGGCCCTCAAGGGGCCTCCCCGAGCCCAAGGACGGGAGGCAGCGGGGACCGGACGGGCGGGCACCCCGGGTCGGGGGGGCTGCCGGGGCAGAACGCGTGGGACGCACCATCGCGGCGGGGCCCCATCGCGGTGCAGGGCTCCCGCGGGCAGCCGCGGCCCCGGAGGGGCTGAGGGCGCGGGCGAGGCCCCTCCTGCCTGAGGGAGCGGAGCGCGTCTGCGGGCACCGGGCTAGGGACGGCGGCACCGGGGACGCACGGCCCCCGGGGCAGGGAGCCGGCGGAGAGCCCGGCCGAGAGCGGCCCCGGGGGGCGGCGGGGGCTGCTCCGCTCCCCTCCCCGCGGGAGGCAGCGACCGCTCCCGCCCCGCCGCAGCGGCTGCCGCAGGGCGCCGGGGCTGCGGGCGCCCCGCCTGGGAGGGGTTAAGCGGCGGCCCCAGCCCGGGGGCGGACGGGGCGGCTGCGGCTGCTATACGGCAGCGGGGCTCTAGGTGTCCTGCCTGGGAGGGTCCCTGCTGCATTGCAGCCGCCGCGCTGCTCCCTTTCCGCGCACACAATGGCGACTCCCAGCCCCAGCAGCGGCTCCGGCGCCGGCGGCGGGAGCGGGCCGGGCCCGGGCGGCCCGCAGGCGCACGCCGCTGCCAGCAGCATGCAGGGTAAGCAGCCCCGCGCTAGGCCGCGGCCCGGCCGCCGCTTCCGGGCCGGGCGGCGCGCCCCGCTCTAGGCCTCGGCGGGCCGGGCCCGGCCGGGCCCCGGAAGCGCGGTGCCCGCCGCGGGTCTCGCGCTGCCCGAGCCGAGCGCGGCGCCGCGGGGCGGGCGCTCCCGAGGGCGAACCTCCGAGCGGGGGGGGGGGGGGGGTGGCGGTGGTGGAGGGGGGGGTGGCTGGCGGCGCCGTCCCCCCCATGCCCCCCGCGCTGGGCCCCGGCCCGGGCGGGCCTCGGCTCCGGGGACGCCGCCGGGGCCGGGGCGCGGCCGTGCCCGCCGTCCGGAGCGGCGCTGCCCGCGGGAAACCCGCGCCGCGGGCCCTCGGCGCGGCCCCGGGTCGCTGGGGTGTCGGCGAGGGCGGGGTGTGTGCGGGGGTGCTGAGCCCGGCCCCGGCAGGCCCCGCTCCGGGCCTGCCCCGCCGCTCCGTGCGGTGCCGCCTTCCGCCGCGCCCGGCAGGCTCCCCGGGAGGAAGGGCGGCTGTGGCCGCGGCGCTGCGCCGTGCCTGGGGCTGCCGAGGGGCGCGGAGCCTGCCCCGGGGCCCGGCCCTCGCCGGGGGCTGCGCTGCCCCGGGCGGCAGAAGGGAGCTGCGGGGCGGGACAAAGGCCGGCGGGCCGCGGCTCCGGCTGCCTCCATCCGGGGATGGTTTTGCGGCCTCTCCGGGGTGACTCGCGCAGGCCGCGGGCAGCAGCATCCCGGGGGTGGCTCGGGGGGGGCGGCCCAGCCGGCGTGAAGGGCGTCGGGGTCGGCCCGTGCCCTCGCCGGAGCCCCGCTGTCCCTACAGCGGAGGGAGGAGGGAGCGGGCGGGCGGCTGGGCCAGTGTTGGTGACCGCCTGGGCCTGCGGCGGGACGGCTCTGCCCGGGGCTGGTGCACCCCCGGCCCTGCTCGCCGCCAGCCTCCGCGTGTTGTGTCCCACCGTGTCCGTTTATGTGTTCTTATCGAGGCAGATGTTGAAGTAAAAATAGTTCAGCGGTGAACGTCTGGTTCGGTTTTGTTTTATTCTGGAAATTTACCGTGTTACAGGAGGGTCACGTTGCCAGGGTTCATGCCTGCACTTGTTGATGGTTGAGCAGTCTTGCGAAAACGGTGGATATTTATTTTTCAGAAAAGCCGCAGCAAACACCTTTCGAGTTTTTCCTTTGAAGTTAGACCACTGAAAAATACCGTCTGCTTGAGCAGCATTTTAGGCTTTGTTAGGCTGAGGTGATGCAGTGCTGGTTTATTTTTTTTTTGTAACTTAATAGAGGGTTGGTAATACTAAAGTTGTGCACTCTGTTTTGGGAACTCTTTTATTTTTTAATAGGAGAAGGAAAGATCTCTCTCTCTGTGAGAGAAGTGCAGGTGCTCTCAGCAGTAATGTTTGTTGCAATTGTTTGCTGTAGTCTGCGTTCTGTCCTGCTAGGACAGACTGCACCGAGGCTGATGGGGACGTGTTTGGGCAGAGCACTGGTGATACGCGCTGAAGAGTTTGGTATACTTGGAATAAAAAGGTGAATTTTTGCTGTTTGCAGGTTTCCCTGTGTGAAGCTCTCATGCTTGAGAGCTGAAGGAGTGGGTACCTGCTGGGCCCTGGGAAGGTGGTATTACCCATGTTTACAGCACCTTTCAAAAACCAGAATCCCAAAGCTTGTAAATTAAATGCATGAGTTGAAAACTTGATTGTTATATGCCAGAGTGGTCACAACAAACCAAAAAATAGCCACGTTGCAGTGCAGTTACAGCTCTCCATGTTGCCCCTTGTATTTCTATGTGACCCCTGTTTTTCGTAGTTATGAATCGTTCCTCTGAATGCTGTGTATCTTCAGGGCTGAGAGTTGGTTTTGCATCCTGACTCCAGAACGGGTAATGCCCTGTAAGCTTGTGATCATGTAGCATCTGCATCCTTCTCCAGATGGAAGAAGGGCAGTTGTTTCTGTTGTTGGTTTAAAGTGGCTGTTGAAATACGAATTCAGGACAACAGGGCCAGTTTGATGATATATAAGTGCTTGTGGTGAAAGCTGGTGCTGGGGTGTTTTTTTGTTAAGGTAACGGATGAATGTTTAGGTGCCCGGGGAGGATCTGAGTGTAGGATCCTGGGTGGGCTCTGGAGGAGCAGATTGCTGTGGCAGCGGTGGTGAAGGCAGGTTCCTGGAACCAGCAAGACACTCCATGGCAGGAGGGCAGCCCTCCGCTGGGATCCCTCTGCTGCCGTGTGACCACCTGCGCAGAGCTGAGGGAGTGTGTGGGTGGGATGGGAAGGGGCCGGAGGTGTCTGCAGGGGCAGGACTGGCTGCCCCCAGCGTGTCCTGCTGGCACTGGCTGCCTGCTGATGCCAAGGCAAGCTGAGCTGTCGCTGATCAAACCCACCAAGCAGTGGTGCGTTTTCTGCAGTTCGGAGGTCCAGTGTTTGCTTGTGGTGGGGTTGGGCAAGCACTGGTGCAAGGGAGGTGTGGGAACGCAGTGCTGGGTGGGGAGAAAAGTAGGTAGGACTGCATCGGTGTCGAGGTAATTGGCTTAAACGGTATGACGAGGTGGATCAGGGAAGTCATTAAGCTGGAAACAAGTAATTATGTTTAAAAAAAAAAAAAAAGTTTTGCTCAGTTAATTTTCAGCCAGAAACACTGTCTGACCGGCTTGTGCAACTGCTGCTGCGAGGGAGGTGGTCGGACGACTCCCGTGGCTTCGGCCCGTGCCCGCCGCCAAGGGGCCGTGGCAGTGCTCCTCCGGACAGCGATCCATCGCTTTTGGAGACTGTGCCCAGAGGACACGTGCTTGGGCAGGCTGGCCTGAGGTGAGAGCCTCTCGCAGGGGGATTCTGTTTACGATACGAGTGCTGGTGCTTTTGTGAGGGGTTGTGCTGGTTTTGGCTGGGGTAGAGTTAAGTTTCTTCATAGTAGCTAGCGTGGGGCTGTGTTTTGGGTTTGTGCTGGGAACAGTGTTGATAATTCAGGGATGTTTCAGTTAGTGCTGAGCAGGGCTTCCACAGAGTCAAGGCCTCTTCTGCTCCTCACCCTGCCCTGCCAGCAGGGGGTGCCGCGGAGTTGGGAGGGGACACAGCTGGGACAGCTGACTCCCAGTGACCGAAGGGGTGTCCCGGACCGTATGAGGTCATGCTGGGCAATAAAAGCTGTGTGAAGAAGGAGGAAGGGGGAATGTTCGAAGTGATGGCGTTTGCCTTTCCAAGTGACGTGTGATGGAGCCCCACTTCCCTGGAGATGGCTGCACACCCGTCTGCCGATAGGAAGGGGGGAATGAATTCCTTGTTTGGCTTTGCTTGCATGTGCGGCTTTTGCTTTACCTGTTGATCTGTCTTTACCTCAACTGGTGAGTTTGCTCACTTTTCTGATTCTGTCCCCCATCCCGCCTCGGGGGCAGTGAGCGAGCGTCTGGGTGGTGCTTAGTTGCTGTCTGGGGTTAAACCACAACAGGGATATCTGCTGTCAGGGAGCTCACCAGGGGCTGGGGGTAGGGAGAAGGCGGTAGGTACGGTGGTACGCGGGAGAAGTCTTCATGGAAATTGATGTCTGGACCTAGGGCAGCAGATCCAGAAGGTCTCTACAGGCCTCCCTGTTTTGGTTTTGATTCGATATCCTGCAGCATTTTTGATGCAGGCAGGCTAAAGCTCCTCCAGGTGACAGTACTGAGATGAAGGGACACCTAGCTGTCCTCATGCTGGGCTTACTGTGCAGCCATGGCCCTCAAGCCTCGCAGTCGAGCAGAGGGTTGCTTCAGGTCCTCTCACCCTTAGTGTTCTGCGTGCCCCGGCTTCACGCTTGTGTCTTCTCCAGGCCAGCTGTGTCGGCTGTTCATGCCCGTGAACCTGGGAGCTTTGTTTCTTCCCAGAGGGTCCCCCTGGCCAGTGTGGTTGATGGTGCTGTGTTCAAGGCATGGTTGACAGCTCGGAGACGAAGGAGAGCTACAATTTTTAAGTATTGAAAATAGATCCTATTTCATAATATTTTGAAATTTTTGTTTGTTGCGTGCAAACCGAAGTCTGTCTGGATGGTGGTGACTGCTGGTGTGAAAAATTGTTGTCGTCCTTAGTTATGTGTAATGCTAAAAGTCCAGGGGCAGTCCTGCAGATTGAGTGTCCTGGATGCGGGTGGAGAAAACAAGAGATTCCGTGGGAAGTAGGATATCCCACTTGGACAGTGATTTAAGAAAAAACAACACCCAAACTGTAATTGGATCAATTTTGCATTTCTGTCATTGCCAAAATTACTAACAGTCTTTACTGCTGACATTATGTAGTAAATTATCATTTGAAGAATGGTGGAGTGAAATCTGGATAGGAAGAATTTTGATTCTAATTGTGACCTATGGAGTATCTCCAGTGCCAAGCAGGAGCTGGAACTGCTTATAACTAACTGGCTGTTAATGGATTCGGCTCCTGCGTTCGTTATTCAGGAAGGCTGGAGACAACTGGGACTTCTGAAAGTGCTTGCTGCTCGGTGTGCTCAAGTGTCCTTCCAAAGCAAAGCATGCATACTGCGTGTGACTGGTCAGAGTGTACGTGATAGCTGAGGTGAGTTGGGTGGGAATTCCTGACTCGTTCACCTGCAATTTGGGATTCTTTGTTCCCTTGTATGTATGGTCCTGTCTGCTCCCCCATTGAGACCTTTGCTCTCTCTACCCCACTCCAGCCATAACCTTTTTGGTTTTAGCAAAAGTCAGAGAGGTCCATATCTGGTTAGAGAGTCCTCTGAGCCTATGAGGCAGGGAACCTGGGCAGGGAGATTGCCGAGGGGTATCTGTCTGAGTGCATCAAGAGACTCGAGTCCCACTCTTGCCCTCAGATGCCATTCAGGACATCGGTGATGTACTGGAGTTGGGAGATTGGTTTCTGCCTACGTACAAGGAAGCTCTGCCCTGTACCTTTCTCTCCCTGGTGGAAAAGAGATTCTGGGAGGCTTTATGAGAAGTCAAGATTCATTCGTGGTTGGCAGGTGACTCCTGTATCCTCCTTCTCTTTGTGTTGCTGCCTTTGTGAGTGCAAGGAGGGGCCGGAGGAGCTCTTCTCCCCACTGCTGAAGATGCTCCTGGACTCAGGCCCAGCAACAGCAGAGGAACGTGATGTTGATGCCTCAGTGTTGGGGCGTTGGATCTGCTGGGGCGCAATGTGGGTGCTGTCATAAGGCTGGCAGGGGGACTTACCCCTCTGAGCAGAGGGGCTTAATGGATGGAGAAAGTAAGAGGAGCCCCAGTAAACATGGCACTTTGCTTAGGGACTCTGAGAGAGGGGAATTTGCAGAATAAGACAACGGTGGAGAGGTGGAGGGGTTGTGAAGCAAGGGGAGCAGCAAGCGAGCAGCAGATTAGGTATGAAGCAGTGTATGAATGACCAGGTAAGATGTGATGTAGATAAGAAAACAAGGAAGACAGAGAAGAACGAGATAAGAAAAGAGGGGGGACTGGAGAAAAGAATTAATTCTTCAGTGCTCAGTAGGTAGTAAAATAAGTGTTATTTGTCACTGTGTATTAATTACCTGTTCTTACTCTAATGTAGGCAAAGTGAGTTGTATCTTTAGCAGGTGGGAACTGATTGAATACAATCACAAGGTGACTGCACTTACTGTTGCCCCCAGTGGAATTATAAAACCGGTGTGTCTTAACGTATGCTGCTGGTGCAAGCTGACACGGTTAGACTGGTGGGGGTATGTCTGCTCAGACGTGTTTGCGTTTATTATGAAAGTTAAAGATAGTGGTGTGGTGAGCAAACCAGTGTGTTTCAGTTTGTGCCTACTGGTTTATTCCTGTACAGTATCCCTTCCAGGATATAGCTGACAATATCTGCTTTGTGTTTGAGTCTTAGTGTACATCTGCACATGTAGGACTGTATTTATATATAGGCATATGTTTTATATTTCAGCTTTCCATTTTGGTTTACTTGTAATCAACTGACATTCTAATATGTCTGTTTTCAGGGTAAAAGGGCAGCCCAAAAATACTGGTTCCTCTTGTCAGATGCTGGGAGGCTTTTTCAGTTATTTTATGCTGATTTGATGGAGCCAACAGGACTGGAAATCACGCTGTTGCCTGTCAAAATGAGGGACATCCAGTGAGAGAAAGATGGGTTTTGTGAGGAAGAGAAGAAGGAAAAAAAAAAAAAAAAGGTGTACTTTCCAAACTTGATTTCCAGATTCAATTTATTCATAGTCCCTGTGTATATGCAGAGAGGCATTACTTACAGGAGTCTTGTGGAACCATAACAAGCTCTGCATGCATCGAACATAAACCCCTTGTTAGGATCATGCAGCTGGGACGTGATTGCTTGCCTTTGAAGTCAGGTGTCTTCTGTTGGGTTTAGGTTTGATAAGATTTTATGCGAGTGGAAAGAAAAAAATGACGGTGTGCTTCATAACGGGAGGAATAGCTGCTGTAGCCTGTGGAGGCTGGAAAGAAAAGCTGCATGAGAGAAAGCAGCAGCGCAGGGTGTTGGTGTAGTGCTCTGCCCTGTGGGGCAGGAACCGGCAGCGGATGTCCATCCGAGTTTCACTGAAGTGGTGTTTGTGAAGAAGGTACAAAAGGCTCTGCATGGATGTGATGCTTCTGGCATCCTCTCGAAGGCTGGAGTGCACTGATCTGGACCAGCTTTGAAAAGGTGCTGGTTATGTGCCTAGGCCCCGTGTACCATGTTTAAAAGGGACACCCAGAGCTATAAATGTCTCCTGGGTGTGTGTGGTTTTGTTGCCCTTCTGCTGTGTACCAAGACAGCAGCGTCCCACGCAGG
Organism: Leptosomus discolor; assembly: GCF_034619465.1. Classification (NCBI taxonomy): domain Eukaryota; kingdom Metazoa; phylum Chordata; class Aves; order Leptosomiformes; family Leptosomidae; genus Leptosomus; species Leptosomus discolor. Next base: position 18,665,293 of record NC_141405.1, on the reverse strand, counting down.
GAGGTGGGAACTGCTGCGCTGCAGCAGCAGGGTGAAGAAAACCTGGCTGATTTTGGCAGTTGAACCTTTTTGTCATGGTTCAGGGGTTGTCACGTTGGGGCGTGTGCTGTTCCATGGATATTCCAGTCAGGATGGACTATTATTATTGTACAGTCTGGCCTCCTGCTTTGGCGGGATGAACAAATGCTTTGGGGATTCTTGTGTTGATCCTGGTCATTTATGGTTGGGCTGTAACATCTTTTTTACGGTGAGAAACCCAGTTCCTGTAAAGACACCAGCTTGAAAGAATCTGTGTCTTTAAATCAATTGATCCGGTAGTTATTGCATTTGTAAGCTGGGGTTTTTTTATATAAGTTTGGTTGGTTTCTGATTACTGGTTGCTGGCGGAGGAGCCCTCCTCCAGCAATGTCCCTGTGCAGTCACTGGGCTGCTCACTTGGCCCTTGTCTTCAGTAAGGCGAATCCTGCACTGTGTTATTCAAATCTGCTGGTGTTCCCTGTGAAGGGCTGCTGTTTGCCTTCTAGATCCTCAGATTTCTTTTTATGTTGCGGGCTTGTTTGATTGCAGAAGAAATGTGTGAGCAGTGGGTAAATGATAGTACAGTGCCTGTGGAGCACTGAAAAATTTCTTCCTTTTAGAAAGGTGTGTTGCTATAGCTGGGTTAATTAACGTGCTGTAGTTAACTCGTGGTAAATCCCTAGTGAGAGACACTTCACCTGTGTTTCTTCAGTTCAACTTGTAGATAACTTGAATACTGTGTCTCTGCTAGGCTTTGACAGTGGAATAGCTAATGCATGATAGTTATTTATGCCTCCATATGCACATGCCGCTGTCTGGTGATGGTGGCACTTCTGTTTGGAGGGTATCTGAGACAAAAGCCATGAGGCTTACCCCTCTCAGTAGGGGTGGGTATTTAGGATGACTTTTAAAATCTCAAAACATTTGATTATGAAAATCAGTGAGAAAGTGCTCTTAAGTTACTCTGAAGGTGCCTAGGGGTTAAGTCATTGTCCATAAAGCATGAAATTGCAGGGAGGGTGTGTTTCATCTCCTTTTCCAGGGATGGGGTTGCAGGAAGGATTTGCGCAGCCTTGAAGCCCTGTTTGGTTTTTACTTGGGGTTCTTCTGGTTGTCTAAAGAAGACAAAGTAATTTTTGCTGTGACTCTCCAACCTGTTTTCTGCCCCCACCCCACCTCCTTGTACCGTTGCTGAGTTGTTGGACAAGTTACGTCTGTTACAAATCTCCTGCCGTGGTTTGCTGGGGGGACTTGTATAAACGGCGGGTAAGATGATTGGAGAACTGCCGCTGCAGGTGGCACCTCGTGTGGCAGCCTCTCGAAGGGGTATTCCTCTGTTAGGAGCTTTGTACTGACTGCGAGTGCTGGTATGGATATACCTTTAACATACATATACCTTTAAGATGTACAACCCCTTGTGCCTGTTCACCATGTAGGCATCTCCCTTGTGGACCCCGTGTTGGTCCCCTCGCCCCGTGACTGGTCCCAGCTCAGGAGCTAGCTATCCCCCTGGAGGAGGCAGAGCTCCTGGAGCTGCGGTGCCGATGAGGGGGAAGGACAGGGGTAGGACGGTGCTGCTGGGGGTGGCAGGAGGGAGGAAACCCGCCTTCCTGGAAGCAGGTGGAGAGCGTGGTGGCTTGGCTCCATCACTTGTCAAACCCTGCCTGTACAGCACACCGGGCACGTGCTTTATCCTCCATCCCGTGCCCACCGAACTAATCTAAGCCGAAGTCAGGGGCTTGCATCGGGAAGCAGGTCCCCTCGCGAGCTCCCGTCACGGCCCGCGTGGCTGCCGGGCAGAGGTCTGTGCTGTCCCCAGCAGCCTGGTGCTTCTGACTCACCGAGGGGCCTCTGCTGCCAGGCTGCACCGCTGCCAAAGTGATTTGTGTGACCTCCCCAGCTCCTGTGTTTCCTGGGTGCATTGGTGGTGGGGGTGGTGGGCTTGATTAGTTCATCTGGCTCTTATTTTTCTGGGGTTTTGGGTTTTTTTTTTGGGGGGGGGGGAGTTGTTTGGTGATTTGTGGGGTTGTTTTTTTGATGTGTGTATGTATGTTTTCCACAGTTGCATTGCACTGACAAGCTGCAAGTGTAAGAAATCAGTGCTCCGGTGTGCAATAACCTCAGGAGTTGGGTGAGCACCGTATTGGAGCTAATCAGCTTCCTGCCTGCCTTTAATCCCAGTGTTTTTACCTCTTAGTAACTGTGCCTGACTGGGTTGGTCTTTCTTCTGATACAGGCCTTGAAGCTGAAGGGAAGGATAGACTGCAGGGGGACAGACTTGAACCAATTCACGTGATTTAATGTGGTAAACTCAGGGCACGCAGGGGGTGGGAGGGATTCATTTTAAGCCAAAGGATGTAAAAGAAAACCGATAAACTTTGGCAGCCAAATACATTTGGAAATGATAATAAGAGGGGAAGGAAGAATTGAAAACTTGCTCTGCCTCGGTTTGAGCGTGCCTTGGCAATAAAGCTTTGTGTCGGCCTGAGCATCTGTGTTTGGGAGGTGGTGTTCTGGACAGCTGCGTTGCTGATTTTGGTTTTAAATGTTTCACTCCACTTTATTTTAAGTTAGGTTAAGCTGTCTTTTACTGGCATCTGCAATCTTACTGGGGTTCCTTTTGTTTGAGGGGAGGCTTTAGGTCTTGAAGATACCCATGATGTGCATTTCCTGGTCTACTTAGGTGGCAGCTGCTTCAAGATAAGTTCTGCAGCTTGTGCAGCTGCAGCATGTTTGTGCCTCCCCATGGTTAGGTAGAAAGGTGTAAGCATGACTTTTATCAGGTGCCATAGGTTTGTTAAAGTTCCTGTGCGCAGAGTCTGTGAATTTTTGAGGAGACCAGACTGCTGGTAAGCAAAGGTCCTTGTGGAGCTCTCTGGATGCCTGCTCCACCCCTGCATGGACCCTGCTCAGGGTGTGTGAGATATCGTTGGCCTGGATTTGCATTGGGAAATATCCTGTGATGCTGCAAGCATCTTCCAAAATGTGTGACCTTGACTCCTCAGGCTGTAGCCCTCCATGGAGGTGTCTCTGCTATTACTGTTTGTGAGGAAATACAACGTGGTGTTGCCAAGTATCTGCTCCCCGTCTCCCTCCCGTCTCTGCTCTCAGACGAGCTAAACTGCTGTTCACGTGAATGCATGCAATAACTTTGTGCTTAGCAGGGCACAGCCCATTAACTTTCATATGAGCATCAAGGGAGATGGAGAGTATGCATATTGCACAAATTGCGTATTTATTAGCTGCTAAATTGATTTCCTCTTCTGCAAATCGAAGCCTTTGTGCTTGCCCTTTCCTGGAGGCAGAGCAAGCCCTCCAGGAAGCAGACGGCTGGTGCTGATCCTGGAGTGAACAAAACGTCCAAGCGCCAGGAATTAGTCTGTGTTTTGAATAATTTATCTGATCTTTCTGAGGTGCTTCAGGAGATGCCCTGTGGTGTAAGGAGGACAGTGTTGGGAGCAGACAGAGCTGAGCCAAAAGGGAGTTGGTCCTTTTATCAGTTTTTGTCTCGGCTTATTTTTTTCTGTGGACTGAAAGGGTTTTATGGTTTGCTTTGGACCTAATTCTCTGGAAGCGGTTCTCTGAACTGAATTAGCCATCAGTTTGGTTTTGGACCAGAGAGTGAAGTGTTTGGACTTTGAAGAGGTTTGTGGACAGAGATAAAACAGTTTCCCTTAAAAACACATGGCAGTGTTGCTTTGACCTGGGAGGGGTCATGGACTAAGATAAAAGCATTGCGTTTGAAAATCCCTTCTGGGGAGTGATGGGACCGTGTCCGAGTTTTCCTGTAAAGGCCAGTTCCCCTGAACAGTGTCAGTTCAGGACCTGGTCTCATGCCCAGCACTGGAAACCTCGCCCTGCATTTGATATCCTCTTCTTTCCTCCTGTCTCGCTCAGAAATGTGGATGGGCAGGGGATAGGAAGGGAGAGGATGACCAGAACCACTTTGTGTAGGGCTGGCCAAGACTGGCGGCCCAGAGCTGAGGATAGACGTGGGAGTTTTGTCGTTTCTTCAAGGTACTTTTTGCCTTGGGGTAGCGGGAACAAGCAGCATGTGGAAGCTGGGGTGTTTGCATGTCTCCTTTTAAAGCTGGTTTCCTTACTGATTTGGGGAAAAATAGAGGTCAGCACTCTCCTTTCTGATCTGATGTAGCCCAACTGCTGTAACTGAGAAGCATGACTGTATGGTGTCAGTATGCCTGCAAGTTTATACAAGGGAGTTGTGAATGAGCTCGGACTTCTGTTGGAAGAAGAAGGGCTTGTATGTAAAGGTTTGGAGACATGCTGCTTTAGGCAGCAGCTTCGCAGTTGTTGAATATCTGAACAAGCTTGACAGTGTTCTCCTGGAAATGCAAAATCTATTTTAAAATGTTTCTAATTAATTTATTTCTTTTTGAGAAGAGTTGGAATAACATCCTGGTGTTTATCTGCCCAGCTAGTTAGCCAGATACGTGGCCAAATACGCTTCCTACAGGTGAAGCTTTGCCACTGTGCGTCAGTGCTAGACGTCTTTGGGGCTGAGAACAAGAATTTACTCTCTGGCCTGTTCCCATGGCTTGATCCGTGCTGATCCTGCTGATGAGGACCACAGCTGAGCAAACGGGAGAAGGATCTCGGCATCTGTGGAAGTGGTGAAAGTTGAGGCAGGAGTGGTGGGAGCTGGTGACTGTGGCCCACATGTGTCTGTCTATACACTCATGTGGGAGGGCTCATCTGTTTTTCCCATCGGGGACATGATTTGGGATCTTCTGTGACTTGAACTGGAAATTCCAAGTCTGACTTGTCAGTACGCCTGCTTTTTTTCCTGCTTTACAAAAATAAACTGTAAATGAAGAATGTGCGAATGCAGGTTTTATTTCAGTGAAGACATGAAATGTTTCTGGGGCTGGTCATTTGCTTTAACATAGATGGGTCTTAGTCACAGCTGACTTGAATGGGAGCCTGTAACTGAACTGGCAGCAGGGAACCTTCTTCAGCGCTGAGCTGCCAAAGGTCTGAGCTGCACCTTGCCTCCTGCCAGGGCACTGTGCTGCTCTCGCAGCACCTGGGACGGGGTCCAGGAGCTGCTTGTCCACGGTGCTATTTCCATTTAGTAAATAGAAGCTTTCTGGGAAGGTTTGTGTTGGGTTTCCCTCTCAAATCTGATTAATATTCTGACTTTGGCAGTGAAGCTCTGACTGCCCAGCGTTCACATCCTCAGAGCAATTATGTGCTGACGTGTCCTGAGTCTCTGAGACCCAAACCAAACATGATGAATGCTCTGTGGTGATGTTCTTCAACTGGTTGATTGTCCACACTGTGGACCAGTGCACCAAGCTGCAGATGCATTAGTACTGTGATCAAAATCTTGTTATCCCTTTGGGCACTGTGTTCAAAAGATGTGGGTTTAGCAACCAATACTGGTTGCTCCGTGGCAGCTGAGCTGGTGAAGGTGAAGCTTAGATCGTCTTTGTCCAAGCTGGCAGGAGCTCTGCTGCTTTACTGCCCAGCAGGAACATTGGCTCATGTGCCAGGAGAATAAGCAGCTACTCAGTCAGCGTTACATCCAGAGAGGTCTACAGGATGACTAAGCCGTGTGTCCCCCTTCACCATGGGTTACAGCATTCTGTGCATTCGCAGCAGTCTCACAGCAATAGTTTCTCCCAAATTTCTACCCATAGTTAAAGTCCGAAAGCTGCCACTCTGATGTGCTGGAGTAAGAGGCTATTCTCAGTACTTTGGATATTGCAGAAATCATAATTGTGAACCGAACTCACAAGTGATGCTGTGAAGTGATTTTGCCCGGTGCTTCAGAGGAACAGGGTAACCCGTACACGCTAGAAGAAAAGTTCCCTTAGTCCCAAGTCTGGCAGTTGTTTTAGACGCCTGTGAGTTTGGTATGCTCTGGTCCCTGTTAGGACTCAGAGAAAGACCCTTGGAAGTCTCTTTAAAAATAAAATAAAAATAATCACAGAATGGAAAGGCAATGAGAGAATTCTGCCTGGCGCTCACCCCTCTGTGTGCGCCCGCTCCCTCTGCCAGGATCAGCTGGAGCCCGGCTAATACGGTAAACCCTTCGCTCGCCCCTTAGGGGTACTAGCAGGCTGGATGCCCAAGAAATCCTTCCACAAGTTTAATATTTTGTCTCCAGTAGTTACCCCTTTCTACCTTGTACGTAAGCATATCAAACTCATTTTTAAAACCAGTTTGGGCTCTGCTTTCCGGGAGACAATTTCAGTCATTAGCTGGAGATGTTCTTTCAGTTCCCAGAGCGCGGTGATTTCATGACGACTGTGAAGCTGTTGATCTGTCACCTTCAACATGCATTCTGCTACTCCCTCTGTAATGCCTGTTTCTTGGGGGTGTTTCATGGTGTGATGGTATTCCTGCCCTGGTGTACCTCGTCTGGGCGAGGAACCAGCCTCTGCCACCCTTTCCAGGAAATGGGTGCTCTGTTTCCTGCTGATGGGAAGTTACTCGGAGTTCACTCTGTCTCTCAAGTATGCTGATGGCCTTGCATGGGGCAGAAAATGTGGGCAGCAGGACCAGGCTGATACCTCCATCTTCCCCCTTCCCCTGAGGTGCCTCCCAGGGCAGCAGCACCAGAAGCAGGACCAGGCTGTGCTGGTGCAGTGTTTGATCAGCCAGGAACGGAGATAAGCATCACTGATCTAGCTAGAGATTGAGCAGCCTGATGTAGCTAAAGATGTCCCCGCTCACTGCAGGGGGGGTGGACTAGATGACCTTTAAGGGTCCCTTCCAACCCGAACTATTCTATGATTCTGTGATCTTAAACCAAGGCATTGCAGGTCAGCTTTCTCCGGGGTGAGACTTAAGGCAGAGAGTGAGCAGCAGGGGCTCTCGCTGTAGGCTGCGCCCAGATGGCTGTGAAGGTGGAAAACTTTTATTTGTGCTGCTTTGACACCTTGCAAGAGCCTGGAGGACCCTTTGGTGGCTTTGTGTGGGACAGTCAGATTTTGTCTGCAAACTGATGCACGAGTTCCTTTTTCTGGGAGCTCCGAGGGAGAAGGAGTTAATGGGGAGGAGGTCAAGGGAAGAAGATAGCTGGGTCTGTGTTGGGGCTACTGGCTGATATTTTTGCAACAGTCTTCTGTTACCCAGCGTGAGACCGTGGGGATTAGCCGGGCAGACTCTCAGGCTCCTTCCATACTAAAGGCCCGTCTGCCCTCTGCACAGCAGTAGAGCTTTTTTCCAAGGACTTTCAAAATCCAGTGGACTTGGGGAAATTATGTGGAGAGACTCTACGGTGCTTATTTCTTTAGCAGAGAAATGTTGTGTTTGCCCCTAGTTCTGGGACTTTGAAAGAATGAAAAGACTTTTATAAGCCCCGAAAGAGTCACGTCTGGTGTGGTAGCTTTTAATAACGTGACTGAAAAGGAAAGCAGGGAGATGATCAGTAAGAAAACTAAAGACCTGATAAAAATGATATTCAGCATCTCTGAAAATCTGAATGTATTCAGAGTATCTGTTTGGATTTCAAACCCCATTTTTAGAACCACAGCGCAGCTGAGCAGTGTGGCAGCATGCACGCACATCCTGGAGCTAAGAAAGAAATGCTTCAAGGGGGGAGCAGAGGTAAGGTGCAGAGCTGGGCCAAAGTCATGGGAAGAAGTTTTAAGGCAAGGCAGTGAACTTGCAAGCTCATCAAGAAAGCTGAGTTCGTTTCGTAGGGGTAAAAGAAACTTTCCTTGCGGAGGGACATAAGGATTTTTTCCCTTTCTTTTAAATTTTCACGTTTTCCTACCAGTCAGGCGTGTAGCTGATGCATTTCTTATTTTCGCCAATCAGTATTATTAATAAGATTTCAGAGTCTTAAAATTGCCTTTAGTAGACTTCTGTGGATAATTTCAGTTACAGTTACTGCTTGATTCTTGCCCTCTGAAGATATTGTCAGCCTGCTGTGGTGGCTTTTTGGTTATTTTTCAGGTTTTGTGTGCTATTGTAGAGAGAAAACCAATTAAAAAATTTAAGTCTCATTCAGGAGATTGTGTAAGTTGTAGCTTCTGGTGTGAGGGGACATCAGGTCTTGTGAGACTTATGGTGAAGTCCAGAGCTGGCAGCAGTACTCCCGTGGGGAATGCACAGTGCTGCCAGCTGGGACCCGTGGTGGAAGAGAACAAGGGTGGATTTTTTTGGTTTTTCTCTCCGTGGTATTGCGTTACATAGTTTTTGTGCACTTCTCACTCCTTACTCAGAGTCAGAAATGTCCCATGTTTTTTGTACCTGAGGTTGTGTTAAATTGAAACATACCCGTGGAACACTGGGTGGTTTTTGAGAGCTAAGATAGTTGCTTGGCTCAAGCACTTAGGCTGGGTGATGAGCACCCAGAGTTTCCCATCTGGTGGGTGATGGTTTTTATTCAGGTGGCTGGCACGTGGTGACGTGCTTATGCTCTTTTTGCTGTGTGCCTGCACACGTGCATGTGCCGTGCCATCGATGCACGCACCTTCGGCGTGCCAGGTGCTTCCCAGAAATGGGTCTCTGTGCGCTTCTGAGCAGCTACGAGAAAGCAAGTGAGCGCCAGCCAGGTCCTCTCTCTCTGGGTGCATTTAAAGCTTTCCTTGCCTGATGGTAAGGCGAGGCTGTGGAGACAGTGAAGATGGTGTTTGCTCTGGTATGAAGTGTAGCCGCCATTCTGTATGGCCAGAATGTGTTGTATGGACTTAACGTGGCTTATACTGGTCCTGGAGTGACAGTACTAGTTCGGATGTAAATGTCCTAGAAAAAGTCAGAGGTCATACCCGTCTCCATTGGCTTGGTCAGCGCTGGTGGTCTCGGCTCTGCTGCTGCTCAGGCACCTGCTGCCCATCCTCAAGTGGCCCCTGTGCCTGAGGAAGATGCTGTTTGCAGGCCCTGCTCCCGGTGCTCAATGCATTGTTGCAGGGAGCCCAGTGCTCCCCACGGCTGGTGTGGTGTCAGAGCCCCCCGGAGCAGCGCTTGGTTTCCCCTGCCCTTAACTTGTCAACTGTGAAGGTAAAGTGACCAGAAACGGCGAGCCTGCAGCTTCCTGAGAGTGCAGCGGTGCTGAGTTCCCTGTGCACATTGCTTCATGCCTGCGTCGCCGTCACCCGCTGGGTCACACGTGCCTCTTGGGTCGTCTGCGCTGCTGAAGGAGCTGGAGCTTTGCTGTGATCTGCCACTTACATCAAGCGACAGATCTGTTCCGGAGCTGTTCCGTTCAAGTAGGCTTTTCGTAACAATTGGCGAAAAGTACCCAAATAGTTGCTGTTGTGGTTTTATTAACAGCTGGAGGAAACCAATGCTCCTTCTGTAGGTACCCTGAGCAGCTCCTCTTTGCCTGCCAGGTACCAGTGCTGGTTCCTGTGCTGGTCTGTTGAGCTGTGCCGTCTCTTGAGATTGGTTTATAAAATGATGGATCCTGACATGATGGGATTGCTCTATATTCAAGCAGTCTAAAGTTCAATCTAAAAATTTTGTTTTATTTGTGTTTTTTGAGTTAGTATTGAAACATAGAAGGTGATTTTTAGCAGTGATGCACTGCTTTGGCAACAAATGAATGAGAACTGGTCTCTCTTGCTAGGCTTTTGGATAAACTTCTGTGAAAAGGCACAAAGCAAGCTACGCAGTTTTTTACTATTATCCTGCTTTTTTTTATCAATCTTGGTACTAGGAATTGGCTTTTTCTTCCAGCTAACCAGCTGCAGCGTTCCTGCTCCGAAAAGAGCCTCCATTTTCACCAGTGGTAGTGAAGGAAGAGCTCAGTTAAGACTTTTTAAAAGGTCCCTGATTGTTGAGGTGGCTTTATGCCTTCTGCGTTACCTGCAAGCAGAAGAGCAGTACTCTGTCAGCACAGTTACACTGATCGTAGCTGGGGTGTGTGGCGCACTGGGGATTTGTTGCCTGCTAAATTGCTGTGAAATACCAGCTGAGTGGGATTTGGCAGTTTGCTTTGCGCTTGTTAAAACTTCTGCTGAAGGAAGGCCTGACTTCTTAGGTGCTTTTATGTGGCAGCGAAGGGTATCTGTCATCGGCTTACAGGTGAATACCTCACATTTCTGTCTCAAGCACGGGCCACGTGGGCATGAGATCTTCTCACGCGTAGCTTCTGGTCCTGCTTCTTCGTGAGAGGTGAGAGCAGGCAGAGAGGTCCAAGGTGTTCCTGCAGGCAGCGCTGAGGGTGCCCAACGCTGCCGAGCCGCCCCAGGAACTTGGGGAGCATTTTCTGTTTTCTGGCTGAGGTTGTGCATTGCTCAGACACCCAGTCAAAGTACCCTCTGCAGTAGGGTGGGAGCTTTATTAGAAACCAAGTCTCTGCATCGTTTTTTTTTTCTTTCTTTCTTTCTTTTTTTTTTAATCTGAATTGTAGAAATCTTGTGCCTTTGCATTTCTTTCCATTTGCATTTAGCTTATTTTTTTTCCACTCAATATACATATTTGTTGCAGCAATTCTACTATCTAGAGAGATAATTGTTGATGTTTTTTAAAGAGTTGATGTCTTTAGGTTTTATCGCAGTATATGTTGTGACCACTGTTCAAACACATTTTTTCTGAGATACTGTATATAGAAAATCCTTTGTTGGCCGTAGCTTTTCGCAGGCTGATGCTTTTCTGTCTTAGAAGAGCTGAGAAGGACGTATGCTCCAGTGTTAGAGCACAGATCGAGCCTGCGTGGCAGAATTGCTCCCTGAGGACAGGGTTGGACAACACATACTTATTCTTTAATAGTGATCTATTAGCACAGCATCTACAAATCTTTAGGAAAATTGTTTGAAGCAGGAATTTTGAACCTCTTTTGCAAGCTAGAGCTGTGTGGCAGGATTTGATTTAGACTTGAAGACCTTTCTGCTAAATGCCTGAGATGACAGTGACTGAAATGTGGAAAGAGGTGGAAGAAAAGCATCTGCCCAGATGGAGCGGTGATCTGCTGGAGCCTGAACGGTGGAGCTGTGTTAACGGCTCTGCAGGTGAGGCTGAGTTAGAGATGGGACTTGCTGCTGGGAACAGCTGGCACACGATGTTTCATATGAGCCTTGGTGGCTTAAGAAGGTTGATTAATATTGAGGACAATGACTGGGTTTTGTGACAGTCTTTTTGCCAATGCCCAGTTGTCTGGCACATTAAAGTGACTGTAAATGCTTCTGCAGGGTTTTAGTTACTTCCCCAGCAGTGCTTTTCATCTGAAACTGGGATCTTCTGTCAGGCAGAGACAGTCTGTGCACATTGGAGAGGTTGAAATCTGCTACAAACCAAAATACCCTCAATAAATGATATTTCAGGAAAAAAAATTAAAAAAGGCTTTGTTGTCAGGGTCTTGCAAAATAATGAGGTTTTCCGGAGCTCGGCAGCTGGGTCTGATGGTGTTTAGCCCCTGAAGCAAACTGGTAATGAATGAGGTCTAAGGGATGGGAATTTGTTGTTTCTCATGGCAGGAGTGGACGCGGGCCCTGAGGCTGCTGTATGCTGAGCACCAAAATAACCAGTGAATCCTTTCTGAACAGCTCCGTTGACTTTGTTGGTTATCTGAAAGCGGAGGAAAACCATGTGAACTGCTTTGTTGGTGGCAGGAGGAGACTGTGCAGCGCACCTGCTAGCAGCATGGTGCTGGGGTTGCTGCCATAGGGACTTCAAGAGAGCAGGCAACAAAAAACCCTCCAGCATCACCACAGATTTCTGATGTTGGTAGCTTTGAAGTGAAAATTTGTTGGTATTTCCAGCTTCTGAATCTGTAGTGCGGATACGAGCAATGGTGTGCTGCAGCAGTGTTGCCCACCTGTGGTTTTGCAGTGACAGCATGGAGGTATGGGCTGTGAGCTCCCTGCAGCAGCGTGGTCAGTCACGGACGCTGTGCAGAGGCTCATGGCGGGTGAGGCTGTAAAATACTTCCATTAAAATCGCTTGGCTGACTCCCGTGCCTGGAGGTAGGAATGCAGGTGGGTCAGACCCAGGAGGCTGAAAGGCATGAAAATAAAACCCCCCTAAACCAACACTTTAGCACCTGCCTGCTAGAGTACTGCAGTTCACTTTAAAAATGGGGAAGATACATAAGAGCAGTTGGAAAAATAGGATTGTGCATGGGGTGCTTTCATAGCTGGGGATCTCCTGAAGCATTATGTGGTGGAGACCTTCATCCCCAGAGGTGTTGTGATGGAAATTACACATTTCTATAGGAGCAGCCACTGTTGTGCGTCCGAGGGTAGATTGTCTTGGTTTGAACACCCGAAGTTGTTCATGGCCTGAGTTTTATGCCAGGGAAGATTTTGCACGCTGCTAAAGGAGAAGAGCGAGTGCCTCCTTGCATGCTGCAGGGTTGTTGGCCTGGTTTCCTTGCTGCCTTGGGAATCTGCGTAAAATCAGTCAATCGGTCGTTCCCCAGCGTTAGTCATTGAGTAACAGTTTGAGTTGGGTTGGAAGGGACCTTCAACGACCATGTAGTCCGACATCCTTGCCAGGGACAGGGACATCTTTCAGTAGACCAGGATGCTCAAAGCCCCATCCAAGCTGTCCTTGAACACTGCCAGTGATGGGGCATCAATAACTTCTCTGAGCAACCTGTTCTGGGTCTCGCCACCCTCATTGCAAAACGTTTCTTCTGTATGTCTGGTCTGAACCTGTCCTTTTTCAGTTTAAAACCGTTGAAGGTGTAGATGAAAGGTCTAAATTCTGTCAGCCGGAAGTTTGACCTAATGCAGTAAGGTGCTGGGAGAGCGAGCGTGCTCCTGGGAGGGGACCTTGTCCCGACTGCCTGGGGGGACTGGGGACAGCTGGTGACAAGCAGCAGGGACTGGATCCTGAGACCCTCCTCCCAGCACAGCCAGGGCTGGAGCAGCCACCTGCGCTGCTGGACGGGCAGCGTGTGTCAGCCCGCAGAGCTGCTGAGAGGTGATGGTGGCTTTTTGTCCCCTGTAGGTTTTAACCAGCTGAATTAAGATGTGAACTGTTAGGAGAGCACTCAAGGAGATTCTTTTGACAGAGAACATACCTGGTTTCTTCCTAGCAAAAATTGCTTACAGCAAAGACAGATTTTGGTGTTGAGTATGTTCCGTTAAAAGTACTGTTGACTGTTACATAGTGACAGTGTGTTTGCTTGAATTACCCCCTGGGGTATATTTTAATTGTAGTTTTCTCTTTAAACTGTGTTTTAAAGCGTTAGGAGTGTCGTAGCTGACTGTGCATGTTGGATGCCAACGTCACGTTTATTTTGAAGGAAAGGATAATGGAGGCATTAACACATTTGTGAATTCTCTTACCTACTTAAAGACTTCCTGTTTCACCGGCAAATTTGTAGGTCATGTTTGCCAGCTATTAATGAGAATGATAGGAGCTGTTGTTTTTTATTTAATTTGTCTCTTCAAGCCCACAGTCAGGTCTCAGTAACTGTTGGTAGCAAAACCAGTGGCACTTGCAGTGGGCAGGAGGGGTCTCGCTGGGTCTGGCACTGGATAGCTCGTACCTGTTGCACTTTCCCTGTAGGTCATGGTTTCTGCTGTGGATCCGCTTTCTTTTGCCAGAACAGCAGCATCAAGCCTTTAATCTGAAGGTGGGGTTTTTGTGCTGAGAAGGGAAAAGGCTGTTGCTGTTCTCTGTACAGGAAGATCAAAGGTGTGCAGCGGAGGGGGATGCTTTGCAGATCCTCTGTTTGTGGTAAATGAAAGGACTGTTACACAGATGTCTGAATTTCTCTTGTAAGCTATCGAGAAGTGGCAGGATTTGATCCCAAACTCTCTACATCTCTTTCATGGAAAAACAGCAGCAGGTATCTCAGTTGAAAACGGCAGCTTTGCCTTACTGAATAATTTGACAAAACGGTGTGCTGTCAGGTGAGGCACGAGGTCTGTTGATTTTCTGTTGAGCTGTATTTGAGAGACCATGACAATAAGCAGTCAGTTTATTAATAAACTATGAAATGAGGGGGAAAGTTTGCAATGCAGCCGACTTCCCACAGTGCTGAAAAGAGCAGCTTTTTGCCAGCAGCTTCTGCGCTGCACACCGGGGTGCAGCTCTGCGAGGCAGCTGAACGCAACGCTGAACCTCCCATGGCTTAAAGCCCTGTGCCTTTGCTGTGGCTTAAAGCCCCGCAAGAAGGAGGACCCAAGTAACTGCCGTTCAGCAAGACCTGGACAGGCTGGAGAGCCGTGGGGGAGATATTGAATGAACTGCAACAAGGGCCAGGGTCGAGTCTTGCCTCTGGGAAAGGACAACCCCATGTCCCAGTCTAGGCTGGAGACTGAGCTGTTGGAGAGCAGCGTAGGGCAAAGGGACCTGGGGGTCCTGGTGGGCAGCAGGGTGACCATGAGCCAGCAATGTGCCCTGGTGGCCCAGAAGGCCAGTGGCATCCTGGGGTGTATCAGAAGGGCTGTGGTCAGTAGGTCAAGGGAGGTTCTCCTCCCCCTCTGCTCTGCCCTGGTGAGACCCCATCTGGAATAGTGTGTCCAGGTCTGGGCCCCTCCGTTCAGGAAGCACAGGGAACTGCTGGGAAGAGTCCAGCGCAGAGCCACAAAGGTGATGGAGGGGGTGGAACATCTCCCTTCGGATGAAAGGCTGAGGGAGATGGATCTCTTGAGCTTGGAGAAGAGGAGACTGAGGGGTGACCTCATGAATGGTTATAAATACATAAAGGGCGAGTGTCAGGAGCACGGAGCCGGGCTCTTCTCGGTGATGCCAGTGACAGGACGAGGGGCAACGGGTGCAAGCTGGAGCATGGGATGTTCCACATGGACATAGGGAAAAACTTTTCCACTGTGAGGGTGACAGAGCCCTGGCACAGGCTGCCCAGAGAGGCTGTGGGGTCTCCTCTGGAGATATTCAAAACCCGCCTGGACATGTTCCTGTGTGACCTGCTCTGGGTGGTCCTGCTCTGGCAGGGGGGTTGGACTAGGTGATCTTTCGAGGTCCCTTCCAACCCCTGACATTCTGTGAGTCTGTGATGTCTTTCCCAGGCGACAGCCCGTGTTTCGGTGTAGCTGAGCTCCTGCCTGTGCCTGGCATCTGCCCTCTCCTGAGGAGCACTGTTCCCGAGGTACTTCCTTCCCGTTTATTTTTTGCTGACAAGTCCATATATCAAAAAGGAAAGGGTCTGGGCCTGGGCCTGTTCTTTCTTTTGTATTTTTTTGCTGTTTCTTTTAGGGTTGCAAACCTCAAAACTATTTGAAGTGCATTCCCCAGACTTTGATATTAAGATCACTTCCCAGTGTAGTTTTACTTCTCCTAGGAAGCTGTGTAGCCTTAAAGGGATGCCATGAACAAGTACATTTTCATAGTGTGGCTGTTTCAGTGCTTTGGCTACTTTTTTTGAAAGAAGCTGTGCGCGTGTGCAATGACACATTTTGGAGTGACAGCCATTGTGTTTCCATGGCAGCAAGAGCTGTGATTTTATTAGGCTTCACTTCAGCTACTTTCTCTTGTTTTGTTTTGATAATGAATCAGCTTTGTATAATTTTCATGCTCTTGAGCACCAGCTTGCTAACCTTTCTGAACTGGTATTTACCAAATCATGGGTTGGATACAAAGGGCCCTTCAAGGGACATATGAGATTCAAATGTGGAATAAAATGTCATACAGTATAAAAACAATAAAAGCATGCATGTTACGCACTTTACTTTAGGGAGTTTAATAGGTACTATATGTGTTATTCAAGAGTATTCTAAATAAAAGAGGAGGGTAGTGAGCTCCCAAGGAAGTGGAGGAGGATGAAGGAGAGGATCCTGGTGCAGCACCAGGTGTGTTTTCCAAAGGGTCAGTTCTTCCTTCGGCGGGTGACACGTGCCGTGACTCGGGGCCTGCGGGCGGGGGTGCGGGCACTGAGCTCCCAGCCGGCCCTGGTCCGGAGCGGGGGTGGGTTGGCCTTGCTGGCCCCTTTGCTGACGAGAAACCAGAACTCAGATCTAATGATCTCAGTGGCAGTTTTCATACAACTTGTAAGTGAAGACAGATACAGCTTTAACAGAGACTTCTGTCAGGAGATATTCCTGATGCTTATTTTCTTCACTAGTATATATCAGAACAGTCTTTTCAGGATACTGACCTTGGTTTTTTTTATACCAATAATTTTCTCTTATACCATGAATCTTAGCATATGGGACACCAGCAATTAATGAGCATACGATTTTTCTTCTTTTGTAACCAATATGTAGAGCTAAAGCTGTGATGTTCCAAAAAAAGTCTGCTTTATGCTTTTAATTGTTGGTCAAATTACTGTGTTATATCTTTCTAATGGAATAAATTTGGGCAAAATAAGAAATGGAAGCAGTCCAACTCTCAGATGTGAAGAAGTAAAAAAAAAAAAAAAAAATTTTAAGAAATCAAGAACAACTCAAAGGAGAGTCTTATCTAATGAGCCTCATAAACAGTTTTAAAACTGGGTTATTCAAATCCAATATTCTTTCAATTTTTAGACATGTATTTTATAGTTTGGGGGAAAGTTGCCTGCTTTAACAAGACTGGTTTTGCTAAATTTGCTAAACTGACCTCATTAGATTTTGGAACTCTGTTTAATACTAACTGGGGGAAAAAAAGTTGGGGTTGAGCACCTGCGGGAAAAGGCAGGGCTGCCGCTTCTGGGAGTAACCCCGGTGCAGAGAACTGGAGATCCTGCTGTGCTGGTTCTTTGCAATGGCACGTCTTCCTTCGGGGTGTCATTGCCGTGCCGAGCACAGCGAGCCCCACGTCCTAGGGTCAGGGCCTGCAGATAATGCTGCAGGATAAATACACAATATTGAAAAGCACCTTTTTTATAGTAATAAAAAAGGTGCAGTAATAAAAAGGCAGCTTGTCATTGGAGTTTCTGGACTGGGGAAGGAATGGGTTTGTGTCCTTCAGGCGAGTGCTTGTCAAGGAGCAGAACGTCTTGAGCTGGGTGGTGGAAGGAGCCCAGAGCTCTCACAGAACTTACAGCTGTTGACTGTGATTCGTACGCTGGAGCCACGCTCTTCAGAGCCTCGGTTTTGTCCTAGCTGGAAACACGGGGGTTTTACTCATCTGGAATCACACAGAAAAGGAAAACCACAAACCCATCAGTTTCCGGCTTTGCAGGTTAACGTGGTGCAGCTCTTCATTTCTTTGTACTCTTGCTTTCTGCCCCGTGTTTGCTGTCAGTAGGAGTGGCTACATTAAGATCTGTATTTTTTTTAATATCCTCTTAGATCCATCCTCTCTACACTAGCTGGGTGCCAGCTCTTTGGTTAGAGTTGCACCAGCTGATACACCAAAGCTGTAGTCTGTGGTTTATTGCTGCAGACATTGGTTGCTACAGATGCCTTGGCTGTTGGTCTGGAGTCAGAGTTGGTTGTGTGCAGCTTTCCAGTTCTTCCTGCAGGAAGAAATTTAAATTTTGTAAACACTTCAATCTGTATTATCTTTGCTAACAAAAATGAAGATTTCTGCCACATAGGTCAATACCCATAAAAATCATAGGAGCGGCCAGTTGTTGGCCTGTCAGAGGCAGTTTCAGCAATCTGGCAAGCTCTTGAAGGTGGCGGCGCTGTGACCAGATCCCTTGTTGCATCCAGCCTTCAGTTGAGGCGTGGAAGAGGTTCGGTACCTGCTGCCTTCTGTCCTTCCAGCACGGCAGCAGAGCAGTGAGGTTCACTCTTGGCATTTCAGGTGTTTTGGCAGTTGAATGAAAACGTTGGGCAAGAGCGCCACCACCATGCGTCCTTCTGAAGAGGTTGTGATGCTGCCAGGCTATTAAAGCTGCAAATTCTGTTGGAAACACCAATCGTTGGACATTCCCCAGCACGTCTCAGCAGTGTGAAATGAGGGCTCCTTCATGTGCTCTTCTTGCTACAGCATGTTACTGATTCGTATTGAAGGCTTTGTAAGGCAGCATAAAGCTTGAATTTTTAAGGGCATACAAGATGTTAAATTTTTTTCTGTAAGAAAAATGGGAACTCTAAAGCTGGTGTTCGCAGTGCGCTGGTGTTATGCTTAGTAAGGCCTCTGAGCGCTCGTTAAAAGTGCATTGTTTTGGTGCTGAGAAATAACTGGAGTTACAGATGTGTTTGGCTGTTTCTGTTGGATTTCAGCATAAAGAAGGGTTTGAACAAAGTAACGGAAAGTAAACAGAAGTTTGTTGAAGTGTTTTTAGATTTTTTTTTTTTCTTTTTTATTGCTTGTGGTGTAAGTTTTCCATTGTTTTTCCCTCTCCCAATTCCTTGAAAAGCAAAGTAATGATGGTGCTCGGAGACGAGGTATCGTGTGGAAGCAGGGGACTCGTGGCCACGGTGATGTCGTGCTGGGCAGACCCCGGCACTGAGTCGCGTACGCCCGTTGCAGCATCGAGGCTCTGCTGTCCTGTGAGACAGGGCAGGACAACCAGCCCTGTGGTATGGCTGTGGTGAGGTCTGGGCTGCACTGGACGGGGCCGCGGAAATTCAGCAAACTCGGGTTGTGTCTCCAGTGCAAGTGGCAAGGAAGGATCTGTGGCGAGGGGAGAGGGTGGGTGGTGACAGGGCTGCGCATGGGCGGCAGCTCCTGTCTCTGCTGCCGGCCTGCACGCAGCTGAGCGGCTGGGTTGGGTTCGTGTTGTGCAAACTGCCTTCGTGTCCAAGGGCTGGCGAGCCCAGCGTTGGGTTGAGTTGTGTGAACTCCTGCTGGCTTGGCGTGACGGGGTCCGACAGCTCTCGAGGAGACAAGAGGATGGGATGTGATCGGGGAAGTGAAATCCAGCGGTGGTTGTTAAACACAGGGATACCGTGGTTGGCTGAGGAGGTCCTTCAGCTGGAAGTGATTGGAGGCTGAAAGAGTTTCTGAAGGAAGGATGTCAGGGGTTTGGTGGTTGTTCTCTTCACTGACATCTTCTCGGCGGCATGGTGGAGTGTGGAACGCTGTGCTAGATGCACCACTGCAGCTGTTCTTACGCTCTGTGGGTCTAGCCCTTACCTCTTGAATGAAAAAATCTTTTTCTGAAATTCCAAATTGGAGAAATACAAAAATAGATCATTGCCTGTCTACAGATACCACTTTTGAAGCTTAGCATAAAATTGCCTTGGATTTAGTGTCTAAAAGTTCTCCGAGGGAGTTAAAAAAAAAGCAAACAAAACAAGAACTTTCAAAGACCACTAAAAGCTTTATATGTTCTGTAGACTTTGTTTTGATTTCTTGCTTAGCAGTTGTAAGTACCTCCATTATAATTCAGCAGAACTAGGCAAAAATGCTTTTTGGGACCATGTGTGCCTAGCCAAAATCTTTCCTAATGTTACAATGCAGATAGATAAATATATTTTAAAGAACTTTGCTGCTGAGACCAGGCTTTCAGAAAGGCTCAGCTCCTCTTTAAGTCTGTAAAAGCAATGATTAGATGTTTGAAAGAACAGGACACCTGGGAGCTCACAAACAAGGAAACCAGCTTACATGAAGCAGATCCTAACTTGAAAATTTGGCTTGGTCTGTTTCTAACTATGCATAGATATCAGGTGATAGTGTTTGGAAAAATAAGCATAGATTGCAGAGTTTTGGGTCCAACCAAGGAAATCTGCTGCCCTTGCATTGCGAAGGATTATTTCTTGTGGGAACAGTGGTCAAGTGGAGAAGTAGCCCAGTGCTGGGACCAAAGCATAACCCCTGTGCAGTGGAGCCTGGAGTGGGTTAAAAGCTTGCTCCAGTACGAGTCTCTTCACCACGGCGCAAGCTGTTTCCAATGTTTTATTTGTGCATATTAGTGCAGCTCGAATGTTTTCACACACACGCATTTTCTCTGCTTTGTCTCTTTAGTGGTTCAACGAGTTGGTGACAGGTAACACGTGCTGGTAACTATTGTTTTTCCCCTGACTCTGAAGGGTTCCTGAGATGTTCCTCTCAGCCTTCCCCTGCCCAGTTTGACTGGTTGCTACTTCAAAACAAGCCATTTTCTTAAATATGCTCTATGTGTGTGTGCTGCATGTGGCTCAACAGTAAAATGAGGTGACAGTGACAGCGTCACGGTGGTACCCTGTGTACGTGTGGTTGCACCATGCACTGCTCTCGTGACTTACAGGTGAAGCAAGGACGCAGCGTTGCCATGGTGGCATCCTCAGGTGGTCCTTAGGCTGAGCTCTGGCTGGGCGTGCGGGGCTGGCATTGCCCGCTTCTTTGCTGCCTGCCTTGTTGGTTCGCCCTGTGCTGCTGAGCTGTGTTTTGGGTTACCTGGACCTCTGCTCAGGGAGGAGGTTGTGTCCTGTCCTGCCCGCTGCCCAGTTGCCTGCAGTGCCATCCAAGCTTCCATCTGAGCAGAAGGCTCCAAAGTTACCTGCTTGGTTTAACAGGCTTCACGGGGAGAGACAAAAATGATGTGGAGCAACATGTTCTGCAATGGGGCAGAGCAGCAGCAGGACAAGGAGGGAGCTGGGGAGGTGGAAGACAGGGACAGGGATGCTGAAGTCCCTTTCACAGCTTGCTTCTTCCTGAAACCTGATGAACAAAGGGTTGGAAACCTCCTGCGTGACCTCCCTTGGGAGAAAAGCAAGAGGCAAGAAAAGGAAACGTGCAGGAGTCCTTGTCAGACACTTTCCTCATTTCTGTTGGCATCTTGGGGAACATTTTGCTTAAATGAGTCCAGTTTGCTCTGCTAATCCCACCTGAGACATCCATGAGTCACTGCCCCGTGGACTTCTTTTCTGTTAGAGAGTTCTCAGCAATTACAGTTGGGAGATCCAGACCTGCAGTGCCAGGAGGTGCCTCCTGGCTTGATGGCCGAGGGCTTTCCACGACCTTCCCTACGGACATCAGGACAGCAATTCCTAACTCCCAATGCTGTTTCTTGCTTCCAGCGGGATCCACTTGTGGTCTCTTTTGTCTTCAGAATTAAAAAACGTGATATACACGTGCTGAGGTGGGCAGAATTGGTTGCTACCCCAAGAATAATTGTACTTTAAAGTGGAAAAAGCCCCCCCAGTTCTCTGGTTCCTGCTCTTCTTCCTGATCTGGGGCTGTTGGGCTCTCAGCGGCTGGGTCCGAGGTGTTTATCAGAGCCGGTGGGATGCAGGCTCTGATTGACGTTGCCACTTTCCTGGCGTAGGGTAGCTAGAGGGATGATGGAAACATACTTGTTACTTTATCCAAAGAAACTAAATCCTCTCCATTGACCTTAAGCAAAGGCCTCAAGGGCAGATTTTTTTTCCTTGCTTTTAGTCTGAGAACAGGCTCTTTAAATTAAAAAGGAAAAAAAGAAATCAACCAACCCCCTCCCCAGTCCTCCTCCCTATGGTATATTTTGTAATTCTTGCTGTGCTGTTTCTTAATGAAAAAGTACCTGGCATGGCCCTTTGCGTAATTTATTATTGTTTTACATCAGGAAGGGCTCCAGGCGCCTCGCAATAAATTTCCCAGGGCAGCGTCACCATTTCCTTCTGACGACCGCTGAGGTACAGTCTCTGCAGGATTGTGCTTCACACACGGGCACTGCGAACACTTTGCAGTACTTGTGACTGAAACGAGGCGCTGCTTTGGGAGCAGCTGTTCCCGTTCCAGCTGGTGGAAGGTGCCTGGGACAGCTGGACCCTCCACGTTCTCTTTGTTGGTGTTTCACCAGGCATCTGACAGCGACCGTGAGCGAGGTGTTAAATCGTGCTTTCCAGCGAGAAATTGCCGGAACCCTGGGCTGGGAGGGCAGCTGCCCTCTAACGCTAGTGCTACGCTCTCCTCTCTTGGCAGAGCTGCCCGTCACAGCGTGGCACCAGCACGGCTGGTCGCTGCGCCGTGTCTGCGCTGTTAAGGTCAGCGTAACGCAGCGCTTGCCTAGGCACAGGTTTCAGCTCTTTTACCACAGCTGATCTGATCCCAAGACTTGGGTAGGTTTTACTCTGCTTATGGCTGTTCATACAAATGGTATTTTCATGAAGGGTGACATCAGGAATAATAAATATTAAAGGTTAATGGTGGATTTTGGAGGTTTTGGACACTTCATACTGCTGTGAGTTTCCAGTCTGAGGGAGCTAATCTTAATCTGATTGCAGTTTCTTGCACTCGGAGCCTAACCTACTTTAGCCAGGCTTCACAGTGGATGTATTTATAGTAGCTGTTGCGAGTGCTGTTGGATGTAACATAAAGCATGTCTTGGAAGTTGCAGAGGTGAGTGTCTGCTGGTGCCGGGGGTGTGCAACTGCAAACCACCTCCCAGCCTTAGATCACTGAGATGTCTTGCAAACATTTGGTTTGGTACAGATGTTTTACAGATGTGTAGGGGTTTTGTGAGCGTAGTGGCCAGTGACCCTTCCAGAGTCCTGACTGATCCAGGCTTGTGGGTTGTTGTGCTCCCTGAGCGGAAGCGTGCTGGGGGCTGTAGGTGAACTATGGATAAATACTCTTTCTAATGAGGTGATTTCTAAAAATGAGCATGCTTAGCACATTCCTGCAGTGCAAAATCGTCATCTTGGATTTAAATGCTGGCTCTTGGATTATAGTAAATTGAAGGTTTCATTGGAGGGCAGTAAATGTCGGTAACAGGCAGACATACTGAAAATACTGGTACCCTTGAAAGTGAGTTTCTGTAGGTACAGTTCTTAGAACTAAGAACTCAAACCCCAGGCCTTCTCTTTCATTCAGCCTCCCCAAATACAGCTGCGCTATATGCTGAAATAATTCATGGTTTGTTTCAAAATTTGACTAGTTTTTTCTTGAAAAATGGTTTATCTTGAGGACAAGGCTGGAAACCTACTTTATTCCCAAATTAGTTGTGCTGATGTTGGAGTACATCTGTGAGCAAGACTGGAAAAGAAGGAAATACAACTGCAAGATTGTAGGTTGGAAGGGGCTGCGGGAAGGCAGAGCCGTGCTAGCAGCAGTAGAGATAATGAGCTGCAAATCCTGGGTGCGTTCAGGACATCAGCAGCTGCCGAGCTGCAGGGTAAACATTCCTCTGCTGTCTCTACATCAGAGCAAGCATTTTGTTAGCAGACAAGATCTAACAATTTGGGTAGTAGGAGCTGTTGGAAGAGCAGAGATCTGAGTCATCGGGGGTTTTTTTCCATCTCATGTGAGAGTTGACGCTAGCTTTGCTTTGAGATGCGCTGGAAGAGGTCAGACCTGATAGTTTTCTCTTAAGAAGATAACCTCAAACATTCAGCTCCCTTTCCAAATGGTAGCAAATCACCCAACCCATTGGGCCCCCTGGCATCCCTCCCTCCTCATTTTATCTGTCTTTCTGTTGTCATGTTTTAGTTTTACAAGGGAGAGGTAAAAAGGTTGCACAGTTCATCCTTTGGTCATCCTTCCTGCTGTTTGCTGCCACAGCTCATTTTCCTGTGGTTGTATTTCTTTTTTCTAGTTACAGTAAGGAAGTAGAGCACAGACTTGGTTCCTGGTGTGTTGCTCCTCCACAAACAGCAGAGACATTTCAGCATCTGACCAGAGACAATCTTCACCTTTGTACTGTGACAGAGTCACGCTGGCACTGACAACAAGAGGTTGATACAGCAGATGTGAGCCAAGTGGAAGGCATTTTGGCAGGAGTCAGTTTACATCCCTGCAGGACAGAAACCTTGACAAAAAATCCATTGAAGTTTTGAAAATCTTACTGCTTAAAAAGTGAGGATTTTCTTATGCATTTAACCTGAACATTATTAGCTGTGTTGTTGAGGTGTGGCATTGTAACGGGTCTGCGTGGCAAGGTTTTGGTATAGGGGGGATTTACAGAGGTGGCTTCTGTACGAAGCCGCTAGAAGTTTCCCTATGTCGGATACAGCGCATGCCAGCTGGCTTTAAGACGGACCCGCCGCTGGCCAAGGCTGAGCCCATCAGCAACAGCGTTTTTCGCCTCTGGGACAACGTATTTAAGAGAGTGAAGAAGTTGTTGTGCAGCAGGAATTGCAGCGAGTGAGAAGAGTGAGAATATGGGAGAGGAACACCCTGCAGACACCCAGGGCAGTGCAGAAGGAGGGGCAGGAGATGCTGCAGGTGCCAGAGCAGTGATTCCCCTGCAGCCTGTGGTGAAGACCACGGTGAGGCAGGCTGTGCCCCTGCAGCCCGTGGGCGGTGGAGCAGATGACTGCCTACACCCCGTGGAGGGCCCCACGCCCGAGTAGGTGGATCCCTGAAGGAAGCTGTGACCCCGTGGGAAGCCTGCACCGGAGCAGGCTCCTGGCAGGACCTGTGGCCCGTGGAGAGAGAGCAGCCCCCGCTGGAGCAGGTTTGCTGCTGGTGACCCCGTGAGGGGGCTGACGCTGGAGCAGTCGGTTCCTGAAGGACGGCACCCCATGGAAGAGACCCACGTTGGAGCAGTTCATGAAGGACTGAACCCGTGGGAAGACTCACGCTGGAGAAGTCACGAAGGACTTTATCCCGTGACGGGGACCCCACATTGGAGCAGGGGAAACGTGTGAGGAGTCCTCCCCCTGAGGAGGAAGGAGCGGCAGAAAACAACAGTGTGATGAACTGACCCCAACCCCCATTCCCTGATTTCCCCCCTGTGCCACTGGGGGGGAGGAGGGAGGAAAATCGGGATCAAAGTTAAGCCCAGGAAAGGAGGGAGGGGTGGGGGGAAGGTGTTTTAAGATTTGGTTTTATTTCTCATTACTCCTCTCTGAGTTAATTGGCAATAAATTACATTTTTCCTTTAATGGAGTCTGGTTTGCCCGTGACGGTAACTGCTGAGTGATCTCCCTGTCCTGATCTCAACCCCACAAGCCTGTTGTTGTTATTTTTTTTTTCCTCTCCTCTCTCCTGTCCAGTTAAGGAGGGGGAGTGATAGAGTGGCTTTGGTGGGCACCTGGCATTTTGGCCAGGGTCAGCCCACCCCAGGCATGCAGGGATGGGGGTGAGGAAATTCTAGGGAATTAGGATTGCTTTCTCGAGCAAGTGACTCAGGCTTGAAGAAGTAACGGATTTCCTAGATGAAGTAAAAATAGTGATACAGATTATAACTCTGGAGGAATACACATCTGCTAGATGGCTATGCTTGTGTGAAGAGTAGTTGGCTGTGGTTGTGGTAAAGGGGCCTCAAAAAGAGTGATGAGAACCTAATTGGAGAGCCAAGTGCTTGGATTAATCCTAGTGATGGATAGCAGCACATAAATAATTATACACTTAACCTAGGATCCATTCACCAGTGCAGCAAGAAACAAATGCCTGCTCTGAGCCTGAATTCGTCTTCTGTGGCCATTGTGTCGGTGAGTCTCCAGTGTGATCTTGGCAAGGCTTCCCAGTCGCTTTTCACTGTGTCCGTTTTGGCTACGGTCTATGAAATGCCAAGGGATGTGCATTTGTGGAGTAGCAGGACACAAGGGATCACGTCCTTCCTTACCTCAGTTCCACATTGCAGCCTGTTGCTGAAACAACAACATCCTTTTAAAAATGGGTTTGAGAACAAGAATACCATTATTTTAAGGCTACAGCGATTTGAATTAAGGATTGCTATCCTTATGGATAGAAGATTAACTTATTTACAATCAGAAAGCTATTTCGTCTGTCTTTTTCTTCCCTGAGAGCAGCATAATTTAGGATACAATCCTGTTTAGATTCCCTCAAAACATAAGTGAATACTTCCCTTACCACTTTAGCTCAGCCAGAGCCAAGGACATCCTGCAAACAAATACAGTCTGGACTTAGTGTAACCATTAACATACAGCTGAAATAATCCACTAGTCCAAATTGGGAAGACCCTAAGTTGAGAAACTTCATAGTTTCATGAGAATTAACCTAATTTACGAAAAAGTGCTGTGTTCCAAAGTTAGTTTTGGTTTCTTCGAAATCATTATTTCTCCAGTGATCTTTAAGTTTACAGTTCTCAGAGAAATAGATGTTATAGTGGTCAATGATTAGAATTATGCGTTAAGTTAACAAAACTTTTAAAGGACATTTAATTTATGTAAGGTAGATATTTCTGCAGCACATTTTAGGACAATTTTGAGCACACCACTTGGTGGTGATAAGGGCATTAGTGAATTTTGAAAGCAACATTAGCCCCAGGCCTCTTTATTATAGCAGAACAGCGTGGTCTGGAATAAATCTGTGCATAGCAAAATCACCAGCAAAACTCTTAGGTCTAAAGAGGCCGTTTTGCCTACGGTTAGCTTTGTGTGATGTTTCTGCAAGGAATAGGGGCGTGGAGGTGTCAGAAGTCTTTTTTGGAATGAAACTTTTGCTGCCTTTTTGGTTTTGTTCAACTCCTCTTTTGTTTCTGAGTCGCGTATAAGGGCGAATTGACCTCTTTGGCTTCTTTTAAGTGATTCTTCTGCAGTTCATCGGGCGCATGTGCTGCTAGAGCCTGAGCTTAGAAATTCTTTTTTTCTGTTACCTACCCAACAGCCGAACTTCCTTCTCTGCACGGTTCGTAGCACCGGTACTTGCTCAGAAGCAGGGTGCTGTGGTTCAGGGCAGAGGGAATGGGTGTGAGGACGTGGTGGGTTTGATGGACAATTATTGAAATGAGAATGAAATGTTACTGTCACCTGACAGTCTTCGAAACAGCATGTTGTTGCTCTGTCAGTGCCTGCCTCTCGCTGTCTCTGTAGGCTTCCCGTTGCACTGCCTGCTTCACAAGATTTTGGAGTGTCGAAGTCCGAGCAGGAGAGGAGGCTTGCTCTGTCTACGAAGATATTCCTCATGGTACAGAGCACTGGACAGCCTCAGTGAAGGGCAGGGATGGAGGTCGGTCAGAATTTAGTAGAGATACCAGGCCATTCTGCTGAGCTTGGGGAGGGACGCTGTGGCTCCAATTAGGTGCTTTTCAGGAGAATAAGTGTATATGTAGTAAACACGTGGAAAAAATTTTCTTTGTAGGAAAAAGATTAAAGAAAGTTTTGAAAATGGAGGAACCTCAAAGATGGAACCTTGTGTTGAGAAGTCAGTTTGTCGGACAGGACAGTTGATGGATATTTTTGGCATTCTTTCATTTGCTAAGCTACGTTATTTTTTTATTTATTTATTGTCCCAACAGAACAAAATAAGAGTATGGTACTAAAGGGAGTGTACCCCAAAGCAGACCAGCTTTCAGCACCAGCAGTGGTGTTGCTTCCTGTTCTGATGAACAGATCCATACTTTTACTCTTGAAACGAGCAAGACATGCGTTGCTTATCTTGTTGTGGTGTGCTCAGGATTTTTAAAACCAAGTATTTTGTTGTTTGTCTACTTACAGTGCTGCAGCCCAGACCCTACTGTGCCATCTCTTTTTGGGGAACGTACCTGAGAAAGACCCATTGGGAGTGTTGAGCTCTGTGCTGGAGCAGTCTCGCCCCAATCAGGTGCACCCAGGCTGGGCATCCTCGCTTTCACTCTTCCCCACCGTTATTGGTGATGAAAGGCCCAGTATCACTGACTGGGACCTTAGGGAAATCTGCTGGTGAATTGTCACCAAAAGATGGTGATGTGCTATTTATTTTAGGTGGTTGATGCAAAGCTTTTGATAATCAGTTTCACACTGTTGGATTTTGTGCGAGTTTCTTCTGTGGCATTTATGTGTACAAGTTCTGTGATTTTTAGAAAATGCAACGTGTATGCAGATATTTCCAGATTATTGTGTTGCAGTGGGATCAAAACTGAATGTATCAGTAATTTAAAAGTAAAAGGTATGATAGAGGAAATAGGGGGTCATCTCTGTGTGAAAATCACACACAGGGAGCGATCGGAGTCATGTTGCGGAGCTCCACGTGCTGTGGGTCGGGTAATGCCAGCAGCAGCACCCGTGTCCTGCAGCGAGACCTCAAGGCAAAACTTAACCCAGATATATCTGAACCTGTCACTCGCATCCAGATGAGCTCGTCTGGGACAGCAGGTGTGGAGGAGCCTCAGATGGGTGTTTGCTGGGCACAAGCTTTCCCAAGCCTTCCAGACTGCAGGGTGTGTGTATTTCTTTTGAGGACATACCTAATTCTGAGGTTTGTTGAGTTTTTCAGGCTGGTTTTAGATGCATGTTGCCACAATGATCTTAAGCATCTTTTCCAACCTCAATGATTCCGTGAGTGAGTTGGGCGCCGGTGTCTTCTCCCAAGTAACAAGTGATAGGACAAGATGAGACAGCCTCAAGTTGCACCAGGGAGTGTTTAGACTGGACAGTAGGAAAATTCTCTTCACTGAAAGGGTTAGCAAGCATTGGAAGAGGCTGCCCAGGGAAGTGGTTGGGTCACCATCCCTGAAGGTGTTTAAAAGACATGTAGATGTGGTGCTTAGGGACATGGTTTAGTGGTGGGGTTAGCAGTGTTAGGTTAATGGTTGGACTCGATGATCTTAAAGGTTTTTTTCCAACCTAAAGAATTCTGTGGTTCAGTGATCCTTGTAGTATTTCATGCCCTGAAATTGCTGTAAAGTGCTTTGACCTGTAACCATTTTTCTTCTGGTTTTTTTTTGGTCTTGGGGTTACCCAGAACACCTCTTTGTGCAAGGTAGAGGAACGCTGCAGAGCAGTGTGGTGCCTTCCGGCTTTTCCCAGGAGGGCTGTGAGATGGTTGGGAATGGGTGCAGGCAAAGGAAGGTTGTTGGGAAAATCCAGTATTGTGCGAGCTTCAGGTGGCTGGTGCCTCCTGGGATGAGCAGCAGCGAGTCGTGAAGACATCGCCCAGGCAGCGGGAAGCCCAGGAGGGTTCAGACACAGGCTTCTGGGAAGGCAGGGTGGAAGAGGCCCCTGTCTCGTCGTGTTCTGGTGGAGAGAAGCGCCGGCTTCCTGCAACCGAACGGGAACAAGGCGGCATCTTCTGCAGCCCAGTGGGAGAGCTGGGAAGAGGCGTCGGTCCCTGATCCTACTGTTGCTGGAGCAGGTCATCTCAACTTCAATGAGAAATACATAGCCAGTGTCTGGAGCAGTGACCAGGACCTCTCCCACCCTACTAGTTATTTATTTTCTTTTTCCCGGTGCTTTCTCAGTTGGCTGCAGAGCAAAGCTTTCTCTCACCTGGCCATCCTTCTGATGGGCTGTACCTTGCTCACTGCTTGGCGACTCACTTGGCAGAAGGAGGGCACGGCAAGTCTCCGCCATACTCACTTAAGCCTGGTTATCTCCGTTGGCTGTCAGGCTGAGGAAACCTGTCAGCCCTCCTGCAGTTGGGGTGTTCGTAAAAGACATCCCAAGGTGCCCTTTGCCCTCCTCAGCACCATCCACCCTGGGTCTGGTGGCGTGCCCAGGCTGTGCTGAGCAGGTCGGGCTCCTTTGCCACCGTGGCTGAAGTGGAGCCTGCCAACGTGGATCTGTTTAGAGGCGTGGTTGTGCGTGGGGGGGGCTCAGGTCCCTGGTGTGGAGGTGGCCTGAGGCTGCTGGTAGCCCTGGCAGCCGACCTTGGTGCTCCAGCTGCCACAGGAGGTGCTTTGGACATCTCGCTTTGGCGACTGACTTGGGATGAGACGGGGCAGGACCTTGGGGCGAGAGCTGGCTCCATTTCTCCATCCCTGGGCCCCTACCACAAGCTGTGATTTGCTCACGTTATTGAGATGTGTGTCCCTGTTCTTACAGTGAGTTTTTTCTATTTGTTTCCAGATGCTCTTAATATTTTGTGGCTGACAAAAAGTTTACTTTGTGTTCGTTGTCTCCCAGGTAAACGCAAAGCGCTGAAGTTAAATTTTGCAAATCCACCTTTCAAGTCCACAGCAAGATTTACTCTAAACACTTCTGGAGTTCCTTTCCAAAATCCACACATGTGAGTATAAAGCCAAAGGCACAACTAGTGGAACAACGTTGAAATTGTTTAGCCAATGCCCAGTGTTATTTTAAATGAAGTTTAATTGCTTCAGTTATTTGTAGGTTGTTCAAATCTGTCAGTTTGAGTCACTGTAGATTTTTTTTTAATTACCTTTTTTTCCAGAATTAAAAAAAAAGGTTAAATTTGGAATCTGCCTGTTCTGCTTTGGAGCTACTGCCTTCCAGAATTGATTGAGATAAATTGTAGCCGATAAAGCAAGATATGCCTATACTTAATTTCCAGACCTATTCATTGCCATTTTCCTGTCTCTTTATTCAGTGCTTATTACTTTTTGTTAGAGATAAGTTCTTGTTTCTGTGTTACTTGTGAAAGACATAACTGTGATAGATTTTTTTTCAGCACTAAAATAAACAAAGGTTTGAGGATTATCATTATACCAATGTGGAGATGTCAGGGAGCTACGCAGTGATTAGCTCTCGCTGAGTTTTCTAGGCAGCTAGCTACAGGATATCCTTATCCAAAGTTTGGATGCAAGTGTGGCACAGAGCTGTTCCTGACACTAGTAAATCACAGTAGTGCATCATCACAGAAAATACTAGCTTTGTATCCTCAGATCCACCAATCTAGATTAATGGGTGACACACCCACAGCCTGTATGTGTGGTAGAATGCAGTTAGCATGCAAAGATGTCCCAGATTTTTCCTCTCTAAGTTCCCCAGCAGATCTCCAGAGTTTTGTCAGTGGCAAGTCTCAGAAACTGCACCTGCAGCTTCCCACGCTGCCTGGACTTTTGGGGGTGTCCCGTGTTGTAGGCTGCTCCTGCTTGGCTCTGCATGTTGCTGCCTCTCTCCTTGAGCTCAGTGCCTTCTGCTTCCCCAGGATGTACCCTCTGGGGTCTGTTCCTATTTCTGGTAGCTTCTTTACGGTGGGGATTTTCAAGGAAGAAAGTTAGAAACATGTTTCTGATGAATTATCAATAGTAATTACAACGTCTGGAAATTTTATGGAGTACTTTAGATGATTCTTCTTACCATCACAAGTGACCTTTCCAGCAAGTCCTCCTCTCTCCTCCTCTCTTTTCCTCTCTGAGATAGAACATTCTTACTGGTTGTAAAGGTAGCATTTATATATTCACTTTTTGTGTCTCACTGCATCATCAGACCTTTGTAAAAATTTTCTATAGAGCCCCATCTGGGGCTCTTCCCTCTCTCAAACCTCCCTAGCCTATTAAATAAAGGACTCAAGTCTCTGCTAGTGAGTTCCCACCATCATCCATCTATAGGAATTTGACTTTTCTGTGTTTATCTACACGGATTTCTGTCTCGGATTCACTGGACGTCACAGTGGCTCTTGTCTAGCACAGAAGAGCTTTGTCGTTAGTCGGTGGCATCTTAAGTTTCATGTTTGTGCAAGTGACTGTCAACATTGTCCATTACAAAGGTGCTGCTCTGTGTCTGTGGGAGTTACAGTTGTTGGGAGGGGTTGGATCCTGGGCTGTTGATGGTGTAAGTGGTTCTGAGGGCTTGGAAGTGTTTTGGGTTGGATATGAGAGCTGTTCAGGTGTCAAAAATGACGGTGATGTGTCTGTGCTAAAGCTTTCTTGGGAGGCTACGAGCTGTAATAGCCATTTCTATTTGAAGGAGATGGATGCTGTTGGTTGGATTGCTTTCTCTGTGTTGAGGCTGACTAAGCTTGGGTACGGCTAATTCATCCTCATGTCTTTCGTGTTGTCCATAGTGGATGCTGTTCCTTAAAAGCAACGTTCACGTCTCCTGGTTGCACGCTTCTCTCAAGTGTTTGTCTCGCAGCTGGTGCATCACAGTGATGTATCTGCATCTCCTGCCTGCTTCCCAGAGAGGCTGGGATGATTTTTCCTCTGTTGTCTAGAAACCTCTCTAGGCTTCAGATTTGAATTGGAAATTCCAGACCTCCTGGCCCAGATGCGTTACCAGTGCAAGGTGTGTTTCTGTTCCCTGAGTCACTTCCCCAGCCTGACGGAGCGGAGTGACCTCGGCGCCCTCCCGAGATGGGCGCTGGTTCGACACTGCTGGGGGTTTCCTTGTGCAGACCCTGTTGGTCCAGATGGGTGGATCTGAAGATACAGAGAGGTCAATTTCTCACACGAAATTTGGGTTTCTGTGACTTGGATCCACCGATCCGGAGGTGTCCTGTTGCTCCTGCCTCCAGGAGGGCAGAGGGTCCTGTCAAATGCGTGTGTCTGTGCCGAGCTCTGGCTGGGGCGCAACAGGAGGCAGCGAGCAGTGACCTGCAGCTGCCATGAGATGTAAATTGCCTATTAGCTGTATTTTGCTTGATTAACAGGTTGTGGTCGGGGAACTGATCAGGCTGGATTGGTGGATGTTCAGGTAAGAGTGTGGTTTCTTACTATGTAGAAGAAAACAAAGGAGCAAATGGGGCTCCTCATGCCCATGCGTTTGTTAAGAGCGAGGAAGCCTCTGTGTAAACTGCATCAGCAGAGCAGAGGCACTGCTGCCAAGGAGGGAAGGCACATTGTGCCAGAGGCGGCCTTGGAAATTTCAGGATATTGGGTGTAGCTGTGTTCCTCCTCAGTGTCGAGGCTCCATACCCTGGTAGAACGCATATGGACCCCATGTACCCTGTCATGGTGTGAGTTTGGCTTTCTTTTTAGGGTTTGTTTCTCGGTCTGAGAGATCTCAGGACTGTGGAAAAAGAAGTTGGGGAGTGTGGAGGAAACCATTTTGGGAATCACTGTAAGCCAGGGGTGGAGTTTAGCTCCAGTGAGCAGGGGTGATGCACACGCAAGCTGGAGGGGACTCAGTATGGTTTCCACAGAGGAGTTTTCCAGGTGATCTGTGCACAATTTCTGACTCTGTTCATTCATGCTAGTTCCTTGGGTTTAATGGCATGTTGTCTGGAGAAATGATTTCAAAGGCCATGGAATCTCAGTTGCAAAATGTGGCGTTATTAAGACTCTGACCAGTGCTTCCCAGTTGCCTTACACCCCATGGCACAGAATACCCCCTGTAGCCTGGCAAGCATCACGTCCACTGCGCTCCAGCCCAGAGGCTGTTGCCAGAGCTTTGCTGCTCTCATGGGGAGAGGCTTTTTGTTAATAGATAGGCTATGCCGTGGAATACTGTTGCCAGGGGGAGAAAGCATAGATCAAACACAAACAAAGCATAGAAAGGTGGGACATGGGTTCCCAAATCTTTTTCCTGCCTCTTCTTGTCTTTTCTTTCCCATCTGCGGTGGTTTTGAGCCACATCTTATGGTTTGGGTCTCAGGCTGGGGCTGCATTCCTCCAGGATGTACGAGTATCTGCACCCTGCCTTGGGTCAGATACAGAGCAACACACAGGAATGCGAGACCACGTGCAGAAGCAGGAGGAGCTAGTGAGTGGTCGGGACCTCTGAGCTGTGCTGTGCCATCTCCGTGATGGCCTTGGAGCTGGGAGCTGGTGAGAACTGCAGTGGCCAAGTGGCAGCGGGTGGCATGGCCCTGCTGGTCGTATCCATCCTTGCCCAGCCCATGGCACCCTGGGCCCCTGCCCAGGACACTTCCCTTCTTCACCCTTCCCAGTGCACCTGCTACCAGCTGCGTTGGGACGTGTTGAAGGAGGTCGCCTTTGTCATAGATGACCAGGAAACCAAGTGAGGAGACGAGCAGAGCAGAGGCTACAACTGCTCAGACTGGAGCCAGTGGCAAAACCTCTTACATCTCCAGTGCTGCTAGGGTTTTGCCCTAAATATTTTCTGAATTAGAACGTGTTAAAATCGGGGGGCTTTGAAGTGACCTTTAAATAGGAGACTGACTCAGGGTGGCTTTGAATGACATTAGAGACTCGAGGTACTTTTGTAGTTGCTAGAATTTGGACTATGGCTCCCTGAAATCTCCCCTCCTGGTGATACCGAGGGCTGAGACATCCCTTATTGCAACTAAAAGGCTCTGTGGATGGCTTCCCTGTGCAGATCCTGGGGGGCGGGTGGGCAGAGCCCCGGGATGGTGTGTTGAGCAGCAGGGAGCGAGATGGGGGGTTGAAAGGAGGGTCCATTCTGGTTCTGTGGCTGCATGTGAGTGATGGAGCTACAGAGGACACGTGTCTTGTTTGGTTCAGCTGTGACTGCTGCCACCAAATCTACTTTGTAAGCACAAAGAGATTTTGTCTAGGTGTGGCATGCTACCCAGCCTGTCCGTAGGGTGTCTGGTGCAGTGCTATACATAATTTTGCATGCGACCTTTGCAGGGGAAAGGCAGAATGGAGCCTGAATTACAGAGAGTAGTTGGGGAGTAAAATTCTTACTTGAAAGGATACAGAGTGTAGAGAAGATGTAGGTGTTCTGCTGACAGCTGGTGCCCCAGGCCAGGGAAGTGTCTGCTCCTGCTTGCGCCTGGTCACAGTCAGCAAGGCTGTGTGTCATTGCCATGATCTGCCGGCTGGGTGGCAGGGGAGGCTATGGAGAGCTGTCGGCTGACACCGTGGTTCTCCTTGCTCAGTCTGTGTTGCTGACTTAGACCAGGTTAACGAGTGCTAACTTTGTTTTCCCTGCAGCAGACATTGCAGGGGCTGGAGGGCACGAGCCATGGTTAGGGTGAGCTCTTAAACTTCCGACCCACTTTTTTTCAATTGCTATTTCCAACCGACTGAAAAGCATCTCACCTTTTACCTCATCTGTTCTGCGTCCAAGTAGGATTTAGGTCACGAACAAAATTAGATTACTCGATTATCTGTCTGTAAGCTCTACAGAGCTACTTGCAGCTGGTGGCCTTTGCTGAAAGGAGGTTCAGATCACACTAACAGGGGGATGATGTGGTGAGATGTGACTGTACAGCTGTGCACAGCAGGCTTGTCTGGTGGCTCTCTGTGGTGTGCTGGCCATCGCTGGCGTCCGTTGAACCGAGGTGTTTGATTTGCTGTAGGTGAGTTTTTCAGCGTTCTGGAAAATGCACTCTAGTGGTGCAGTGATGCCTTGGTCTGGACTTCAGACTGCAGAATGTAGATCCACCTGCTAAGAAACGAGCATGCACACAGGATTTTGTTTGGCATCTGGTTCACAGCACGCTGCTGCTCGAGTACCCTGCCTGCTGGCTTTGCAGTCTCTTGGCTGTCAGAGGTGCCGCCTCTCTAGGACTTGTACACCAGAGCATTGCAGTCTCATCAGGAAAGGTGACAAAGTGAAATGACCTCTTTTGATGCTCACAAACCGAGCTCCTGAACTGTCTGGTGGCCTGTTGGACTCCGTAACCTCCCTGTTGCATCTGGGTGTCTTTATGGATTTATTGTGACTTAAGCTTTTAGAGGTGCCTTGTGTGGACCTTCTTCTCCTTGTGACACCTGGGAGAGTCACACGTTTTCCAGACAGATGCCCTAAGAGCGTTTGTTTAATAGACCTTCAGGGTTGGATTCCTCAAAAGCAAACGGAGGTCTAGTTGCATGTCAGCTGCTTCCTTTTTTTCTGTATAGTTCAGGGACTCTGTCATTATTCCTGGAAGGGATTTTTCTGGCTGTCCCAAAGTCTCTCTGAAGTGTCTGCTTCTCTTTTAATCTCCTCTTAAGCTTTTCCAAACCTTTCTGGCATCTGGTTCTCTGGCTGCATAGCCTACAGCTTGCTGAGTTCATTAGGAAATAACCTGTGACAGTTGCTACCAATTACCTAAAAAATGTTAAAAACCAAAGTGAAGTATCCTAAATTGGCATGTTCACAATTACTTGTGCGAATTTTTCTGTAAGTATTTCCCTGTCCCCTTTTCTATCACAGTCATTTTACATCTTTATTGTTACTGATTTCTGATACCTTTCTGCTGCATAATACCTTCCTATCGCAGGGTGTGATGCCTGGAAGCCTTAGGGATAGTAAAAGGTAGCAGTTAAGAATTTCAGTTTTTTTCTGTGGCTGTTCTGCAGCATTTCCTGAAAGCAGAAGTACCTGAATGTAATCATTGGGAAACTTGCTTGTATTTTCAAGTAAGCACAAGTGAAATGGATGCTTCCAAGGACTCAGCAAATACATTTGAATGTTTGAGTGAGTCTGTGGAAAACAGGCTTTCACTTTAATACAAACTGTTGTTTTAAGTGCTAGAGCAATGTTTCTTATGCAATTTTTCTCAGGACCTTTCTTGACAAATTGATGAGTTTTGTCTTGTATTGAACCTTCCTGTTTCTTCCAGAAGCTTAAGTTCATTAGGCCAGTGATCTCTGTGCCCTAGGTGAAAAAGAGGTGATATGGTTTGTAAAACACCCATGCTCAGTATCTCAGACTTGAAGTAGATGGCCTCTTCAGAGAAGGTGCTACTGAAGTTAGTGTGAGATTTTGACTGAACATGCTGTGTTAAGGTCTTTTTTTTTTTTTTTTTCTCTTTCTCCTTACCCTCTAGGTTTTGGTATTTCTCTAAGGTGCTAATCCTGCTCTGCAGAGGAGCTTTTTGGTATCTTCTGCTTCCAAAATAAATTAATCTAGCAACTTAGAGCATCACTGCCCTAGCAGGACTGTTCTCTTCTTTCTGCAAGGGTTTTGATATCCAGCAGCCTGCTTCTGAATTTAGGCCTTCCATGTCTGGAACCAAAATTTGGAGCTCGTATATCTCCATTAAGCTAATTCACATTGATTTTTTTGAAAGTGCTGAGCACCTAGGCTCCTGCCAAACTGTTGGGACCTGAGTTCCTCAGAACTTCTGGAAACCTAGTCACCTACTTTTGAGTGTCTAAATCAAATACACCCAGATGTTATATACTAATCTGGCTCCTGTGGGTTCTGAGTGCTTCATGCGTGCTGAGTGATTTAGCTTTGCAAACCTAAATGGTTGCACAAAACTCTGCGTCCCGCATTTTGCAGGTGGGAAGCTGGGGCATGCTGTAATTTGGAAGAGGTAAAAGTTAGGCCAGAAGCTTGTGACAGGGTAGAGAGTTCAACAGGGACCTCCTGGTAATCTGTGGCGCGCAGGTTAGCTCAGCGTTAGCTGTCCCATTGCCGGCGCAGTTAGGAGCTGTTTTCCTGGCTCTTGTGTGCACGTAGCCATAGTCAGAGCTGCTCATTTGAGAGCAGCATTGTGACCTTGCAACCATGACCATCTTGGTGTGGTGTGTGGTGGGTCCCCTTCCTTGTGCGCAAGGGCAGTCCGTCCCGTCTGTGGTGGGGAGCAGCGACCAGTGAGTAAGAAGGTGGCAATAATGGCGGTCACCTTCCAAAGCACAAAGACCTGGCCCATCCTGCCTAGATGGGGACAGCAGCCTGGGTGGTGGGAGTGCAGGAAGAGCCCGTGGTGGCAGCGGGGGCTGTCTGGAGGCAGGGGAATCTGGAGGTTTCTGTGCCTGCCCAGAGCTGCCTGGGGCACCCCCTGCCTCTGCGGGCCCCCGCGGGGACGTGGCTGTCCTCAGTCACTTGCAAGCCCTGGCAGTTGGCACACAGACAGACACACCAAGACTTCAATGTGCAAGACTTCCGAATTCAAGGCGTGATGTCTGACACTGATGCTGCCTCCTCAGGCCTGTTTTCACTGGCACATTGGGTGAGGGAAGGTGGGAAGGAGTAGAGGCAGAGCTGCCATCCTGTGTTGCCTGTGAAGGTGTTTTTAACAGAGTTGCTGTCCACAGTTTTCTTCTGCTAGGGACACCGAGATGGTGTCTGAGGAGAGTCTCTGAAGAGCAGCAGTTTTGAGATGACTAGTATATTTTTTTCTGCCAAGTTGATGATGTTGGAGAGAGATGGAAATTGGAAAAATATCAGGTAGAGCAATGAGGTGGAAGTGTTCATTTTCAAACTGAACCTGACTTCATTCTTGTCACTCTGCCATCAAATCTGCATCAGTGTGGGTGCATTTTGGGACTCAGAGAGGCTGTACAGAAGAGCAAAGCTGGGCGATGTCTTCCTTGGATGGAAGTATCCTGTAGACTTCCTTTCTAGTGCCTGGCTTTTAATGAGGTGTGCTGCCTACCCTTGATCTAGTAACATGGCTCCATGGGTGACCTGTGGCTGGCCAGGACACGTCAGTTAAGAGTCATCATCCGTGACTCCATCTGTGCTCGTGGCAAAAGCCAGGTGCCTGCAGCCTGCTCAGGACCAAGCTCCTGCTGTGGAGGTACCTGTTATGCTCCAGAGCCTGGAGGAGAGCCTGGGGTTGATTGTGTTTATTGCTTAGTCATCTTGGTTTAAAAAGCCCAGGTTTATAAACCTGAGTAGGAGGTCAACACTCCGGTAGTGATTTGTGTAGTCTAATGAGGAAGACTGTTTGAGAAATGTCTGTCATCCCGACCATTGGAGAGTTGGAAGTTTCCCCCAGTCTCCTTGCTGTCTTTGAGATGGCGGGTGGTACTGATTTTGTCTGAAAGCAGTTCAAGGTTTCAGACTATGGCATGGTTTAAGAATTTTGGTATTATTTAATTCTACTCCGTGTGTCCCAGTGGTTCAGAGGTGATGCTGGGTCTGGTAGGAGCAGGGCTGTCACAGTAGTGTTCGGTAGACCCCAGGGGTTCCTCAGTTAAAGCCTTCTTCACACATCAGGAGAGACACGCGTGGTGCTGGCAGAGCTGCATAATTCACACGAAGATGTTAGCTACTGCAATGCTAGAGAAGTGAAAGTAGGTCAAGTAGTTTCAGAGTTGGTATCAGCTCTTCTGTTCCCTTCATACTGTTGTGATAATAGAAGCATGATTTTCTCTCCTTCTTTCCTTTCCTTTATTTCTAGGTGCTGCATCCCCTAGCAAGGACAGCAGTGTATGTGCTTATATGCAAACTGGAGGGTTAGAGAGAAAATGGGAGCTCCATTCATATGGAACTTTTCCGTAACGTTTGAATCTGTCGGTGCATTTTTCAGACAATTTTAAGACCTACGTATCTGTGCTTTATAATTTTATCTGGTAAATTCTGTAAACCGCTCTAAAACTCGTATTTCGTGCTTTATAGAGAGGGTGTGATGCATTGCCATCACTGAGCCTTCAACTGCTCTGGTTATCTACATTCAACAGTAAATTTTTGCGACTAGGAAGTACAAGTGAGGTACAGAATTCTGTTTGGGAACTGCGATGAACAGCCTTTGGGACTTCAGCTTTTTGATCAAAAATACCCTGTAGCACCTGTGTGTTGTGTGCATCCCAGGGCGTCTCGGGGATCTGTTGAGCTCTGCGCATTGCTGCTGTCCTGCCTAAGAGGGGAAGTTGAGCATCCCCATATCTGAACTCACCAGTTTGTAAGGCATGCTCTGAAAACATGTTGGATGGTACTGGTTTAAATTAAATCTTATTCCGGGAGCCGGAGATGCTGTTGCTCATCTTTCTGTCATGTCTGAGAGCATGGATTGCCCTCTTAGCCTTTCTCCTGTAGCTTCTTTTCTTCTAGATCTATCAGTCTGGCTTTATGAGCTGGGGATTGATCCAAGGTCAACAAGGGCAATAGGTGTCCCACCCTGTATGTCTTAGGGACTGGTGTCCTGGAACATGGATTTAGTCCTGAGGCTGAAGAGAGCCTGTATCCCTGAGTTCCCTCTTTCTTGGGCAAATACAGTAACTGGTAGCTTAATGTGCAAAACCTGCTGGTCTTTGGAGAGGAAAATGGGATGAAGCAGATTATTATATGTAACATCTTATATGTGACGTCTCTGAATATGTATGTGTATATGTGTGCACCCGCAGGTGTGGTCTCTAACCGTTTTTTGGATAAATACGTTGTTCAATGATTCATTACAAGTAACAAAGCAAACATTGCTTACAGATTGGTCTGAGCTTGGTGCCTGTGTATAGCAGTGGGCTCCTCTGTATTGTACAGGTGGTGTTTCTGGTTTCTGACACCAAGTGGCTGCCACTGTTGGACTCCAATTCATCTGAGATGGTCAGACACAGACATTTTTTTCGGTTTGTGTGACATACAGAAGTGTCAGAAGCGAATTTATGTATGGACCACCAGTATTCGTATTTAAGTTCGTATTCGATTTAAGTTGCACTCAAACCCTGCGTTTCCAGATGTGGACCTTGCAAACCACATTCCTGCAGGAAACCCCAACAAACAACCGCCGTTGCTGGCTGTAGGAGTAAACTTTGCTCCTCGCTATTCTGTGTACTCAGAATCACACCGCATTTCATCAGAGCAAGAGTACATCCTTTATCTCTTCAGACATTAATTAACACCTCGTAGTAAAATATCTTGCATTTTAGCCTGGCTACAGAGAAGTGAGACAACTCTTCTGCTTTCTGCGTTCAAACTGAGGGAATCAATCATCCCTTTTGTCTTCTGTACACATCAAGAAATGGAGAATAAAGAGGAGAGTCTGCAGATTTGGAGACTGCTTCAACCTCACAGGTCACCATCAACAGCTTCTGGTTTTGTCTTTTGCATAAATGAGTGACTTTCAGTGTGTACCGTGGAGGACATCTGGACTGAGTGAACACGATGCACCCAGGAAAACAGCTGCTGTACAAAGGGCTCATGGAAAGGGCGTTGTGGTGGATTGGATGGACCGGATGGAGGTGGGGGTTGGCCTGCGGGGCTGAATTGGTTTTGCCATTCTGCTTGTTTGAGGAACTGACTTCTGAAAAGGACTTAGATTAACTGGATTCATGATATAATATGTTGGTGAAAACTACAGACTTCATCTTTGAGATTCAAGTGGATGTTCTTGCCTCTCATCTTGAAGGTCCTTCCATTTTGGGAAACCTCAGAAAAAAGAGAACAAACGGCCAAGCCAGTCTACAGTGGATTATAGCGACCACAAATGGTCTTCTCTTTGAGCCTGTTTTAATTACCTCCTTTGTAAAATACGCTTGGAGTAAATCTGGATGAGCAGTTGGTCCTTCATGCCCAGTATAACTCGTGCCTTTGCAGAGACAAGTGTGGATCAGCTGGAAGCGATTGTTTCAAATATGTCTTGCAGCAGCAGTGTGAAGGTAGTTGCCCTCTCAGCGGAATGTGGGGGCTTCTCAATAATCCAGCTGGGTTTGTTTGCCTCTCTGATGTTCTAGGTGGGTATTACATACCAGTGAACGATGGGAAAGGAACCATTGGCCTCACTCCTCACAGCATCCTTAATTTTCTGTAAGCACCTGTACAGAACTTGGAGAAAATCACCTCTTGGCTCCTGAGAGTCAGTGGAGAAAACTGTGCCCCACGCAGCCATCTCGGAGGAGACCAACATTTAAGCTCACCACACTACTAGGTCATGGAGCATGGGGACCTTCAACAGGCAGTTGCTTTCTCTGGTCTGTAGGAGTCTTATGTCTTAGAGAAGGGGCACTTTAAAAATACAAGTCACATTTGGTCTGCTTTAGCTCTCTTTTGGTCACTGCATTTGAGATAGCTGCATCTCTCTGAAAAAGCCATCTTTGTCTTGCAGTTAGGCAATTTCTTTGTCTCCCATCTGTCCTTATCTGCCACAGAAAGAGAAATACTGCCAGGTACGTTATTGGCACTGAATTTAAGGTTATTTCAGGCTGTGATGCAGCCCAAAGTTTTTTCTTTATCCCAAATAGAAAATAAATTGTGAAGAAGTTGGAGAGCTTTTAGCTTTCCTGGACTAGGGTTAGATTTTTATGACATACAGAAATTTCAATTAGAAAAATTGCTTGTTAGAGTAATTGAAACAAAAATGTTTCATTTCGTTGAAATAACAGTGCTTGTTATCTACCTCTCTGAAGTTTTTCCAGCAAGGAGCTGAGCAAAACCATAAGTTTGCATTGCTGACTGTTTATAGATAGCTGCATTGGTCATTTGTACAAGTACTGGAGTGCTTGCTTTCCGTGTGCCCTCCACAAAGTGCTTAGCAGGAGTCCGTCTTGCCTGAGCTACTCGAACCGTTCTGAGATAGCAGGTCCTTGCATCGGGAAAGGACGTTGCCAGAGTCGGACAGCTTGAGGGACTTGGAGATCCAGAACCTGATTTTTGGTCTTAGAGTAGTCTTATAATACAGAGTGGCAGTTAACCTTTACCTGTCAGTTGTGTGGCTCTGGAGGTAATTCGAAAGGACGTAGTTGTTCAGGTCATGCAAACTTATTCATTAAGAGAAAGGGGTAAGATGAATGACAAGCCCACCCGGGAGAGACCACCAGTCCTAGATTGGTGGATTCAGGATGGAAGCTAGATTTAAAAAGAGAAAAACTTCTTTAGTAAGTTCTGCTGTAGAGACTGTAAGAAAAACAGAGCAGTGATGGTCAATGTGCATCAAGGAAACAACGTCATGAACATACAGGTATTTGGTTAGTAAGCTGAATGCAATTATTCGTGTTTCTAATCATAGTAATAGTACAGTTGTAAGTAATAATTGCCATTGCTGTAAGAAAACAAATTGCTTAACGATTTAGTATGTTAAAATACAGTTCAATTAATCAGATGCTGCATTACTCCCAATGAGGGGAGGTTGCTTAGGTGAAATTTGGAAAGAAAATATATAGCTCACTAATTTCTTATGCTGAGCACTCCGTGGGTAGTGTGACTAGCTGAGTATTG
The DNA here is from genome assembly GCF_034619465.1 of Leptosomus discolor. Lineage (NCBI taxonomy): Eukaryota > Metazoa > Chordata > Aves > Leptosomiformes > Leptosomidae > Leptosomus > Leptosomus discolor. The sequence goes on along the minus strand of NC_141405.1, from coordinate 18,623,372 downwards.
TGTTATACGTTATTGTGTCATGTGATAACAGCACCATGTTTTCCTGTCATTTTCACAACTTTTCCTGGCTGAAGTGATACACAAGCAACCCTGGGTAGTAATCACATTGTCCCGTTCAGTTTCAAAAGGAGAGAAGCGGACCTCATCCAGAAACTTTCCAGCAGGCTACAGTAAGCTTAACTGTCTGTTAGCCATTGTCAAATATTTTCCATACCCGCAAAAATGGCATCTGTTAAAGTCATGGAATTTGTCTCAGAAATAGTGTCATTCCACTGAGTGATTTTTGTGTAATGATAACAATATTGCATCTCAGTATAACTGAAAACTATTTAAAGTTTGTATTTGGGTTCTTTTGTGATTCTATGGATGTGCTCATGGCTCTTTCTCGGGTAGCTGACGGTGGCTCAGGAGACTTAATGTTTCAGAAAAAGAGTCAGCATTCTCAGAAGGGTTATTTAAATTAATTAGCTCAGGTTTTTCTGGTATTACTCTGAAATGCTTGGATCCAGTGTAAGCTTCGAATACCCAGTCGTGGTGGGTTCAGCAAATGCGCTGCAGTCTGGCTCACGTTCAAATCAAAATGAGTTTGAGATTAATGCGCTCAGTTAAATTCGGTACAGGTTTCACCACGATGAGTTGAGAGGTTTCCTCTGTGTCAAGGGCAAGGTTAATCAAAATCCATTGTAACTCAGTAATTTACCAGGGGAGCTTAATACAAAATACTGACATTTTAAAAGCCTCAGCCAAACCCTGTTGAAGTCAAGGAGACTCTTTGAGCCTTGAGAGCGTGCTGGACCGAGTCTTGAGGGCTGTGGAAGGGGCTGTGTGATCTTCCACACTTTGTTAATACCTTTATTTTAAAGTTTTGGAGGAGCATAGAAAGCCAGAGCAATGCTAGGGAGAATTTCTGCCACTTGGTCATGATGAAAGGGAGCAAGTGTGCTTTTTCTTTCAGTCTGAGTAGGTAAGAGATGCAAAACTAAATAATTTCCTTCCTTTGACCCGTTTTCTGTATCTCTTCTTCACGTCTAGGAATCTGTTATTAAATACAACTAAAGCTCAGGACAGCTTACACAGGTCAAAGCAAAACCAGTTTAGTTCTGCCCCTCTTGCAAGGATGCCGTTGCCCTTCAGCTTATTGGAAGCAGAAATCTCTCCTTATGAGAATCCGAAATATTTGTGAAAGCACCAACATTTTCAGCTCTCTAGGAAAAAGAAAGAACATTTCTTTTAGAGACTTTCTTTGGCAAAATTTAAACTAGGGTTGCTGTTTTGTTAGTGTTAGCCTGCAGGGTCTGAAAACTGTTTTATAAGTGCCACCAACACTGAGATAGAAGCATTACAACCTCTCTAGCCTGTTTGAAAGACTTGGCAGAAATGTGTTAGCCAAAGTCACAAGCTGTGATTTTACTCTGAAGTTCCGAACAGTGCACAGTGTCATTAAACCCTGCAGTTTACGTGGAACTTTTTTTGTTAGGAGTTTAGTTTTAGCATTCCTTTGGCTGGTTGACCACAAATCAGTTTCTAAAATCCTGTTGCGTTGAGCAGCTTTTTTACCAAACTTGTGGAGAAGTGGAATATGTTCTCATTAACTTAATGTAAATAGGAGCTTTAATGGGACACTTCCTAGAGAAATCCAGCACTAGGCAGGCTGGTGAAGCACAGCTGGTTTGCTTGGATTTTTTTGGCTCTGCAGATGTGTTTTACTCATGTCAGCTGTCATGTCAAATACCACGACTTTTGGGCTTGAGTCCTGCAGAACTCCCTTAACAAAGGAGAGCAAAGAGGAGATAGGAGCTACCTACAGCATCCTTCTGGTTTTGCTTCATGTCTGATAACTTTCAATTTAGCTTAAAAAATCCACCAACTTCCCTCTGCTTCTCCCCATGGTCCTTTTTCGTGCCAAGGAGATGCTTCTTTTAAAAAGTTTTGGCATCCCTGCAGTCAGTGCTAACAGCAGGGCTGGGGGAACTAACACAGCCTGCCCGAGAGCTTCCCAACGTCTCCGTGGTTCTCTCCAGGAGGTGTTGTGGGCCTCGAGCCGTGGCAAACCTTCCTGCACACGGGTCTAGCTCGCCAAACTTGCAGGGAGCAACCTCCCGTCCCCAAGGCGTGTGACCCCGTCCTTGGCTCGGCTGCGGTGCCTGGCGCCAGCCATCCGCCTGCCTCCTGCCAAGCTGGGCCCACAAACGTTTTCTTTTCTGACAAAGGGCAACTGTTTGGAGGAGTTGTTGTCTTGCTGGTGCTCCTAATCCCTGGAATAACTGCTGTGACGAGCATAGTAACCATCTGCAGGAAGACTGATGCATTGGTGCCTTTCAAATGCAGTATTTGCAGCGACCTCCTGAGCCTATAGTTTTTTATTTTTATTTTTTCTTTTAAAACTTTTCAAAAGCAAGACGAGGAGTTGGAAGCTCAAGTCCTGGACAAGTCATCAGGACCTATAGACCCTAAGGTGTATATGAAAATACTACTTTCACTGTTTGAGGGGTAACCAGCCCGCTTTAGCTATTTGTTTTTTACATCGTACATTAAGCCCCACATCCTAATCATTTGGAGAATATATGCCCAATTTTGCCCAGCATTCCCAGCCTTAGAGAGGTTTGGATTGTACAGCTTAAAAACGAAATGGTAAAAGGAGACCTAGGTATGGTCACATCTGTGCAAACTTTAATGAGCACTAGACACAGGGACTGAAGTCAGATCGGTCGCAGGAGGAGGGACTGGGCATTAATTACTCTTCACCTTCGCTAGACACTGTTCTGTGTGGTCACCCTTCTATTTTCTGAAGCAAGCTGTCGTAGTATCCAGTGCACTGGGATGTAGTGCAGGGTTTAGGCAGGTCTTTTTGTATTTTGGGGATGTGTTCACCCTGTGGATTTATGTCCGCATGTATCTGCAGCAGTGCAAATCTAGTAACAGAGGTACTGCATTGATGATTTATTTGTTCTTGGTGCCTCATTCAGTTTTACATCAGAAAATTCGCATTTTATATCAGTGCAGAGTCTGTGTTCTAGATTTGCATTTTTTTGAGCTGCCTTCTTGACATGGAAATCTCTTGGGATTTTGATTTACACTAAAAATTCCTGATATAAAGCATAGGGTTTTTGGTGCTAAAAGTAATCATTGCATTCCGGTTACTGACTCTTAAGATAGGCCATGCTGCTTAAAGGAAAACTGCATTGTTTACATGTGACAAAAATCTATATTAAAGTGTCTGTCACTCTGTCAAACTTGTCATTTGGTTATTTGACCATTTCCCTGGGTATTTGAAAAAAGATAAGCAGGATCGGTGTTTGCGGTGCAAGGCAGGTGGCGTTGTAAATACGTGATGGAAATGGAGCCAAGCTCCAGCACGTGAGGTTTTGTGGGTGGATGGTGATGGTACATCTTGATCCAAACCCCTGGAGGTCTGCTGCTCCATGCCAGAATACAGCTCCAGGGGGCGCCCGGTGCGGACCCGCGGAGGGGGTATTTCCTAGCTCACAGCTTCCCGGCTGCTCGAACCACCGTCCTGCAGCTGCAGGAACAATGGCACAGATCTGCTTTCATGCTGCAGCTGGGGAGAAACAGGCTTCTTGTGTAACACGAAGATAATGAGTGCAAATTTGCTTTCTCTTCTGGTGTAGGGTGAGAAAAGCAAAGTTTCCTGTGCAGAAAAACAGAGGGAAGAGTGGAGATGGGTTTAATTGCTTTATTTGAATAAACCACGTCAGCATCTAAATTTTTTAAGTCTGTGAGAACTTCAATATGAAACGTTTTGAAATAAGAGATGGAAAGGATTTGCTCAGTAAATCAAATGTCACATTTTACCATCCTGGTAACAACTCTCTGCCTTTTTTCCCCCCACCTTTTTGAAGAAGATTTAGCTCTCAATGGTCATGGTTCTTCCTGCCCGCCAGCCGTCAGGAGGCAGTCAGGAAATGCCCATTTGCCGATGCCTCCTCGGCTTGATGCTTCTCACCTACCTTCTTCCATCAAAAGAAGAACTGTTTCTGTGGTATTGACAAAGTAGGATGGTCGAGCAGTTAGGTAGTAACTGGTTCATGCAGGTTCCAACGTAATCTGCCTTCAAGACAGCTGGCAAGTCTGGAAGTCACGTTTCTTTAATTTTTTTCTTTTTCTTTTTTTCCTCTGTTCTTTTCTCTTTTTTTGATCATTTTACTGCCTTGTTTTCATTCCTTGCTTTTTAGTAAGCAAACTCCATGGAGAACCCCAGTCAATGCAGTGTTTTATTATGCGCAGAACCTCAAGGATACGTAAATAAGGCTAACAAAGGGGTGCCACCTCTGCTCCACGGGCTGCTGTGTCCCTCACATCTGTGCTGTATTGTAGCACTATCAGTAGGTTTCCTGCATTATTTGTAAGGGCAGTGGAGGGACCCCGTAGGGAGCAGCAGATTGAAAATCTCGAGCTAGGCAGGCTAGAGAGCAGGAAAAACCAGGGCAGGCGCAGCGCAGGAGTGGTGAGGAGAGCTGTTCGGCGAGGCTTTCATTGAACGGGTCAGGGGTTCGGGACGTGCAGCTGCTCAACGCCTGGAAAGCGCTAAACCAAAGCGCCGCAGGGAGGCGGCCGGGCAGCAGATGAAGCCCTTTGAACCGTAGCTGCGCCAGTCAAGTGGCCTCTGGGCCTGACCTCCTTGGCCTCGCAAAACCCAGTGGAGGTCGTGGCTGGGTGCGCCCTCCCGTCCGGCTGGGCGGCGTTCGCAGCTCCTGGTTGACAAAGGGTTGCATTTATCAGCGTGGAATCAGCCATGATGTGTTTATTCCTCTGTCTGATAAACTCGATAAGCTTTATGCCTTTGGTTGAATATTTCATGTTTGTTCTGCTGGTTGGGCTGGACCCTGGATGAGTGTGTGGTGGCTTGATCAAATGCCCAAGAGAAGTGATCAGAGTCTGAGGGATGAGTTTGACAGAATCTCCCTTGTACACAAGGTGGTCAGAAGTACCTGTGTGCTTTAATATCTGCATGAGATCGGTGTGTCCCGCAGCGGGAACTGTCTTTAATGCTGTTAATGCTGCTTGAAAGTGGGAAACTCAGGCTTTTGGCTTACTTTATGACCTAAGAAGTGTGAATCAGCTAATTAATTAATAAAAACCCAAAAATTTGCATGGCACTTTAAGATGAAAAGTGTTGAAAATACTTGTGAATTTCCTACTAATTCAATGATAGCATTGCTCATTTGGATGAGTAATTGGGGGCACCTTAAAGCAACCACTGAACTCTTCTGTCCTACAAATTTTGGGCATTGGTTTGCTCCCCACCTGGACAAATCCTGAAGGCTTCAGTAGGAGCAATATTTGCCTGACAACGTTAATATAGGTGTTTGGTAAAGACACACTTGAACAGACACGCTTGAACAGGCAGTTTTTGGTTTTATATGTCACAAACAGCTTGTTTTTTATAAATACAAATAATTGGCTCTCTATTTGGTTTTGAATAAACTGATTACCGAAAATTATTTAATTTTTAAAATTAATTGCAGTTTTCCATTAAGAGCAAACTCTTCCTAATATCCTTGATTCAGACAGAAGAGCTTGCCTATGTTGCATAGAAACCCAGCTAGAAGGGAGACAGTTGTTGGGAGTGCAGTGGTGTAGAGCAGCCGAAGCTTTGGGAGATGGGGCTGGGGAGTGCTCTTCAGGCTCTTGGTTCTGCATGTTACTAGATCCTGCTTTTGAAGCCTGATGTATTTTGTGCAAAGTAGAAAGAAATGTGTAAATGAGTGATTAGAATGACTCTACTATATGAGACACATTGAATTTTGTGCCGCAGCTGGAGAAACTTATCCTTAATTGATGCTGTGGGCAAGTGTATGTCATTTTTGATTTAACATTTTCCCTCACCCCTGCACCCCCCACCCCAACCAAAATCCTTTGTGGAATCAGATTGTTGCTGTAGCCTTTGTGAACCCCTCTCTTTTAATGTTTAATCAAGTGCTGAAAAGAGAAATTTGCAGACTATTTAAAATGTGGAAAAATTGCTTCCCAATATTTTTGACAGAGAGAGACTGAGAACACACAGCATTGAATCATCAGGAAAATTGAAGATTTCCCCTGAACAACATTGGGATTTTACAGCAGAGGACTTGAAAGACCTTGGAGAAATTGGACGAGGCGCTTATGGTTCTGTCAACAAAATGGTCCACAAACCAAGTGGGCAAATTATGGCAGTTAAAGTAGGTGATGCCCATACTTACATTTGTACTTCAGTCCATTAGGGATGAAATGTGATGGAGAATTAATGTTCTTCCATCTAGCACCCATCTACTGCTCTTTTCTATTTATTTCCAGTGTAAAGGCTGCTATTTGCTGAAAATACGTTGTATAACGGGCATATTGTCAAGTGATTTGTAAAGCTCTCGTAATTGCTTGTGCCCTTTTGAAAATACCTGTCAGGAACCCACTGTTTTGAGGGGATCACACGTCTCTGGAGACTGATAATGGGGCATGGGCCTTTCACCTCTTGGTCACTGGTTCAGATACAGCCTAGGTTGGTGGTAGGCACAAGCTGACATATAATAGCTTCTCGGTGTCTTTTGTGGCATATGGTAGTGACTTAAAATTTGCTTTTTATGTAAGCATGTGCCATGGTGGAGCTTCACCAGGAGCTGGAATGGAGTGGACATCTTCTAGGGAGTGTTTTGCTCTTGCTGATGTATGATGGAGTGTCTTTGCTTTGTGCTTACCATGCTGGACCTACTCTGAAGATTGAAAGTGTGGCAGTTTTCTGGACTGGCCATTTTCTACCTTATGCTAACAAAAACCTTGTCTTAGAACCAGAAACGATATGCAACCTCATTTCCTAGCCGGACAATACAGAGTCATCTTTGTCTTGCCGCAGCAGGTCTGCTCACTGGGCATCTTTGGGGAGCTGCTTGTTCATTGAGCTGGGGGAGGTGGGCAGCATCCATCCATCTGCATTCTCTCTCTCCCTCCCTCCTTCTCCCCCCGCCCCCTCTCCCTCCTCTTTCTCTCTCCCCCTCCCCCTTTTATTTGCTTGCTGCTGCTGGTAGCTAATGATGTAAATCTTTTAACTCTGGTGATGATATCAACTGTAAGTGCTCCCGTGGCTCCCATGAAAGGGTAGAAGTGAGCTATGTAGGAGTCTGTGACTCTCTTTTCCAACTCTGTCTTCTTTGGAATATTCCCTAGTCTGATCTGGAAATGTTCACTCCTGCTGGCCTCACATGCCAGGTAGACACGTCTCAGCCCCAGCTCTTGTTGCTGTGAATATAATTCAGACTTGTCTCTAGTGCATCAGTTTACTGCAGTAACCACCATCCTTTGATTTTCTCCAGTAAATATTGACTTCCTCACAGCAGTGGGATCACTGGCCAGGTCTCTGAGTGTTTTGGATCACCATGCAGTGGTGTTTCAACCTGTTTTGGAATCCCTGAAAGTCTCCAGTGCAGCTAGAGGGTGCCTGTAGCTGAAAGGCTTGTTTCTCTTAGTTGCCTTTGGTGGAATTTGTAAATGCAGTTGGCAGATGACAGGTTGAAAACCGCTCATGTAGTCAAATGATGCCTGGGCACCCCCAGCTTCTCAAACCCAGGGTGTGTGACCTGGGCAACCATAGTTTTGCTACTATAATCATGAGAGCCATGGGTGAGAACGAGGCATACCTATAGCTGAGTGGCTTTGTTCCCCGAAGCTCTGCAGTGGGTTCAGCTGTGCTGAGAAGAGTGCTTTGTTGGATTAGCTAACGTCATCGAGTAGGAGACATCTGCTGGCACAGAAATTCTGTTGTCCCAGACTGTATTTGCACAAGGGGTGTTCAGCATTGTGGGATAATCTTGTCAGCATCAAGGGGTGTCATGCAGGTAGAGCTCCCACCTGGGAGGCAGAAGGCACCAAAGCTGTGTTCTTGAAGCACAGAGTTGGAGATGACATTGTATAGCATGTTGAGATGGTTTTCCCAAGGGAAGAGAGGTGGTCTGAGCCGCAGGGGGTGCTGGGCTTGGAGGCTCACTTTTAAACAAATACAACCTGATAGGTTTACAGTGTTTAAACTTTGACATGCCAAGGTATTAGGCTGGGATGGTGTCGCCTTCTTTTCTCTGAACCCGCTCTCCTTGGGAGAGCATGGCTAGGCCTTCGAGAGAAGGAAGGTTGGAGGGCCTGGAGAACCACATAATTTCTAAACTGTTAGTGGCAAGGGACTGTCCTGTTTGTCCCAGTGGGGATAAAACACGGAATTGAGCAAAGGAGGGCCTGTGGGTGGAACAGTAAGCAAGGTCTCCAAGGCAGCAGCAGCTATTCCACAGCTTGGATGGTGCAGTTATTTGAGATGAGGTTTCAGGACGGGGCTGAACTTGGACTAGTGACTCGTTCGTCCCAAACTACTCAGCCTTTTCTTTCTCATATTGCTGTTGCTTTTGGGGGAGCCAAGGCGGTGCATTAATCTCCCTGCTCCTGCTCTATCTAAATCTGTTGTATGGGCCGTGCATGTTTGGGGCTGTCCAGCTTCTGCTCTCTCTGTCTCCATCAAGCCTGTGGTGTCCTGACAGCTTGCGGAGCTGTTGCTGTCTGGAGCCCCAGCTCCCCACCTGCGTTCAGGGAAACCGGCTGCTCTCTGTGGTCGCTCCTTGCTCTACAGGCAGGAACTTAACTTGTCTCGTCTCCTTCAGCGTAATGCCTTTCTGTAAGAGATAGTTGAGAAGGTTTAGAAGAGGGATGGTGGCTTGAGAAGAAAACGTGTCAGTCTAGTGATTTGAGGTCTTGGCTGTGATCTCAGTGACATCTGCTTGCAACTCCATAGCTTGGGACCGTGGTGTGTGCAGGGCATCAGGAACGCTGCCCTGCAGCTGGCTGGATTGCAAAGCCAGTGTCTCTGGTTATTTGGTGGTGCTGCTGTCCCTCTCCTGTGCTTCCCCAAGAGCAGTATCAGTGCAGCAGGCAAATTATCCTTGGAAGGACATTCAGCAGTAGGAAATAGCTTTATGGAGGCCACAAGCCAAAAGTTGTTGGCTGTTCTGTACTGAGGAGCCAAACACAGAGATGGCTTCAGAAGCTGCTAATTAGATGCAGAGAAAATTGGTATGGGGGCCTCCCCAGCTGCTCCTCCATCCTTCTTCACCACTACCCAAATTTCTGCTACCACTGCTGCAAATTTCCAGCGCAGTAAGGTATCTTCCTACCCCACTTCTGGAAGGGCCAAGTCCTCTTTGCAGCTACTGTGACCAGGCTGCATATCTTGTGGCTTATCAGCCCCTTCTGCCGCAGACAGATTCAAATCCTCCTTGTTCTTTCCCTCCTGCTGGAGTCTTCCTCTGGCTGACGGCAGCTCCTGCTGGGCCGAGGCAGCCTGTCGCCTCTGGCGATCATCCTGCTCCCCGCTCAGCCTACGTGGATGCAGCTGCCGGAGCACACCCTCAAATCTTGTTCTGAACTCCTTTCTCTGGCTTTTTCTAGCCTGTCATGCCTTTGCACAAGGAACAGCCTTTGGTTCCTCGAAGCGTGGTTTAGCTTAGCCTTCTGCTTCCTCCGCGCTTGGTGCCTGTGGCAGCAGTGCCGCGGAGCACGCCGGCTCCTGCCCCCCGCCCCCGGGGCTCCCCGAGCTCCCTGAGCACAGCCTTTTGCTGTGCTTCCTGTCTGTATTTCTTACTACTGCAGGAAAATAACTCTTGAGTGCTGAAATATCACCAGAAATATCACTTGAGATCTGCAGGTGGAGGCCCCATTTTCTTTCATTTTTCCCTTTTACGCATTTTGGCCTTCATCAGCTGGTGTATGGATCCTGGCAGTTGTAATCTTGGCACCTTTAATGAGGGTGTCTAGCTGCTGGCACAAGGGCAGGGCTGCCAAGCCCCTGGATGAGTCAGAAAGCTTTCATCTGTGCTGGAGCATCAGCAGCAAAGGAGGAGAATGAGCCTCGTCGTGTCGCTGGCGTGAAACCACTGCAACAAAGCTTCAGCTGGTGGAGCGTTGCTGGGGAGAGGCTCGGATGAGGAGCTCTTGTCCCCAGTCCTGCTCCTCCCTCTCCTTCAGCCTTTGCATTCTGTACCTCTGTGCATACCTATTTAAATAGCAGGCTGGAAGCTGGCGTGGGCTGCAGCAGCAGGGACTTGGTGCCTGTGAGGCTGCTGGCTGCAGCAGGTTGGTTTCGGAGGTAGACAGTTGCAGTCTTTTGTGTGATGCTTTTGCATTCGTTACCCATTCTCCCATGGAGAGCCTCTTCCTAGAGCCTTCAGGAAAAGAGGGAGGGGATAAAGGAAACAGAAATCCAACTCAGAGGATTTGTATTCAAACCTTTCTCATTTTTGCCCCAGAAAATGTTGTATTATGTTTTGTCTTAATAAAAGGCAATCCTCTTATTCATTAAGTCCTTTCCTCTCTCAGATCTCCCTAGAGATGCAAAGTCCCTATTTGCTTGGGGTCAGCTGGCGTTGCAGTCTTCCTCTCACTGAAAAAGCCCTATTCATTTTCTTGACGATTTATTGGCATATGAGGTCAAGACTGTTTCAGGTGGGAAAGAGCCGAATTTTGTCCCGTGCCAGCTCTGTCTCTGCAAATTCACAATTGCAAGGCCAGTTTGTACGTTAACTTGCCAGGTTTCTCTTCTGGGCTCCTTGTTTTCCTTGAAGAAGTCCCTGCCCTGGCTGGTGTTTGCCTGCAGCACCAGCACCAGCTCTCTGTAGTATTGCCTGCTCTGGCTTCTAGTTCTACCCAGTGTCCTTTGACTTTGCTTCTGGTTTCTTGTTTTCTCTTCAGTCTGTGGCAGTTCCTAAGTGAATGATCTCCTGGGCTGCTTCGCTCTGCAGAGCGCCCTGGTCCCTTCTCAGGATCTGGCCCAATGCCATCACTCCTGGTTTTATCCCAGAGGCTTCATGGTGTGTGTCATTCTCCAGCCCCCTTTTGTATTTGTCTTCCAGCATCACCACATGGTGTTGTCCCAGCTGCTCCAGGGTGTTGGGCATCTTGTTTTCACGAGGGTACCCCAAATTTGAGGAACAGGACTGTCTTTGGCATGTCGGAGGAAACAGAGAAGCTCCATTTTATTAGGTGAAACGGTTTTCTTGGGAAGCTCACTCAGCAGCCGGGGGGTTTCTTTCTGTCCTGAGGTTTCCCTCTGGCACTGGTCATAGTTCACATTAAAAAAGTGCTTTAAAAGGTCTTTGGCATGCTTGGTTTTACCAGATTGGTATAAAAATACATAAATGAAAAAAAAGCCCAAACTGGACTGAAAGCTGGGGAGTGTTCTCACTGTTGGAGCAGGATGCTCTGCTTTTTACTTAAATACTGTATGTAATACGTGGCGTGGGTCTTACTAGCCAGGGTACTTAAAAAAGCCTCTCAAAGACTAGGGAAGTTTCTTGTTTGAAGAGTTCACAAGATAAATAAGGGGACATTTAAAATAGCCAGTGCGGGTCAGGAGCCCAGGCGTGGCAGTGATGCCTTGAGCCCCCAGGCAGCTGGCAGGAGCCCTCCGTGTCCTGCTTCTCTCCCTTTCAGCCCCCCAGCCCCGGGGGTCCGGGCAGGCTCTTTCTGCCTGCAGTAGGGAGCGCCTCTGACACTCGGGGTTCGGTAGTAGCAGCTTCTGCCAATTTCTTTTCAACCAATTCAAGTGACTGAAAAATACACCATCAAGAGACGAGTAGAGTGGTTTGAGCTTTGGCTGACCTTCAGGCTTCTTGTTGTGGCCCCATGGAAACATCTTGCACCTCTTTTTAAGGGAATTATTTTTCAGTCAGAAATAGTCACAGCTAGGAGAGTAACCCAGCTGGGGAGAGGGCATTTTTGTCCACAGTCCTTGTGTTTGGTTTTCCCCTGCCCGAAAAGACGTAGTGATTTTCAGCTGTATACTAGAATTTTCTGTATCTTCCAATATCTATTGTATAAATCAGCCTTGCTGATTTGGTCCCGCTCTGCAATATTGCCTGGTCTAGTCTCCAATTCCAGCCAGTGTCCTCAGATACTGCTACTGGTTTCTTGTTTTCTTTTCAGTCTAGTAGTATTTTTGACCAGACTGCAGGTAGTCTTCCACTACTTCTGCTCTAAACTTGTCCTAAGAAAATCAGAAGCAATTTCAAGATCAATGGAGAAGCTGGCCAAGGCACTGTTTAGAGACACATAAAATTCAGCAGGTTATCAAGCCTATGATAAAAGATCCCTGTTCTTCTTGGAGATGCCAGTAAGCTGTGGAGCCATTTCTTGTTCAGAGCATGGTACATCTTTTACATCATTTTGACCTGTAGTCAGTGCTTACTTTCTCATCCATAGGTTTAAAACAGATGTTCATGTCTTTGGCTTTCATAGGTTTTCTCTGATGGCAGTCTCACATCTGCAGTAGGTTGCTAAGTGTCAGATATCCCTGAGAGCAGAAATTTTAACATTTATTTATGCCTTCATAATCTGTCCATCCTTACCTGGATGCCTGATAGCCCATAGAAACCCACGAAAATGACACATTAGTATATTAAGCTCAGTCAAAGGGTTAGTTTCTCTGTCCTTCCCATTTCCCGTATGACTTCTGAAGAAAAGTCTTGGGGCTTTTTGCAAGCTGGCTTCGTTGCAAATCATCATTTCCATTCTTTGCACAATTAGGTACCCTCTTCCAGGTTGACTCCTTATGGTTTATTGAGCAGAATTTTCTGTTTCATCCGTTTGGGTGGCTGGCTGAGAGTTGGGGAAACCAGTGCGCCAAGCCTTGCTGGTGGTACACTGGGAAAGGAGCGAATGAGGAAGGGCTAAAATGAAATGGTGAGAGAGAGTGAGAACCTTGTTATAGGAGGCGGGAAACTAGTTGTGATCAGTGGAAGACCTGACATACTTCAGTAAATGTTGTTCAGATGGGCAGATAAACATCCTTATCCCCAGCAGCGAGTGGGCAAGCCTGCTTTTTCCTCCTGGTTTGGTGTCCTCAGTCCCTGCCATCCCCTGGGAGCACCAGCCCTTCTGTGGCGCCGCCGAGCACCACTGTGCTGTGCTTTCTGCTGAGGACAGGGATGAGCCCTGCACGCAGGACAGCGCTGTGTTGTCCTGCAGCTCAAGGAGTTGGTTTTCAATTTGGTGTTTATAGCTTTTTTTTTTTTCTTTTTTTCTTTCCTGTCTTTTTTTAACTGGTTGCTACCCACTGCACTTGGATCTTTACATATGCGTATTGGAGCTGGATGATGTCTCTTCTGTTTTGGGTCCGGTTTCTGGGATCTGTCTAGTTTCAGGTTTGAGAGTGGTCCAACCCACAGCATAGCTTGTCCTTTGCTGTTGATGCTGCCCAGGGCGTAGCTTTCGGAGCTCTTTTTCCTGATGTCAGAAAGCTTTGTCCTAACCCGTGTTTGTATTAAAAGGGCTGGAGAATTTTCTCCTGGAGGATTTGATGCAGTTTAAGTTTGAGGCCAACAACGAACTGTTAAAAAAGAGACTTTCCATAAGTAGCCTTGGCTACAAAAAAACCACTTTTTCCATATGCGGCTTGTTTGGCCATGTCAGTGACTACATGCAGTAGAGTGACCAGGCTGAGAGGTGTAAGACCTGAATCAAAGTCTGGCCTGTCCATCCCTGTCTTAAATGGTGTCTTCGGGCTGTGGCCTCACCTTGTGTCTTCCTTCCTGACATCGCCCCTGTTCCTGGGGGAGTCTGTCGGTGGTGGCTGCCGCAGTGTCTTGGACTCTGCCTTGGAGTTAGGTGTCAGGTTGTCCTTGTGGCTGCTGTGGTGTGGGTAGTGGCTGCTGTTGACTTCAGTCACCTTTTGCTGTTTCTTTCTTGTTTTGCTGGTGAACGCTCGTTCTGTAGCTGGTGAGTTGGGACCGCTGGCCTGCAGCAGACTCCTGGTGCTCTCTAGCTAAACAAAGCCGTCTTTGCCAGCCTGGGCTGACCCCAGCTCAGCGCTGTGCTGCCTGCTGCTCCTGAGAGTTTGCCCCTCTTCTGGAATATGCCAGTCTCCAGCCTTCAGCACTCTCGTAGAAGACCTCGCAGTCTTGCATCATGTTGTTACCTTTGCTCCCCGAAGCAGTGTTTGTTTGGGAGTCTGTCCTGGCTTCTCAGCATGTCCTTTGGCTCCTCTGTCTGCCTGGATACTCTGCTCTACAGCTGACCCACTGTCCATCCTCTGGGTCCTCTGCCTGCCCTTTCTCTTTCTCCCTGGGGAGATTGTGTTTGGGAAAAGGAGGAAACTTTGGGTTCAGTGTTGCTCTAGGGTGCTGTTAAAATCGCCTCCTCCATACAACATTTACTTCACATACTTTCCAGAGTTGGAGAATTAACAGCAGAGAAGGAAATGTCAGAGGGAGGAGATGCTTTCAGGGGAGGTTCTGGAGTTTGTGGAGCACACTGTGGGGATGGCTGTGACAGGATTGTGCAGATGCAAGGGGAATGCCGAGGGGGGCTGGGGAGACTCCCAAATGACCAGGAAAGAAGATTTTTGGAGGCAGATACGGAGTTGGCACAGAAGGCACCTTGGAGTTACAATATGGAGAAAAGCTCCTTTTGGTATTGCTCCTCACCGAAGAAGTGGACTTTTCAGAGGAGTGGGCAGCATCTCAGTGAGAGACTAAACTGTTCCTCGTAGGTCCCACCACGGTGGTTTTGGCATCCATCGTCTTCTATCGAGGTCAGAGCAATGGCATTAACATTTCACAGGGTGCTGATGATGTGCTACCTAGAAAGAGACATTCAGTCTGCTCAGCCTTTGGAATCTCAGCAGCGGGTTGTAGAGCTTTCTAAGGTGTAGGTGCAAAACAAAGAAATAACCAAACTCATCAGGCTTTCTTCAGTGATGTGTCTGAACTTCTGTGAAACAGACTTGAACCAGTGACCTAGAGGTGAAGAATTTCAGTTTCATTACTAGTCCGTTGAGCCATCTTCTTGCTCTGTTTGTAACTACAAAATCACACGCACTCAGTGGCATCACAGGGTGTGGATGTTACAGACGGTGGGTGTGCTAGGCAAGCCTCTTGCCAGTTTTCCCAAGTACTCTAGAATTCACTGGGAGGGAGAAGGGCAATGTGAACATGACAATTACTGGTCTAGGCCAAACTAGAGCTACTAGAACATTAAGAACGAGTGGTGAAATACCAAATATCAGGATACACCAAAGGTAAGGAAAATTACAGTGTCGATACTGTCCTCATTTTGTGCGGGTCATCACGGAATAGTCTTAGGGCACATAGTCATGCCCCGTTTCTCAAAGGGTGCTATATGAATGGCCAACCTTGAAAGTACCTTCATACGCTTAGCCTTGTGCTTGCTAATGGGTTTGGTCTTGATGCCACCAGCAGTTGCTCGCAGGGGCAGTAGTGTTGGTGGGAGTAGGTGCTGGTATCTTGCGGATTTTCCCCACAATCTTGAATAATTTTTCTTTCTTTGATAGCCGAGCAGTTTTTCTCCTCAAGGAGGGTCCAGGCTGCCTCTGTTGCTTTGGACTTGTTCCAAATACTTTTTTCTTGGGTTTTGTTTTGGTTTTGTTTTTTTTTCATGATTTTTCAACATGAGTCATAATTTCAGGATCACAATTTCCTCACCTGTGATTCAGGGAATGCATTAATTAGTGCAAGATGTTAAATATGTCTGTAAAATCACATGAAAAACTGTGGATGGTCTTCTCCGTCCTTCATTTAACAAGCTTCATGTTTGAACATGAACAGTTTTCTATTTTCAAGCTTGTGTTGTTCTTTCAAGCCTAAATGAGACTTTTCTTTGTATATAATGTGTATATAAAGTATAGTGTGTGTATACATAGATCTTTGTATACACATCGTATATAATTTTTACATATATATTTATATATCTTTTATATAGTGTTAATGTTCTGTAGGCCAGTAGTAGGTAAAGAATTGTTAGTTTTATGGGAAGAGCTCATGGGACTGTTGCCCACTCTTAGCATTACCAGAGCAATGTGTTCCCTTGGTTATGTGATGGTCCCTTTTCACTGTGCCAGCCATGGGGGCAAGGTGGAAGGAACCTTTTTGTCTTCTGTACTTGTCTTAGAAATTTTAAACATAATGATCCTTGGTTAAATTTCAAAACAGCCTTCAAGCCCCATCCAACGTGACTAAGAACTGTGGGAATTTGTCTTGAAATGAAAGCCTGAATATGTTGGTTTGTTGTAGTTCTCAATGAAATCTCTGCTTTTTAATTTCATTCTGACATTTCAGATGAAAATGTTGATGCTCTTGAGAGGACTGGGGATTTTATAGTCTCAATTAAATGGCTTTAGGGGTTTTCAGTTACATTTCTTATTTGAGAACACAGCTTAATTCTCTAGAGTGTATTTGAGCATGCCTTGGGGATTGCCTGCTCAGCCTTGGGTTTGGGGTCCCTGGCATGTTTCTCCAGAAGCGGGTCTGAGGATACAGTAATGGCATGTAAGTGATAAAGTCTCTGCCGCTCTTCCTCTTTCAGAGAATTCGGTCAACAGTGGATGAAAAAGAACAGAAGCAGCTTCTGATGGACCTTGATGTAGTAATGCGAAGCAGTGACTGCCCGTATATTGTTCAGTTTTATGGCGCGCTCTTCAGAGAGGTGGGCACTCCAAACTTGCTTCATTTATAGCAGAGTTTGGTTTTTTACCTTTTTTTTTTTTTCTTTGCAGTTTCTGACTTGCAATAAGGAGAAGAAAGTTAATTTAGGTTTTGTAGCTCTCCACTTTTAATTGAGGCTATTTAATCAGGAGACCCAGACATCTGGGTGCTGCTGAGCACGTACATGCTATTCCCATTCATTGTTATGTCTCTCTGGGTATTTCAGTCTCTCCTTCTTTCCTGCTTTTCTTCTCTCTTGATGAGCTCTGGGCCTGTGGCTCCCTCACGCGAGCGTGTGCTGCTGGACTGGGTGCAGCTCTGCCGCACAGCGCTTGGACGCAAATGGGGTTTATGTCAGTGGTTGTGAGGTGCGGCCGCGTGGAGGGCCTGTGTCCCCGTAAGGAGGGTGGCTCCTCTGATAGCAGTCACGGCTCCCCGTGCGGTTGTCTGATGGATGGACGGACGGACGTATCCAGGCCATGTCAGAGACTCCCAGTTGACGTGCCTCTGCCTTGGAGTGGTTTGTACCTGCAGATACACAAGAAAACAAGGGCACCCGTGCTGGGTCAGACCACAGCTCCTAGCGAGGTGTTCTGTCCCTGGCAGTGGCCCATGGGATCTGCTTGGAGCAGCGTGTGTGATACCTTGCCACAGCCTTCGGTTTTATGCAGCCATGTGTCTTCTGAGCTAGATGTGCTGTCATTGTGCTCAGTGCCTCTTACTGGATTTCTTTTCCGTGAAAGTGTTCCATGAAAGAGGCACTTCCCTTGGTTGTCCACCCCTTGTTTGAAGGCCCATCACCTTGACTCATTTTGAATTTTCATCCTGCTGTTTTGAGTGGTGCCCCTAGTGCTTACTCTAGTTTTTGTGTATGAAGAGGTGGTAAACAGTTGATCTTTATCCATCCTCTCCAGGCCACCAAATATTTTATGGACAATTGCCATATTCCCCCTCTGTCGTGTCTTACCCAGCCTGATAAATGCCAGCCTGTGTCACACATGGAAACCCTTCCAGATCTTTGGTTGTCTGTTTTGCTGTTCTCTGCATCTTTTCCAGTTCTGCTGTGTACTTTTGGGACAGAGACCAAAATTGCATGACTGTTCTGGAAAGGAGCAGTATCTGCAATAGCTAGCCTAGGGGCTGTAATTTTGCTGGGCCCTTGTATGCACATAGATAGCGTGTGCTGTGGGCTGGGTTATTCAACGTGGTGCTTCCATGAGTGCTTCCAAGTGAAGAACAGAATTAGAGCATTGAAAGCTACGTCAGCTGACCACCGTTAATCCTGACACACTTTAGCTGTTCTTGGCCAGGAATATGATGTTAATCACTGCATGTTTGTGACTGTTTTAGCATCTGCTTGATGTAATTTAAGGTGGATATTATGCTGCAGGGTCACAGAGGGTGTCCTTCTATCTCCTTGTGCTTTGCCCAGACACTTCCATTGCTATTTAGCTTTGAATGACCAGTAAAAACAGTTGGGAAGCTGGCCTTCTCCATGCAACCCAGACAGTCTTACGCCGTGGTTGGAGGCCGGTCATCAGGCTGAACTGAATCTGTTCAGTGCAGGCACAAGAACACAGCACTGGTGAGCAGCACTGGATTGCAAGCATTTGGACCATTTGCAAGAACAAGAGTTTTGGAGAAGATTAATGTCAAAACGTGACGACTGCATCCCCTTCCTCCTGAGAGCAGCAGCTTCTGCAGCTCTCCTGCAGATGTGGATTATTCCTCCTGTAATTGCCCTGGTGTTGAAGCTGGCACAGTATAGGGAGATAGACATGCAGCCTTGCCTGTTTTCCAATACTTCAGCACAAATCCGGTACATCTACTCAAGGAAAGAAGGAAGATAGAGACCTACTTGGCCACCAGTCATCTTTGAGTATTATCAGGCACAGCAGCCTGTGCAGTCTTGCGGGGTTTTACCGGGAAACTGTTAGAGAAAGAAGGTCAATGTTGTCATTAAAGCCCAAAACTGGAACTGGATATTCAATTCCTGCCTCAGTAATTTTGATAGGTCACTCCCCTGGTTTTAAATCTCAGTCCCTATAATAAGGATAATAATCCTTTCTTTTCCCATGCTCTGCTTTTTCTTATCTATTTAAATACAAAGCCATTTTGGGCCAGGAGGCGTTGTCCATGTTCACACAGTACAAGCTCCTACCAAGTGTGAAGCCTCAGCCTTGGCTGAAAATTCCTAGCTGTGCTGGAATACAAACGATGAGGCTGTCAGCTGGTGTGAAGGAGAGTCTCTGGGCTAGACAGTGTCTTGCCAGATGCTGATGAGCAACATGTTCAGAGCTGTGCAAGCCTGTCACCTCTCTGCAGCTCTAGGCACATCCCAGGATGTAAGTATAACTACATAAATTGTATATGTATAAAAACCTGCCTTGATCAGCACTCGAATGTCAGCCCAGCTTCTGCTGCACCCCTTCACCAAAAATCCTGTCCTCCTGCAGCCAGGCAGGGCTTCTTGCATGCTCCGTCTGGGAAAGGTTTCAGTAAGATCACTCTGGGTTATATCATGTTGGTCCCTGGAATCCACTTTCCCCCTCACCCTCAGCGTCAGTGGTGTTTGCTTCTGAGATTTAAGCAACCTTCCCCTCTCCTCAGTCCCTTAGTGCCAAGTCACGTACGTCAAAGGTACACCGGGTGAGCTGCTATGCTTGGATAAGGTTTTCTGTCTTGTCATATTAATGACATGTTCTAATATTAATTACATCTTTTGAAGCTAGGAAATTATGACAGCAGAGGGGCACAGAAAGGGAAACCAAGAATTTCACCAGTATATTTGAACCTGGCTCAGCCCCTGCTCTGCTTAGCAGATCTGTTCTCAAATAACTGTGCACGATCCAGGTCACTGCTGCAGCATCCCCTGGATTATAAGAGCTCATGGGGTGTTGCTAAAGACTGAACCTCTCTCAGGAAGTCCTACAGCAAAGCATGTATAAACAAAGCTCTTTCTTCTGGCATTTCGAAGTGAAAAGCAAGGAAGTAAGTTCTAAAAGACAGATCCTCTTGGGACCGCCTGCTCTGAGCCAATATTCAGATTCTCCAGGAATGAATGGAGCTACAGATGGGAAGTCTTCTTCTGCCTGCTCCTAAAAGATGAAAGACATCAATTTGAGCCTCTGTGGAGGAGCTTAAATGTTGAGTAGGTGGCTCTCACAATTAAATGATTGTCAAGAAGATTATAGCAGCTTCAGGAACAGCAGCAGGGCAGCTGGGCTGTTTTGAAATGCAGGTAGCCTTTCCAGAAGAGTGAGCTGTTGATGCAGAGAAGCAGAGTTAAACTCTTGAATCCTGACCGTTTGGGGAGTGGGAGTACCTAACCAAATTGGACAAAACTGCTCAAGGTCTTATTTTGAAGACAGACAAGTCCCAGCTTGCAGTCAGGAAGGTAAGTGTAAATAGACAAGTTACTATGGCAGCCTAGAAAAGTTTGATTTGGAAAGGCAAAAATTACTGCACAAATATTTCTCCCTAGTTGTATTCTGTCTCACTTGTTCAGTAAGCATTCTCTGATAAGGAGAGTCTTCTCTGGGAACTGGTCCTGCCTGTCCCTCAGAAGGCAGCATCTTAGCTCACATTGTTTGCTTCTTGTTCTTCAATCACATGGGACGTCCTTCTGTCGTGTAGGTCAGTGTGTATGATGTCATGTGTAACAATGCAAAACGACCAGTGAATTGCCAGGTACAGGACTTTGCTTGAGTTTATCGGCACCCATTAGATGAGATTAAATTGCCTGTTGAATGAAACAGGAGCAAAGCTGAAAAATAGGAGGCAGCGTTTCAGCCTTTGCATGGAGTCAGGGGCTTCATTGCACTGACGCCAGACCGCACGTGCTGGAGGCAGGTTCTCCATGGGACAGCACTCGGCTTGCTCCTGCTCTTGTTGGTCATGCTGTGACCTTCATGTCACCATGTTTCACCTCCCCGTGATGGTGCAGCATCCGTCATTCTTGTCATGCAGCTGGTGAGGGGCCTGCTCTATTACTTGGGTCTCTAACGATCCTAGGTAGGAAAAAATGAACGTTTTTTTTCAATAACAGAAAGAATCCCTGAGCACTGATGTTGTAATGTGTGGCAGTTGAAATGGTTTTCATGTCCACAGCCTGGCTTCTTAACAGAAGAGAGAAGAAAGTTGCATGTGGTAAAGGCTGGAGAATGAAGAGAATCAGAAAGAGAAAGGCCTGGAGGAAAGTACAGAAGGGGTAGTTATACCTAGGGTTTCTGCAAAGATTTCCCTTGAGTCGCTTTCTTCTAGTGAGAAGAGAGGAGTGTTGGGCTGAGCCATAGGACTGCGCTGGGCAACCCTGAGACTTTTGCCCCAAGTGTTGCTGCTTAGAGGGTCTTTAGATCTGAGAAAAGAACGATCTTTTCTTGCACGTCTGCTGGAAGCTTTACAGTTAATCTAGTTTGAGACAGTACCTGTGAGGCTGGGAATCTTTGGTTAGTTATAAAGACCACACTAATTGCTTTTTCAAAGTAACTATTCCTGTTAGTTTTCTTCTCAAGAGTGAAAGGGGAAAAAAGCCTTGTCTAACTTGGGATCTCAGCAGCGACTCCTACACAATGCACGTGTAGCCGAGCCAAGTTTAAACCAACAAGCTCAATAGTTGATAAAATTATTCAATGAAAAATTCATTGCAAGTTGCAAAACATTGCCAGGAAGCCAGGTAAATTAGCCCATGGGGAGCTTCTGCTGGTAGGAGAGAAGAGCTAGTATGGATGTGTCAGTAGCACGGTGCTGTTGTTGGTATGAGTTGTGGACATATCCTTGGTCAGCTGATACAAGGCATTTGCTCTCTTTGCTGTTGATGCACAACACCCTTTTTCCACGGAAATGTTTGTCTCTGTTGGTGTTACTCAAGGCATGTGTCCCCGTGGTCAGTCCCTAGTCTATAGGCAAAATGCCCCTTGTGTCACGTAAGGACATGTGAGGGCGATGGCATTCTTCATTCTCTCTCACTAATGTAGATGCAACTTGTGTGAAAAGTTGGCCACTCCGTGCAGTGAGCTGACGTGATGAGCCTTCGGTATTGGTAGCACAGAATCGTAGGATGGTGCATGTTGGAAGGCACCTCTGGAGGTTGCCTTGTCCAGCTCCCACGCTCAAGTGGGCTACCTAGGGCCGCTTGACCAGGAACACTCCAAAGAACTTTTGAATATCTCCAGGGACAGAGACTCCACAGCCTCCCTGGGCAACCTGTGACAGTGCTCAGTCGCCCTCACAGTGAAAAAGTGTTTCCTGATGTTCAGAGGGAACTTCTTGGGTTTTGGTTTGTGCCCATTGCCTCTGGTCCTGTCACTGGGCACCGCTGAAAGGAGCCTGGCTCTGTCCTCTGTGCACCCTCCCATTGGTGAGATCCCCCTGAGCCTTCTCTTCTCCAGGCTCCCTCAGTTCCAGCTCTCTCAGCCTTTCCTTATGGGAGAGAAGCTCCAGTCCCTCGGTCATCTTAGTGGCCCTTTACTGGACTCTCTCCAGTATGACCATGTCTCTCCTGTACTGGGGAACCCAGCACTGGACGCAGCACTCCAGGTCTCACCTCACCGGTGCTGAGTCGAGCGGAAGGAAGGATCACGGCCCTCGATCTTCTGGCAGCGCTTTGCCTAGTGCAGCCCAGGGTACTGTCAGCTTTCGTCGCAGCAAGGGCACGGTGTTGGCTCGTGTTCAACGTGGTGTCCACCAGGACTCACAGGTCCTTTTCTGCCAGGCTGTGTTCCAGCTGGGTGGCATCTTTGCGACGTGTTCAGTTGTCAGCTGGGAACTTGGGACTCTGTGTTGAGAAGTTGGAGCGTCCCAGTCGCTGGTAAAGCAGTTTTTGTGTATGTCCTGGAGATGGACAATGATATTTTGAATGAAATGCACCAAGTGTTCCTGGGCATTTTTTGGAATGCCTACAAGATGTGCATTAGTGAAGCAGAACTCTCCCATGCACATCAGCGTTTTTTTGTCTTTGATCAGAAAGGGGGCTGAGTGACTGGTACCCAGTCATCTCTGCCAGTCTTCCTTTTTTGTTCTCAGTAAAATTCATCAACTTTGCCAACAGATAAGTCTTTTCAAGTCCCAGAGCTAAGAGCTAAGAACCTGTAGAGTTTTGAATCTTGCCAACAGCCTTAGTGAAGCTGCGTGATTGAAAAGGTCTGTCATCTTTTTTCATTGATCTTGCTGACATGAATTCATGTTGATCAGGTAGATTTTTAGATTACCAGATCAATAAATGCCCACATCCAGGATTTCTGTATGACATGTACTTCAGGGGAACAAGTAAACCAAAGCTTTCCTTTGGTGCTTTTGGTCATGTACAGGTTTTTTATGCTTAAATTAACATTGCCTAACAATTTATTGTACTTTTCAGTAACACCAACTCCCCTCAGATGCACAAAGTATATTGCAAAGCTTTTTTATGATAATAGCTCTAATGAGGTTGCCTGTTGTTTTGCTTCAGTTTGCTTTTGCTGTACAAACACCAGCCACTGTAACCTGGGCGGCTGAAGACGCTCCCAGTCTTGGTGCGAAGGGACATAAATACAAGGCTGCAGGTGGTCAGTAATATTCTGGCGTTCCTGAGCAGATTCAACCCCTGCAGTCTAAGTACAATAACATGGGAATACAGTGCAGTACCCATTCTTTATGTAAAGCTGGTCAAAGCAGAAGCAATGTTTTGAACGATCTTGCAGCCAGTAGAAAAGCCCACGTTTGCTTTCGCTACAGAGAGCTTGTAAGGGTCTGGTGTGGCTTCAGCTTCGCTTGGTTTATGCACGTCACTAGCGCTGGATCCACGTTGCTTTTTCTGAGCCGCTCTTGGTAATACAGAAGTGCCTCAACTGCACTCTGTAGTTTAAATCTGAGCAGGTCCTCAGCCAAATGCATTCATAGCCAATCTCTTGTTCTCTAGCAGCCTGAATTCACCTTTCTCAATGTCTTCTGAAACGCTGGTTGTGCCCTCTTCCCACAGTGCTGTGCTTTCTTCTTTCACTGTGGTGTCTCTGCTTCCGTGTCTGGCACAGCACCTTTTCGATCAGTCCATTCGGCTTTGTTTTGGGTGAAATGCATGTTCTCTGAGCTCGGGCTCGTAGCAGATGTTTCCCTTGGGTGGATGACATTAGCTCCCACTCTGCCTTGTGCTGATGTAAAAAGCCTGGTCCCAAATGAGCAGTGTGAAATGGGGCCGCCCATGGCTCTGAACCCACAGTCGTCTTCCCCAGCCAGCCCACCAGCAGCTCAGCCCTTCCTAGGAAAGCAGGTCCCTCTCCCAGAAGGGAGAGTACTCTCCTCTTGGAGGCAGCACCCCTCCTTTGGCAGGAGGCGGCGATGGATTTGCTGGCGCTAAAGCAGCAGCATCCGTAAGGCTGGCGGCACGTGGGACGGTTCTGGCAGTTTGCTCTCTGCATTGATGAAAAAACGTGTGTGAGCAGCCCAAGACCAAGCTGGGGTGGCACTGCTGCCTCTGCTGATACCAGCCTGCCGTGTTTGGCATCACCTTTGCTGGGCACTTCTGCTCCTGCTAAACCAGGCATTTGGACAGGAGGCATCTTGGCAGAGGCAGTTCCTTGGCTTGTGTTTCACAGGAGGTCATTCTGAGTGGCAGAAAAGCCCTTTTTGGCCTTAAAACGTGTGGCTTTACAAGCTTTTCCATCAGCTAAATATGACTTAAGAATTGCTCCTGACTCTCGTGATCGCCAGGAGATTGCTTCCAACAGAAGTGACTTGGCTGTGCAGGATGGGAGCACGGGGCTTTGCCACACCTCCAGCATGCCCACACCCGAGGGGTTTTTTCCTATTTTCATTTCCATGTATTAATGCAGATTTTGGGTTGTGTTTTTTCTGGTTAGGAAAAAATCTGTCTTCTGTAGGATAATTACTTGGGGAAAGTTCTCTTCTGTTTGTTGCTTCTTATATCACAGGAGTGCGCAGCGTAGTTATAACCAGACAGGCACCCCATGCTCTGCAGCACCCAGGCAGCGCAGGGCAGCACTACCTGCACAAGCTGCTGCTCCCTGCACGAGTGTTTTAGCTGGTATTTAGCCAGGATGCGGTAACCAGACTGATCCGCTCCATTCTGCATGTAGCTTTGCAGCCTGTAGAAGGTAGGGATGAGTACGTAATTTCTGGTGAGGACAGGACTAGTTGTGGTGTTTTAGTATTTCTAGCAAAGAAGAGTTGCCTGAAGTGCCTGAGAGTCTACAGAAATAGCTCATGCAAAGCCTTCTGTTGTCCTCAACTGGAGACAAAATGTGGGGGGAAAAAAAAAACGACTTAGATTAATCCATGGCTAAACTGTCCATCACCATATGGTGGATGGATACGTACTAAACCAAAAGATGAAGTCCTTCTGTATTGCGGGGATCCATTTCTCATCCCCAGTGAATCCATTGTGAGCGGGTCGATTTACAGATCTCAGGAGTTTGATAGAAAGACGTGTTATTCTCCTATGGTAGTTAAGCTTAGCTTGGTTTAGTATGGCTTGGCTTAGTTACTAGTATGCTTTACGATTTCCTGTGTTTAAATTGTTTAACTGTAAGATGCAAATTGACAAAACCCCCCACATACTTGGGTTTATTTTCATTTTCTAGTGCTTAGATGGTATCTCCAAATGTTGTGTGAAATGTCCTCTGTCCTCTGCAGGGTAGTCATAAACTGAAGGGATTTTTTTTCAGTCTTACTGTGCCTGCTGGTGCTTCACTGTGCCTGCAGCCTTCTGGAGAGCTTTTTGAGAGAGGTTTTGAAACTTGGATTCATCTGGGTTCAGGCATCTCAAATATAGTATCAGGTCTGAGCTGGTCAGCTCGCTGCCTCTGCTGGTGAACAGAGTGGGGGAGAGGGGTGCATATAGGAGCGGATCTTCCATTGCTAAAATGACTGGAGATGAATTCCATCCTTCCTGTCAAATGCATGTTGCTGTTAATGTATTTTGCTGGATTCAAGGGATCTCTTTATTCTTTCTGGATTTCTGTTTCTCATTTTTGTCTTGACAGTAACACAGATTCTTTTCTCTTTCCAGGGTGACTGTTGGATCTGTATGGAGCTTATGTCTACCTCGTTTGATAAGTTTTACAAATATGTATATAGTGTATTAGATGATGTTATTCCAGAAGAAATCCTAGGCAAAATCACTTTAGCTGTGAGTATTTTGTTAAACCTTTTTGTGTATATTTTTGAAGGTAACGTGAAAAATTCAGATCTCTTCCGCTGATGTGTGATAAAGTTGGTTGATTGCTTGCAGCAGAACTGCTGCTGTGGTGTTGCACCGTGCTTTTAATGATCCTTGAGTATACTCTGACTTTTCCATAGAATATTGCATGATGGAAAAGCAGGTCCCGGGGTCTCTAATCAGTTCATGAAGAGACGCCAGGACCACCTCCCTGCTCCATCTGCTTGAACATCGGCACTGACAGCACAGGCACCAACCCCTCCTTCACGTACACTGGTGGTGGCATCAGTGGAAGCAGGGCACTGGTTGTCTCATCCCAGGGAGGGTGCCTAAAACAGATGAGCTCTCTCCCCTTCCCTTGTCTGTCAGTGGGCAGAGGTTGGCGCCTCTGTGTGGGAGCCGAGTTCCCACCTCGTGGTGCCTTCGGTGGCGAAGTGAGATGAATCCCACCCGGGGTACCTGAGTGCAGCCCTGCTACACGGAGCCCACGGTCTCCCTTTAAGGAGCCCTGTAAAATTCTAACAATCCTGTAAAAGTCTAACAATCACAGGAATCTTAGGACATCTGCTTATTTCTCACCTGTTTTTCTTTCCTAGACTGTGAAAGCACTAAACCACTTAAAAGAAAACTTGAAAATCATTCACAGAGGTCAGTTCATGTCTTTTCTTCTTGCCTACAAAAATAATTGCGAGAATTTTAAGTGGCCTTTGCTTCAAGTCACAGTGTAATTAGCCTATGTACTACCATGAGTATGTGTACAGGTTATGCACAAGAGTGTCCCCAGTGGCTGTTTCGTTGCCTCCTCAGTCTGTGCTTTTCCGTAAAAGTGTGGTTTCAAGGTGTCTGGGTGTCTATCTCTGCCTCTGGGCACGTGGCATCTTCGGGGCTGGCTCCAGCTCCTCTTGCTCCCATTCGGGATCCCCAGCGGAGGCGAGTGCGTCCAGTGATGGGGCGATGGTGACTGCGTGGCGCTGCCAGTGCCAATGCCCTGCAGCTGCTGTTCTTGAAATTGGAACCTCCAGCTGTGACTTACTGGTTTAAATTTCTTTTCCTTGCAGACATCAAACCTTCCAATATTCTTCTGGACAGAAACGGAAATATTAAGCTCTGTGACTTCGGCATTAGCGGACAGCTTGTGGACTCCATTGCCAAAACGCGGGATGCAGGGTGCCGGCCGTACATGGCGGTGAGTGGGGATGAGCCGGGCAGCGGGGGCTGGCGTGCCCGCGGCCTGTGCAGGATCTCACCCGCCTCTGCGGGCCCGGCTCAGCGTGGCTGTGCCTGGCTACTGAAACGTCAGCCTCTTCCCGTGGGATGAGCACCCGCTTCCCGTTTGAAACCGAGCTCTGGATTGAGCGCTGCTGCTGTCAGGGTCGGCCAAGGCACCCAGGCCGTAGCGAGGCCGGTGCTGCGGCGCGGAGCAGAGCGCTGCTTTGTGCCCTCCAGCAGCGCCCGCACGCGGGGGAAAGCAGTGCCCTCTGGGTGCGGGTTTTGCTTGGTCTGCAAGAAAAACACTTGCTACAGTGAGATTGTGTCACAGGGGTTATTGCAGAGCAGAATTATGGTGGTTTTTGCAACCACTTCAATTCCAAAGTGTGCCGTAACTTAATTCCAGGAGAATGTGATTCTGGAGAGCAGTGGCAGCAGAGCAGCTGCGTGGAAATCAATTGAGCTGAGCCGTGGCTCCTGGGATTCTGTCCTGCTTGTTTGATTGCCTCCCCCTCCAAGGGAGAAGAGCTGTGGTGGTGATTTTCGAAGCTGTCTGAGGGATTTAAACACTTCTGTGCATCAGGGAGCTGCGTGTCTGCTGCTGTCAATGTCACTTTAATTTCAGTGGCTGTGTTTAACTCTCATTATTTAACTTATGGCTCTGTATGCTAAAAAACACTGTTTTCTGAACTCTTTTATCTACCACCAAGGAAATAAAAAAAGAAAATCTCTCTCTTTTAAGGTATAGTGACCATCTGGGCCAGGTAACAGCTCTCATGATGGCTTGTATCTGACTGTGGTGTCCAAGGCAAAACCTGTCTGCCCCAATTCTGATCTGTGCAAGCACAGAATCTGAATTTCAGAGTGTTTGACCTTGTCTTTTCACTGTCCTCACAGCAGAGCTAGTTACTCAGTGAGCTGGACAGAATACCAGAGATGAGATCTGTTGTTGGAGACCAGTGCTGTGGTACAGCAAAGTCTGTGCAAGCTCTAGACCTACGTAACATGGTGAAACAGGGCAGCTTGTTTAAATAAAGACCTTGTGAGGCTGGAGAGCGGGCAGGGACACTTCTCTGCTCTGAGCACTTTTGGCACGTGCGTGGAGCTCCCCTCAGGGAAGAGAATCTGTCAGAGCTGCCCAGTTTGTTGTGTTGGTGGGACATGGGATGCTGAGGGCAGCAGCAAAGAGAGGTGCCCCGGAGGGGATGGGAGCCAGGGCAGCCTGAGGTAGTCTGACCTGAGGCTGGGTATTTGCATCTCAGACTGCAGACACTTCTGATAGCATTGCTCCGTGGAGTTATGACTGTTGTTGACTTCACCCTGTCCTATGAGGTGTGTATCAGATCTGTAAATAGGGCTCTTGAAACGTTGCCCTCCCCTTTCCCCTCCTAAGTTCAGTGGACTACAATTACAGGAATTCGTGTTCCCACTTTTTCTTAGAATCGTGGGTAGGTGGTTAGCTTTGCTCAGGCTGTTTGGTCTTGTTACGACATGACAGTAACTGGCAGGTCTGTAAATAGCTGCACTGCTTCATTTTCCCTGGGGCTTGGGTGGGCGAGTGCTTCTGGTAGCCCCTTGGTTTTCCTCCCTGTCTGTGCATATGTGTTCTGCTCCTTGCACATCACCGTCACCAGCTCCAGACTCTGATGGATTTTTAAGTGAGCAAAAGTGTTTCAGTTCAGTTTGTGTTTTTAAGAGCCTTGGCATGGTACATGGTTTGTGGGACAAGCCAGCAGCTGGCAAGTGGTGTGGGAGATGGCTGGCCTCTTCCCTTCTGCCGTCCAGACTCAGTGACTCCTCTCCTAGTACATGAGCATTTCCATGTTCTGGGAAGCCTGGGACATGGGGAGATGTCCCCAGCATCAAGGCACATCTGCCAGCTCTTTCTCCTATCCACCAGAGGCTGATGGCTGTAGTGATGCTGTGATTGAACCTGAATATTCCTGGGAAGGAGTCAGGCCAGTCACACTCCTTTTAAAAGGAAAATGGTACTTTTTTTCCAGTGTAAAATAGGCAAAGGGCATTAGCTGTGTTCAGCCAGGGAGGGTCTGATAAGAGCTGCTGGATGATGCTCCCTGACGATGAGAGCGTGTTGCTCTGCAAGGCCCACTTGGCCCGTGGCACTTGCAGTAATTCTTGTAGCATGAGCACTCGCCCACTGAAGGAACCTGATAACACCGTGTTCACTGGAGCTGGGTCCCCAAATAGCCCTTGGTAACGATAACACTGGATGTCGGCCAGTCTGACTGGGCAGCAGGAGCCGTGTCCGTCTGCTGAGCGAGTGCTGTGTGGTCTAACCAGAACGGTGAGAGCTGTCACAGAAAGCAGCGTGTTGGCCTTGGAGCTGCTGGTGCTGGAGAAGTTGGTTTGCTTTTGGCTTTGAATTCCCCTGCGATTGTTACGTTGGAGTAACGGCATCCGTGTTGGTGCCTTGTGTTCTCTGAAAGAAAGGAAGGAAAGACCGAGCCCCTGTGCTGCCCCAGGCAGCAGCCAGCCCCCGGAGCAGCCCGGGCTGTTTGCTGAGCCCTCTTGAGACCTGTACCCTGTGGTGGTGCCAGCATTGTGGGTTTCCTCTAGGTGAGGTCTCACAGCACGCTCAGGGCAGGCTTGAACCAGCAGTGGGGGTGAAATTGCTCCTGGCCAGCCCCTTGTCCTCCCCGTCTGTGGCTCCCTTGGCAATCTCTGTGTTGCCTCTTGCTCTGGCGGGTGCCGCTGGTTTAGGCGGGAGGGGAGGCTCTGTGTGCCGTGCTGAAGCTGGTGGTCTTTGTGGCACTACTGCTTTTCACCTTCTTAAGGGTCAAGTGAATCCAGTTTCTGTGTCAGAGAGGAGGGATGAGACTGGAAGTGCCTGGTTTAGGTCAGCTAGCGTGAGGATGGATGTCCTGCACTGTCCTGCTCCTTTGGGACCTCTCCAGGGGCAGAGTTTGACGGTGTCATGCGTGTCCTCAGTCCCTCGAGTCCTTTTCCCAGGTCACCTGGGAGCTGCCCACTGCAAGATGCGGCTGTGCCCAAGTGCCAGCACCCTGTGCCGCTTCTCCCACCCTCCCCTGGGCTGCCTGCGGGGCTCCCCCTGAAGAGTTGTTGGGATGAGGGAGTGGGCGAGGAGATGCGCAGTGCTAGGGAATACAGAGCAGCTTTCTCGGTGCTAATGCATGACCTGTGTCCCAGCAAACACGCTTCTGCTTGTCCCTGCACGTGCACGAATAGAGGGCCAGCACACAGCCCTGTTGCTGCCGTGACGCGGCGGACGGGCGCTCAGGATGTGTTTCCTGCTCCTCATTTCTCCCTGGCAAAGATGGGCAGTCGCTGCTGGCATCGGCATCCGGGGGCTGGGTGGAGGCTGCGTCCCTCTGCTCGGGTGGCTCGTGCAGATTTCGGGCCATGCACAGAAAAATTCCTGAGGCAGGTGACAGTGACAACTCTGAGCCCTGCTCCATGTGCACGTGGAAGGAGAGGCTGCAGGGATGCAGGAGCTCTCCGAATCCTTCAACCCAAGCGGAGCCACAGCAAGAGCCTCTTACAGCTTTGCATTCCTGACCCAGTGCCCAGGTTTTCACTGGGCTCAGTCATTCATTCATCTGAACAGGCAGGCTGTTGGTTTGCAGCTAAGATCCTCTTGGATGCTCCTGAATATTGCTGTGTGTTGGACTTCTTTTTTTTTTTCCTTCTTCCCTCTGAAACTTGGCACCTGGCCATAATTTTTATGACTGAGGAAACAAATTTGGGAGGAGACTGGGAGACATGTGGCACCATCCCTCTGCGAGCAGCACAGGCTGGATCCAGGCTCCGCTGCCTGCGGCATAGCAAATTCCGGGGGAGATGCCGGAGATCTGAGCGCAGCCCTCTCCGTTCGTGTGCTGCTGCTGTCACCTGCCTGCTTGAGGGGTTTCGGCTGCAGACGTAACCTCCACGTACTCATTCACCAGCTAAAATTGTCCCTGAGGTTCACCCAGCACGGGACTTCTCCTGTCCAAACTTGGCTCCTCACGTCACACGGGGCAGAGCCCACGCCGAGCGGCTCTGCTGCGGCGCTGAGCTCCTGTCTCTGCGTTGGCGCTTCCACCCCCGTCCTGTCAGGGATGTGGCAGGACAGGATTTTCCTCCTCTCCTGTTCAGATGCTGGTTTGCACAGACAGTTTATATAAACCTGGGGAAACGCGTCAGCAGCCACCTGTGTAAGCAGACAGCTCGACCAGAAGTATTGCAGGCAGGACGTGAGTTTTATGGAGGAGAGTATTAAAAGCGGAGAAAAAAAAAGTCGTTTTGGCCACTAGGATTTATGTGGGAAGTGCCTGAAAGTCAGGTTTAGGAGGTAGTTGCCCTCAGGAGGCATTGGAGGTTCAGCTGTTAATAGCAGGCAGCTCCTGCTTGCCATGGGTTTGCTCTGCCTGGGGCACGGCTGGCTGTGCTGGGGTGGCCTAGGGTAGACCCCGCTGCTGTGATTAGCTACAAGAAGGTTAATTGGAAGCTGCAAGTAGCAGAATGTGATCATCAGGGCTGTGAAGATGCAGAGGGATGAGCAAGGCTCCTTAAGGCAGGGTCAGATGTGGGGAGAGGGAGCAGTGTGTTGTGCAGGTCCCAGATCTCCCGTCCTCTTCAAGCCGGTTTTGCTCTCGCTGCTCGTGTGGGTGAGGCTGGGGGGGGGGGGGGGGGCAGATTCTGCTTCAGAAGGACCCATGGGGGTTTGCAGGGGGGCTCCACCGCTGTGCCAAGCCATTCCCTGCGTGCCTGCCACCTGCTTGGCAGCACCAGCCTCCCCTGACAGCTACCCTGGCACCGCCATCCGGGTGCGACTGAGCCCAGCCTCCATCCCCTCCCTGCTGCAGCAGGACCCTCGGCGGTGGAGCAGGCAGAGCACGAGAGCCGTGGCAGGAGCAGGGCACGCCACCTTGTTCCGGGCCAGGTACTCGAGCGTTCATGGAGCAAAAGCTCCTATTTGCCATAGTACGGGAAGGATCCAGGTCAGGCCTGGACCTGGCGGGTGAGAGCTGTGCTTTGCGGTTGTAGGCTTTCACGGGTGATGAGGCCAGAAGGACAGATGGTTGAACGCAGCTGGGGAAGCCTCCTGGTCCTGTGCCCAGACCAAGAGCTTCTGGTTGAATGGAGGAGATCTTTAAGAAAGAGAAACCAGATTTAAAGGCTTGAACTGCTGGTGACTCCAGCCTGGCCCTGTCTGAACTGCTACACCGTGACTCGTGACTCCCAGGGAACGTGTAAATGTAGCTCTTTGGGACATGGTTTAGTGGGCATGGTGGTGTTGGGTTGACAGTTGGACTTGATGATCTTAGAGGTCTCTTCCAACCTTATGATTCTATGACTGACCTTTGCTGATGACCATCTGCATTTTGTTATGGTTGATTTCTGGTTAGGATGTGTTGATTCCATCTGTAGACACCCTCTCGTGGTTTCCTTTCTCTGCTGCATCAGAGAGTCCTCTAGGATCAGAAGTCATCCACTTGCACTGCATCCTGCTGGCCTCCTTTTCTTTTCAGGACGTGTTTGAAAGCTTGCCTGTTGGTTAGGCATTAAGGCTGTGGAAAAATAACTGGGCTTCCTGCAATTCAGGCTTTTGTAACTACCTACTTCAAGGACTTCTCGAGCATCCCTACCAAAACCGCAGGCCCTCCGTGAGGTTCTGTGGCAAAGTTAATTAGTGGGGCTGAAATGATACCTTACAGCCCTCCAAAACTGCTGCGTCTCCACAGCTTGTCCCTGTTAATCTAATACTGTTCTTGGAAGCAGTGGTGGGAATGGGTCAAGCTCTGGAGTACTGGAGGGTGGCCTTCAAAAACAATGCCAGACAGAAAAGACCCCCAAAGTCCTGCATTGAAGATGCCTCTTCAGGTGCTGAAGAATCTACTGTAGTACCCATGAAGTTGTCCTGGTCACTAATTGTGCTCCTAATACCATCTTTTTAATACGAGTAGGTCTTGTTTTAACAGATGGCTGTGGGCTCTTGTTCCTACTTTGTCTGCAGAATGAAGGAGTCCTTTACTTGCTACAGCTTCTTTCCCCAGTAGGTACTTTCTGACTCTGATGTAGTCACCTCTTAAGATTTTCTTTGAGGAGATTAGGGACTGAGCAGCTTATGCCCTTAAAGCAGATTGGATTGTATTTTATGGCTGTGGTATAACCCTCTGTTTTTTTTAGCATCTTTTACAAACATAAACCCTGAAATTGAGCAGACTTACAAAGTGTTTGTCTTACCTGCAGAGTATATAATCAGAGCAGCAGTTCCTAGCACATCGCCCCAGCTACAGGCCTTTAATTGTGACGCTCCTCTGGGATTTCATGCTCTCCTGCCCTTTTCTAGGAGCCTGTCTGTCACCCCGGAGTGCTGCTTTTTCTGTGTCTGGTTGAGTGAGTCAGCATCCAGCCAGAGCCCAGCTTGCCAAACATTCGAATCACACTCGTTCTTCAGGAGCCCTTATTTATCACACTAGCAATATTTTTATAATACGCAGAATTTATAATAAAATGCAAATTTGATAGTTTCTTGGATATTATTGGCGGTAGGCCAAGGAAGGCCACCTTTGAGATCCCATTATAAATCCTGTCTTTCCCACTCAGAGTCCTTTTAACAACAGTTACACTCTGAACTCTATCAGTGAAGCCATTTACTAATGCAAATTATTGACGCTTGATTTAGTTGCAGTCCCGACAATGCACTGCACCAGTCCAAGTTTATTACAGCCACACATTTACCTTTTTTAACAAGACAAATAAGGTTATTGAGAATATGCTGTGCCAAGCCCAGTGGGACCTCATTGCCTTTGTTAATGTCCCTGCCAATCATTCTGTGCCTAGCAAGTGTCCTCTGTCCACCAGTACATCACTTTCCTGCAGTCTGCCTGCTGTGGAGATCCAGGCATTCAAACGCTGTTGGGAAAGGCAGCTGGGAGGGGCTGGTAATCCCATGCAAACGGAAACCAGCGTCTCCACCTGGAAAATGCTGCTGGAGAAGTTTATAAATGAAACATTCTCTCAGAGTAAATATGTAAAGGAAATAGGAGGGGAGGAAAGGCCATTCTCTAGAAACATGATCTGTGCTGATAATCTCTGGGCAGCCACGGGCTTCATGGCTGACCTGGGCAAGGGGGAGGGACAGGAAATTGAAGAACAGAGGGGATTTTGGAAGGAATGTCTGAATTCCAAAGTCCAAGCAGGGATGAATATTTTGACTAAAGTATTTTTTGGACAATGCTGCTTGTATCTCCCATGTAGGTGTAGAAGTGGTGCACACAGAGGCCGGGTTACTGGTGCTGCCCTAGAGGTGGGAGGCTGAGGTGCAGGGGGAAGCAGCAGGTCCAAGTAGCCAGCAAAGAGAGAAGAACTCGTGTTCTCTGCTTCCCTGTCGGCTCTTCCACCCATCACGCTGTCTGCCCTTTGCTCTGCTGCCTACACCCGGGCCAAGGAGCTGCGTCTCCTCCTGAAACGAGGGCAGGCTGCTGCACAGGGTGCTACAGACCCTGGGGCGATCGGTGCTGTGATACTGGCCCAGAGAAAACAAGGTGTTAATAGCTTTTCATCAGTCAGCTGGTACCGGGGAGGAGGGGTATCACCTTAGAAGAGACTTTACCCGGCGCATGCCACACTTGCTCCTGTGAATGACTCATATCTGTGCTCTTTCACCGAGGCTTTTGCAGCACTGAGATCACCTTCTGTGAGCTCCTGCATCCCCAGGAGGAGATCCAGAAAGGCTTCACTGCGCATAAAAGTTGAGATCCACGTGAAATTAGACACCTCACCTCTTCAGCAGGCAGCAGAAGAATTTGGTGTCACCTAAGGGAGATTGGTGTCACCTAAGGGAGAGCACCCAAAACTTCCCATAGAGCAGAGCAGTACCACCGGCCAGGAGAAGTGGGTGGACGTTCACATCTGTTTGGAGCTCCAGCACCTACTGTAGGGCTGCATCTTGGGCACCGAGGTCTGCTTGAGAACCAGCATGGCGAGTCACCTCACAGAGCAGGACTGCCTCTTTTCTGGGAGACGGTGGTCATGTCCACAGGGCTGGTGGCGAGCATCTCCTGGGGAGGTGAGCGGTCAGGCTCTTTGTCAGCCTTACGCCTCTGGACTGCCAGCCCAGCCCTGTAGAGAAGTCAGGGAAGGGGCTTGCAGGAATAAAACATTTGGAGGTCTCAGCAAGCAGATGAGAGGGAGCTGCACACAGCATCCTCGTGCTCTGGAGGAGGAGGAGACAGGAGATGCAGGTCCGAGAGCCCAGCGAGTCAGTGTCACCTCGCCTGCCCTGCTTTGGGCTGCATGGTGACACTAACGCTGGCCATCGCCCTGAGCTCCAGCTGAGTGTGCAGGGGAGAGCCCCGTGCAGGGGAGAGCCCCGTGCAGGGGAGAGCCCCGTGCAGGGGAGAGCCCCGTGCAGGGGAGAGCCCCGTGCAGGGGAGAGCCCCGTGTAGGGGAGAGCCCCGTGCAGGGGAGAGCCCCGTGCAGGGGAGAGCCCCGTGCAGGGGAGAGCCCCGAAGGAAGAACAACTTGCTTTTCACTGTAGGAATATTCTTGAAAAATACAGCAATGCGAAAAGTGAGTGACAACATTTTCCTTTACTGAAGAGCAGAAGAATTTCCCAAACTAGTTGTTTATGGCCCTAAAGATGGTTTCCATTGCTGTTGCACAACTGTACAGGCAGCTGTTTAGAGACATCGCTCCCCTCCTTGCCTGTGGCTTCGGTTTGGAGTTGGCTCCAAGAGCGGAGTTGTTTGGGCAGTGACAGATGCTGCTCCCTGTGAGCACTTGCCAGGCCCCTCACAGGGGAGACGGCATTTTTGTCTCGAGCATCCCTAAACAAATACACATGTGGTATTGCAGTTAACACAGCAGCGGAGTAGTGTGCCAGGGAGCTGCGGCTCTTGTGCGCGAGACTCGTATCCAGTTTGGGTCAGAGCAGTGACGGTCTGTTAACTCTGGCTGCTCCAGATTGGAGGTTGCTGCGTGGTTTGCCGCTGAATTTGGCTCAGGTGACGATGCAGCTGCAGCCCGCGCAGCCCCGCTGCCGGGTGTGCAGTGCTTTACCTTGCTCCTGCCATCGGACAAAGCCAGGGAGCTCCCTGGACTTCATTGCACACGTGTTTTAGTGCGAGAAGTTCGTCTCCAACAGAGGTGGGCACTTCCATCTCACATCCGTCTGTTCCCGTGGTTGGAGCAGAGGGAGACTTTGTATCGTGTAGATTTTGTTCTGCTTTTTGTGGTGCAAAAATTTTGCTCTTTCTGGTTGTTCTTCACTCCTGGTAACCTTTTATTTTCTTTTAGTTTAGGGGTGCATTGGCCTAAGTAACAAATAAGAGTTTGTTACGTACATTTCAATGCCATGTAGGCAGTTTTGAATTTGCACTGCATGTGGGAAAAAACTCCCTGATTCTATAACCGGTGAAAATCCAGATCTGAGCTTCAAGAACTGGGTTTTCTCAGAAATGCTTCTTTGTGCTTTAGCAGCATGAAACAGCTGAAGACTGCAGGGAGTTGTATGTGCATCTGTCCTCGTGTCACACCCCAAATTGTGCGAGTTTGCTTAGCTGGGGGCTTGGCGGAGAGGAAGGATCAGTGCTCCCCTCTTCTGCTCATCTTTCAGTCAAGAAGCTAGTGCTTAGGTGCATGCTGAAATAGAGAGAAGCCCGGTGGCAGCTTGCAGCGGCCTTTGGTACATTCCTAGCCTGCCTCTGCGCGCTGTCAGCACATCCAGTGGTGCGTCTCCACCTCAGCCGTTTCCTTTCCTCACTTGTGCTTGGCATTAGGAGGACGTCTGGCACAAGCCAGGCTTTGTCTGTAGCCCTTGTTCCAGGTCCCCTGAGTGTGACATGATGACTCTTCCTTTGTTGGTGTTAATTGCTCCCATGTCATCTACATGGAAAATTCCCAGGATTCTTTCTGCTCTGTATTTAGATGGGATTTATTTTGGTCCATCCTGCTTTCCCTTTAGCTGTGCCACCACGGTCTAGGGCCAAGTCCCTGTTGATCCGACTGTGCTCTGCTCCACAGTCGAGGTAGCAGGCTGCCCCTGTGTGGGTGCTTTGGAGGAGGAGCTCTGTCTCACCAGTGCCACCTACCTCACCAGTCCCTGTAACGCACAGCCTTTTAGTCCTTCACGCCCTGCCCAGAATACCTGCTCTCCATGCAGTCCTGTCGTTTACTGTGCTGCATGGAATGCAAGTCCTTCTTCTGCAGTCTGTGAACTCCTCTACTGTGCTGCAGCACATCCCCATGGATCTGTGGTGTGGGAGTCCTGGCACTGACAAGGCCAGCATGCCCATAATTTTGTGTGGCCCTGTGCTGACCGGTCCCTCGTGGCAGCCTCCAGGCATCATGATGTATCCCCAGCTGTGTGCAGGGCTGGGCCACCCGCCACCGTTCCTGCACACTCGAGTCCGTCACATGGGCAGTGTGCCCCGCGGTGGTGTGGGTGGGACTAAAGAGGCAGTGTCTTGTCACAGGCGGTCCTTGTTCCTGTGAAATGACTCTGATTTTCGTGGTGGGAAGGTACGTGCCAGCTGTGGAATCCATCTTCTACTGGCAGAAAGCTTATGGCCTGTCATGGGTAACGGCTGTGCCCCCGGAGAGCTGCCTCGCTGTGGGGCAGTGGTCCATCGTGACCCGTAGCACAAGTAGCATTGCCAGGATCATAGAACCTGAGAACGGTTTGGGTGGGAAAGGACCTTCAAAGATCATCTAGTCCAGCTGCCCCTGCTACTCACTAGACCAGGTTGCTCCAAGCCCCATCCAACCTGGCCTTGATCACTTCCAGTGATGGGGCATCCACAACTTCTCTGGGAAACCTGTTCCAGTGTCTCGCCACCCTCATTGCAAATAATTTCTTCCTTATGTT
Source organism: Leptosomus discolor (assembly GCF_034619465.1). Lineage (NCBI taxonomy): Eukaryota > Metazoa > Chordata > Aves > Leptosomiformes > Leptosomidae > Leptosomus > Leptosomus discolor. Next base: position 18,585,715 of record NC_141405.1, on the reverse strand, counting down.
CAATCTAAATCCACGCTCTTTCATTTTAAAACGGTTGGCCCTTGTCTTGTCCCTGGAGGCCCAGGTTAGAAGTCTTTCTTTGTCTGTCTTCTGAGCCCTCTTTATATCTTGAAAGGCTGCAACAAGGTCTCTCTGGAGCCTTCTCTTCTCCAGGCTGAACACGTCTGTGGTGTGCTGGGGGCAGCACTGCAGGCGGGGTCTCACCAGCGCGGAGCAGAGGAGGACAATCCCCTTCCTTCGCCCGCTGGCCGCAGTGCTGCGCCTGGGGGACGGGGAAGGGACAGCTCGATGTGCTTCACGGCCGCTCTGCCTGCTGGCACCCAGGGGGCAGGAGGAGCCGCCAGCGTCTGGCAGGAGGGGTTGGAGGCCGGAGGCCGCAGTGAGAGCTTGGCGCAGGGCGAAGGCAGGAGGGGGGTGGCCGGGCTGCAGCGGCAGCAGCGCGGTGCCAGGCGCGCCGCTGGGCCGAGGGGCGCCGCCTGCTCTGGGGCCTGAGGCCGGGGGATGCTGCAGGGGCTCTTGGGGAGGGGCAGGTCCGTCGTGCTCCCTGCAGCGCTGAGACAGGGCAGGGCAGAAGCAGCATCGCTCGTGAGCGTGACTGAGAGTCCTGGAAATGTCTTTTCGGTCTGTAACCGTCTGTGTGAGGGGACAGAGGAGGTACCTGCTGTGCCACGTCTAATGCTGGTCTGTGGTTGAGGCCGTGTTCTTCTATCCACCTTCCTACTGCTGGCATTTTCTGTTTACTTGCTCATGAGTATTTTGGGCTGTTCACAGAAATGTATCACTGGGAGCATTTTGATTTTTTTTTTTGTACCCGTTAGGTGATGTTATTTCATGTGTTCCTTCTGAGCAGAGGACAGCTTTGATTTATAAGTCGGAGCTCCTCTTGTCCTTCCTGAACCTGAGTGAGAGACAGTGCTCACCCACAGGCTCCTCTTTGAGATGTTTTGCTTCTTACTGAAATGTCCAGTGACCTCCTGAAGCACCCAAGAGCATCCACATCCTGAGTGTTTGCTACTTATTAAACCATCCTCCCCTCAAATCGTCAAGTAGCAGGGACCAGGAACACGCATTTTCCATTCAGATCCTCACCCCTCTTGCTGTTTTCATGTACTTTTCCCACTGTCTCAGCTACAAAATTGTGGAGAAATTGTCATTGCATTTCTGTTCTGTTTCTGTTTAAAGGAACAGGTGCTTATATTAGCGATTACTTATCAGATGATTTGGTGGCCTGTTGATGTGATGTACCCAATATGGAAAGACTGAACTCATCCAGCAAAGCCAGGATGCTGGATTGTGAGCAGTTAGAAGTGCACGGGCTTACCTGCCAGATAAATGTGGTAGGTTTTGACTGAGCTACAAGATGAGCATGTGAAGGGCTGATGGTAGGTTTAAGAGAGCTGAATTTTAGTATTTTTATTATTTTGCATGCCCTCCCACCAGGGTTATTGAAAAGTCTATCCAAGTCATGAGAGGAATAACTAATACTTGAGCTGAAGATGAATGGAAACCATAACCGAAGGGTAAGAAAGCAAAGTGAAGAGCAGACCTAGGAGTGTGGGAAGGACAGCATGTTCAGGGAATGGCTGGCTTTGAAGACAACCTGTTTCAAAGCAAATGCTGTAACTGGAAGTAAGGATGGTAAAACACATCAGTGGCACTAGGAAGGCAATATACCGTGTGCTGAGGAGTAGTGAACCCAAGAGGTTGTAAGAGGAGCCACATGTAGAACCGCTGAAGCTTGGTGGAAACTTCTCCCTTCTCTGTGTGGGTATGCATGGGTGGTGGCCTGGGCAAGTTTCCTTGTAGGAGAAGATCCTGGTGACCGAGGGAATGGGCGAGTTCTGGAAGCAGTCACAGCTGGGGCAGCTGCTTGTAAATGGTGGGCTGCAAAAAGGAGAGCTGGCAGCATGGCAGAGCACCAGAAATGCCGTGAAGGTTTGGGGGCTGGGAGGTATTGTGGTAGTCTCCTCATGTGGTAGTCCACTGGAGGGTTGAAGTTGCACTAAGGGACTTCGTTCGTTGCATGGCACTCTTTAGCTGTCTTCTGCCATGAAATTGTATTAAAATGTAGCTTACGAAGCAACCAGGGCTTTCATAGTATTTTCTGTACCTGATAATTCAGTATTTTATTGCAAGTCTCTTTGTTATTGTTGTTGTCAATACTGAATGAGACCCTGTTTCTTTTGACATTTTAATTACTACGTTTTTATCAAAAGAAGGCAGAATTGAGGTTTCTCATAAAGATGACATGCAAAGCATAAAGATGTTTTGTGCTGATTCACCTCTCTGGGTAACTCCCTCTTCGGTGCAAATCACCCATGTCTGGCTCGATACTGTTTTCTGTGGAAAACTTTTTTGGTGTCTTAAGACCTTGTAACATCGTAGTTGCCTTCAAGGGATGCCCAGAGCCTTGTAAAGAAGAGCTGTTCTTGAAATGCATTGTTTTTAATACCTCCTGAGGTTTAGCAACCAGCAGGCAGTTGGGAAAGAAGGGTTCTGATAGATGTTGCTAAACCTCAGTTCCCTGGGCTGGTGGATGAGAAGATGTTTATTTGAGTTCTTACGATTCCTTAGGGACAACTTCACTGTAAAACCAGAGAAAGCGAGACTTGATGTTAAAGAGATCCCAACGTTAAACAGAACTAAATAAATAGACAGTAGCGATTATTCAAGCTGCTTGTGCAAAAGGAAAAATAAAAAAGGATGGGACTGTGCTAAATTGCCGTTTCAGATCACCTTTTACACGATTCCTCCATAAAATCAGTGTTTGATTCCTTAGATGTTTCTCTGCTGGGGTTGGATATTTGCCCTAGCAACAGCCTCTAGAGCTGTGCCAGGCTCTGCCCAGCAGGACGAAGTTAGAGTTTTTTCTAAATTTGCAGATGCTTCTCATTCCTTCCCGCATGGCAGTTTTTGACTGGTCCTTCTTCCTGTTTCAGCCTGAAAGGATAGATCCCAGCGCATCCAGGCAAGGCTACGACGTCCGCTCAGATGTCTGGAGCTTGGGAATTACATTGGTGAGTGAGAGAGTGGGGTTTAAACCTCTGCTGCACGGCCCTTGCCTGGTCGTGGCCTTGGTGCGCTTTGCAGCGCGATGGAGTAGGTTGGTGTCAAACGCACGCGTGAAGCAAAGCGCAGCTCCACTGCTGTGCAACGTTCGCGTGTTGTGATTGAGGTGGGCACCTTCTGACTCGGAAACAGTGTAAATCCCTTGAAGGCAGATGGCTCTCCTGAACCCCTGAGGATACATTTAGCTGCAGCTATGTTTTGCAGAGAAAGAGATGTGAGCAGGGAAGAGGTGTTGGATCATAAATTAATGTTGTCTTCAGCGTCTCAGATGATAAGGGATAGTGAACGTGGTGGTGCAGAACAGAGGGTCCAGCCTGTGTAAATAAGCCTCTCGCAGCCCTGGCCTCTGGTGTGCTTCCGCTGTGCAGAAGACTTCAGTTAATCCTGGATCGCGGTTGCCGATTCCTCTCTGGCTTAACCACAGCGCTGCTGAGTACAGACATGGATAAATTGAAAGGATCTTCCCTTCTTGAGGTGGTGAAGTAGAAGAGAAAGCAGAAGCAATAAGTATGAGCCAGTAGCTTCTGTCTTCCCCACTGGTGTTTTGAAATGTTCGTTTTCATTGTCCTGCAAGGAGCGGGGAGTTGGACTCAGTGATACTTAGGGGTCCCTTCCAACTTGAGGTGTTCTGTGATTGTGTGATTCTCATTATCCATTTTCTCTAGCTGTCGTTAGGGTGCTTGGGAAGGGACTGTAGCAGTTTAGTCTCTTACTTTTGAAAGCCTTGGTAAGATCATTGGTTCACTTTGTAGTCAGCAGAAGAGTACGTTGTCAGCATAAAAGCAGGGCATAGCCAGGTTAAATCTGGAGGTGCTCCTGATACAGGCAGCAGAACTTGCTGTTGGGTAAAACTTTCCCTCCTGTTCTCTCTCAGCTGAGCTTCGTATGGGGAATGGGATGAAGAATCTCATTTTACTCTTCCTTTTGGGAGATTCAGGGTCCTTGCAGACATACTCTTACCCTGTTGAACTTCTCTTGTGTAATCTGCCTGTTGCTGTTGCTGTCTCTCTGCAGTATGAGCTGGCGACTGGGCGATTCCCCTACCCCAAGTGGAACAGTGTGTTTGACCAGTTGACACAAGTGGTAAAAGGAGACCCACCGCAGCTGAGTAACTCAGAGGAAAGGGAGTTCTCCCCAAGTTTCATCAACTTCGTCAACTTGTGGTAAGTGTTTCCTACTGAAAGCACTTGGAGTAGGCTTGTTTTTTCATTGCTAGGTGTTTGGCAAGGGCCGCATGCCAAGCGCTTCTAGCTTAGTTTTGCATTCCTGCGGCAACGTGAGGGTGAGGAGCTTTTGGATTTCACTGGTTTGGAGGTGATGGGAGACTGATCTGGGTGGGGGCTGAAGGGCAGACCTTGGGAAACTGCTCTTCAGGGAAGGGATGAGGAGCAAACTTCTTGAGAGCCCGTGCTCAGAAGAGGCACGATAAGACCCATGGCAGGAAGTTTGCGTGACCGGGTAAGGTTTACCAACTGGAGATGGTTTTCTGCAGGGCACAGCCTCTGGCCTTGGGTGGGGAGTGGGCAGTGCTTGTGCAGGAGGGGCTGGGGGCAGCCTGTCTGACTGACACCTGCAACAACAGTGGGTTCAACATCGTGTCCTGTAAAAATTTGCATTTGATGTCTGTGACAATTTCCTTAGTCCCACCTTCTTCTAATTCTCTTTCTGCTTCCTTTAGCCTTACAAAGGACGAGTCCAAAAGGCCAAAGTATAAAGAGCTTCTGGTGAGTGTGCAGTGTGGCTGCCCGCTCTGCCGGTCACACAGTGGGGCTGGGTTGCATGTCTGAGGTCACTCCTTGTCTTCCCGGGCCATCCATGCAGGGTGTTCAGGCCACAGCCTGAGGAAGAGTGCCACCTCTGTGCCACTGTCTCTGGCCTTGCGCCATAGCGATGGTCATTAGTGTCCGTACACGGGAGATGAGCGTGGGCGGAATGCCCCGTTACAGTGGATCAGTGATCCCTGACCAGGGCAGGCTGGGGCAGAAGCTTGCTGGGTGTACCGTGGAAGTGCCGCGTTTGCCGGAGGTCCTGGAACCACGCCGGACCCCTGCCGAATTGCTGGCCAGCGCTGTCCTGTGTAAATGCCGCCAAGGCACAGGTCACACAACAGGGCTGGGAGGGCTCGGGCCGAAGTGAGGCCTTGAAGAGCGCGGCTCTGGAGTAAGACACCAGCAGAGCCTGTCCGTGGGGGAGGCCCTAAGGGAGGGAATGCAGTGATGCTTTTGGGTCGCGTGAGTCACACTTGGCAGCCGTCACCTTCAGGGAGCTCCGGGCATCTGGAAGCCACCTCTTCAGGGGATGTGTGAGCGAAACCGTGCCCCACGTCCCTGCTGATGGCGGTGTGGTGTGAAAGGAGCTTGCCTGGTGTCCTGGCCCGGAGAGTCACCCTGTTGTTACCTTCCAGCTGCTCTGAGTTGGGTCCGGCCAGTGTGGCCTCCTGGGCAGGGCAGAGGGTCAGAGTTCAGGAGAAGCGGGTTTGGGTCCTGATCTCCTGTTTGACTTCTGCGAGCCGTGTCTCCCTGTCACTCCTGTCTCCCCGTTGCCGACAAGGCTGATGATGAAACCTCTCTTGAAAGGATTTCGGTACATGTCCGTGCTATGAAGGAGCCAGGTGCTGCTAACACTGCACCCTTGTTGCCTCCTGCCCAGCAGTTCCTGACGCTGGAGTCCTGTCCCACCTCCGTACTGCACCTTGAAGATACAGATCCCCTGTATGTGAATGCCACGGACCTGGCTGTGCCCTGTTGTCCTGCAGCCACCACCAAGCCCTGTGTTCTCACATCAGGCAGATCCACACGCTGAGCTTTTATCTGGGTAACCAGCGTGTGTCAGGAGGGCGAACATAACCTTGTTGTTTTATTGTCTGATTCCAGAAACATCCCTTCATCCTGATGTATGAGGAACGCACAGTGGATGTTGCATGCTATGTTTGTAAAATCCTGGATCAAATGCCAGCAACTCCCAGCTCTCCCATGTACGTCGATTGATATTGCTGCTACATCAAACTCTAGAAAAAGGGCTGAGAGAAAACAAGCTGTAAAGAATTTTCATCACATGTTGCAGTGTTTTTAATGCTCGCCCAGACACCATGTGCAATAATATTGGTGTTATTTCCATCCTGTCTGTATACTGTTGTCACATATAAAGTGCATCCCTGTAATACCTGATCACACAGTGTTAGTGCTGGTCAAAGAGAGACCTCATCTTGCTCTTTTGTGGACATATTCATGAAATGTGGAAATAAGTACATTTATTTGTTGACTGTGATTGGATAGCACCTAAAATTAATTCGTAGACTCAAAACTTGGAGACTTCTCAGCAGCTACTGGAAAGATTTTTCTCTCAAACTCTTCCAATTGTTTCAAGTAATAATAAAAAGCAAACAAACAAAAGTTAGGCGTTGTCTGTCTGAACCTTAAGAGACTTTGCCTGGAGGGAGAAGAACTTGCTTAACCAACGAGATGCTTTGCCTTCTGGAGCTAGAAAGGCAAAGGAGAATTTTATTCTTCACAAAGTGCAATAGATTTACTGCTATGAAATTCTGTTGCTTTACAGTCGCAGTGTACTTTTCTGGGGACAGTGTGCTCAGCTGAACTTCCTGTTAAAGAGAGATCATGTTAAATATAGTGAATATGTCTTTACCAAAAATATGTTGCGTTGAAAGAGGCTAACATTAAACTGTTCAGAGATGGGACATAATGTATTCTTTCTCCTTTTACCAAGCCAGCCACTCTTCACTCTTAACTAGGTGTCCTATAAATTGTTACCTGGTAAGATAAGACCTTTGACCTGAAGAATTATTAAACTACTCGATTGAATTTAACCTGCTTGTGACCTGATTTATAGCTGCACAGCGCTCACCACCAGCTGGCTTTGCTTTGACTCCGACAAGTGCCGTTCACAAAGGCTGCAGCTGTTTTAATGAGCCGCAAACAAATGCCGGGGATTTCTAGCCAATATTTCTCATGTTCTTCACTGTCCCCAGCGCTGATGCGACAGCCTTGTCACTGACCCCGAGACCAGCCCGGCAGCCCTGCCACCTCCGGGCCCAGTGTCCCTCACAAGACCAAACCTCCGCGCTGCTTTCTCGCCGCTGCAGGCAGGATGGTGGGGATGGCCCCGCCGCGGTGGGGCTCTGCGCCGCCCCGCTGCTGCAAACACCGCGTTCTGCTTAGCTTGCTGGAGACTTGGTTCACCACCTTCTGGGCATATTTAACCTCTCCTGTCACCCTCCGTAGCTCTTGTTGCTGCACCCTGGAGCGAACCTCGCTGAGATGGTTTGGTGCAGGTAGAGATGAGGTGGAGATGAGCGAGCGTCCAGCGTCTTGTGCGCTTTTAGCTGACCCAGCAAGGCCGGACAAGCTGTCATCTTCTGGCCTGTTGCTGAGCAAAAAAAGTGCATCAGTCTGGGTTTTTTAAAATTGGCATCTTTAATTTTTCAAGGAGACTTTTTTTTTTTCCAAAACATTGCCGTTTTGAGGCTTTTAGTAGCATACCAGGGATAAAATGGAGGCTGCAGAGTCTCCGATTTCCATCTTGAGTCATCTGGTTTAGGCACTTGGTAGGACTTGGAGTGTGGTTAGAGCAAAACCGGACCCAGGGCGCAGAGGGCCAAAGACACAGTGGTGCTGGCAGGATTCTCGAGGAAGGGCTTCCCCCATCAAACCAGTGCTACCAAGCGCAAACTGGGGTGGTGCAGGAGCGCTGGAGACCAGCGCCTCCCTGGCCCAGCTGCTTGGTTGGGAAAGGAGAGAGCCGAGGCCGTGCTGGTGCGGACGCCTGGTGTTTCTCCAGCCACAGAGGTGACACCCTTGTGTGAGGCTTGCAGCGCTGCGCCTCTGTCCCTCGGCTGTCAGAGCTGGTCCTGCTGGCACCGGGGCCGATGCCAAGGTGACCCCTTGGGGCGCAGCGTGCCCGGCTGGGCAGGGAGGTGCAGTCCTGCCCTCCCTGCGTTGTGCTCCTCCGGGGCTGCTCGTCAGGCGAGGCAGTCGCTAAAGTCTTCCGAAAACGGGCAAGGCAGAGCTTTCTGAGAAACTAGCCTTTCCCAACAGCTCTGGTGAATCACGTGGAAGAGTCAGTTGAACAAGATAAGTAGCGTATCTAAAGCGGTAATTCTCCACCCAGCCCTGTAGCCTCAGAAAACTCGTCTTCTCTCGGGCTTGGCAGGTCTGCACAGCTCACCAGCCTTCAGCCACCCGTAACGGGACCTCAGGCCTGCCGGGTCTCGCAGAGTGCTGGCTGGGGGAGTGGGGAGACCCAGATCCAGTACAGACAGCCGCATGCAGGGGTGCTCTGTCTCTGCCCCCACCTTTCAGACGTTAAAGTCTGAATCGCACCTGCAGTGACAGGGAGCCCAGAAACCTTTCAGAGGGCTGACGCTGAGGTGGGTGCTTCCAAAAATGGGTTTCCCTCCGACGCGAGCGACTGCCTTGCTCTGGTCTTTTGGGCTGGCTGGGGTCTGCTCTCTGGTGCCGACCCGTCCGGAGCACGTCTTCAGCAGCACAAACAGTTTGCTTTCGACGGGTGGGAAATGGAAACGTGAAGCTTTGAGCTGCCAGTGACAAAGTCAGGGTTGAGGTTCTGTGGCATGGGTGGCTGTTCAGAAGGACAGATTTAGCGTATTAAACATGAATTATTATAAACTACTAAGGGTGCAGCATTTATTACAATGTATCTTTATTTAAAAAGAAAAAAAAAGGTGTATAGTGTTCAGAAACTGTGAAAATAGTGTAAGAACTGTACATTGTGAACTCGTTTTTTTTTTTTTTCTTGTACAATAGAAAAATGTATAAAAATTATCAAAAAGCTGATGTGCAGGGATGTTGCCTTATTGTCTGTAAAATGGAGCTCAGGAACATAACTGCTTCAAAGAGCTTCAGAATATTTTATCCGGTATCCTGGTTTGACTTCCTCCTCTATTTGAGATATTATACATGGATCAGAGTGTTTATGTAATAGTTCTATCCTTTTGCCTGCAGGTCAGTTGTAATAAAACTAGGATGCGACTGTGACCTTGTTATTTTCATTTTGTAAGGTCAGGCGTGAATGGGAAGATTCATTAAAAGCTGTTGAAATACCTGGCTCCCAGGCCTTCCTCCAGGTGGAGGAAGCTATGCAGGAGAAAAGCAGCCTTTGAAACTGTTTATGCTAAATTTAAAAGGGGAAAAAAAAAAAGTGTAGGGAGACCTGGATGTATTTTCTTTATTTGGAACACTGATGAGCCCTCTGTGCTATTGGGGTGCCTCTCAGGTGAGCCCTGTTGGCTGCACAGGGAGGTTCTGGTGTCTCGGGACACCTCGTCCCTGCAAGGAGGGCAGGTGGCCGTGCCCACTCTCTGGGGAAAGGGCAGCTGGTGCTCACAGCCTTGCAGGCCTCTTTATTTTTGTAAGAGCAGTCAATGTCTGCAAAGTCCAGGTGATCAAAAGAGTACCAAGTCCTGGGTAATTCCTACTGCCAAGCCTCCTCGTGCTGCGATGTGTGTCCTCTGCCTGGAAGCCGTGGAGGGCTTGGAGACTGTCCAGGCAGGTGGGCAGGACCAGGCCACAGCAGCCCCACTGGGAAAGAAGAGTCGGGGGAGAGGGACTGGCCGTGAGTGCCTGTGGTGCCCCAACTGGCTTGATGGGATGACCCCAGGATGCCCGGCTCAGTGAGGGGAGAGCCAGAGCAGACTGGCAGGGATTGTGGGTCATACCGCAGCTCAGGACCAGAAGTACTTACGAACAGATGGAGTAACCTGGTGTTGGCTCTTGCAGTGTCTTTTCACTTGGAGGGTGACAGTTTTGTCAAGAGAAGGGACGGTGGATAACAGAGCCGAAGGAAGTCTTGCTGTGAAGAGATACAGTGTGAAAGGTTAGCAATGGTTGGAGTCTGTCAGTTTGGATAAATTCAGTATTTCCACCACACCAAGTCTTTTTCTGGAAGGTTGTTGTTGCCAGCACAATATTTGGGGCATTTTTGGATCACCTGCTATACTTGCTCTTCAGCCAGAATCCAAGATCCCTGATTTGGTGATCTCACAGTAGAAGACAAAAAACAACCACACACCAGGGAGAGTCCTTCCCTGCTGGGCAGATGCTGGAGGACCCAGCTCCTCCCCTTACAGCCCCTTTCTCCGTGAATCGGAGCTGCTCTGGGGTTCTGTCCCTTTTGCGCTGCAACCTGCTTTCGCGTCCTGAGATTTGCTCTCGAGGAAGGTGTCACAGCAGATGGAGCTGAAAGAAGCTGGTGGCTGGATGCGAGTCCACCTGCCCGTCCGTGCACTGGGTATTCCCATGCTCTGCAAGAGCGAGAGGATCCCTCTCGTCTCTTTTCCCCTGTGACTCTGGCATGCAGAAGGGACGGTATTTGTGGCCACTTCATTTCCTCTCAGTTGCCTTTTGCTGATCTCATGCTCAGTTTTTCCTCCTGTGGACTCTCTTCCTTGCCCACTTGGACTTTGCTGCCTTTGCTGAGGAACCCCGTTGTCATTGTGTCACTGCTGGGGGTGGTACGGAAAACCTCCAGCCCACATCCCAGATGCCGCTGGTGTCCCAGACAGGACCCATGCCTGTGCAGCGCCACTGCTGCTGCTCCTTTGAGCCTTTGGACAGTTCCAACACTCCTTGCCTGAGTGACGTATGATGGCTTTCTCCAGTCCTGGGGCTGGGAGTCCTCCTAGGGGCATCATGACCAGGTCCATATGGCTTGGCTCTGGCTTCTCCCTCCATGCCACCACATGGGCTCTGAGGTTTCCCTGGTTTGTGTACTTGGTGCCAAGGCTGAGGAGCAGAAGTTTGAGCCAGCCTCTGGGTAGACTTTGAGCCATTGACCACTCTCTTTGTGGCCGCTGGTCGAGGCTGGCACCTCATGCCAATTCCTCACACCTTTATACCTACTTGCATGGCTGAGGCGCTTCTCAGATCTTCACCAAGCATTACATAGCATCAGAAAAAAAAAAAAAGCATACTGTGTTCTGCCATTATTATGTGTCTGTGGAACTCCAAGGCCATCTTTGAGGTTTGGCTGAGTCAAACACGTCCCTCCCTGGAGCCAGCAGTATGAATGCAGATGTGCACCACCACCTATTCCTGTCAGGAGCATTTTGAGTTTTGTGGTCTGTATTTCCACTGATCTTACGCTTGGCTTCTCCTAGCCTTCCTCTCAACCTCTTTCCTCCTTTGGTGGCCAGGTAAGTGTAAATGAAGTGCTCAGGCCTGAGTTAATACCATAGGTGCTGCTTGGTGGGGGGTGCAGGGAAAGCTCCATTTTCACTTTGATTCCTGATAAAAATCATAAGCATGGTCATTGCTTTGAACATGTTCGGAGTCCAGGGAAACAAGGAGTGGCTGCTGTGATGAATAAAAAAAGAAAGCAGCTCTTGAATTTTTCCATTATGTTTAAAGCTTTGCAAACGCTTGGAGAACAGGGTGAAGCACAAACTCCCTCTTCTGGAGATACACGACGCCGTTGTTTGGTTGGGAATAAAACAGAGCAGGCTGGATGGCTGGACCGTGGGGTATCTGCCAGGCAGTGTGTGACTGAAAGCTGTTGTCTTTGCGTAAGTCCCAGGTGGAGGGGCTGGGCAGTCCCTGCTGTCAGGAGAAAGTGGCATCTCCAAACAGCAAATCTCTGCTCAGCTGCACCAGAAGAGCTGGGTGCAGGGATGTCACTCTGCAGGCATAGCTGTGCTAAGAGCCCAAAAGCACAAGCAGGCTCAGAAAGCGGGGAGGCTGGAAGGGTTGGTGTGGATGGAAAGGCCATCGACTTACACTCGAGAAGATGTGCTTTCTTGCAAGGTTGTACGTATCAAAGTCTGTGGTGTCTGTTTGGGTGTCCATGCTTGTGCTTGTGCTTGTGCTTGTGTGGGTGGAGCCATCAGAGCTACACCAGAAACCACCAGAGATGGTGCTTTGTGTGAGCCCAACATCTCATTGGGCACCAGACACCTGCTCTGGCTCGTTGGCAGTCGTGTCCTGTTGTCCTGCCCAGAGCACTTCTGATCTGTCCCTTCTCCCAAATGTGGTCCACGCTCAACGTAAGTGAGCATCTCAGATGCAAAGACAAGAAGAAAATGAAGGGCAGCAAAATTCAAATGCATCACTTCTTTCTGTGCCTCTGAGAAGAAAGTTTGCTTTAGTGGCTGACCGTGGAGGCAGCTCTATCCCTCGGCCAGACAGGAGTGCAGTTTTGGGATAGAGATGGAGCCAGCCAACACTGCGGCAATCCTGATGGTGTTCAGTCAGATTATTTTGAGAAGGGGGGAGATCCTGCCTGATCTTCCAAGGAAATCAGTTTTCTCACCAGCTTCAGAATGGACTGAGAGCTCATCTTCTGCGCCACACCGAGAACTTCATGATGGGCTGATTACACATGATCTGTCTCAAGGGGCTGTTGCAGGTTTCTGAGGAGATGAGAAGAAAAGGGGGCTGTATGCACTGGTGGGGGGGGCAGTGGGGGCTCTGCGTGGGTGATGACGTGCCAGGGATGTCTGTGCACGGAAGGAGCCCAAGGGGCCCTCATCTGGTGGGCAAGAGAGGGCTGGGGGCTGCTGTGGGTGCAGAGGTGGCATTGGGGTGCAGTGAGGGGTGCTGGGGTTGCTGGTGTGAGTGTCACAGGGTGACAGGGTGGTGGTGACAGGGTGGTGGAAGGCACTGGCAGCTGTGGCTGCTGGGCTCTGGGTCTTCCAGTCCACCCCATGCTGCAGGGATCTGTGATGGGCGCAAGCGAATTCCTGCCTCTGCCACCTCCTCATCCCACACACACCCCAGGGCAGAGGGTACGCCTGCTGGGTCCCCCTGTCACTGAGGAGGAAAACTGTGCCTAAAACATCATGTGTCTTGTCCTGGGAGCTGGTTGAAAGATGCTGTTGACATCTCGGTGCCACTTGCGGAGGAAGCTCTGGGTGGCGCACTGAGCCAGGCACCTCACATTTAAAAAAATTACCAAAGGAATTTAAAAAATGTTCATTTGACTCTTGCAATGTTTTTTGGCTTTATATTTCCTGATATTTCCTGTATTTTTCAGGCAGGAAGGTGCAATGAGATTGGGATGTCACTGGGATCCTCCAGCTTGGAGTTGACAGGAAGGAAAAGCCAGGACCCTAAATCCCTCGGGACAGCCTGTGTGGGAGAATCACCCACACATCGAAGGCAGAGTGTGGACTGCCCCAAGGCAACAGGGGAGGAGAGCACCTCCTGTCCTGTCCCGCCAGCAGAGCCCGTGCTTTCCCAGGAGGCCGCTCTGGCAGGGCTGGAGAACCAATGGCCAGGGCAGAGCTGAGCTGAGCTCTTCTCCAGGCAGCGGAGGATCTCTGCTGCAGGTGTCCTCTGGGACCTGGAAGGAGACCTCAGGAGACCCCAGGAGACCCTCCGACCCCTCCCTCTGCCCCACAGCAGGACCTTGGTCTGGACTCAGCCTTCCCAAATGCTCTGCTCCAAAGTTTGGTGCCTGACAAGCGTCTTTCCTCCACTTTAAAACTGCGAGTCCCTGTACCGCTTGCCCTGCCCTTTGCCTTTTACAATGGAAGGTTGGCAGCATGTCCTCCCAGCTCCTCTTCTGCAGGTGAACGACACAGGCAGGCCTTCCTCAATGGGCAGATGGAACAGGTGAGTGCTCCAGTCCATCAGTATTCCTGAGACAATCCTAGACTGAGGCTTCTCTTCTCGTTCTCTGCATAAACATAACTTGGCTCAGGCCGGGCAGTTTATCACAGCACTCTTGGTTGCAGAATGTGGTTTAGAGATTAAAAGACGTTCATAGGAACTAGTAATTTTTTCATCTATACCTTTTCAGGTTCACTTTTGCAGTGTCTCAGGATCATTTCACCTTTTAAGCCCACCTGTGGACACACAGGGAGTCCGTCCCTGCAAGCTGGTGGGCGACTGTCCTGGGAACCCTTTTTTAATCAAAGGAAAGGTGTGATGACTCTGGAAACTGTCACAGGGCAGAAGGAGCCAGGGTCCCCCTGGGGAGAGGTCTCCAGTCTGCTCTGCCACTTGCCCGCGGGCAGCGGGAGGCTCAGCTGCGGGCAGAGCTCTGCCCGTGGCCCCGGCGTGCCGCCACCACCGGGAGGTCAGCTGCTGGAAAATGCAAAGGGGCTGGGGCAGGGTGCCAGGCACTGCCTTTGCAGGGGACACTGACTGGAGGAGCGGGGTTTGCAGGAGAACGAAGGAAACCAAAGCCAACAGAAGGAAAAGCCCTCAGAAACGGGAGACTCCAGCTGGCTTGTTTAGAAACCTTCCAGGAGACACTGTTGCCGTGAAGGAAGTTCTTCTGCTCTTGCAGGGACTGTCCCAGGGGATGGAGCTGATACCAAATGGCTGTGGCCGGGGTGGCCGTGTCTGCCCCAGCCAGAGAAATCAATCAGCAAACTGCGAGCAGACCGAGTGGCAAGACAAAGGGGTTTTTAATAATGAAGGTGTTGCTGGTAACATAGGTAAGGAAATGTGCTTGCTTACAAGTTTGAAGCTGACAGCATCCCTTTAAATAAGGAGGTACATTTGCTGTGAGGAGAAAGTTGCCTGGAAAGCCCTGTACAATGAGGCAGTGTAACGGCTAACACTATTCTGTTTCAAGTGCTATTAATATTCTCCACAGACCGGCTTTGAAAAATCTCTCACTTAGAAAAAGAAATTCTTTAAAAAAAATGCAACCTGTGATCATCTATCCTAGCAGTGCCTTGTGACATTTGTACAATAGAAAAATGGTGCCTTAAATAGTGACTTGAAAGCTACTGCCATGTGCTTTATACAGCATGCAACAACTCCATGAACTGGAGACACAGCAGGGGCTGCAGAGCCTCCTCCGACAGCTCCAGCGTCCCTGGGGGGAGCGCCCCACGGGAGCCACGGCCAGGCTGCCCGCAGACCCCTCACGCTGGACCTCCTCCCCAGCTGGTGCATCTCCAATGTGCTGTCCTTCCAGTAACACAAATATTAAATACACTCAGTCTGTAAATAGTTTAACAATCTTTGTCAGCAACAATATTTACTTTGGCAAAACCAGAATCGCAAAGGCATAGGCGTATCCGTCAAACAGTCTGCAGCAAGTTCTTTGGTGGAAGCAAAGGCTCCTTCTCACTAGAGCCTGAGGAAATATATTGCACAGAGACTCGTAGGAGAAATGCTGGTGACTTGAAACGGGAGGCATTGCTGCAGGAGAGCATCCATCTCTGCTGGCTTCAGGAGAACGGGCTCCTCCAGGCTCAGGGATTCACAGCTGTTCTCCGGATGGCCTTGCTCTGGGCCGAGTGAACAGTGATGCTGGAGTAAACCTGGGAAGAAGGGGATGGCTGCTGGAAACCAAGGAGGAATAGGAAGAAGGATGGAGGGATGGATGACAGAGGGGTGGAGGCAGCAAAGCAGATGCTCACACAAAAGCACAGCCGCTCAAGGGCCCGCTCAGCCCTGCCCCACGTGCTGGTTGCCCGTTTCTGGCTCCCCATCTCCCAGGTCATGCAGAGGGGTGGAGATCCATCCTGACTGCTGACTGTGCAAAGGGCAGCCCTGCCAAAGCCTGCCTGCATTTTCCGTGTGACTTGCTTCTACCTTGGAGTAAAACACTTCACCCACCTCTTTCTCTGTACCGTGATACCTGGGGCGCAGCAGCTCCACTGCCACGCCGCATCCTTTCGGTACCTACACCTGCAGCCTGAGGAGCTGCCTCCAGCGTCCACAGCTCTCTGCTCCAAGGTCACAGGCTTCAGCCCGGTTCAGTTCAGATTGCAGCTGGGGTGGCTGCTGGGCTTTCAGCCTCCCAGGCACCGTGAGGACGTGACAAGGTGCCACCACAAACATGGTGGTCTCCGTCTCTAATCCACCTGGAGCAGAGCTGTGCAGGGTCTG